>NC_136058.1:272463852-273063852 GCF_964261635.1 Lissotriton helveticus | reverse complement strand
ACCCACAACAATCCACATTCCTCTCTCTTTCCACTGCCTCTTTAGCCCCCCTGTGTCCTGCTGCTCATAATGCATTTTAACAAGATATGCCAGCGTGATGGTTGGGAAATCTGAAGCTTACCCCCCCAATCTTACTGATCAAGCTATTTCCCTGATTGTTAGCCAGATGTTGATGAAGTGTGTGATTGTCTTAACCTGGGGGAAGATGCCACCATTAATGGTTAGTACATAGGTAGGGGTCCCAAACTATGTAGAATTTGCAAGCACAGAAACTTTTTCTTAACTTTCGATACCTATGACTCGTACCATAGTTTCAAGACGGATGTTGTTTATTCACATCCTCTTACTCATACATCTTATGTAGCACATGTAATCAATTTTCACATATGTGCCCATAGAATAAAAGAAGAAGGAAAAAGGGGGGGTTTGGTGTCGTGAGGGAAGGTTTTGTGCAGATACAGGTAGTGGACAGACCATTTAGAAAATTAACATGTGATATAACAATATTCAATATGTTTAAATCACAGGGGTGCTAAGTTCAGTCACCACACATATTGATGAACAGCAAATCGTTCCTATCCCATATACAATGATTACACAATAATTAATCCATTGTTATAAAATTGGGTAGGTCACATGTAAAAACAGTCGACTTTTCGACCCCTGACGTGTGTAGGTTGATTCCACCTTACAGTGGGGTCTTTATCAGGACGTGATGTGATAGGGGGGCACCTAAAGTTAAAAGGGGAGGTTTAGAATAGCAACACGTGGGTTGAATATGTACAAAAGACTTAATCTGCCATAAAATAGTTACCGATCATTTGGTAGAATGAATTCATTAAAGGGCCAGCCTGTGGTAAATATTTTAGTAATTTACCTTGATCAGAATTTCTAGGCAATATCAATAAGTTCAAAGTATGAAGAGCAGAGTCCGTGGTGGTTCGAATTCAGGGTCTTTATTCAGTAACTCGAGTTAAGGGAGAGCTCCGTCACCTGAGGAGGATCGGAAGAATCTCTAACTTTATTATCTGAAAACACAGTATTTATAGCAGGAAAAGAGGAAGGAGCTTCCCTTCAATGAATGCCCGGATTATACGTTAACATAAGACAGAAGTCATGTAGGCCCGGATCATATGTTGCAATAAAACAGAAGTCATGACCATAAAAGGAGGCAGCGTCATGAAAGAGTGAAGACATGGTAGAGGAGATAAGGCTGCGTCATGATTTAGAATGAGGAAGCACAAGAGAGGCGAAGGTGTGGAGAAATAACACTAGGCTGGTTCCTTAGATAGGGGAGAGGTGGTCGTGACAGGATGTCTGTTTGTCGTGTTTCAGCATTCGGGGGCTCTTCTTCTTGGAATTGGTTATCGTGGTTTAACAGAGTGGGGCCCATTTCTCGGAATTGGCCCGATTATAGGGAAATGGTTACAGATGGGGGGGGAGGGGTCTTGTTCTCGGCATCGGCTTAACCACAGTAATGTACGGTTTGAGTGAGGCAGTTGGTTCTCGGAATCGCTTTGACCATAAGGATAAGCGTTTGACTTTTTGGGGAAGGAGAGCACGTGTGTGACTACATGAGGCGCATGATCAGCGCGTGGTCGGTTCGTGCTCGTGTTTTCGTGTGCTCGTGTTTTGGCGTGATGGGCTCGGGGACATGACGGAAGAGGGTGTATGATGGGACATAACTGTACGATAAATAATCATTTTCCTCATTCCCTCCTTGTCCCATAATATACCCTTCTAAAATTCTTAGCTTTTTCTAGTCCACCTCTATACTCATTAGGTCGTTTACTTGTTCCTGTAACATGATTCTTTCTCTTTCTTTCTTTCTGGTCTGGGTTTTGGGAATGCAGGTAGTGATACAGAAACTACAGAGTGCTGGACCGCACTGAATACAGAGGCAGCAGGTGAAGAGAATAGCTAGAGCAAGACCTAGGACTGTAAGCACCTTCCATCCCCATGAGGACAGGAGGCTCCAGAGCCAACCCGTCAGGGACCAGGCACCAGTGTCTGCATCTAGTTTTCTGGAAAGTATATGAAGGCGGGAAATAGCGGCATACACCGAGGGTGCATTATCTTGGATAAATATACAGCAGCTGGACCCGATCAGTTCACATACACCACCACGGTCAGCCAATATGATGTCTAGGACCATACGGTTTTGTAACGTCATGAGTCTGTCGGTAGCCATCTCAGCGGTGATGTTACTTAATGCACCGGCTGTTTCGTTTATGGCTCCCTGGACTACACGAGTCAGTTGTCTTATGTGGCGGCTGTTGATCATAGGCCCCCAGAATGGGATGACTCCTTTAAAGAAATCGCCAGCCTCTTGGCCCGCTGTATCTTCAGCGTCTATGGCCCCCCTTCGCCGTCTATTAATTACGGTCGGGGGGTCACTGAGATGATAATCTGCTGGGGCGGTGTAGGTAGGGGGAAGGAGAAATGCAATGTAGCATTTTCCAGACCAGCCTTGAGGTAACCAAGTGCGCGCGTGATATCCACAGATAAAGTAGGTGTTGGGGGCAGTGGCCATCGTTGGGAACTTTGGATCAGGTAGGGTGTAGGTCTTGTTACATTCACTATCTCCCATTTTCTGACCCTTGCCCTTTCCTCTTACGCAGAATAGGCCCTGGTGGGGCACGGCCCATCCTCCCTGGTCTGTCTGTCTTTTCTGGACTGAAAATGTCTCCCTAAAGGAGGTGGTGTCATTAAAGAGGGAGTAACTGGTGTTTTCACTAATGTCTGCTCGTCCCCATGTTGCTGTGAAGGTTACCATCCTTGCGACGGCTCTTACTGTTTTTGTTTTTATCTCATTCCAGGTACTAGCGTTTTTGATCGGGGTCTCAGGAATGTTCCTAACAGAGGCGGAAAATATCATAGAGAGTGCATAGGTAGATCCAGCATAGCCAAAAGGGAGAGGAATAAAAGGCATTCCTCCGTGCACAGAATGTGGCATTAAACCACAGACCCAACAATTTGTTTTGTTAATCACCAATTGATGTTGGTGGAGTGTGGAGATGAATGTGTTATTGAAGAACTCTTTTCTTCTGTTCATGAGATGTGGAGGAAGATCTACGTGTGAATGCATAGCAGTATTGTTCAAGGGCGCGGGGGAAGACGGTGGGAAAGCTAGATGAAGGAACCAACCTAGACAAGCCATGATGCAGAAAATAAGAATCATGATAGAAAGGAAAAGGGGAACTTTGTCATGTAACAGTTTCGCACAATGAGTCTTTATCTTCATAATTTCGGCTGCTTAATCCTCGAGAGGAAAAAAATGCACCAGTAACCGGACTCTTCCCAGCAACCACTTCACCAAGCGTCCGTCTTGGGCTTAAATAGCCACTGGCAGGCCGGATTCAGATGCAAATGTCTCAAGTCTGTTTGGGGTAAGATCGCAGCCGCGATTTGTACTCTTCTTGGGGTAAAAGTTCTGGGAGGGGTGAAATAAAGTCTGTCGTTTCAGTGTCTTTAAAGTCTGTTTTTTCAGTGTCTCTGGTCTCAGGATCAGCAACAGTGTCCGGAGTTGGTCCGTAGAAGGGTTTGCAATGAGAGACGTGTAGCCAGCCTTTCCGTCCCTCGACTTTGATAGCGGTCCTCGTCGTCAGCAGCACCAGCTTGGGGGACGTCCACCTTTTCTCCAGAGGACTGGTTCGATCAAAATTTCTGACGAGCACCCATTGACCAGGCCAAAGGGAGTGCTCGTCGGGCGTGGACTTGTCTGGAAAAGCTGCAGCCACCTGTGAACGGCAAGAACGTAGTGCAGACATCAAAGAAGCCAAGTAATCTGTCAGTACATTTGCATCAATGTCAATTAGCTTTTTAGGAGATGGGACACCCCAGATATTCGGAGGCCTCCCAAATGTAATTTCATAGGGGGACAGACCCGTCCGGGAATGTGCCACCATTCTCATATAGAAGAGGGCAACCGGAAGAGCTGTAACCCAATCTATTTGTTTGTCAGCGCATATTTTTGCTAATTTTGTTTTTAATGTCTGGTTATGTCGTTCGACTAGGCCTGCTGCTTGGGGATGCCTAACACAGTGAAACTTCCAGGTGTATCCTAGCAGTAAGGAGACAGCTTCCATCAATTTAGAGGAGAATGGTTGTCCGTTGTCAGAGTAAATGACTCTTGGCAACCCGTAGCGAGGGAAGAATTCCCTCACCAATTGCTTGGCAGTCATCTGGGCACCATAGTCTGGGACGGGGTATGCTTCAGTCCATCAAGTTAAGGTACAGACTACTACGAGGACATACTTATATCCCCGACATCTCTCCATCTGTATGTAGTCCATTTGTAGGACTTCGAAGGGGTGATCTGGAGGATGGAACCCTCCTTGTTCAACGGATACACTTTTCCCTGGATTGAACTGACAGCAAATCATACAGGTTCGTACTTTTTGTTTGGTTGCTGCACGCAGATGCTTGTTGTGCCATATCAGATTCAGACTGTCTAACATTCCTTTCTCTCCTAGATGTGCGGGACCATGAGCAGTTTCTATCATTATGGGAACCATTAGGTCAGGGAGAAACCATTTGGATTTGTCCTGTGTTACCCAACCTTGATCTGTGTGTGAACCTTCCTCCTCTTCCCATTTTCTCTTTTCGGTTTCTGTGGCTTGATTTTGGATGTCTACTACATCCTTGGTCGGATCGATAACTGGACAGATAGTACTAATGGTGGTTTCGGTGTTTAGTGTTTCTGTCTGAGCAGTATGTTTAGCTGTGGCGTCAGCCAGAGCATTACCTCTGGTGATAGAGTCTACAACTTTGGTGTGTGCTTCACATTTTAGTATGGCTATTTCTGTGGGTTTGTGTATTGACTCTAGTAGCTGGAGGACAAGGTCTCCATGTTGGATCTTGGTTCCATGAGAGGTCAGGAAACCTCTCTCTTTCCAAAGGATGCCGAAATTATGAACTACCCCGAATGCATATTGTGAGTCGGTGTAGATGTTGACTCGCTTTCCTTTGGACCATCCACATGCTTGGGTGAGAGCTATTAGTTCTGCTGCTTGTGCAGAATGTACGGGTATTCTGGCTGCTAGAAGGATGGTGTTTGTTAGCTTGTGTTTGTGTGAGTACTGACAAGGCTGTACCTTCCCGTTCTGTGACAAAGAGGACAAAAGGTTTGGCATAATCAGGTGTAGCTAGGACAGGTGCAGAGCATAATGCCTGTTTGAGGGTGTCAAAAGCAAAAGTGTGCTCAGGTGTCCATGGCAATGGGGAAGAGGTTGTGCTTGTTAGCTGTATCAGGGGTTTGGCCAAGTATGCAAACTGGGGAATCCATTGTCTACAGTAAGACGTAAGGCCAATAAAGGCACGGACTTCTTTCTGTGTCTTGGGGACAGGAATGTTAAAAATGAGTTGAATTCTTTCAGGTGTGAGTGCCCTACCCTCCTTTGACAGCAGGTGTCCTAGGTAGGCCACCTGCTGTAAACACAATTGTAATTTCGAGGGTGACACCTTGTGGCCATGTTGTGCAAGGAACATTAGGACAATTCGTGAAGCTTGTTCACATTCTGGTTCGGAGCGTGCGGTGACCAGCAAGTCATTGACATATTGTAACAATGTCGTGTTGGCGGGCAGAACAATGTCATCTAGCTGTCTTTTAAGTGCCTGACTGTAGATACTGGGACTTTCTGTATATCCTTGGGGAGCTCTTGTGAAACAGAAGCTACGACCTCGTAGGGAGAATCCAAATAGGTACTGACTGTCTTGGTGGATGGGTACACTGAAGAAAGCATTCTTCAGGTCTATTACAGTGAAATGTGTAGCCTCAGGATCTATGGCTGTTAACAGAGTACTGATATCCGAGACCACAGGGTATTGTGGTACTACGCATTTATTGAGTTGACGTAAGTCAACCACGAGTCTGTAGACTGGTGGCGCACGATCATCAGTTTTCTTTCTGACTGGCAGGACTGGCGAGTTACATGTGTTGGAAGGTACTTCTCTGACTACTCCTTTTGTTATCAAATCATCGATAATATGAATAAGGGCTTGTTCTGCATCTGGAGGTAATTTGTATTGACGGATACGAGGTAGGAAAACTCCTTCTTTCAGTGTCACTAAGTGTGGTGTAATATCCATGAATCCTACATCTGTTGGATCAGTAGCCCATAGTGTAACAGGAATGTCTCTTAGTCTGACATCTAGTTCTCGTGTGGTGAAATGACCTTTAAAATCTCAGAGGAATAGTCGGACTCCTTCTGGGGAACAACATATTATAGCACCTAGTTCTTTTAGTGTCTGGATGCCAAGGAGATTTTCGGGACAGGACTTTGTAAGTACTAAATCGGTGGAAGTTGTAAGAGGACCAACTTTAAGAGAAATTGGTTCAGAAACTTTGTTGATGACAGGTGTACCAGAAAAACCCAAGGAAATACTATTTGAGCTAGAGAGGGGTACCTTGGGAACTTCGTTGTGCTGCACTGTCGTCCTACTAGCCCCGATGTCGATCAGAAATTTTGCTTCCTTACCTAGGAGTTTAGCATGTACATAGGGACCCTCTTGGTCAACCGGGACCGGTATTAGTGGACGATTATCGTGTTCCTCCCAGCTGTTTAATGAGATCGTGGGGAATTCAGGATAGGATGACACTGGGTACTGATAGAGTTGGGTGGTAAGTTTAACATCAGTTGGAGGAGCAGAAGGACGAGGGGGATAGTTACGAGGTTGTGTCTTCCCAGTGGCAATATTATGTTGTAATACTGGACAGTCACGCACAAAATGTCCTGGCTTTTTACAGTAATTACAAGTAACTTTTTCTTGTGATACTTGGGGTTGTTTAGGGGTCTGTTGGATCGTATTAGTTTGTGCTAC
The DNA here is from genome assembly GCF_964261635.1 of Lissotriton helveticus. Classification (NCBI taxonomy): domain Eukaryota; kingdom Metazoa; phylum Chordata; class Amphibia; order Caudata; family Salamandridae; genus Lissotriton; species Lissotriton helveticus. The sequence continues at coordinate 273,057,030 of NC_136058.1, read as the reverse complement.
TAATACCTTCATTTTAGTATCTTTTGTTCTCTTCTTTTCTTGTTCTTGTTCGTCCCTAATTCTATTTTGGTGATATTGGAGCATCTGAAGTGCTTGTGAGGGGGAGCTTGCTTGCCAAGTACTTTCTACCTTCAGTACTCTATTTTTGATCGTGGGCAAGGCATTTTCTACGAGTTTGGAAACAAATAATCGACTATAGGCATCTCCACCGGAGGAGAGGCCGCTGTTGATGAGGAAACATTTCTCTAACCTGGAATAATAGTCCCCTATATCCTCATTTGGTTTCTGTTTACATGCAGAGATAGCATCCCAATCTTCTTTCTTAGTGGTCAGCAACTGGGACAGTATTTTAGGGAGACAGCGAGGGAGTTCCTGAACTAGAGGTCCCAAACCTTGTCCGGGATTACGAGTGGCATCTTCTTTTTCTAAGTCTACCCATGTTACCTTTTTCCCTTCAATCTCCCAATCTTTTCCTTTTAGCTTGTCGTACGTTCCTTGAAGTAACAGGACTTTAAGGAGAATATTGAGGTCTTTATAAGTAAAGGAACCCATTTGAAGAATGTCCTTGAGTTCCCTATGGAAACCCGAAGGGTCTTTTTCGTGGGAAGGGACCCTTTTCTTCATCTCGAGTATTTCTAGTTTTGTCAAAGGAGTGTACACGAATGTTTGTTGCAACTTTCCATCGGAATCTGCAACGGGGTGTACTTCTCGGAGGGGGAACTGTCCTTGGTCATAGGGATGGGGATTTGTATCATAACTGTCTGTAAAACATTGGATATATCGCTGTCGTAGTTCAAGGAAGATATTAAGGAATTCTTGTCCCCTAGCCACCCACCTCCCTTCTAAACAGTCTCGTAAGAGAGGATGTAATCTTTTTGGTGGGCAACCAGTATCTTCGTACATTGTAATGAGGTGTTGAACCATATAGATGCTAGCTAGCCTTTGAGAGGCTAGAGGGATCGATAAAAACATTTGAGAAACTATATCAGAGCCATATATGGAGTATTGAGATACCCAATGGGTGCTTGATCTCGCGAGTTCTTTTTCTTGTGTGGTGATTGGAGGCTCGTCGTCCATCCAATCATCTAGAGCTTCTTGCGTTCGTTGGAACAACCTATCTGTGGGGACTGACAATTTCTTAGTTCTAAGTTTGAATTGTCCGTTATTCTCAGAACGAGGGATACGGGAACGTACTGCACCCTGAAAAGCAGTTCCTTCGTCTCTATCCTCGCTCGTACTCTCATTCACAGTTCCCTGGGTAGGGGCATCTTTTCGATGGAAATCGGAAACCTTGCTTATGAAGAGTGGAATAAAAAGATCTATTTCTTTTATTTTATTGTAATTTCCTGCGACTACTGCTTGGTCTAGTTGTAGTAAATCATCGGGAACTCTTTTTCCTGCACTAGCTATCATTCTAATAAAACAAGTGATCATGAATCGTGAGAGGCATTTTCTATGTGCTATGGGTCTATTTTTTATAGCCTCCTGTAGTGTTTCTAAATTTTCTCCTGTTCGAAGCGCTTCATAAATTTTGTTTAGGCAATTTGTGATATTCGGTACCTCTCGTATACCTTCTAGAGCTTCTCGTAAGCGAAGGGAAATATCTGCTTGTGAACCTTCCCCTGGGGTTGGATCATAATCACATTCTAACAGAGGTAGAACACCACCCGAAGTGTCAGGGATGGGTTCCGTCTGAGTAACTACTCGTCTGGCTGTTACCTGATTCGTATAAGCAGGAGGAGGCTCCATCAAGTAAGTAGTAATAAAATCGTCGGGTACAGAAGGAACCTTAGGGCGTGGAGGTGCCGTAGGGGTACTAGAATCTGAGTTAATCTCGGACCCTGTTTTTGGTGAGAGGACAGGATATATACCCGTTACTGAGGCTGAGACCTCCCTTTTCTTTTGTTCAGAACAAATATCATCATCCTGATCCTGTAACTTTTTCATCTTACTTTCTTCCGACATTCTTTTTGCTTTCTCAACTTTCCCTTGCTCTTTCTGTTCCCTTCGATGTGCTTCTTTTCGCCATATATCAACACTCTCTAACATCGAGGGTCTCGCTTTCTTTTCCCAACATCTTTTCTCAACCGCCATGATACAATTCAAATCCCATGTGCCACTCTTTGGCCATCTGATCGCGATGTCTAAATCTTTAGTATAACCTTCCCAAAGATCCAAATACAAGATGGCACCAATCCCATACTTTGTGTACATAAAATAACCAGGAGTATCCTTCGGGGGGACTGGTACAGACTGTTCCAGTAACCCCTTCCGGGTACCCAGTTTACACAGCTTAGAGAACAAAGGCATTGTAACAAAATAAAGATAAAACTTTACACTTGAAAAAACTCGATGTATTCTGAGTATCAGAATACAAACATACCGTTTTCTAGAAACCTAGAACCCGTCTTTACCGTGCTCTGAATAACTCAGAACCCGTCTTTACCGTGCTCCGAATAATTCGGAACCCGTCTTTACCGTGCTCTGAAAATTCAGAACCCGTCTTTATACACCCCCAGCAGTACTCACCGAGGTGCAGAGAACTTGAAGACCTTGAAGATCTGGACACTTGATTACGCAGCGCTCGTGGACAGGGACTGGTTGGGTTTCAGACGACCTCGGACTCGGCAATCTTCACAGGTTTCGGGCTCTGGGTCGGAACTTCCGCTGTCGTCCTCACCGCCTCGTATGGATGGCTAGGCCGTGGCTCGGCCCCTCTTCGACACGAAGGAGTTCATGCAGGAACACCCTGCAGTGTGCACGTAGAAGTCCGTCGATGTCTTGAAGAGACCGGTCTAGGTCCGCATCACCGGCGTGTGGGGAGAAAGGGAAGGTCCTGGTCGGGCGCCAATTTGCTGTGGTAAATATTTTAGTAATTTACCTTGATCAGAATTTCTAGGCAATATCAATAAGTTCAAAGTATGAAGAGCAGAGTCCGTGGTGGTTCGAATTCAGGGTCTTTATTCAGTAACTCGAGTTAAGGGAGAGCTCCGTCACCTGAGGAGGATCGGAAGAATCTCTAACTTTATTATCTGAACACACAGTATTTATAGCAGGAAAAGAGGAAGGAGCTTCCCTTCAATGAATGCCCGGATTATACGTTAACATAAGACAGAAGTCATGTAGGCCCGGATCATATGTTGCAATAAAACAGAAGTCATGACCATAAAAGGAGGCAGCGTCATGAAAGAGTGAAGACATGGTAGAGGAGATAAGGCTGCGTCATGATTTAGAATGAGGAAGCACAAGAGAGGCGAAGGTGTGGAGAAATAACACTAGGCTGGTTCCTTAGATAGGGGAGAGGTGGTCGTGACAGGATGTCTGTTTGTCGTGTTTCAGCATTCGGGGGCTCTTCTTCTTGGAATTGGTTATCGTGGTTTAACAGAGTGGGGCCCATTTCTCGGAATTGGCCCGATTATAGGGAAATGGTTACAGATGGGGGGGGTCTTGTTCTCGGCATCGGCTTAACCACAGTAATGTACGGTTTGAGTGAGGCAGTTGGTTCTCGGAATCGCTTTGACCATAAGGATAAGCGTTTGACTTTTTGGGGAAGGAGAGCACGTGTGTGACTACATGAGGCGCATGATCAGCGCGTGGTCGGTTCGTGCTCGTGTTCTCGTGTGCTCGTGTTTTGGCGTGATGGGATCGGGGACATGACGGAAGAGGGTGTATGATGGGACATAACTGTACGATAAATATTCATTTTCCTCAAGCCGGCTCCTCTGGAAAGTGAGCGTGGGGTAATATCTGCGAATGGAAATATGGCATACTAATAAACAAGGGTCCCATTAAGGGTAGGATACAGCAATGCACCATGTCTATCATAAACCACAAAGCAGAGATAATTCAAAAAACATACATCAGGCAGTGGTCTAAAAAAACATTATTTTGTATTGGAATTGTTGAAACAAAGGACTACTGTACACCCGACTGGAACCTGGTCTGGATACACAGTGAGTCAACAGGGTAAGGATGTGGACCGTCCCTTGTTACGTATACCCATCCGGGTTAAAAACATTCAAATGACTGAGAGCATGGTCAGAAGAGAATGAACTCGTTACATGGCTGGTAGAATTGTAACAAAAGGACTAGAAGCTGGGTTACGTCATTCATAAAACCCATAACATGTCCAGGACAATTAGGATTGCCGGTGGATTGTAAACAACCATGGGGCTGAGAAACATTTTTACGCTAGAATCAGGGAGTTGCATCTTGGCAAAACATGTGTAGCTTAATGTTAAAAAATAGTACTCCTCTAATCCAACACTCCTACGCAGCACTGGGTAGATGGGAAATTTACCTAATCAGAGCCTGTCGATGACAATGTCGACGATATGGTCTCAGAAGGCGAGCTCCAGATGCGGTATTCCGTGCATTAATCTGTGGATAATGCAGAATATCAGCAAACCATTCGTAAGAACCATAAGTATATATATGCGAAAGCGGAACGCTGGCGTGCTTACCGCGGAAAGGAACACTTGAAACTGGCAACTCGATCAAGGGGACAGCCGCTCCCTGCCGTGATGGAGTGTTTGTAAGAGGCGCGCGCGCATGCAGCAGCTAGATGCTGGTGCCACGCGGCCAGTGAGAAAAGACTAGTGCTTATGGTCGAGTGGTTGGAAGAGGGACCTATTCTTACCAAAACATAATCATAATAAATTATGGTATTTCCATAGATGGAGTGACATCATACCGGGTGTAATATTTAAAAAGACCACTTGTTAAACAGAGGCCCCATTGCTGTGTGGTAGACGATGGTAATGAATAAACATACATGAAAGCAATTCAAATATACACAATTATATGAAGCAATCACAATCAGCGAGGGTTGCTGTAATGGCAAGGCATCTGTGTCTAGGTCTCTGCTTGTTCTGTAGAAAGAGGGTGAGATGGAAAAACGTACACAATCTAAGCAATACACAAGCATGGTTCAGTCAAGACAAGCTAATTGAGCATAACTTGAGTCCTGCTCATTGAGGCCACTCAGGATTGTATCAAGTAACAGCATCCATTTGCTCTCCCTGAGATTTAGAATTCCGGATACACTTCCTCCTCGTGGCCCTAAAGTGACTTTTTCAAGGACCAACCACCTCAGATCATTTGGTGTATGTTTGTGTGTCTTACAGTGGTCAACCAAAGGGGCCCCAGGTACCTCACATCTGATCCTACTGTGGTGTTGTAAAATGCGTGCCTTAATTTTCTGTTGCGTCTGGCCTATATATGCTAGTCCACAGGGACACATGATGCAATAAATGACACAGCTAGTGTTACAGTTTGTAAGTGCCTTGAGACTGATGGTATGTTGTTGATATACGAATTGTTGAGTTTGAGTAGTTGTGTCACAGGCTTTGCACTGTCCGCACTTAAAATGACCCAACACTGGTGGAAGATTCCACATTGTTCTCAGAGTGGGCTGTTCCGGGGGGTCCAAAAAGGAGCATACTACATGGTCTCGAATACTCTTTCCTCTCTTGAAAGCATGCATGGGGGGGTCTCGTTGGTCGATCTCATCAGACACTAGAGTCCAATGTTTATTCACAATTTTACGAACTGAATTGCTCTGAGTGCAGAACGTGGTTACACAAATCATCCTCTGCTGTTTTTCATCATCCTTGAGTTGTGTTGCTAGTAGACTCTCACGAGGATTGTACCAGGCACGCTTCTGTGCTTTTTTGATGAGTCTACGGGGATAGCCTCTTGCCAAGAGTCTTGTACTCAGGTCTGTGGACTGTAAGAAGTAATCATCCTTCTTGGTGCAGTTGCGCCGTATCCTGAAGAATTGGCCTACAGGTAGGTTGTCCTTCAGGGCACGCGGATGGTGGCTCTGGTATTGGAGGAGAGAGTTTCGTTCCGCAGGTTTCCGGTATGGTGTGGTCAGGAGTCGGTTATCCTCGTGAAAGATGGTTATGTCCAGGAAATCAATTTTGTTATTGTCAGATTGTAGGGTGAATTGTATATCGAGGCTCTGCTGGTTAAGCCATTGGTGGAATGAGTCTAGATCAGTTTTGGTACCCGCCCATATCATCAGCACATCATCGATATATCGACGTACTAGGAGTATTTGGTCACGCTATGGATTGTAGGTATTCAGAATATATCGATGTTCAAAGTCATCCATGTAGATTATCGCCAGGTCAGGCGCAAAGGCAGCCCCCATGGCGACTCCCTTCGCCTGGAGGTAAAAATTGCCTTGGAAAATGAAATAGTTCTTAGTCATAGCGATGGTGAGCAAGGAGAGGATGAACTCCGTTGGTACTGCCATCGGTGCTGGCCGTCTATCAAGACAACTTGCATCACATTCAGTCCTTGTCTTTGAGGAATACTGGTATAAAGTGAAACTATATCACAAGTAACGAGAAGCTGGGTCAAGGGGTCAAATGGTTGGCCTTCCAAAAGATTAATAGTCTGGGTGGTGTCACGTAGGTAGGTCACAGTTTCCTCAGCAATAGGTTTCAGGAAGAAATTGATGTACCTGCAGAGTAGTTCCAGAATGGATCCGCATCCGGATACTATAGGGCGTCCGGGGGGGTCTTGCATACTCTTGTGGATCTTCGGTAGACAGTATATGGTGGGTAAGCGGGGATCCGTCTGGTTCAGGTAGCCAAATTCTAGGTCACTCACAAAGCCAAGATCCCTACCTTTTTGAATGACTGTCAGGATCTCCTCCGCAAGTTCTTTGGTGGGATCACCACGCAGTCTCATGTAGCTGTTACCATCCTGTAGCTGTCTAAGGATCTCCATTTTGTATTTTTTAGTGTCCTGTACCACAATGGCGCCACCCTTGTCCGCGGGTTTAATCACAATTTGTTGTTGGAGCGTAGGGAGACGAGTGCTTTGCATTCCTGATTGGAGATGTTGAGTCGAGTGCGTTTCAATGTTTGTAGCGTTTTTTGCACTTCTCTAAGAACCACATGTTCATAGGCCAGAATTTGATGGGTCATGGTATTCGATGGTGGGACAAATGTTGAGGGTATTCTGAGTCCGGTGTTAGATAACCTTCCTTGCGGTGGCCTGTTTTTGAAAAAGTATCTTAATCTAATTTTGCGAAAAAACTTAATGAGTTCAGTTTTAATTGTAAATCTGTTAGGAAAGACAGTGGGGACAAATGATAGACCCTTACTTAGTACTTTGGTTTCATCGTCATTAAGGGGGTAACTTGACAGGTTCACCACTGGAGATTCAGTACTAGTTACCACCGGTACACCTTCCTGCGTGTGGAGATTTCTCCATGGTTCTCCGGTGGGAATGTGACTTGTTTCTGCACTCCTCCGCGTGATTGGTCCCAGTTGGAGTTGGAGTTGGTGGCGGATTGTGCCCTCGGTGGTCCTCTTCTCCAGTTGCCACCCCTCCCTCTGGGTGGGCGCCATTGTCCCTGCCCTAAAAAAGGTGGTGGGGGGTAGTATGGGCCTTGTGGTGGATTCCAGCCAACTTGGTAACCGTAGCCTTGATTGTATATACCCTGGTCTGTGTCACTGTCACTGCTGAAAGATGAATCTGAAAATGTAGTATAGTTTCTGCGGCCACGGAAAGTGCTCCCTCCTCTGCCAGTAAAACGACCTTGAGTATCCTGCTTGTAGTAGTCCTCGTTTAGGTATGGATATGTGTTCTTTTTATCATATAGTCTGATGTCTTTTGCTATTTTCTCAAATTTGTTCTGTTGGGCTTTCACCTCAAAGTCTTTCAAACTTTTGCCCAGGTTGTCAAGGGCTTCCTTGGCGTTGGAAAGTGCCGTATCGCCCGATATCTCAGGTCGTAAGTTGGAAATTTCTTCTAAAAGTGTTTGTACCTGTTCTGCGGCCGTCTCGACCCCCAGCACCATCCAGTGCCGGGAGCAATTGTTAGCCACGAAGCTAAAACCTTCTTTGAATTTTGGCACATCCACAAAGATGGCCGGTTCGTTTCTCACTTGAAGGCCTATGGGAATGATATTTGCTTGTAAATACTTGGTTAGTAAGAGGCCATGAAGACGGGTACGGACCAGTTTGTTCTCCAGTCTCTCCAGACGTGAAATCTTATCCTTAAGAGTGTAATCAATGTTGGGTGTGTCTGTAGATAAAAACTGATTCGATCTTTCTTGAATTAATTGGTTGATGTATGCCTCAGTGTATGAAAGTGTTTCGCTCTCTACCATTCTGAAAAGGAATTTGGAAATGGGTTGGGTAGAAGGGAAACCTCGCAGACCAGCGTCTGCTCAGATAGGGTTACAATTGAAGGGTTGACCCAAAAGTACTGGGACCTGGGTAACAATTGGTACATAGGTAGGGGTCCCAAACTATGTAGAATTTGCAAGCACAGAAACTTTTTCTTAACTTTCGATACATATGACTCGTACCATAGTTTCAAGACGGATGTTGTTTATTCACATCCTCTTACTCATACATCTTATGTAACACATATAATCAATCTTCACATATGTGCCCATAGAATAAAAGAAGAAGGAAAAAGGGGGGGTTTGGTGTCGTGAGGGAAGGTTTTGTGCAGATAAAGGTAGTGGACAGACCATTTAGAAAAATAACATGTGATATAACAATATTCAATATGTTTAAATCACAGGGGTGCTAAGTTCAGTCACCACACATATTGATGAACAGCAAATCGTTGCTATCCCATTTACAATGATTACACAATAATTAATCCATTGTTATAAAATTGGGTAGGTCACATGTAAAAACAGTCGACGTTTCGACCCCTGACGTGTGTAGGTTGATTCCACCTTACAGTGGGGTCTTCATCAGGACGTGATGTGATAGGGGGGCACCTAAAGTTAAAAGGGGAGGTTTAGAATACCAACACGTGGGTTGAATATGTACAAAAGACTTAATCTGCCATAAAATAGTTACCGATCATTTGGTAGAATGAATTCATTAAAGGGCCAGCCGGCTCCTCTGGAAAGTGAGCGTGGGGTAATATCTGCGAATGGAAATATGGCATACTAATAAACAAGGGTCCCATTAAGGGTAGGATACAGCAATGCACCATGTCTATCATAAACCACAATGGGAGAGATAATTCAAAAAACATACATGAGGCAGTGGTCTAAAAAAACATTATTTTGTATTGGAATTGTTGAAACAAAGGACTACTGTACACCCGACTGGAACCTGGTCTGGATACACAGTGAGTCAACAGGGTAAGGATGTGGACCGTCCCTTGTTACGTATACCCATCCGGGTTAAAAACATTCAAATGACTGAGAGCATGGTCAGAAGAGAATGAACTCGTTACATGGCTGGTAGAATTGTAACAAAAGGACTAGAAGCTGGGTTACGTCATTCATAAAACCCATAACATGTCCAGGACAATTAGGATTGCCGGTGGATTGTAAACAACCATGGGGCTGAGAAACATTTTTACGCTAGAATCAGGGAGTTGCATCTTGGCAAAACATGTGTAGCTTAATGTTAAAAAATAGTACTCCTCTAATCCAACACTCCTACGCAGCACTGGGTAGATGGGGAATTTACCTAATCAGAGCCTGTCGATGACAATGTCGACGATATGGTCTCAGAAGGCGAGCTCCAGATGCGGTATTCCGTGCATTAATCTGTGGATAATGCAGAATATCAGCAAACCATTCATAAGGGCCATAAGTATATATATGCGAAAGCGGAACGCTGGCGTGCTTACCGCGGAAAGGAACACTTGAAACCGGCAACTCGATCAAGGGGACAGCCGCTCCCTGCCGTAATGGAGTGTTTGTAAGAGGCGCGCGCATGCAGCAGCTAGATGCTGGTGCCGCGCGGCCAGTGAGAAAAGACTAGTGCTTATGGTCGAGTGGTTGGAAGAGGGACCTATTCTTACCAAAACATAATCATAATAAAGTATGGTATTTCCATAGATGGAGTGACATCATACCGGGTGTAATATTTAAAAAGACCATTTGTTAAACAGAGGCCCCATTGCTGTGTGGTAGACGATGGTAATGAATAAACATACATGAAAGCAATTCAAATATACACAATTATATGAAGCAATCACAATCAGCGAGGGTTGCTGTAATGGCAAGGCATCTGTGTCTAGGTCTCTGCTTGTTCTGTAGAAAGAGGGTGAGATGGAAAAACATACACAATCTAAGCAATACACAAGCATGGTTCAGTCAAGACAAGCTAATTGAGCATAGCTTGAGTCCTGCTCATTGAGGCCACTCAGGATTGTATCAAGTAACAGCATCCATTTGCTCTCCCTGAGGTTTAGAATTCCGGATACACTTCCTCCTCTATCCTACCCTTAATGGGACCCTTGTTTATTAGTATGCCATATTTCCATTCGCAGATATTACCCCACGCTCACTTTCCTGAGGAGCCGGCTGGCCCTTTAATGAATTCATTCTACCAAACGATCGGTAACTATTTTATGGCAGATTAAGTCTTTTGTACATATTCAACCCACGTGTTGCTATTCTAAACCTCCCCTTTTAACTTTAGGTGCCCCCCTATCACATCACGTCCTGATGAAGACCCCACTGTAAGGTGGAATCAACCTACACACGTCAGGGGTCGAAACGTCGACTGTTTTTACATGTGACCTACCCAATTTTATAACAATGGATTAATTATTGTTTAATCATTGTATATGGGATAGCAACGATTTGCTGTTCATCAATATGTGTGGTGACTGAACTTAGCACCCCTGTGATTTAAACATATTGAATATTGTTATATCACATGTTATTTTTCTAAATGGTCTGTCCACTACCTGTATCTGCACAAAACCTTCCCTCACGACACCAAACCCCCCCCTTTTTCCTTCTTCTTTTATTCTATGGGCACATATGTGAAGATTGATTACATGTGTTACATAAGATGTATGAGTAAGAGGATGTGAATAAACAACATCCGTCTTGAAACTATGGTACGAGTCATATGTATCGAAAGTTAAGAAAAAGTTTCAGTGCTTGCAAATTCTACATAGTTTGGGACCCCCACCTATGTACCAATTGTTACCCAGGTCCCAGTACTTTTGGGTCAACCCTTCAATTGTAACCCCACCATTAATGGTTAGGCCAATTCAGGAAGCAGGCATCATATATAAAGATCACTGGCGTGGCAGCACTAATTGTACAATCCCAAAGAAGTGGAAAGGTTGTTGGCCTTCTGACTAACCCCTTCTATGCTGATGACGGCCCCCAGCCATCATGCATCACGGTGCTCGTGTGCTGATGACGGCTGGGGCCGTCATGAACCCGCCCAATCTTCAAAACGGCCGCACAGGCGCAGATTCGCGCCCGCGCCCAAGGGGTTAAACCTCCCTGAACCTGAAAAGAAAGAGAGACTCGTGGCAGGTGTACTTACGACAGGCCATGTAGATGATCCAAGGAGGCCACCAAATAATACAGTGTGGCCTGGAGAGAAGGCCATGATGAGAACAATATTGTAAGTTCAGCCTTGTGGACTTCCCAGGGTAGACCACGTGAAGAGTTTTTTTTGCATGAGGTTTGGGGATGGGGTTTCACAGATGGTGCAACCTAACTTGATGTTGATCTGGAGGGCTGCATAAAGGGATGTACAGTGGGGCTTTAGGTGGGGAGGGATGATGGCTTCAAGGAAGGTGTGGTGTTATGATAGAGTTTCACTTCTTGGAGTGCAGGGGGTCTCCACTAGCCCTCCCTTAAGGATGCCCCCAATGCTGCCTTTGTCGATGCAATGCTTCCCCTATTCCCGAGTAGAATAAAACCTAGGATTCTGCTGGCCTGCTAAACAAAGAATTATTCAAGAGTTGCATCTACTTAAAACAGAAATGTGTACAATTCAGTGAGAGATTCTGATTGCTGAATGTTGGAAGGGGGAATAACGTCTTTCCGAAGAGCAGTGGGCCTGATTCACAAAGGTAAACTTACACTTTTGTGCACGTTTACACTTTTTTCCTGTTCACAACGGTATTGACTGTGGAGTGTCTGCACTCGTGTCAGAGACTCCGCACATAAAAAGATAGGACTGTCTCATCTTGTTCTGAGCGGAGTATCTGCCATGAGTGCAGAATTTCAGCAGTCATAAAGATCCTAATCATAATATGCCTTTGTAAATAGGAAAAACTTGTAAACATACACATAAGTGTATGCTTACCTTTGTGAATTGTTTTTAAAGGGATGGTGAGTGTGCTTCCAACATTTCGGTATGTCATCAGGCTGAATCCTTACTCGTATAGATTGAGTCAAAAGTCCATTTTTTTATATAGAAAGGAGATCTTTATTGTTCCAGTTAAAACATGAACAGCCGACACGTGTTTCGCCCCTTTGGCGTATCACGCCAGGGCTTTTTCAAGGCTATTTATATATCAATCTGCTCATTGCATTTCTTCCTCATTATTATGCTGATTTCCAACAAACTTCAGATTTTTCCAAAGTGTAAATTTATAAAGGGAAATCCCTCGGTTCTGAAGTAGGGAGCCTGCAGGTCGTTCCTTCCGCTTTCGCATATGCACCTCCTCTTTTTTAGAACCTTTGTGAATTGTGCCTTTGAGTGTAACTTAAACAACTGACCCATTGTAGTAGCCTCCCAAACTTTTATAAATTCCAGGTAAATTATATCCCAACTTCCATTTCACCCAGACAGCGAATATCCCCTCCAACCACTGCAATCCTTCTTCCTTTCCTATGCACAGCACCCAGAAATGCCTCATTCACAGGGCAAGAGAGACAATGACTGATGTGGACTGAACCAATACCCAATGCAGTGTGCTGTCATGGATGGAAGCAGAGTGTAAATGGCACCCTGACAGACCAATGGCAGAACTGAGCTGACCTAAAAGCCCACTATATTTTATGTATATATATATATATATATATATATATATTCACTGAAAAAACCATAGGTTTCACACACGTTATAGTTAAAAATTAGCATTTAAAAAACCTTAGAAATTCACTGAAAAAAACATAGATTTCACACGTGTTATAGTTAGCTGGACATTTCACTCATACAAAACCATTTAAATTCCCCTGTTATAGTTAACTATAACTCGCGCGCCCGCAATGCACTGCTGATGATGTCACATATTACATCACTCATGACATCACTCATGACATCACTGATGACATCTTCACCTCAATAGTATGCTGAACCTGTTGGAGGTGAAGGTGGAGATGTGTCCCCGTGCCCTTATTAAATTTCCGCAAAATTCCAGGGCAAGGGAGGGATGTTAGGTGGTTGATAATTTTTTTAATAAAATTGAACATACATGGGGGTATGACTAAATATTATTAGCATAGCCGAGCCCAGAGGGTAGTCTTGATACCCATTGGACTGAGATTGTACAAGTTTATTGTGCGTTTTCTGTAACCGGGCCTTTTTGTTATGTAAACTATGTGAGTGGAGGGCAGCCTGGTTATAATTCCCTCTGACGCTCCTTGTTTAAGAGTTGAATTTAGAACGGCGGCTCAGCCGAGAGAGCTTTTTTAATACGTGTCATTGATAGAAGTGTATTTGATCCCGCCAATTGACAACCAGAGTTGATTAAACGCCTTTTGTACACGTGTACCTTTTTTATACATTAATTTTTAGATGCCTACACTTACTCTGTATGGTCACCTGTGAGTGAGTCTCTACACAGTGGCAGATTTTGGATGGGTGCACCTTAAGTAGTAAGGGAAAAAGTACTTCTCCCCCTTTCCTTGATATGGATAAGAATTGTCTTGCCTTTTCTGATGAACAGGTTGCATTGTTCACGTCAGGACCTTCCCTGTTACCAGACGCACCTTTGATCACTGGTAATACTGCTAGGGAAGAATGTGAAAAGTTGTCAAACATTAAAAAGCTACAGATTCGGGTCGCGTTACATGGGGCATTGATCAGACAACCATACTGCTGCTTGCTCAGTCAAATGGAGAAATAAACTAAAAAATCACAGCTGCGTGGAAAGGAAGCACTTTTGGTGGAAGCACACCATTTCTGCCCAATCAAAACATACATTCCTGACTACCAACATGAGAGCTGAGCCGAATCCCCTCTCTGTATTACTCCAGAATGCTCATTTTTAGGTTGATCACATTCTGTCTGGCGACAGCTGCACTGTCAAGCCTGAGTTAAGCAGGAATTTTATGGCCTAAAAATATATGGCCTAAACGTAGTGTAGAAATAGTCAAATTGATCACAAGCTTTTCTGTTAATCCACAAACCAGAAAATAAGTCTTGGACATGCTATCTATATTTACTTTTTTGATAATTTCCAAACGATCCCTTTGTTGGCAAATTACCTTCACCTGGTCAATAACCAAGCCCTCAGGAGGTTGTTAGGTTGAGCACTTTTTTGAAGTGCACAAATACCTGACTTCCCTCAAAGCCAACAAAGCAATGAGAACCAAACCGCAAGCATGATGGTAAACCGAAGAGCTCAGGCTCACCAAACGTCACTGCAGGCAACTTGAATGCAGATGGAGAGAAAGTCTGACTGACACTGACAAGAACACCTACAAATCTGCCCAGATGCTACTAACTGCAAATTAAGGTCACCAAATGCTCCACAGTGAATGAACGCCTGGAAAGCAGGACCAGCAGTTCCAAGAAAAACGTTTTCATAGTGAAAGAATTCACCTCTTGGTCAGCAAGCTCCGCAAGCATAACCCCCTCTAAGGACCTTGGCACCCAACTGTCCCTATTCTTCAGCAACAAGATGACTAGAATATATGAAAACTTCAAGCCCTAGCCCAACCCTTCCATTGCAACCCTCCTAGCCATCTCTAGCAACACCCAGAGGACCTCCTTGACCATCTGGCCCACCATCACCACCCAAGAAACCTCAGCAACCATGCAGTCCATACACTCCGAAGCACCCTTGGACCCCTGCTCTCACCATGACTTCATCAAAAGACTGGACCCCATCAGCATAGCCCTCGCCCCAATCCTGAACAACCTAATAATCATAGCCACCTACCCAGATGCCTGGAAACATGTCACAGTGCTCTCCTTTCTCAAGAAACCCTCAGCAGATCAGAAGACACTAGCCAACTACCTGATTATCTCCTTGCTACCACACCCGGTAAATGTCATGAAAAAGATGATAGACAATGCCTAGCCATCCACCTCACTGATAACCACTTCCTTGAAACCACTCAATTCATATTCTTCCCAAACCACAGTACAGAGGCCACCCTCAGCACAGCCACAGAAGCCATCCAGATGGTCATGGACAGGGATGACACCACAGCCCCCATCGTACTGGATATTATGCAGCCTGCAACACTGTCTCCCAACCAATCCTTATCCAACAACTGCATGAAATCTGCAAACAAGGTCCCACACTTTGCTGTATTTGCTCATTCCTGATGGGTCGCAGTAAGACTGGCCCCCTTCACCTCAGACATCGTCAATCTCATCTGCATAGTCCCACAAGGATCCTCACACATCCCCACTCTGTTCAATGCCTACATGACACCACTCACCACATCATCCACACCCACAGAATCAACATCATCATATCCAATTGAAGACACTCAGCTCATTCTCTCCCTCTCCAACAAATCGACAAACATCCAGACCAATTTCTCATCCTGCATGACCGAAGTCACCAGATGGATGAAAACCAACTGTCTCAAGCTCAAAATAGACAAGACAGAATTAGTCATATTCAGCAAAGACACCTTGTTCTGGGATTCCACCTCCTCAAGTGCTCAACTCGGACCCACACCGCTTGCAGTAACCTATGCAAAGAACCTTGGAATTGTAATCATTAACCATCTCACCATGATCGGCAAAGTGAATGCAATCTCCGTCTCTTTTTTCTACACACTCAAGATGCTCAAGAAGACCTTAACATGGCTGGACACCAACATTCGCAGAACCATCACCCAAGTCCTTATAAACTGCAGTCTGGACAATGGCAACACACTATATGCTAGAATCAACACTCAACTGACATCCAGGTTGTGGTAAATGAATGATGCAGAGTCCACTTGATAGGTTACGATCCTTTATTGCTAGTTCCTTCCAGGTTAGATAGACAGTTTAGATTGTAAGTAAAACCCCACCAGGAGCTCGCTGTTGGCAGCTCAGCCTGAGATGACCAACTGCCACAGTAAGTAATAGAAAGGCACAGTGAGCTAGAGAGACACCCTGGCATTCTATGATGTCATAGATATCATAGTACAGTCTAGTCTTAGAAGAACAGTGAAGAGGACATTTACTACACATCCTCTTCCCTTTTGGAGTAAGAGCAGAACAAAGGAATAATCGGCAACAATACCTTAAATGCCACTATCAGCAGGGAAGTACACAAATAAGAAGAGCCAAAAGTAATAGTGTACAACAAGAGATGACATTAACATTAGGTATCATTAGCAGAGAAAAGAACAAAGAATCAACATTGTGACATAATATGCCACATCCCCCTCCCTTAACGAAAGAGTAAGGTTTTGAAACAAAACCAAGATTAATAGTTAAGTTAGTTGCTGACACTCATAACCACCCCCACATGGGTACACTACAGGGTAAACACCCTATAAACAAGAATGAGAGTAGACTGGGAGAGACAGGATGGGTTAGAACTCTCTTAAGATAACATTAGAGACTAAATCCTTTTGACAAGCATTCACCAAAGTGAAAAAAAAAAAGACAAACTACCCCTGATGAAGATATGTCGACACTAAATGTATGATAAAAACACAACTCAAAATCTTACCTAAATGAAGCCCTGGCCAGTAGCTGTAAGAAGGTAGACTCAGACAAAAATATAGTGTACTAACAATCTCTACCAAAAACAGGGGAGAGTGCATAATAAGGAGAAAGGACTACCCACAGACACTGAACCTCCCCTGAAAAGGGTACTCTGTAGGACAGCATGGGCGTTGACTACCCAAAAGCGTACAACTTCCCTTGAAAAGGGTACACTGCAGGACAGCATGGGCGTTGACTACCCAAAAACGCATAACCTTCCCTGAAGAAGGGTACACCGCAGAGTAAGCAAAATATCTCTGGGAAATGGGGCATGGACTACCCATTAATACTTAACCTCAAAGGGTACAACGCAGGACAGTAAAGCTGGGAATAGACATGGGGAATGGACTACCCGCAAGCACCCAACTTGCCTTGAAAAGAGTAAACTGCAGGATAATGATAAAAATCCTGGGACATACTATGGGCATGGACTACCCACAAACACCAACATCCCCAGAAAAGGGTACAACCATGGGCATGGACTACCCACAAACACCAACATCCCCAGAAGAGGGTACACCGCAGGATAAAGTCAATAACCCTGGGACAAGAGATGGGCATGGACTACCCACAAACACCAACATCCCCAGAAAAGGGTACAACCATGGGTATGGACTACCCATAAACACTAACATCCCCAGAAGAGAGTACACCGCAGGATAAAGACAATAACCCTGGGACAAACGATGGGCATGGACTACCCACAACATCAACTACATGGGGCATGGACTACTCACACAGAAACCACCTCCCTTAGACAGGGTACACTTCAGAATACCAACCCTGACAAAATGGAAGAGCATACACCACTATATGGGGCATGGACTACCCACACAGACACCACCTCCCCTAAATAAGGTACACTTAAGGATACCAATCCTGACAATATGGATGAGCATTGACTACTCACCACACTATACTACGACACACCTTGTGAAGAAGCACCAGGAATTTCTCATGCTAAAAACAGACTCTTATACAAAACAAAACGGTGTTAAATGATACACATTAGGCGTTGAGAACTGCTACACAAATACATTAATAATATCAGCTCCGGTGAGCGATCTCTCACTCGGGTTCTGTATACACTGCTCCCTGCAGATGCCGCTGAGTTCCTCGCAATTGTCGTTGAACTTCGCCATGAAAATCGGAAAAGATCCAAACCACGAGGAAAGTCTTTTCAACTCCGAAGTTGCACACTTTCTCGAGAAAGATTACAGAAAATTGTTGAAAGTGCAGAACTGGTGCCGATTCATCTCGTGTGCCAGGACTGATTGACCAGGCAGCACAGAAGCTTAAGCTAAAGGTAGTCATGACGCCAAAAGAGAAATCCCTCAAAAATGCCTCGAGCTCCATGACGGAATGCACAGCAGAAGAAACGCTTACACAGAAGCCTGGAACAGCGCACCAAATGGACCAAGATGGAGGGACGCTGTTACGCCTCCGCCGGATGGTTCTCGGCAAAGACGTGCTGTTGAGAGTGACGAACAAACAGTGACGTCACAAACAATGACCTGAGCAAGGCAGGCAGCGCGGCGCATGAGGAGAAAGTGCGCGCGGTGGGAGAGTCGAGCAAAGTTCGAACTGTAGCGGTTAAACTGCCCTGGCACAGTAAGTGCAAAGGAAAGAAATGTCTTTTAAAATGTCTTTGACTCACCCATAAGTTCGAGGCCACATCCGAAGACCAAACTCTGACTAAAATGTCATCCAATGCCTGAAAGCGCTGGCGCTCTGCCAAGAGCTGGTGCCTTCCTCCAAGGTGTATGGAAACTGACGATTTTTTTTTTTTTTACAAGAAAACACTCCAGTAAACACAGATTTCCAAACGCTGGAAAGACACAGGAAGAGGCCGTTGACCATTCACATAGGGCATAAAAGGCGCAGGTTGCAGGCTGTTCAGACACACGCAAAGATAAAGAAAAAGAGGTACGTCCAGGGTGCAGGCTGTCCTGGTGTGATAGGACATTGGTGGGGTCAGCTGGGCGTTACCTTCTGTCTTATGAATAATTTTCACAAAGTCTTTAGTTCCTTCCTTTAGTTCCTTTTCTTGAAGTAAGTTCCTCAGAGCACAGGTAGGTTAATCCTTTTCAAAACGTCGCCAAGTTGTGGTAAATGAATGATGCAGAGTCCACTTGATAGGTTAAGATCCTTTATTGCTAGTTCCTTCCAGGTTAGATAGACAGGTTAGATTGTAAGTAAAACCCCACCAGGAGCTCGCTGTTGGCAGCTCAGCCTGAGATGACCAACTGCCACAGTAAATAATAGAAAGGCACAGTGAGCTAGAGAGACACCCTGGCATTCTATGATGTCATAGATATCATAGTACAGTCTAGTCTTAGAAGAACAGTGAAGAGGACATTTACTACACAGACCATACAAAATGCTGCAGCCAAGCTCACCCTCACTCCCACACTCACATTACCCTACACCTTAAAGTGCTCCACTGTCTCTCAATCCACAAATGAGCACTCTTCAATATCCTTACACACGCATACAAAGCCTTTCACAATATTAACCCCACATACCACAACAAGCAAGTAAAACTTCCACAAACCTACCAGACACCTCTGCTCATTGGTACTCCTGCTCGCACATCACCCCGCATATGCAGAACCAGATCCTGCAGTTGTGTCTACTCCTACCTCGCTCCTAAAGCCTGTATTGACCTGCCGCTGAACATCAGAGCCTCCTCCTCAGTTCTTGAATTCTTTCAGAAACTGAAGACCTGGTTTGTCACTTAGCTCCGACTCTTGCTCTGCCCATACAGCTCCTCCTTCAGCACCAGGATAACCGCTCAGGTGAGTGATGCACTATACAAATACACATAACATAGCATAGCATAACCAGGGAAAGTGATGTTTTAGCACCCAGTATCTGGGAGATAATGCCATGCTTGATGTTTACAGGCACAACATGCCTATACCCCAAGCTTCAGTGTCGTATATGACCTTAGGGTAGCAAGTGTCTCTGTCTGTAAGCACTTTAATAGGTTTAGGGGTCCAAACCCCCCCTTAGAAGGTAGAGAGGTCCTCTACAGGGAGGATGGAGGTATATGTCCTCCCTTTAGTATACTCACAAACAAACAAGCATCCCGTCCAGAGTCAAACTGGCTCCTTTAGGTAAATAAAAGAGGTGGGGGACCACTGGTACGCCTAATGACAGCACATCCACTATTGTGGGTGGGATGGGGAATCGACCCTTTTCTTTATATAACCCTCACCCACTCTAGTAGTGGCATGCTTCATCATCAGGTTCACCCTGACTCCTAATGATCAGGGCGGGCTCGACCATATTCTGGGGCGCACTTATGAAGATGGTATGTATGGGGCATAACTTAAAATATAAAACTCCTCCCCCACTCTAAAAGTATCCTTAATTAGAACAGTGGGAAGGAAGGTTACCAAAATATATATTGAAGAATTTTCTTTATTCCCAGATAACGCTACGCGTTTCGACACTAACTTGTGTCTTGGTCACACGGTAATGCTACGACACTGCCGGCATGTTAAATAAACATAAACAAAGGCCTGGCCACCATAGTTACAGGTCACATGATTCTGTCAAAACATTGATCCGCCATGACAGAGTGGTAAAAAACATCGGGAAATGAAATGTAAACCAATCCATTTTGCTTGTAAACTGAAATACTTTTCAAATATATAAACGTATCCAATTATGAGTTATAACGGCATCGTCCTGTATTGTTAGCATCTTCCGTTTTGAAAATAGATTTTATCTTTACTAGTACATTGTCCGCCATATTGGTAAAACTGTATACTGCATTGGTGTCAACCATTTTTATACATATACATACATATTTTTATACATATGTATATATATATATATATAGATATAGTCTGTCTGCAAGCACACATATCAAACACTGCCGGAGAGAGTACCTAATTATTGGTACATGCAAGGTTTTACTTCGACTTCGGTCCAAGACACACACTCCTCTCGGCAGCTCGGCAGTGCCCTGCTTCGCTCAAAAACCAGCCAGCCCCTCTCCTTGGCAGGGTTCAATTCCACCCTGGTCCTGACTCCTCCCGGCACATGGTGATCATACTATATTTTTTTCTCCTGCTGTAATTCGTGCCACATTGTGTGGGTATTTTGCATTTGTTTATCTTAACCTCTGTTTTCCCATTATTATGCTGTTTCTTCTGTACTCATGGATTGCTGTTCCCCCTGGTCTCCCCATTTTCCGCCGCCACTGACCCCTCCCCTACCGCCCCGCTCCCGCCTCCCAGCTCCTCGTTCCTCCCCCTCCCCTACATCACGGCGACCGCTGCGGGGGAGCGCTTGTGAATCCTCAGACTTCGGTCCATGGCACACACTCCCCTCGGCAGCTCTGAGGTGCCCTGCTTCGCTCAGAAGCCAGTCAGCCCCTCTCCTTGGCAGGGTTCGATTCCACCCTGGTCCAGACTCCTCTGGGCGCATGGTGATCGCACTCTTTTTTTTTCTCCTGCTGTAATTCGTGCCACATTGTGGGGGTATTTTGCATTTGTTTATCTTAACCTCTGTTTTCCCATTATTATGCTGTTTCTTCTGTACTCAGAGATTGCTGTTCCCCCTGGTCTCCCTATTTCCTGCAGCCACTGACCCCTCTCCTACCGTCCGCTCCCACCTCCCAGCTCCTCGTCCCTCCCCCCTCCCATACATCACGGTGACTGCTGCGCGGCTGCGCCGCTGGCGCACCAAAGGCGCGCCTAAGGTAAGCCCATTTGCTCCCGTCCGCGCCTGGACCGTGCCCAGCGCCAGACCCCCTGGCCCACGCGACCACCACAAGACCCAACACAGCTACGACGCAAACACCCTCCACACACTCAACGCCGGCGGAAACTCCACCTGCTGCCAGGCCACCCCAAAGATCACCCACAAACCCTTCACCTGCCGGAATTGCAGCTACACCAGCCAGCGCACACCGACACAGCCAGCCCATCCTAACACTGCAGGCCACAACCATCTCAGCTGCATACTACTCAACACCCACCCAGTCCACAAGCATGCCGTCGAACTCTGGGACCTGCTCGACTCCTCTGCCCCGGACGTCGCCTTCCTAAAGGAGACCTGGATGAACACCTCCTTGCACCTGACATAGCCATA
Organism: Lissotriton helveticus; assembly: GCF_964261635.1. Classification (NCBI taxonomy): domain Eukaryota; kingdom Metazoa; phylum Chordata; class Amphibia; order Caudata; family Salamandridae; genus Lissotriton; species Lissotriton helveticus. The sequence goes on along the minus strand of NC_136058.1, from coordinate 273,035,278 downwards.
GCCATACAAGACGGCTAAAAGATCACACGAGGGGACCGAAACAACAACAAACCAGGATGAAGAATCGCCATCGTCCACAGGAACACCATCAGGATCTCAACCAACACCGAAGACACCCTCAGCATGGCCGAACACCTACACTTCCAGATCCACACCGACCACAACACCATCCTCAGAGGAACCCTTGTCTACAGACCCCCAGAACCCTGACCACAGTTCAGCGAATCCATCACCGACCTCATCAGCATGCACTCTCTCACCTCCACAGACTACATCCTTCCTGGAAACCTGAACTTCCACCTCGAATGCCATTGACAACAACTCCACAATGCTGATCGACAACCTCGCCAACCTCGGACTCAAACAACTCATCACGACACACACCCACTCTGCCAGACACACGCTCGACCCCATCTTCTCCACCAGCGACCACGTCACCTTCAGCCACACCACAGAACTCCACTGGACTGACCACCGCTGCATCCACTTCTCCTTCGAGAAACACACTGCACACAGCCAACTACAACATATCCCACACCGCAACTGGAAAAAATTCACTGAAGGCCAGCTCATCACCACACTTGCCCAAGACCCTCCACCCGAGCCCTCCGAGACCGACGCAGCAGCAGACAACTTCAGACAATGGATCGACAACTGCTCCAACACCCTTGCCCCGATTAGGAAACCCCCTAACAGGGGCACAGACATAAGAGCCATCTGGTTCAACGCCGACCTCCAGAATTCCAAGCACACCTGCAGAAGACTTGAGAAGCAGTGGCGCAATGACCGGACACCAGACAACCACGCTGCCCTCATGAACGCCAGACGCAAACACCACCAACTCATGTGTTCCGCCAAAAGAACCTCCTGCAAAGAACGCATTGACAACAATGCACACAACAGTAAAGAGCTCTTCAACATCATGAAGGAACTCGCCACCCCCAGCTCCAGCTCCAATGACGTTCCGCTGTCACAAGAACTCTGCAACTCCCTGGCTACCTTCTTCCACCGCAAGATCACAGACATCCACAACAGCTTCGATACCCAAACGCCGATGGCAGACGCCTACATCCCCGACTCAACACCCACCAAACACACCAACCTTCTGCTCTCCTGGAACAATGTCAACGATGAAGATACCATCAAAATCATGAACACCATCCACTCCGGATCACCCTCTGACCCCTGCCCCCACCACATCTTCAAAAAGGCAAGCTCCATCATCACACCCCAACTCCATAAGATCATCAACAGCTCCTTCGAGACTGCCACCTTCCCAGAGAGCTGGAAACATGCTGAGGTCAATGCCCTTCTCAAGAAACCCAAGGCCGACCCAAAGGACCTCAAGAACTCCCGACCCATCTCCCTGCTCCTGTTCCCGGCAAAAGTCATTGAGAAGACCGCCAACAGACAACTGACCCACTTCCTGGAGGAGAACAACATCTTGGACTCATCCCAATCCGGCTTCCGCAGCAATCACAGCACCGAAACCGCTCTCATCACCACCACTGATGACATCAGGACCATACTAGACAAAGGCGAAACCGCGGCCCTCATCCTCCTGGACCTCTCGGCCGCCTTCGGCACCATCTGCCACCACACCCTGTGCACACGCCTCCATGACACAGGGGTCCGAGGCAAAACCCTGGACTGGATCACTTCCTTCCTCACCGGCAGAACCCAGAGAGTCCGACTCCCCCCGTTCCAATCCATAGCCACCACGATCACCTGGGGCGTACCCCAAGGATCATCCCTCAGCCCAACCCTTTTTAACATCCACATGGAACCACTCACCAACATCGTCCGAGCTCACCACCTCAACATCGTCTCTTATGCCAATGACACTCAGATGATCCTCTCCCTCACCAAGGACCCGGCCACAGCAAAATCCAACCTCCACGAGGGAATATAGGCCGTCGCAGACTGGATGAAGACTAGCCGGCTGAAACTGATCTCAGACAAGACGGAGATCCTCATCCTTGGCTCCACCCCCTCCTCATGGGACGACGCCTGGTGGCCGGCCATGCTAGGAGCTGCCCCGACACCCACCAACCACACACGCAACCTGGGAGTCATCCTGGACTCAACGCTCTCTATGACCCAGTAAATCAACTCTGTTTTCTCCTCCTGCTTCAACACTCTCCGCATGCTCCGCAAGATCTACAGGTGGATCGCCACCAAAACCAGAAGAACGGTCACCCAAGCTCTCGTCAGCAGCAGGCTCAACTACAGTAATGCCCTCGACGCAGGAACCACGGCCACACTCCATAAGAGACTACAATGCATACAAAACGCCTCTGCACGGCTAAACCTCGAACTCCCCCGCCACAGCCACATCACCACACACCTTAGAGATCTGCACTGGCTGCCAGTCAACAAGAGGATCATCTTCAAGCTCCTCACCCATGCACACAAAGCACTCCACAACGCTGGACCGGCATACCTCAATGAACAACTGTCCTTCTACACCCCGGACCACCAGCTTCCCTCCGAAGACCTCACCCTCACCACCGTCCCTTGCATCCGCCGGCGGCAGATCTTTCCCCCACCTCGCCACCAAGACATGGAACTCCCTTCCCTCCTACCTGCGCCTGACCCAGGCTCTGCTGACCTTCAGGAGACTTCTCAAGACCTGGTAGCTGCTTCCCCCCTCCCTCTTAGCGCCTTGAGACCCTCACGGGTGAGTAGCACGCTTTACAAATGTTTTGATTGATTGATTGATGGGGTTCCATTGTTTAGAGTGTGCTGATTGGGTCACTGAACTACCAGTAGGTACCTGGTCCTAGCTTGGGACAATTGGCGAGGCAGCCACACTGACTTACTCAAAACCCAATACCGTTGCACTTGTTTGTCCTCATGTGAGCCTGTCTCTTGAGGTTGGGAGTGTGAAATTAACCACCCAGTGACAACATAGAGGCCACTCTAGTAAGCATGCACTACTATGAACATCTGTGCATTGATAAAGGCAAAGGCCCACCCTGCAGTGATGCATCTCATCTGTTACTGTGGCTCCAAGAGCGCGGCTGCAGCTGTACACGCTGTGATGCACACATGCCGTAGGTGCCGCCCACCCTTCTGCATGGCCAGGGAGCTTCACAGGGGCATATAGGTTCTGACCATGCCACTTCCCACAGGGTTGTGCTGCAAGTGGTTCAAAGAGGACACTGGCTCCGGACATCTAGCCCTTTAGAGGCTAGTGCTCGCTTCCCTCTGACAACATCCATCCTGATGAGCAAGGCTTGCAGGAAGTTGCAGCAGACTATAGCACTCTGGTGGCCAGAACTACTGGTGTCCCTTCAGTCGACCAGACCAGCTGCATTCTCTTACAGGGATGTGCAGGTCACTTCCTTGGGAGACATAGAAGCTGTTGCCTCACATGCAGATGCATGTGGTTCCCACATGGGCTCAAGAGCAAGGTTACCTGCATGGATGTGAGCACAGGTGCATGTTCTACTCAGGGGTCTGCCAGAACCACGGTCTCAGGCTCCATAACATTAGGGTTACAACATCTGGTTTCCCATCATAGGCTTTCATTTACCACATCACTGTATTGTGGGAGTTGCCTTTATAGATTATTTCAAATCCTCAGTCTATCCGCATTAAAAACAATTATTTATGAAAAAAAAGTTTTTAAAAAAAGAAAGAAATAGAAATGAAACAAGTGTGCCCTCGTGACATACAGTAATATGGAAAACCTAAAATGTTGGTTGTTCTTAGGAACTTCCAACGCATCTGCATTCTCCATAACAAAAAGCATCTCAAGTTTTAAAAGACCATTAAAACTTGTATTTTCAGTCAAAAATGGGATCGTTGAGGGCCTTACGAAGTCCAATCATACTTCTATGGTTGGAAGTGCACTTTAAAATAACACCACCACCTCGCCATCAGTCCTTCTTACCAGAGCTTTATTTTATTTATTTATGCATTTTTATAAAGCGCAGACTTTACCCGAAGGTGTCAGAGCGCTGTACAGTAGAACCAGTTACGTTACATGAGAGAAATGTAACAAAATATAACGTACAAGAATAGCAAAACACAGAATCGAACACAGCAGGCAAGAGGAACACAAAATCCAACACAGCAAGCAAGGAATGTAAGAAAAATAAATACATATTACAAATTTACAATGACTAGGGGACTTCCTGGCGGGGTCTGAGAATAAAGGACTCAGGGGCATATTATCAAGACAGGCGATAAAATTATTGCCGTTTTAGCGGCAGAAAACTGCCGCTAAAACGGCGATAATGGGCTTGATAATATGCTCTATGGAATTCCAATTGAAGCCCATGTTAGATGTCCTTCACATTTAACATGGGCCGTTTTTCCCTTTTGAAGGAGTGGGCTCAAGCAGAAACTTTTCAGCATTCCGAGAAGGTCTCAAGCCTCCAGACAATTTCAGTTTATTCGTCAGATAGCGAGGGTAGGAAGAGTGCAAGGCTTTGTGGGTGATGCAAGCCGTTTTGTAAATAGCTCTAGCCTCGATGGGAAGCCATCAGAGAGAAGACAGGATAGGAGTGATGTGGTCACTTCGTTTGGACCCTGAAATGAAGCGAGCTGCTGAATGGAGGAAGGATTTGAGGGGTAAGAGGTGAGATTTGGGAAGGCCAGTCAGAAGAGAATTACAATAATCCAGTCAAGAGAGAACTAGCGATTGGACCAAGGTTTTTAGGTCTTTCTCCGGGAAGAACCGACGAATCCCCCACAGAAGGTGCAGCTGATAACGTGCGCTCTTGGCAATGGAGTTGATGTGGGAGATTAGGTTGAGTCTTTTGTCAATTATGACACCTAGGGATTTAGCGCAGTCGACAATGATGGGTTTACTGTTGAGTAGCTTCAGCTGATCCATCCAGGATTGAACAGGAGGCGGCCTGCCCGCAAACACGGCAGTCACACCACCAACGCTAGCCCAGTGGAAGTATTGCCATGAAGAAAAGAAGTCTATCCTTCCCGTGTTTGCCGAGGTCCACACTTCTGAAGTGGGCAAGCAGCAGGCTGGAGCTCAGGAACCAGCGGTGGTTTCTCCAGAAGTGTTTTTTGTTTTTTATGGCAGGGGGATGATAGGGCAGGGATTGGACACAGATAAAACTGCTGGGGGCACCTATAAAGGTCAATTGTAAAGTGTGTAAGTGTTTATGTGAGTATGTTTGCTTAAAATGTTTAGATTTGACTTGGTACAAGTGTGTGTATGTATGAATACACACACACAAAGTCATATTTAAAGATCTTAAGCAAATAATGCTACACTGCAGTGAAAGGTGAGTGTACAAATGAATGTGTGGCAAGGTGTGGTGTCTGGTCTTTTTCCGAGGGGTTACTTCCTGTGGAGTTGGGGCCCGAGTGGCAAGGTGGCTAGGACAAACCGAGCTGGGGCACGGGCCACATCTGGTCACCGAGTGTAGCGACGCCAGTGGGAACCAGGTTCAAAGGTCGTCGTTGGTTCAACACTCTGCGATTCTGGGCTAATGACCTCGTCTCCCTGCCCCACTCTCCGTGCCCACCAAAAAAGTGTAATGCAGTCTGGTTATCCTGTAAAGCTCTCTCTCTAATGACTTTGGGCCAAGTTCACACTATAAACTGCAAAAAAAACTTCATTGTCTGTCCTGTGCTTTTAACAATTGCAAAGGGCCATGGCATGAAAAGAGAGACTTGCGCGAGGAAGCGTGAAGGCAGAGAATGGGAGCACTTCCGGCGGCAGAGAAGGAGAAACACCCCCGTCGCTGCCCCACAATGGAGGGGTCATAACTCCCGTGTTATTTATGCCCCTCCGGCCGCGCCCCTTCGGCCGCCTGAAGAGGAGTGACGCAGTGGGCCTGACGGAGGCAGGGGGAAAACAAAGTCACCCAAACACAGCACCTGGCAGGGAGTGTCAGGGAGCAGGGTCCGGGGGAGCCCCCATTGTCCCCCAGGCACCCACACGAATGCGCAGCCCCCTGCTCCCCGCGGGGCGCGCCGCGTGCTTGGGAGCCGGCGAGGGTTGCTATGCACGAGGTAGCCATGGGTCAATTAGACGGCCATTGTATGAGACACCCCTGCTATTATATAACTCTGGGAGAGCGAGCTGTCAACAAGGGGGGGCGGGGCTGGTGACGCTGAAGGGCGCGCGCGTCATTCTCGCAGTCTTATCTCCCCACAGAGTTGATCTTCCCTGTTGTCGAACAGGGGGCTATGTAGGCAGGCCAGCCCATCCCCTCCAACCCCGCCCTCAGCGTGTGCTTCTGCAGTCAACATCACATCACCTGGTTCAGTTCTCTGTTGCCAGTGGCTTCTCTAAAAGATATGGGGGCGGGGGACTTGAGCCACAGATACAAGGAGTGGGGCCATGTAGTAAGGAGACAGACAGACAGACAGACAGACAGACAGATAGATAGATAGATAGATAGATAGATAGATAGATAGATAGATAGATAGATAGATAGATAGACCTGACTTTACACACACACACACACACATATATATTACACACATACCTACAAAAATACAAAATATGATTTTTAAACATTTTAAGCAAATGCTGCTGTGCACTGATTTAAAGTGACAGGCAAGGTGCTGTGTCTACTTTTCTCTGCCACCTTCTGACACACTCAGCAGTTGTTGTGGTGGGGCAGAAGGTGGGGTCAGGACAAAAACCACTCCTCATTTGGACCCCTTCTACAGAGGCTAGTGTACGGAGACAGCTGTGCAGTGGGGTCAGATGCAGCGGCGCAGTGCAGTTGCACCACAGAGAAGAGTCACAGCAGCACGAGGAGACCGTGGCAGACAAACTCCACTTTCTGTCCAAGAAGTTTGAACAGCCCCTTCCAACCACACACCCACAGGGTACAGCATGCTTATCTGTGTGTGAGCGCTTCAGCATCACACATAGGGGTATTAGCAAGCAGTGTACAAATGGCACTACACAACACACTCCCCACACAGGCCATGCTGCACTCACACACTCTCCGCACATCAATATAGTGTTCAGTCCCAGTACAGTGCAGTGGGTGGTTATCTTCTGGTCCCTGGGCAGTGCACCTGTCCAGGGGTCGAGTGGGGGTACCACGCGGGTGGACGGCGTCCCCCCACTTATTTTACCTGGTGGACGCTGTCCCCCCTGCCAAACAGCTGGACTTCACTCTTTGGCCTCTCTGGGACGAGATTGGAGCTCACAGCACGCTGCTCATGCGCTGACTTCTCGGATGCAATTGAATCTAAGGGGTGAGCGAGGGGAGGCAATGAGCCCGATGGGGCAAACCCCCTTTTGTGACATCCCTTCCTGACGTGACGTCACTTCCGGTGACAGCGTCCCCCCACTACTTTTTTTAGGACTTGTGCCCTGCACCTATCCATGCCATCCAGGTATCATGGAAGTCAGGTGATGGCTGTGAGAAGTTGGCCTGATAGGTGATGTTTCCAATTCTGGAACCACCTATTATCAGACCAAACAATCCCTTATGGTGTTAGGTTGTAAGTCAACCTTGTTAGACAAGCTATCCTAGGGGTAGCATGGACTAAGCAGCCTAAAGGCTTAACTTAAGAGGTCGTGTTAAGCGAGCTGTTTTACCACATACAATCCTGTAATATCAAATGAAAGGACACCACACAAGTATATATTATAAAAATATATGTATTTATTACTAAAAACAATCCCCAGTATTCTTTATGAATAAAGGGGCACAAGCGTTAAATCAAAAGCACAGTTTAAACATACAAAGTTGCACAATTATGGATGAGGGCGGGGGGCCACTCAAACCATATACTAAACAAGTGGTATAAGAGATACCAATCGAACAGTGGTTAGGCCTAGGGCCTAGGGAATCGCTGGGAGCAGTCAGGACAAGCAGTGCTGAAGTCGGGAGAGGCCCACTGGATTCGGGAGCAGTGCGGAAAGCGCACGCATGCACCAATGTTAACCAATGGTGCGTAAAAGTTGTAAAGTTAAAGTTTAAGGACACTTCCGCTGAACCTAGAGGAACAAAACTTAAGACACAGACCCTAGAGATGTGTACCAGTGTGGGAACACCGGCGGAGCAAAGTTACCTCACCCACAGGAAGCGGGTGCACAGGGTCGAAGTTGAGTCAGGTTTCGTCACGCAGGCTCTTGGTGCTTGAAGCTGAAAGGGCTGCAGGCGGGGTGAAAGAGAAGTGTCCGGTGGAGTCCAAGGGTGGACTCGAGTCGAAAAGTACCTGAAAGCAGAGGGGACAGAGTCTGGGTCACTCAGCAGTGACCAGGGTGGAACCAGGACGGAACCAGGCAATGTCGGGCGCAATCAGGTGGTCGTCGAGGAGCTTCTCTCCGCTGTCACGTGGGCTCTGGGGCATCTGCGACATCCAGGAGCGGGTCACAATCTGTCCCACAAGGGCTCTCACCGTCGGCGCAGTCGGCTTTAAGTTTGGAGCAAACAACACTTGGCAAGAGCAATCCACGCGAAACCGGGAGATTGCTTCTCACTCGAACCAGGAGGGTCAGAGTGGGGGCTCCTTTTCAGGGGAGCTGGTGTAGATCTGGAGCAACCAGATTCACAGGTCGAATTTCAAAGTTCGTCAGTACAAGGGCCACTAGCCGGCTGGCAAGTGACCAGGCCAACGCGTTGAGCCAAAAGGAGCAGAAGGGCCCCACGCAGCACTCGTCAAGTGTGGAGGGCTGAACTTCGGTGCAAGAGTGGCTCAGGGTTGGGGCTTCTCAAACCCCGGTGTACAGCTTCGAGGGTCACTCGTGAGCTGCACGGTCAGCGTCTCGTGGTCAATTCAAGATGGCGTGCCCCACGCTTCCGGTCGCCTCCACGGGTCTCAGCTCTGCAGGGACTGTGGATCGGGCTGTTGGAAGGCAGGCAAGCTTGATCTCGTCGATCTCTGTTGCTCGAGTTCCGGCGGGAACTGCGACAAAGCAGACATCGATGGCTGGATGGTGCCTGTTTGCACAGGGTGGTCACTCCTTGACCACAAGGGAGATTCTTCGGGCTTCTACGTCGAGTAGGATGTCGAAGGGTCCAGAATTTCGTTTCTTATGTTTCTTCAGGATAATCTGAAGTGCATTGGCACTGCTCCCAGTCTTATACAAATTTTGGGGGCTGGATTACCTGCTAGGTCCCCTCCTATGGGTGGGACCCAGGAAGTGGGTGGATACACCCCCTTCCTTTGATCCAGGCCGCCCTGGCACGAGGGCTGGAGTGCCCCAGAACCGGTTTGGCCGGATTATGCAAGGGGCAGCCTTGTGCGCCCCAGGCAGTGTCTGGTTTCTTTCAAACCTCCCTGCTACAATCCACTATCTCCTGTCTGGAGGGTGGTAACACCCCCCTGCGACAGGAAACCCTTTGTCCAGGCCCCATTTGGCTGAGTTTCGGTCAGCTTCAGGGGGTCAGACTTTTGTCTGTGGCAGAGGCATCCATTTTGTGGATCTAAGGTCCTTTTAGAAATTAACCGCATTTAAGTAAAGTAACATGTCTTACCCCTCTAGAGGGGTGGAATGCTATCCCCGTCGCCAAAACTGGCGAGGGGATAGTATTCCAAATCGTATGACACCTTACACGACATGTTTTGATAAAGCCAAACCAAAGTTGCTATATAACCGCGAGGATTATAAGGCACTTAAGAGTATATGGTATGGCATTATCCTGAAACAGCTTAGGGAGTTGTTCCCGACAGCTGCAGACAGGCTCAGCTCATGCTAGAGCTCCATCTCACATTAAACCACGCACTCTGCCTCCAGGATTGATGAGGCCTTCCATAGGAGTGGCTCACAGGTTTATATGTGTCCAGATATAGGTTTAGATATAGGTATACTATATCTAAGTAAGGGGTGATTACACCACCTTACCCCAGCGGAGTGATCAGCCAGTTGTGTCAATTTAAGAACCAGCCAGGGGTGGCAAAAGATATGCTGCAGCCCCTGGTAGGCCTTGGTGGCCCCTATGCCCTGGGCACCTATAGTGCATTATACAGGGGCTGACAAGGAGTCCTTTTCCAATTGTGGTATGTACCTAGGGTACATGGAATCCATTTTACAGAGAGAGCAGATGGCCTGGGGCCCTGATTAGCAGGGAACCAGGTCAACTAAGGCAAAAAACCAGCTAAACACAGGCAAAAAATCTGGGGTAACCATAGTCAGGTAGCCACCTTCCTACACAACCCCCCCCCCCCCCAAACGAAAGGAGATAAGGCTATCCTTGGCCAGGTAAGCCTATATTGCCTGAGTGGCCATATAAGGAAGTACCTGCACTAGCATGGGTACCCCCTGTCTCATGGTCCACTAAGCAGTCCCTCACCCTTGGGGTATTAGAGGGTCTCCAACATAGGGAATCACTACCTTGGGTGTGTTTATGCAAAGTTAAATGCTGGTTTGGATATGGAGTATTGAAGTGAGGCTCTACTAATTTAGGGCTTAGCTTCCTCCAATTATCTTCCACCATGTGTGCCTTTCTTTCTTTAACTGAGTTGCACTGTGCTCTCAGGGTCAACCTCTGGCTACCTAAAGCTGGAGGCTGGGTCCCTCTGTTTGGCTTGCTGGAGGGACAGTTCAGGTTTGGGCCCTTTGGGTCCCAGGTTTGGCTGTGCCCAACAGAATCCATCTGTGGGAGGTCCCTAACTGTTTTTAAGGGGGCTCCCTCAGGAGTTTTTAAAGTTTTCACCTTACTAGGGCTACTAGTTTTGGTGCCCCTAATCTGTTGATGGGGGTGCTTTATTTGACAGGGGGCCCTCTGGGTCTCACTGTCCTTCTTGGCCTCTGCAGCCCTGGGCTGGCTAAGGCAAGGGAGAGAGGGGCAGGTTACCTGCTCCAGACTGGGTCCCACCTGAGAAGGGTCCACTGACATCAGGGGTTCTGTCAGGCTAGGCCCAACCACCTCTGGGGCAGTTCCTTCATCAGGGGTAAGATCAGTTCCCTGAGGAGGCTGATCCTGTCCTAAAGTCTGGTGAGGGGGAGATTTCTCTTCCTCCTCCATGCTCTCAGTTTGTGTGGAGTTATCCATCATTTCAGGCTTCACAACACACACATCAGTTTGAGTTTGGGCTGTGGCCATCACAGCCCCACCAACCTTTTCAGGAGAAGACTCAGTTTGGGTTTCTGCTGTTATCATAACAGCTTTGCTATTCTGTTCAGGAAGAGCTTTTGCTAAAGATGGGGCAGAGAGTTTCTCAGCCCTACCAACCTTTTCAGGAGGGACATCTTGAATTGGGGCTGTAGCCATTACAGCCTCACTAACCTTTCCATTGGAATTTACCATTCTAGAATGGGTTTCCTGTTCAACCTCAGCCCAGGCTGAGATTTCCAAATCATTACCAAGTAGGCAGTCTACAGGCAAGTTTGATGACACTGCCACTCTCTTTGGGCCAATGACACCTCCCCAGCTGAGACTTACTACTGCCATGGGATGATTTGTTTTGATGCCATCAATGTTTGTCACCTGGTATGTGGCACCAGGTAAAAGTTGCTTAGAGGGGACTATACCATCAGCCACCATGGTGATGCTAGCCCCTGTGTCTCTAAAAGCTTCAACTTTCAAACCATTGATGATGGGCTCTTGTCTATACTTGCTCAAGGTATTTGGGCAATCAGAGAAGTTGGCAAACCCCATGCCAGTCTCATAAACAAGATCATTGGGTGATGGGGACCTGGATAGGCCAGGGTCCACCTGAGCTCCAAAAGTAAACCCACCCAGATTCCTGGGTGTGCTCCCACTTCCTGGGGGATTACTGCTGACAGTAACAGGAGGTGTTGGAGCTGGCTTTGGAGGTATGTTTTCTTTATTGCCATTCTTGGGACAACAGTTGTCTGTTTTGTAATGCCCAACCTGCTTACAGACATGGCAATAGGGCTTTTTCTCTGTTGAAGAAGTGTCTTGGGACCCACCCCCATTCTTGGAGTTTTGGGGCCCTGGGGAAGTCTTTTCTTTACTTTTATCCCCACCCTTATCTTGAGGCTTGGTAGACTCCTTCTTCTGGTTACTGTCCTGATTCTTAGGCCTAATCCTGGTTCTGACCCACTTGTCTGCCTTCTTTCCCAATTCTTGGGGAGAGGTCAGATCAGAGTCCACCAGGTGCTGGTGTAAGAGCTGGTTCTGACAATTACTTAGGATCTGCTCCCTCATAATCAAATTATACAATCCTGTAAAGTCATGTACTTTGCTGCCATGTAGCCAACCCTCCAGGGCCTTAGTTGCACAATCAACAAAATCAGTCCAGTCCTGAGTCTGTGTCTTCTGGGTGTCTCTGAACTTCAACCTGTACTGTTCAGTGGTTAAGCCAAGCCCATCTATTAGGACACTCTTCAGGACTTTGTAATTGTTTGCATCCTCATGTCTAACAGTGAGGAGCTTATCTCTCCCTTTCTCTGAAAAGGAGTACCATAAGATTGCTGCCCACTGTTCCTCAGGAACCTGCTGTACCATGCAGGCTCTCTCAAGAGCAGTTATCCACTTGTGGATGTCATCCCCTTCCTTGTAGGGGGGCACAATCTTTGTCAGGTTTCTACTATCATAGGACCTGGGTTTCTCTTTAGGAATATTGCTGCCACCAGTGGCATCTAAGCCACACAATTTTTGCTCTCTTGCCAAGGCAAGTCTAGCTTGGGCCAGGGCTACCTCCTCCCTCTCTATCTGGAGTTTGACAGCTCTCATCCTGGCCTTATGCTCTAGCTTTTGAGAAGCAGTCATGCCTCTCTGAGATTCTCTTGAGGCACTAGAAATATGAGAGTCCCCTGAGGGAGATCTCACTCTTCTGTTGCCTGGGAGAATGTTATAGGGTCTGGGGAGGTGCTGGCCCTCTCCATTCCCAAGTAGGTTTAAGTTGGCCTGGCTAAGCCTGGCAACTATAACCTGGCTACCCCTCTGATCCTGATCTTCTGGGTCCTCTACATCTGAGTTCTCCTCCTCCTCTTCTTCCTCCTCTTCTCCTTCCTCTTGAGGGGTATCAGTTACAGGGGGGTTTACTCCATCTCCTGATTCTAAGGGAGCTTCATTTCCCTTCTCTAAGTCATCCTGCTCTAGAATGGCTATCAGGATAGGACAGGTGGGACTTCTGCCCCTTTTTAACCCTCTTGATATGCACAAGGCAATCAAGTCCTTTCGGGTTAACTTGTCATAGCTGGAAGTTGCCTTGGTAAGGTCAACTGTCACAGGAGCAGACCCTGAGGCTTTTCCTGTGTCAGACATGACTGCTAGTGAGGTGTAAGTGGTGCACTTACCTACACTAAGTGTTTTCCTACTGTACCTTGCTAGTGAGTTGTAGTCAGGGTGTGCTAATCCCTTTAACCTACAACTACTAAGTTCAGTAGAACTTAATATGCTAAGCTTTTGATTTATATGTACCTAGAGGTACTTGATGTGATCTTTCAATTTGATAAAAGATTGCAATGGTAAAACAACAGCAAGCTCAAATCCGCACCGCTGCTCACCAATGTGAGAAGTTGGCCTGATAGGTGATGTTTCCAATTCTGGAACCACCTATTATCAGACCAAACAATCCCTTATGGTGTCAGGTTGTAAGTCAACCTTGTTAGACAAGCTATCCTAGGGGTAGCATGGACTAAGCAGCCTAAAGGCTTAACTTAAGAGGTCGTGTTAAGCGAGCTGTTTTACCACATACAATCCTGTAATATCAAATGAAAGGACACCACACAACTATATATTATAAAAATATATGTATTTATTACTAAAAACAATCCCCAGTATTCTTTATGAATAAAGGGGCACAAGCGTTAAATCAAAAGCACAGTTTAAACATACAAAGTTGCACAATTATGGATGAGGGCGGGGGGCCACTCAAACCATATACTAAACAAGTGGTATAAGAGATACCAATCGAACAGTGGTTAGGCCTAGGGCCTAGGGAATCGCTGGGAGCAGTCAGGACAAGCAGTGCTGAAGTCGGGAGAGGCCCACTGGATTCGGGAGCAGTGCGAAAAGTGCACGCATGCACCAATGTTAACCAATGGTGCGTAAAAGTTGTAAAGTTAAAGTTTAAGGACACTTCCGCTGAACCTAGAGGAACAAAACTTAAGACACAGACCCTAGAGATGTGTACCAGTGTGGGAACACCGGCGGAGCAAAGTTACCTCACCCACAGGAAGCGGGTGCACAGGGTCGAAGTTGAGTCGGGTTTCGTCACGCAGGCTCTTGGTGCTTGAAGCTGAAAGGGCTGCAGGCGGGGTGAAAGAGAAGTGTCCGGTGGAGTCCAAGGGTGGACTCGAGTCGAAAAGTACCTGAAAGCAGAGGGGACAGAGTCTGGGTCACTCAGCAGTGACCAGGGTGGAACCAGGACGGAACCAGGCAATGTCGGGCGCAATCAGGTGGTCGTCGAGGAGCTTCTCTCCGCTGTCACGTGGGCTCTGGGGCATCTGCGACGTCCAGGAGCGGGTCACAATCTGTCCCACGAGGGCTCTCACCGTCAGCGCAGTCGGCTTCAAGTTTGGAGCAAACAACACTTGGCAAGAGCAATCCATGCGAAACCGGGAGATTGCTTCTCACTCAAACCAGGAGGGTCAGAGTGGGGGCTCCTTTTCAGGGGAGCTGGTGTAGATCTGGAGCAACCAGATTCACAGGTCGAATTTCAAAGTTCGTCGGTACAAGGGCCACTAGCCGGCTGGCAAGTGACCGGGCCAACGCGTTGAGCCAAATGGAGCAGAAGGGCCCCACGCATCACTCGTCGAGTGTGGAGGGCTGAACTTCGGTGCAAGAGTGGCTCAGGGTTGGGGATTCTCAAACCCCGGTGTACAGCTTCGAGGGTCACTCGTGGGCTGCACGGTCAGCGTCTCGTGGTCAATTCAAGATGGCGTGCCCCACGCTTCCGGTCGCCTCCACGGGTCTCAGCTCTGCAGGGACTGTGGATCGGGCTGTTGGAAGGCAGGCAAGCTTGATCTCATTGATCTCTGTCACTCGAGTTCCGGCGGGAACTGCGACAAAGCAGACGTCGATGGCTAGATGGTGCCTGTTTGCACAGGGTGGTCACTCCTTGACCACAAGGGAGATTCTTCGGGCTTCTACGTCGAGTAGGATGTCGAAGGGTCCAGAATTTCGTTTCTTATGTTTCTTCAAGATAATCTGAAGTGCATTGGCACTGCTCCCAGTCTTATACTAATTTTGGGGGCTGGATTACCTGCTAGGTCCCCTCCTATGGGTGGGACCCAGGAAGTGGGTGGATACACCCCCTTCCTTTGATCCAGGCCGCCCTGGCACGAGGGCTGGAGTGCCCCAGAACCGGTTTGGCCGGATTATGCAAGGGGCAGCCTTGTGCGCCCCAGGCAGTGTCTGGTTTCTTTCAAACCTCCCTGCTACAATCCACTATCTCCTGTCTGGAGGGTGGTAACACCCCCCTGCGACAGGAAACCCTTTGTCCAGGCCCCATTTGGCTGAGTTTCGGTCAGCTTCAGGGGGTCAGACTTTTGTCTGTGGCAGAGGCATCCATTTTGTGGATCTAAGGTCCTTTTAGAAATTAACCGCATTTAAGTAAAGTAACATGTCTTACCCCTCTAGAGGGGTGGAATGCTATCCCCGTCGCCACCAGAACTGGCGAGGGGATAGTATTCCAAATCGTATGACACCTTATACGACATGTTTTGATAAAGCCAAACCAAAGTTGCTATATAACCGCGAGGATTATAAGGCACTTAAGAGTATATGGTATGGCATTATCCTGAAACAGCTTAGGGAGTTGTTCCCGACAGCTGCAGACAGGCTCAGCTCATGCTAGAGCTCCATCTCACATTAAACCACGCACTCTGCCTCCAGGATTGATGAGGCCTTCCATAGGAGTGGCTCACAGGTTTATATGTGTCCAGATATAGGTTTAGATATAGGTATACTATATCTAAGTAAGGGGTGATTACACCACCTTACCCCAGCGGAGTGATCAGCCAGTTGTGTCAATTTAAGAACCAGCCAGGGGTGGCAAAAGATATGCTGCAGCCCCTGGTAGGCCTTGGTGGCCCCTATGCCCTGGGCACCTATAGTGCATTATACAGGGGCTGACAAGGAGTCCTTTTCCAATTGTGGTATGTACCTAGGGTACATGGAATCCATTTTACAGAGAGAGCAGATGGCCTGGGGCCCTGATTAGCAGGGAACCAGGTCAACTAAGTAAAAAAAAACAGCTAAACACAGGCAAAAAATCTGGGGTAACCATAGTCAGGTAGCCACCTTCCTACAATGGCAGATAGGGACATCAGCTGGTATGCCGGGCCAGTGTCTGGTACCCTAGATGCACGTGCAGTGGCAGCTTCTAATGAATAGTACTGGGGGGGCGGAGTGGAGGGATTAGAAAAAAATAAAACTTGAGTTGCCTGCCACTGCCTCTACGCCTTCCTTCTTCTGTTGACGAAGCAGGAAGCACACAGGCTCACAGACTGCCCTAGCCAATCACAGCACTGCTGTCACCAGCATGACAGCAGCAACGTGATTGGTCTGAGCACCCTGGTCCGGCACTCAGACAGGGTGTGGGAGCCTGTGCATGTTCTCCACCCAGGCTGTGCAATACAGTGTGTGGAGAAATGCTAAATGTGCATGACTGTTTGGCCTGCCCAAGACGGATGGCGAAACCGGCATGCACACTTAGAAAGTGCCCACCACTCCGCCCCCTGCTGGCTGTGATGAAAGCCAAACATCGTCCTGCACCTAGAAAGCAACCGAACTGAACCAGTGCGGAAAAAGAAAATGATAATAAAACTGTGTTATTATCATTTTATTTTTCGTTTTTGTACTCCTCAAAGAGCAGTGCAGCGACGCTGCTCCGCCTTTGCGGAGGAGAAACTACTGTGCAAGTGGTCCCAAGGGGTAATGAAGGGAGCGGCGGGAACAGGAAGTAAATAAGGTCCAGCAACATAGTTTACATTCTGTAAATTGAGCTCCATGACCTACCCCCTGCCCCTGACAGCCATTATGAAGCCTGTTAGTGGCTAGGGTCAAAACTGTGATGTCATCTTGGTGTGTGATATCAATGCTGCCACCTCTGGCAGTTTGGCGAATTGACGCCCATGCTAATAATGCCTCCATACAGTCCATCTGTATTGATGTTGTGTACTGACCGTGTCAGTGTAGAAATGCTGTGTACTCTTGGCAGTTCAGTGTAGTGTCCAAGGTTTGTTGATAATAATGGGCAGACTTAGGGTTATGATGGTATGGTAAATCTGCTGAGGAACAGTAGAAGTGCAATTGTGTAATTCAGCCAGTGGGATAGCTGTCGAATTTGGGCCCGATTCTGAGAGCTGTTTGTGCACCTACGTTGAACCTAATTGTGCAAATAATCTATTTACTAAGTGGAGATCCACAGTTTACATTCACAAAAAGTAACTGCAAATGGGATGGTCTGCATATGAGAAGTCACCGAACACCCACAAACTTCCGTTTGTGGGTCAGGGGCATAACAGGCCCCTGCAGCCCCTGTTTTGCAGTGCGGGGGCAACCGTTCATGGGCCCTGTTAGAAATGGGGGTTTCTTTTTGGCAATGGCTGGCCACTGTCCAAGTAGGGACCCTTCTTCCTAAGTCAGAGTAAGGGGGCTACACCCTTTGATAACCCCTGCTCAACCCTGTGGTAACGTAGCACGAGCAGCTAGGCTTATGTCAGAGGCAGTGTATAAAGCATTTATGATCATACACAGTAACACAGTGAGGAACACTACAAAGGGACACCACACAAGTAGTTATAAAAATAAGTATCTCTATATATAGACTTAACACAAGACCAATAATGTTAAAAAGACACAATACTGTAAAATAGTACTATTCTTGAAGTGCTGTAAAAAATAGTTCAGGGTGTGCAAATAGGAGTTCAGTTCAAGGCAGTGGTCTCTGCTACCCTTTTACTTACAAAGTACCTGGAATTCGTAGCAAAACCAACAAAATATCGCAAACGAGCTGTAGCAATGATTTTCCTCACGCTAGGCCAGCGATGCATTGAATCCTTGCCGCAAGGGGGGATGATGCGCTGAGCCTGTTGCGTGTGTGATCCTGTTGCGATTAAAGAAAATGGTGCTCCGCGAGGGAGCGACGATCCGGGCGTGATGCGAGGAAAATGGAGGACACGATGCGACGATCTCGATGCGATAATCCGGGGTTAGCGAGTGCTCAGCGGCCCGCAAACATGTGATGTGATGATCTTTGGGAGTAGCGAGTGCTTTGGGGCCCGCAAGCGCGCGATGCGATGATTCTTGGTTTGCGAGCACTCAGCGGCAGCAGCGCAGTGATTTTTCTGACCCTCTTCAGCTGCGGCGGCTCTCAAACGGGCTTTAGCGACTATTTCAGACTCTCTTCTCTGGAGTAGAACTAGAGGCCCTGGAACTCACAGGAGCCTCACCTTCAGATAGAAATCCTCACAGTGAGAAATCAGGAGGCTGGTGGGGGAGTCAGATGTGCCTGTGCCTCCAGCAGGAGGCTAGCTCTCTTCTAGCCCTTGGGTGATTGCTTTAACAAAATAAAAGTTCTCTAAAAAGTCCTTTTCCCTCTTCTTCCAAGTCCAGGGGAAACTACTGCAGGCCAATCCAAGAAATAGCACACACACACAAGGACAGTCCTCTCCTGCAGAGTCCTACAGTGAAACGGACAGAGGTTCTTCTTGACATCCAGTAGCAATACCAAAATGAAGGGTTTGGGCACAGATATTTATACCCCAAAATTCCTTGTTCTAAGAAGTCACTAGTCACTGAACCCAGCCAGAACCAGTTCTGCTCAGGCCTGGAGCACTTTGTTTACAAGGCTGCATCCTTCCTTTCAGAAAGAGATGGTCTACCATCAGACGCACAGTAGGAGGTGGAGCCAGCATTCACCTTGCCAGGCACAGCCCTATTCAGGTCCAGGAGCTACCCTTCCCCAGTACTCAATGCAGCTCTCTCTATTCAACCCAGGTCTGACTCAGCCTGCCTTGGCCCTCTAAACCCAGACAGTCAATACACATAACAGCAGAGCACACTGGAAGACTTAAGCAAGAAAATACCTACTTTCTAAAAGTGGTATTTTCAAACACAGAAGATTAAAACCAACTTTGCTAAAAGATGTATTTTATTATTCTGAGCTCAGGCATACTAAACTCGAATTTCTACCATTTTCCCTGAGTCAGTTAGGACTATAAGATGTAATAGTCAGATTGCCAGTTCTGGCCTTTGGAGAACAGGTAGCCTTTCAGCAGTGAAAAACACTCACAATGCACCTACTGACATGCACCTACTGACATGATGCCAAGGGAAGGTTCAGGGCCTGGGAAGTGTGGGCACTTCACAGCCAAGATGGCAGTTCTGGACTTCACACAGACACTGCAGTGGCAGGTCTGAGGTACCATTTACAAGCTGCTTCTGTGGGTGGCTCAAAACCAGCACTGCAGGCCCACCAGCAAGACTTGGGTTACCAGCCCTGGGCACACACAGGCCACACTACTAGGGACTAACAGGTAACCCAAATAATCCAATCAGGGATATACCAATTCACAGTTACATTTACACAGGGAGCATTCGCGCTGTGGCACTGAATGGCAGTGGCACAGCACCTAGAGCATCTAATACCAGCAAAAACAGAGGAGACAACAGCGAAACATGGAAGGGAGACCCACGCCAATGGTGCTAGGTCTAACAGGCCCCCAAACCATTCAGAAGGGCCCCATTCGGCCCATGGCCAATGAAAAACTGTGAGATAGGAAAAATTCAAGGGCCCCTCTTCACATTCTGCTGGGGGGCCTCTCCATTTTACGCTACGCCACAGTTGTGGGTGTTACTTGTAGACAATATTCATTCCCACCAGTGTTGTTTTAACACATGGGCACGCTGTAAAGTTGCCCGGGAGGGTCCACGAGCATAGGGGCCCCAAGCAGACCAGAATTTAACACAAATTTTCCGTTAACATTTTTTATTCCTGTGAGTGGTTGAGTAGGCAGGGCCCAGTGCACTGCTTTGCCCGGGGGCCTATAATTCTGTTAAGATGGCACCGCACTGCACCATTTCCATACGCTCGTTGAGACCTCAAGAAATGTGGCCATCTTCTGAGGGCATTTTCCATGCCAGTTTCTTGTAAATGCAACTACGCAACTTTCCATCTGTATTCTTTGTGCGCCACGCCCGCGCCCTGGGCGGTGCGACCATCTAGCACATACCCATGTCATGCTTACACTTAGAGCTGCCAGGAGACATGACTACATAGTGTTCTGTGTGAAGCTTTCATAACACACTATATCCCTGAGTAGCATTAATGACCTTTCCATGCCACGGCCAACTCCCCAGAGGGCGATTACCCGCATTTTCCACCAGTGAGGTGTGGCACCTGGCCCTTGAGATGGTTGTTGGCCGAGTGGCTGGTGCTGCAGTAACCAGTAGAAAGGTGGCCCCCATAAAACCTGAATAGCTACTCCTGGCAGCAGGCCTGGAAAACCAGCACCCAATTATATATATACAGAGCTGTAACCGACCAGGCTCAGACCACCCGGACAGACACACAGGATCATTCTTTCTGCAGCAGGTGGTATGTGTTTGGCGGCAGAGTGGGTGGCAACCTGTGTACTCACAAGGGGCCTCATTTATGAGAAATGACGCATCGCTGCGTGAAAGCAGCGATGCGTCACTTCTCAGTGCGCACTCCTTGCGACATTCCTGATGCGCCATATTTAATGTATGACGCATCATGTCGACAGGAGTTACAGATACGTCAGTATTTCTGACGTATCTGTAAGCGCAAAAGTGACGCATTGCAGGAGTGTGTCACAAAAGTGACGCAACTCCAGCAATGCGTCCTTTCACATGGGGCTTGCCCCATGTGAAAGGGCCTGCGTCAGTCTTACGCCTGCTGTGAGGCAGGCACAAGATTTTGACGCAACGGCGTCCTAAAATTGAAGCAGTGAAATATCATAGATTTCACTGCGTCACGTCCATGACCCTTTCTTGCGTTGGAACGCCCCCCTTGCATACATTATACCTGGCGCAGGTGTAATGTGGCGCAGGGGTTTACAAAGTGACGCATCTACCTAGATGCGTCAATTTGTAAATATGGCGCAACAAGGCGCATTTTTTACGCCACTGGTGCGTCACAAAAAGTGACGCACCGGCGGCGTAAAAGTGACGCAAGGCCTCATAAATGAGGTCCAAGGAGGTGTTTTACACAGTGTGAGGGAAAGAGCGTGATTTGATGCATGCATCCGTGTGTGATGAGTTTATGTAAATCACAATGACGCCAAAGGAAGTGATGTCATAATAAGTAATAGTGTTCCCTTATAATATTCCTGAATTATAAAGTGGAGTTGGCCTATTTTACAATACCAACATATTTGCCACCTTTCAGTTTGTGATGGAGTTCAGAAATGTCTGAAGTGGACACTGTTTTAAACCAACGTGTAGAATGCTGGATTACTTGTTAAACAAACTGCCTTCAGAGAGTAAACAAAATGTGCTTGTGTATATTTTTTTAATTGATGCTCATGCTTATTTGCTTTCTGCTGGGTTTCTTTGTCCAGTTTCAAAGCACAAAAGCTCTGCACATTTTCAACATGAGAAAAGTGACGCAAAAGTGGCGCAAGGGGCTTGTAAATCTGCCCCTTAGTCTTCATAAACACACACACCCCACGCACACAGACACACACACACACACACTTTCCACGCAGACACACACACTCTCTCAACACACACACTCTCTCTCCATATACAGACACACGCACACAGACACACACTCTCCACGCACACACATGCATGCACTCACGCACACACACGCACTCTCTCGACACATACACACACACTCTCCACGCGCACACACACACAGACTCTCTGAGCACACACACACACTCTCTCCATATACACACACACAAACACGTACACACCCACACTCACACACGCACACACACACTTGCACGTACTTACGTGCACACGCACACTCTCTTAACACACACACACTCTCCTCGCACACGCACACACACGCAAGCACACACACACACACACATATTTGTAAATGCCAGCAGCGGCAGTACTAGAGAACAAGGTGCTACCTGGTGCCTTCTTCAGCCTCAGGTAAGTAAGTGAAAGTGGGTTCCTTCTCTAAAACAGTGGGGAGGCTCCAACCACCCTGACGAAATAATCATAATTTAATATAATTCAACCAAATTAGAAAGTGTGTGTAGTCGTTTTCACTCCCTTATTCCTTTTACAGAGTTTTTCTATGCACTGTGGCATGATACAGGGTAAGAACGCGAAGGCTCGCGATAGAATGCAGTCAGAAATACTGCAGTACTGCTGTTGCCCAATCCTGGTATTCAGAGTACTGCAGTTATACAGCACACCCCTGGGTTTCCAACATACATATTTGCAAAGTAACACCTAGCGAAATTTGAACAATGAAAATTGCTCAGAAAGGAGAAACATTTGTGGAGATTTGAGGTGATATCGCTGGCTTAGAATGATGATGTAAAATTCACCCGGGTGAAAGACTGAAAGGCGCAGGAACAGATTTGCCATAGAGTGACATTTCTGACCATTATCCAACCGCAATGTAATGACAGCCTAAGAGTTCTCTTCAAAGTACTGGTTGTGCCGAACCATGGGGCATATTACCAAGCCCGCGATAAATGCGTCAGCGACTTTTTAAAGTCGCTAACGCATTTTTTTTATCGCACTATTACCAATACGTCTCTAACCTGAGTTAGAGACGTATTCTTGACGTCATCTATCGCCCCGCGCTGGGGGCGATAGATAACGCTAATGGGATGCAGGGTGGGCGTTCCCACGTCCAACCACATGTAAAATGTGGTTGGAGGTGTTAACACCCTAATATCAAGGCAGGCGTTGGGAGAAGGAGACCTGCGATAAACTCGTTTATCGCAGGTCTCCCAACGCCTGCTTTGGTCAGGTGTTAGGCATTGATAACATGGGGGTGTAGATCATAAAGCTGAATCCATCCCCCCATATTATCAAGGCACACATTAGCGCGTGAAAACAACGCTTGTTTTCATGCGCTAATGTTCCCTATTGCCAACTATCGCCGGATTTAATTTCGCCTATGTGTTACGTGTTGATAATTACGCGCTATCATGGCGATTAAATCCGGCGATAGCCGGTGATATGGAAATGTGCGATGTGCTTTTGTTATCGCGCATCTTGTTAATATGCCCCCATATTCTTAGCATTAAAAAGGGATATACACTCAACATAAATTGGCTCAAACATCCTGAATTACATGTAAATTTAGAAAATCCAGAACATTTATAACCTTCAGGAAGTTGGCAAGTGTTCCCAAGGAATGTGCAAAGGAAGCAAAAACATTGGGCCTCATTTATGAAAAGTGACGCATCGCTGCGTGAAAACAGCGATGCATCACTATTCACTGCGCTCTCCTTGCGACACCAATGATGCATCATATTTACAGTATGACGCACCATGGCGCAAGGAGTTACAGATACGTCAGTATTTCTGACGTATCTGTAGGCGCAAAAGTGACGCATTGCTGGAGTGTGTCACAAAAGTGATGCAACTCCAGCAATGTGTCCTTTCACATGGGGCAAGCCCCATGTGAAAGGGCCTGCCTCAGTCTTACGCCTGCTGTGAGGCAGGCGTAAGAAAATGACGCATTTGTGTCCTAGAAGTGGCGCAGTGAAATCTTATAGATTTCACTGCGTCACTTCCATGACCCTTTCTTGCGTCAGAACGCCTCCCATGCATACATTATACCTGGCGCAGGTATAATGTGGCGCAGGGGTTTAGAAAGTGACGCATCTACCTAGATGCGTCACTTTGTAAATATGGTGCACCAAGGCACATTTTTTACGCTGCTGGTGCGCACCGGCGGCGTAAAAGTGACACATGGCCTCATAAATGAGGCCCATTGTACCTTTGAGGACCACTAAAAGGTTGAATAAAAACTTTGTTTTAGAGCACAGAAAAACTGAACAACAGATGGTGTTTAATGAAATGTCCGTCCACATGGTATGAATGAGTGCTTGGGCTATTGCTGCTTTTTAGGGCTCGCCTGGCGTTGGAGCGCGAAGCGCTCCCGCCAGCGAGTTCTATAGCCGCCTTGCTCCCTGTCAAGGGAGTAGCAGCTGTGAACGAGCCCGACACAGAGCTGGGAACGAGCCGACCCAGGTCTGTGAACGAGCTTCAAGGTTGAGCAGCTTGTGCACGTTTGTTGGACGTCAGGCGCTGCAAGCCCGCCAGACGCCACAAGACCAATTATCCCAGCAGGAGTCTCCACTTCCTCAGGCGCTGCAACAATTATCACAGCATGAGACCCACTTATCACAGCATGTCAACAGGCGCCCCAGGCTGCTGGAGCACTCAACTATAATTAATGTGCAGTTGAGTGCTCCAGCAGCGTGGGGCGGCTCTCTGCATGCTGTGATAATTATCACTTTGGGGCCTCGTGCTGTGATAATTACGGCGGCATGCTCTATTTGCAGCACTGAACATTTTCAAAGAAGGCGAAGCAGTGACATTCATTGAGACACTCACCCTCACGCCCTCACCCCCTCACCCCTCACACACCTCCTCACACACCTCCTCACCCTCACACCCTCACCTTCACACCCCCTCACACACACCCTCACATACCCTTACCAGCACAGCAAAACACAACACAGCACAGCAAAACACAACACAGCACAGCACAGCAAAACACAACACAACACAGCAAAACACAACACAGCACAGCACAGCAAAACACAACACAGCACAGCACAGCACAACACAGCACAGCAAAACACAACACAGCACAGCAAAACACAGCACAGCACAACAAAACACAACACAGCACAACAGAGCAAAACACAACACAGCACAGCACAGCAACACACAGCACAGCAAAACACAACACAACACAGCACAGCACAGCAAAACACAACACAGCACAGCACAACGCAGCACAGCACAGCACAGCAAAACACAGCACAACACAGCACAGCAAAACACAACACAGCACAGCACAGCAAAACACAGCACAGGACAGGACAGCACAGCAAAGCACAGCATAGTAAAACACAGCACAGCACAACACAACACAGCACAGCAAAACACAACACAACACAGCACAGCACAGCAAAACACAGCACAGGACAGCACAGCAAAGCACAGCAAAACACAGCACAACACAACACAGCACAACACAGCACAGCACAACACTGCACAGCACAACACAACACAGCACAGCAAAACACAGCACAGCACAACACAGCAAAACACAGCACAACACAGCACAACACAGCACAGCAAAGCACAGCACAGCAAAACACAACACAACACAGCACAGCAAAACACAACACAGCACAGTACAGCAAAACACAACACAGCACATCACAGCAAAACACAACACAGCACAGCACAGCAAAACACAGCACAGCACATCACAGCAAAACACAACACAGCACAGCACAGCAAAACACAGCACAGCAAAACACAGCACAGCACAACACAGCACAGCACAGCACAACACAGCACAGCACAGCAAAACACAACACAGCACAGCAAAACACAGCACAGCACAACACAACACAGCACAGCAAAACACAACACAGCACAGCAAAACACAACACAACACAGCAAAGCACAGCACAGGACAGGACAGCAAAGCACAGCACAGCAAAACACAGCACAACACAGCACAGCACAGCACAGCAAAACACAGCACAGCACAGCACAACACAGCACAGCACAACACAGCACAACACAGCACAGCACAGCACAACACAACCCAGCACAGCAAAACACAGCACAGCACAGCACAACACAGCAAAACACAGCAAAACACAGCACAGCAAAGTACAGCACAGCACAGCAAAACACAGCACAGCATAGCAACACACAGCACAGCAAAACACAGCACAGCACAGCAAAACACAGCACAGCAAAACACAGCACAGCACAGCAAAACACCGCACAGCACAGCAAAACACAGCACAGCAAAACACAGCAAAACACAGCACAGCAAAGCACAGCAAAACACAGCACAGCAAAACACAGCACAGCAAAGCACAGCACAGTAAAACACAGCACAGCAAAACACAGCACAGCACAGCAAAACACAGCACAGCAAAACACAGCACAGCAAAACACAGCAAGCACAGCAAAACACAGCACAGCAAAACACAGCACAGCAAAACACAGCACAGCAAAACACAGCACAGCACAGCAAAACACAACACAGCACAGCACAGCAAAACACAGCACAGCACAGCAAAACACAGCACAGCACAGCACAACCAAGCACAGCACAACCAAGCACAGCCCAACCAAGCACAGCCCAACCAAGCACAGCCCAACCAAGCACAGCACAACCAAGCACAGCACAACCAAGCACAGCATAACCAAGCACAGCATAACCAAGCACAGCATAACCAAGCATAGCGTAATAAAGCACAACAAAAAATAGCATAACAAAAAATAGCATAACACAACACAACAAAACATAGCATAGCAAAACAAAGCATAGCAAAACAAAGCATAGCATAGCAAAACACAACACAACATAGCATAGCATAACAAAGCATAGCATAACAAACACAACAAAACATAGCATAGCATAACAAAACATTGCATAACAAAACACAACATAGCATAGCATAACAAAACACAACATAGCATAGCATAACAAAACACAACATAGCATAGCATAACAAAACACAACATAGCATAGCATAACAAAACACAACATAGCATAGGATAACAAAACAAAGCATAGGATAGCAAAACAAAACATAGCCTAACAAAACATGGCATAACAAAACATGGCATAACAAAACATGGCATAACAAAACATGGCATAACAAAACATGGCATAACAAAACATGGCATAACAAAACATAGCATAGCAAAACATATAATAGCATAGCAAAACATAGCATATCAAACACAACAAAACATAGCATAGCAAAACAAAGCATAGCATAGCAAAAGATAGCATAGCATAACAAAGCATAACAAAGCATAGCATAGCATAACAAAACATAGCATAGCATAACAAAACATAGCATAACATAGCATAGCATAACAAAACACAACATAGCATAGCATAACACAACATAGCATAGGATAGCAAAACTAAACCGAGCATAGCATAACAAAACAAAGCATAGGATAGCAAAACAAAACATAGCCTAACAAAACATGGCATAACACAACATGGCATAACAAAACATAGCATAGCAAAACATATAATAGCATAGCAAAACATAGCATATCAAACACAACAAAACATAGCATAGCAAAACAAAGCATAGCATAGCGAAACAGAGCATAGCATAACAAAGCATAACAAAGCATAGCATAACAAAACATAGCATAACAAAACATAGCATAACAAAACATAGCATAGTAAAACAAAGCATAGCATAGCAAAACACAACACAACACAACATAGCATAACAAAGAATAGCATAACAAACACAACAAAGCATTGCATAGCATAACAAAACAAAGCATAGGATAGCAAAAAAACATAGCATAGCATAACAAAGCATAGAATAGCAAAACAAAACATTGCATAGCATAACAAAACATAACATAACAAAACATAGCATAGCATAACAAAACAAAACATATCATAGCCTAGCAAAACATAGCATACCAAACACAACAAAACATAGCATAACAAAACATAGAAAAACAAAGCATAACACACACAAGCACACACACACAACCACACACACACAACCACGCACACA
Organism: Lissotriton helveticus; assembly: GCF_964261635.1. Lineage (NCBI taxonomy): Eukaryota > Metazoa > Chordata > Amphibia > Caudata > Salamandridae > Lissotriton > Lissotriton helveticus. The sequence continues at coordinate 273,007,704 of NC_136058.1, read as the reverse complement.
TAACCACAACCACACACACAACCACAACCACACACAACCACACACACAACTATCTATCTATCTATCGCCCTCACTCTATCTGTCTATCGATCTATCGCCCTCACTCTATCTGTCTATCTATCGCCCTCACTCTATCTAATCGCCCTCACTCTATCTATCTATCGCCTTCACTCTATCTTATCGCCCTCACTCTATCACCCTCACGCTATCTATCGCCCTCACTCTATCTATCGCCCTCACGCTATCTATCGCCCTCACTCTATCTATCGCCCTCACTCTATCTATCGCCCTCACTCTATCTATCGCCCTCACTCTATCTATCTATCGCCCTAACTCTATCTATCTATCTATCGCCCTCACTCTATCTATCTATCAATCTATCTATCGCCCTCACTCTATCTATCTATCGCCCTCACGCTATCTATCTATCGCCCTCACTCTATCTATCGCCCTCACTCTATCTATCTTTCTATCGATCTATCGCCCTCATTCTATCTACTTATTTAGATACTGATCGCCATCACTCTATCTATCTGTCTAGCTATCTATCGCCCTCACTCCTATCAATCTATCTACCTATCTATCTCGCTCACTCAATCTCTCTATCGCCCTCCCTCTATCTATCTATCCCACTCACTCTATTTATTTATTTATTTTTATTTATTTGTGGGTTTTTATAGCGCTATGAATAAACTCCCGAAGGAGTATCTCCGCGCTTGTGGTGCTTAGAATAGGAAGCTTAGAAACGTCACACATGAGATGTATTTTATGACCAGAGACCTAATAAAGCCGACGAATGAGTTTTTAACATAGGCCAAACAGGAAAGTTTTCAGACATTTCCTAAATTCAAGATGATTCCTACATGATTTTAGAGAGGGCGGGAGGGAATTCCAAAAACTAGGACCTATCACAGATAGAGCCCTGCCTCCTTGCCTAGTTTTTGTGATTCTAGGAATGTTTAACAAAAACTGTTCACTGGACCTGAGGGAACGAATAGGAGCATATGGAACAAATTTTGTAGCCAAATACTCTGGTCCCAAATCGTTAAGGCCTTTATGGATAATACAGCCGATTTTAAATTTCACTCGTTGCCGTATAGGCAACCAGTGAAGTTTCTGCAGTAAAGGTCTAGAAGGAGACCTAGGAGGTGCATTAAGCACCAACCTTGCAGCTGTATTCTGCACCACCTGTAGGCGGTTCAGAACCTCTTCGTTAGCTCCTGCCAGGAGTCCATTGCAGTAATCCAGACGGCTGATAATCAGAGTCTATCTATCGCATCACCACAGCATCACTAAGGGGCACAACAACATCACTATGCGCTACCACAACAACATCACTATGCGCTACCACAGGATCATTGAATGCCACAGCATCACTAGTCGCCACCACAACATCTCTCAGCCCCACCACAGCATCAATCTGTGCAACCATTTACCAACAACTGGGTCAAATATGATCTCTCAATGTTTCAAGCTTTATTACAAATGTCACAAAAAGAGGTTAGTATTTCACTTCTGTTCTTGGATTTTCGTCACAATAAAATACACTGAACATATTCTTCAGAAAAGTTATTTACAAAAGTTTAAGCTATTGCCATTATAAATTACAATAACTTTTATTTAAGTATTAACCCCTTCAGTGCTAATGACCAGGGTAACTCGTCATGGAGTTTCCATTGATTTAAATGGAAATTACATTGAAGCGGCGCAAGATGCCTAGCATCCAAGTGGTTAATTATTTAAAAAAATTCAAAGCCATTGTTATTTGTAATATCAATACATCTAAGTCACGTGAATACAACACATATTGCATTACAAATGCTATAGGTGTCACAAGTTATAACTATTGGCATTGTAAATGACAAAGCTATTATTTTTGCTATTTTCAAAACCAACACATATATAACAAATGTGTCATTTACAATACCAATAGCTCAAACTTTCCTAATGCGAGACCTTATGCATTGCAAATGCTTGTTTTTGCTGCCCTTGTGCAAGATGTCTCCTGGGCATGTTGTGTCACATTTCTCTCTTAAGATGCTGCCTGCCCTCCCTGCACATACTGCTTACCCAGGCAAGAAAGGTTTGGTTAAACTTTTCTGAGCCCATCCCTGGAGTAGCCTAAGACCTCAGTGAATCGCTTCTAAACCTTTAATTTGAATGTCTTTGTGTTAAAAAGGGTGACACTACCAACCAGAATATAAGATCCTTAAGTATTGCCCGGCGGTGTCGCCTCTTGAACCCACAAAGAAGTTAAACTATTGAAGAGGCAGGCGCTGGAGACTGGAAGGCAGGAAACAAGGTTTTTATTCTCTCCGGAGGAGAACACAGCAAAACGGACAGCAGGTATCGTTCTGAGGTGCTCTAACTTATGTTTGAGGCCTGGCCCCTTATATACAATGTTTGCGGTTTTTATTACAGTTTACATACATATGATAAAGCTTTGATGTACGGAAAGACATTCCCGGAATCCCCCCCTTCGGGCCCGTTCCCACACACATTTACAGTGGAAGTCCCCACCCCGTTCACAACAGGTGATGATCATCGCGCAGCTGGATATTACGCCGATTCACGGAGTGCGCTGGGTTCGATCGGATCTCGTAGGGCGGGGGGGGGCTTTGATCAACCCGGGGATCCCTTGATGGAGGAAGCTTTTTTATTGTACGGGGAGGGGCAAGGAACAGTATCGGCAGAGCTGGGTGTCGGCCTGGGAACGAGGAAGACAAACGGGCACACGGAAGAAAGGGGGTTTGCATCAAAGGGCCGGGGATCATGAATGGGAAGAAGGGAGGTGTTGCTCTGGGAACAGGACGAGGGCCTGGGGCAGAGCAGCGCTGAAGAGGGGTTTATGATTTCAAGGCAGGTGCAGGCAGGGGGGTTGTCAGCATGCGGGGGATGCCAGCGAAGCTAGGAGGGGGAGAGGGGCGCGCTGGCTCTCGGCGAGAGCAGGGAAGCCATGGTGTTCAAAATGGCGGCTGTTTTACGCGCACAAAAGGTTCAAGGAGAGCAAGAGGGCGCCGATAATGTTGACGGTTTCAGCCTAACTTTCAACAGTCCTCCCTTTTCAACATATCTAGCCAACTTGCTTACTCAATGTCAATTTTCATCAAATTCCTAACTTCGGTATCATACAATGCTCTCATGTGTTCGCTTCCAAAGTCCACAGTTTTGGGAAAAATACAACTCGCACATAAAGAACACAGAGGTGGCAGACATTGAATTCCTAAGCATAGGCCACATATTACAACTACGGGAATCAGGATAATGGTGAGCAGTCTCCAGCCCCAGCTTTTGATGGTGTCCCAGAACCAACCACCGAGCGACCATTCTTCTTGTTCTTGGTGAACTTCTGAAGAGAGTCTGTGGAGATGTTCGATGGCTTTGTACACTGAGGGTGAGTTGTCCGGTATGTATGTACAACAGCTGGACCCAATAATGCGGCATGCTCCTCCACGGTCCACCAGAACCACATCTAGAACGAGGCGGTTCTGAAGAGCCACCAGACGGACCGCTTGGAGCTCGGCAGTGTTGTTGGCAAAAATGCCCGCTGTGATGTTCATGGTTGTCTCGACTGCCTGAGTCAAATGTCGGATGGCACGGCTGTTTGCCATCGGGCCCCAGAGGGGGACGAGTCCTTTCATAGCATCGAGGAACTGCGCCCCTGTTGAGTCGGCTTGTTCAACGTCTTTGGCTCGTTTTTGCCTGTGGTGATTCGCTGGGGCCACATAAGTCGGAGGAAGGACGAAGGAGATGTAGCAAGTGCCCCCCCAGCCTTTGGGGAGCCAGGTGTAGGCCTTCGTGCCGCAGATGAAATACATGTTTGGGGATGACACAAAGGAAGGTGGATCCGTGGAATCCAGAGTTCTGGTAAAGCGGCAAGCGCTGCGACCCACCAGCTGTGTCCCAAGTCCTTCTACACACATGTGGCCTGTGACGTTGATGACCGACAAGGCCACAGTCAGAGTGGCAGCCGTTCGTTTCCGCAGATAGGACAAGGTGGGTCTGGTTGGATTGTTGAACACCTGCATTTCGATCCGTTCTTTAGCCGGGATGTCCATTTGGACTGAATCGTTGGAGGTCTGCGGGCAGAAGTGTGTCTTAGTTTTGTTTCGCCGGACCCCGTGGGAGAAATGCGTTACGGTTCTACCGGAGGTGGTATTGTCCTTATAGCTTTCTTGCAGGAGGATCAGCCAAGCAAGGCAGGAGCCGTGAACAGAGAAGGGTGAAGGAATGAATGGTATTGAATGTCCAGTGGCATGGGGTAGCAACCCACAGATCCAGCAGTTGGTGGCATTGGTGGCAAGATTGTGTTGGTGAAGCAGCTGCACGAAAGAGTTATTCCAAAACTCCTTTCGCCTCTCTCTTAGTTGAGGGGAGAGCGAAATCAGATAATGTTCCTTCATGGTGGTAGGCTGGGCAGTGGTTAGGAATGTTTCATGAGCAGGTGCGTGTTCTTCCATAATCCAGAGCGTAGTCATGAGGAGAAAGCAGAGGAGGATTACGATGAAGAGTGCAATTGTCTTTGAGCTATGGAGTCTGTCTGTTCTCGGATTTCTGTAGTGGGTATTTCCTGCTGTCTCCGTCGGCTTCTTATTTGGCGCTTCCATCATCTTCTTATCTGGCGCTTCCATCATCTTCGTCTTCAAGGTGCTCGGTAGTGGGCAGGACCACAGACTTAGTTTTAGCTTCTCTCCAGGTAACCCTTGGTAGTTTGGGTCACCGTTCTGAGATCCTTTAACCTAGTCCGTGGCCTACTTAGCCGAAGCTCCCTCCTTTCGACGCAGGAAATACCCTTCTCGAGATGGTACAGTGGGGTCAGGATGTTTTGAAAGTTCAAGTGTCTCTGTGTCAGGATAGCAGTTCAACGATGGTCGGTCCTGGTTCAGGAGCTCTTCTTGGGTGTTGACGGTATCTGTCGTGGCCAGGGCTGGGGAGACCTTTTTGCAGTGATGGGCGTGCAGCCAGTGCTTCTTCCCCTCCACTCGAAGTGCGGTCCGGGTGGTGATCAGCACTTGCCAGGGGCCCGTCCACCGGGGTTCCAAACTCTTTGATCGCTGAAAATTTCGGATCAGCACGAAGTCCCCCGGCTGGATGGCGTGACCCGGACCCCTGGAAGCATCGGGGATGGCCTGCTGCACCTGCTGATGAAGGACAGACAAAGTTTCAGTCAATTTGTACAGATAATCAGACATTAGGACGTCCGGAACGTCATGAATGGAAATTGGTTTCGGGGCAGACCAGACGCTCATGGGTCGACCGAAGACAACTTCATAAGGAGTTAAGTGATGTCGGGTGGGGGTAGAGCGCATCGATAGCAATGCCAGTGGGAGGGCGTCTGGCCATTTCAGGCCCGTGGTAGCCACTATTTTGGCCAGTTTAAGCTTTAGTGTGGCATTGTGTCGTTCGACAAGCCCAGCAGACTGAGGGTGGAAGACTGCGTGGAATTTCTGTTTAATACCCAGCCCATTCAGGATGAGCTGGATAACTTTGGCTACGAAGTGGGGGCCATTATCACTCCATAAAACACGACAGAGGCCATAACGGGGGAAAAACTCCTTTAACAGAACCTTTGCGGTGGCCATAGCGGTGTTGTCACGGGTTGGATATGCTTCCACCCACTTGCTAAATGCGCACACCACAACAAGTACATATTTTAGGCCTTGGCATCTGTCTAGCTGGATGTAGTCCATCTGCAGGACTTCAAATGGGTGGTTTGGAACCCCAAATCCCCCCCGGGGTACTACAGTTCCTTTCCCGGGGTTGTGTTGCAGGCATATTAAGCATTGTTGAACCAGGCGTTTGGCGGAATCTGGGATCTTATCATTGTGCCAAACCCTGGAGACAAGTTCGATCATGGGGGCTGATCCTATGTGGGCAGGGGAGTGTGCCATGGTCAGTATGGGAATCAAGTATGAATCAGGTAGCAACCATTTGTTCGTGTCTTTTGTCCGCCAGCAGCCTTCATCGTCTTTCAATCCCACCCGTGTCCATTCAGTCAACTCGTGTTGTGTGCTAGCCGTTTGAATGTCCCTGATAGTGTCTCCAACGTCAGTCCACCTTTCCGCTTGTGATCTGGTCACGTACATATGTGTTGTCGTCCTATTTTCAGCTGTCGTTCGGGCGGTGATGTCGGCTAGTGCATTTCCCTGTCCAATAATGTCTGTCACCTTCTTGTGTGCCTGGCATTTGATGACGGCAAGTTTGTCGGGGAGGAGGACAGCTTCGATTAAGGCGGAGACTAGATCCCCGTGCAAAATGGGTGTGCCGTGTGAGGTCAAGAATCCCCTTTCCCTCCAAAGGAGCCCAAAATGGTGAACCACCCCGGAGGCATACTGGCTGTCGGTGTAAATGTTCGCTGTGGTTCCTGTCGCCAGGATGCAGGCTCGTGTCAAAGCAATCAGTTCCGCTGCCTGGGCAGATCGCTGGGTGATGCGGGCTGTTTCTACTACGGTTCGGGCCGTGGTGACTGCATAGGCAGCGGAAGTGGTACCGTCGGAGAGTTTGATGCAAGAACCGTCCACCCACAGCTCCCCGTCGGGGTCAGGGAAAGCCGTGTCTCTGAGATCAACCCTACTCCTGGTCTGTTCGTCCGTTAGAGTCACGCAGTCATGCACGGGGTGCACATTGGGATCGTTCTCTGGCAAGGGTAACAGAGTTGCCGGGTTCAGTGTGGTGCATCTTTTCAGGGTGATATGGGGGGCAAGCAAGGTCAGTTCGTATCCAGTCAGTCGTGCACTCGTCAGGTGTTGCGTCTTGGTTTGGTTCAGGAGGGTGTCGACTGCATGGGGTACCAGTACCGTGAGGGAATTCGAGAGTACAATCCCCTCACTCTGTCGGATAGAGATTGCAGCAGCAGCTACAGCTCGAAGGCAGGCAGGCAAGGCTCTGGCGACAGGGTCAAGAGTGGCAGAGAAGTAAGCGCACGGTCGTTGCTTAGGGCCGATGGCCTGGGTCAGGACAGATAAAGCGCACCCCTCCCTTTCGTGAGGGTAAAGGGAGAAGGGCTTTTTGTAATCAGGGGTACCTAGGACAGGGGCTGAGCAAAGGGCATCTCGCAGTTCCGTGAAGGAAGTTTGACACTCAGGGGTCCATGGGAGTGGGAAAGGGACGTCTTTGTTTAGCAGAGAAAGCAGTGGTTTCACAACGAGGCTGAAGTTTGGTAACCATTGTCGGCAGAAGGAGGTGAGGCCTAATAGGGAGCGAACCTGCTTCTGGGTCTTAGGGACAGGGGTATCTAGAATGGTTTGGATTCGATCAGGAGTGAGTTTTCTTCCATCTTTGGACAAAAGGTGGCCTAGGTAAGTGACCTGGGGTAGGCAGAATTGCAACTTCTTCTTGGAGACCTTGTGGCCATTTTCCGCAAGGAAGTGCAAGAGTTGAATGGTGGCGGTAACCGCTAGAGGGGTGGTGTCGGCTGCCAAAAGGATGTCATCGACATATTGTACCAACACCACTCCGTCGGGTAACTGGACTTGGTCTAGTTGTCTTTTGAGGGCCTGGCTGTAGATGCTAGGGCTTTCCGTGTAGCCTTGAGGCGCTCGGCAAAACCTATATGAGCGGGCTTTTAGGGTAAAGCCGAAGAGATATCGGCTGTCTGGGTGGATGGGGATGGAGAAGAATGCGTTCTTGAGGTCGATGACGGAAAAGGTGGTGGCAGTGGATGGAATCAAAGTCAGGATGGTGGTGATGTCTGCGACCACAGGATACTGGGGTACCACCACTTTGTTGATCTCTCGGAGGTCGATGATAAAACGGTATGCTTTCTCATCTCCCTCTCCCTGTTTCTTGATGATGGGCAAGATAGGGCTGTTGCAAATGTTACTAACCACTTCCTCTACCACTCCTGCGTCTATCAGTGACTGGATAATCATTACCAATGCCTTCTCGCCCTCTGGCGATATCCGATATTGTGGGAGTTTTGGGAGTGTTGCGTCTGGTCGGACAGTAATGTGCACTGGGTCAATTAACATACGCCCTACGTCCGAATCCGCTTTGGCCCACAGATACGGAGGTAGAGTGTCAAGCAGGGATGTGTCAACGTCGGTGATGGAAAACATGTGTCGGGGAGAGCAATGTCTAAGCAGAACGGGGTTGTCGTAAAGAAACACTCGAACTCCATCTTGAGAACACCTGATCGTCGCTCGGAAGTGTTTCAGTAAGTCAAGTCCCATAATGGCGTCAGGGCTATTGGAGGAGAGCAAGAACGTGGTGTCGGTGGTGTTGTTTTCTACGTCAAAGAGGATCGGGGCAGACAAAGGGTTGGTGGAGGGCGTTCCATCGAAACCTGTCGATGTTATGAGTGAGCCAGACAAGGGTGCCCTTGGAATCAGTCGTTTAGATAACGCACTACGTGTTGCGCCAGTGTCTACCAGAAATGGAGACTTGGTACCCAGGACCTTAGCAGTGACATAAGGGCCCTGCTGGTCAACATAGAGCTCGACTGGATCCCTCCCTCGCCCTTGGCTGTCCTATGCGAAGGTGTGGGTGTCGTCATAGTCAGATTGTTGATATTGGTTCTGCCTGGGTCGATCGAACGTATTTGGTCTGCCTGATCTGTCGTTAGTCGCGTCATTTGGGGGCCCTCGCTGTTGTCCCTTAGGTCTCGGTCCGTTTGCTACATCCCTGGGGTCTTTGTTTCTGATCATTTCCAGAAGAACTGGGCACTGGGATTTCCAATGGCCAGTCCCTTTGCAGAAAGCGCACTGGTTTTCTCTAAGGTCTGTGCGTCCGCTGTAGGAAGTCAGAGTGCGGTCCTGGGGAAATGTAGTCTTAGGGACGTTCGTCTGGTAGTTTCCCCGATATTGGTCTCGTCCTATAGTCACCCCTTGCAGTTTGGCAATCATCACCCTCTCTTTTAGGTCCTTCTTCTTTTTCTCTGTCGCCCTATCGTTTTCATTTTTCTGATGCTCATAATATTTGGGCCATTTGGAGAATCGCTGTAGGTTTGGAGGCTGCCCAACTACTCTCGCTGGCCTGTAGTTTCTGGGAGATTTCCGATGATAGGCCCTTAACATAATTCTGGACAAACAGATGGTGTCCGGTTGCAGTGGTCATGTCCTGGCCGCTGTAATCGGAGAACACCGTTTCAAACCGGGAGAAGTATTCCGATACATCCTCCTGGGGTTTCTGGCGACAGGCTGTTACTATCGACCAGTCCACTTTCTTTTCTGGGATCAGGGTTTTTTAATTTCTCTACGATTTTATCTGGAAGGTCTAGAATGGATTTCAAAGGCTTTTGTCCTGGTCCCCGTTGTTTATCCAGGTCATTGAGTTGTGTCCAGGTTTGTCCGAACAGCTCAAGGTGATCGACTTTCCGGATTTGCTTCCACACATCAGCTGGTAGACATAACCCGAAGAACAAGTCGATGTCAGCCAGGGTCATAATCGTTGAGCCCAGGGCTGTACCCAATTCAGTATAGAAGGCAGTGGGGTTTTTACGTAGGTCGGGTAGAGATTTCCGGAATGTCAGTATCTCTTGCCGGTCCCATGGCTGGTAGACCCAGTTGTACACTACCCTTCCCTTCGCATCTTGGTTGTTTGCATCATCGTGAGTCCCTGTACCTCGGGGAGGAACCCAGTAAGGGGCAGCCTCTCGTATTGGCATCATGGTGTCAGATTGCTCGGTTGGTGGTTCGGTCACTACGGAGGTTGCGGATTTAGCTCCCGGCTTTCGTTCAGTGAGGTGGCGGAAAACCTCAAGCGTACGCGTAAGGATGTCCGACACATCACACTCGCCCCCATCCCCGATATCGACCTTCCGGTACAGAGTCGTTAGGCTCTCGGGACCGTTTTCTCGATATCGGTCCTCGTATGCATTCAAGACATGATAACACAGTCGTACGGTAAAATGTCGTCTGTGACTCCCTGTATACGAGCTGAACATATCTGTGATGTACTCTTCATCATCCTTCCTTTCTACCAGTGTCCTTGCTATTTTGTCGATCCCCGCTCGCTCATCTTTGCTTAGCCTGCTTGTTCTTGCAGGACCAGCCCCTCGGGTCTCATGGTCGTCTAACGTTGTTGTTGATGCGGTTTTTAATACAAGGGGTTCGGCCGGCACAGAGGCCATTGGGGCCGAAGCTGTGGCGGTACCTTCGTTTGTACCTGGGGGTGGCGCGTGCTGCGCCAAGGGTTGGGAAGGGGCATATGGAGGGGGCATGTAGATGATAGGAGGACCTAACAGCAGATCCTCGTTGGCTCGTTGTTTCGAGGGTAAATCAGGGTAGAGCATGGAGGGGGTTCTAACCGGACACTGGCTTGGTGTTTCCATTTCTAGTTTCTGTTTAGCTTTCTCTCTTTCCTTTATCTCTTTTTCTAGTTTCTGGGCAGCTAGGTGGGCTGCTTTTCGCAGCTCTTTTTCCAACCTACTCTCAGTTTTCTTTTTACGTTGTTCAGTTTCTTTTCGCCACATGCCGAAACTGTCGAGCATAGTGGGTGTTGTCTTGTTTTTACCCAGGGCAGTTTCTAGCGTTTTTATTTTATCATCATCGAAGGATCCTATCAGGGGCCACTGACTTTCTTGACCCTTTTTCGTATATTTATGCCATAGTTTACTATAGGCTATAGCGGTTAATCCATGCTTCATGAACATGTCCTTATTAGGGGTGCCTTCCAGTGGGGCTGGGTGGTCCATCTCTAATAAGCGGTCCGGGCTAAACAGGCTACTAATCAGTGGGGAGAAGACAGACATGACGGCTCGTAACGAGGGACTAAAAAGTCAGCACTGCCTATCTTATCACTAGGTGCAAAGACTGGACAGAATATTTCTATTCTACGTTGTTTGCAGGCAGTGAATACCTCATGAATCAAAATAACAAAAAGACCAATAAATATTCAATGGGAAGAATGAGTAGGTCCGCAAAGATCTGCGTTACCTACCCTTTTCACTATCTGCAAAAAGGGTGGTCTCTTCCCTGTTTGCAGACAGAGAATCTCCAGGAAACAATAGTTTTGCGAACAACAGTTCAGTTTCAAGTAATTATTGAGTGGGGGAGAAAAAAATAAGCACGGCTACTGCCCTACCTATCCTCCACTGCTTGCAAAGAGAGAGCCCGTTGTTTCTCCGTTTGCAGACAGTGAATCTCCAAATAAATAAAAAGGAGCAATACTAGTATTTTTTTAAAACAATCAAGCAATCAAGCAATCAGTTCGCAACTTGTCGTGTTTACACGACCTTACCCGGACCGCATGGACAGTTTCTTGTCTTCCGAATCCAGCGCCCGATCGTCCTCTCTTCTCCGTTATCATCGCGGCACTCCTGATGGTTCCCAGTCAGGACCGTAGATCACTCGAGAGAGGTCTGTTCGGAACCAGTGAAGTTCGGATGATCGGCTGTCAGACGAGGGTCTATCGGACAGACGCGTTCCCGATCGTTGCAGTCGTTCACTCTGTCGTCAGGACCTCTCCCACTGGATCCACGGGTCGCTGATGGGCCCCACGCTTGGGACGCCAATTGTTAAAAAGGGTGACACTACCAACCAGAATATAAGATCCTTAAGTATTGCCCGGCGGTGTCCCCTCTTGAACCCACAAAGAAGTTAAACTATTGAAGAGGCAGGCGCTGGAGACTGGAAGGCAGGAAACAAGGTTTTTATTCTCTCCGGAGGAGAACACAGCAAAACGGACAGCAGGTATCGTTCTGAGGTGCTCTAACTTATGTTTGAGGCCTGGCCCCTTATATACAATGTTTGCGGTTTTTATTACAGTTTACATACATATGATAAAGCTTTGATGTACGGAAAGACATTCCCGGAATCCCCCCCTTCGGGCCCGTTCCCACACACATTTACAGTGGAAGTCCCCACCCCGTTCACAACAGGTGATGATCATCGCGCAGCTGGATATTCCGCCGATTCCCGGAGTGCGCGGGGTTCGATCGGATCTCGTAGGGCGGGGGGGGCTTTGATCAACCCGGGGATCCCTTGATGCAGGAAGCTTTTTTATTGTACGGGGAGGGGCAAGGAACAGTATCGGCAGAGCTGGGTGTCGGCCTGGGAACGAGGAAGACAAACGGGCACACGGAAGAAAGGGGGTTTGCATCAAAGTGCCGGGGATCATGAATGGGAAGAAGGGAGGTGTTGCTCTGGGAACAGGACGAGGGCCTGGGGCAGAGCAGCGCTGAAGAGGGGTTTATGATTTCAAGGCAGGTGCAGGCAGGGGGGTTGTCAGCATGCGGGGGATGCCAGCGAAGCTAGGAGGGGGAGAGGGGCGCGCTGGCTCTCGGCGAGAGCAGGGAAGCCATGGTGTTCAAAATGGCGGCTGTTTTACGCGCACAAAAGGTTCAAGGAGAGCAAGAGGGCGCCGATAATGTTGACGGTTTCAGCCTAACTTTCAACATTTGGTTGGAAAGTTGTCAGGGTATGTTTTTATTTGCCCTGAGAAGCATGCTTTAAGGTTAGCTTCAATGGTCCACTACTACTGTCCGCTGGATCTGAACTTTGTCATGGCAGGTTAGGGCCTCCAGGATGGCAGGCTATTCTTTGAGGTCTGCAACAAAGACCCAGATCTATCTCGGGTTCTTCCCCACTTTATCCTTTGACACTTGAACCAGCACCTGATTCAGTATTGTAGTCGTTTTTATTTCCTAAATGCATTTTTTGCTGTGCCTGCTCTTCCGCTTTGAAGAGGCGGATACTGTGATTGTGTGCTTGTGGATTTTATCCAAAGATATACTCCTGCGCAAACTTAGCTTAGATCAGTGAAAACATGAATTGCCAATTCACCCTCAGAAACAATGCTGAGCCTACTCCCAGTAAATAGAAAGTCACTACGCCAGATTGCAGATTGAGTAGGGCCCAGGATGTACTTTGGCCACAACTACTTCTTTCCTTGCATCCACATTTGATCTTTAGCAGAAATGTACTAAGTGATGGGTGCAATACTTGGTTTAATCACAGCCACTGGCGATCGCTCTGGATTGCATTCCAGTCTACCGTTTTTCGTCCACTGTGTCACACTAGACAGAGACCACCCATATGCCTTGGCTCAGCACCAAGGGAGCAGAGCAGCCTAAAATGCCATACCAGGTCTTTCTAAACAGAAGCACAGTTACCCTAGACTGGTTCTGGCTGTTTGGGGCTCATCAGTGGAGTGCAACTGGAGTCATATGGCACAGTGAGGAAGGGGCCCACATCTGGGCAGACCCATCAGACTACACAGTGGCGGCTCGCGGTGGGAGTGCTGCGGGGCGGTGCATCACCAACTCGGCGCTGCAGCTCGCAAGGTAAATTTTTTTATTTATTTAATTACTTACCTTACTCCTGTCCATCGTATGTCAGACTCTACTACCCAAACATCCTGCCCCTCCCCTGCCCCGCCGCACCACCCCGCAGCACTCTCACCGCGAGCAGGCACTGATACTACATGATACATTGCATGTACTGCAACTGGATTGGCAGTTCGGTCTGGACTATTCCTACACTTTGTGTGTGGGTTTTATGTATATATAGTAAGTGTGGTAAGTTTCTAATAATGTGGAAAATGCTACAGCTGCACAATCATATTCTTGGGCCCTTGGATGGAGTATATCAATCCCAAGAACAAAAAACAACAGTTTAAATAAAAAAGAATAATGCATCTAAACAGGACTTGTTCCACCATATACTTAATTTGGTCCAAAGTTTTGGCTGATATCTGTGCTATCATGGACATGTTGTGCAATATGACCTTGTGTTGCTGGGCGTGTTACAGTTCAGTCTGCTACATCAGATTGACTCTTCTGCTGCTCAAACACCATCCTGCACTCCACTGGATGTGGAGTGCTCCTCCAACTTATACTGCTTTGGTACAGATTTAGAGGCTCCATGAGTGGAGGAGGCATTGGTAGGATCTAGTCAATCCCTTGTAAGGACTTAAGAACATTTGAGGAAACAACAGATAAAACTATTTCCCCCGGATACTAGTTGTTTTGGCCTCCTCTGTAGAGCATGGTGCTCTACAGGACTTTGGAGGCTAATAAACTATGCGTACACCGGTTATTGGTACTTTGGTGCATGCCTTTAGATTATGCATGTGCATAAGAGATTGTTTGCTTGCACCTTAAACGCTATACTCTTATGACTTGCTTTATATTGTACCCCTAGCTGTTATAATTCATTTTCGTGTCATTAGGAGGCAGTGGGAGAGGGACTGTGGTTCTATATATTGTTGTGGGTGCTGAAAACTATTCTTTCGACCTGCCCACAAGATTTGTTCCAATGTTGGTTATTGGCTGGCTTAATTGAAGTGTTGTTTTAACAGTGGGATTATATACAGCTTCGCCAAAACTACTATGAAAATACTTTCTGAAGTGATAATATAGTTTTCAAACTATATGGACAACTATATGGTTTACCATGCTGTAGCATGGACAGGATTTCCTGCGCTGATCTTTAGAATCACATATGTAATGTGGTTTTATTTTAACCCCCTGGCTGCGGCCGGAATTCCGCACCGGTGCTGGACATTCCGATCGCGGGCGTGGTCATGACTGCTCCTGGCCGTCATCAGCACACGCCCACCGTAACTCATGACGGCCGGGAGCCAGCATCAGCACCGAAGGGGTTAAAGGAACGGAGTGTCAGAAAATGCTAATTTTGCACTTTGGATCCAAAGGGGGCAATGCACTCTTCTACCCCTCACTACATCCACCATCATCTCCACACAGTAAGAATATGTGGTCTATCAGTAGCAAGCAATGCTAAAGCCAATAGATGTCACCTTTGGGACCTACTGGCTTTTCCAATGTTTTTGGACGATGCTTTACAGCATTGGGATCTTTTCCCTGATGCTGTACAGCATTCTCAAAATAGCGAAGTAAATACATGGAAATTAAACAATGACATGACTGCCCTTGCCAGTTGTGTGATTCCACTAACGTGCATGCTTGATGTATGCATATGCCTGTATGGGAAGGCATGCACAGTAGAACGGCGCAGGTACCAATTGCTTTAATGTTTTATATACCAATCCAAGATGGCTGATGCCACTTAAAACTGTATAGTAAAGATATTTTCTCGCAAAAAAAAATGCATATTTAAAGAAAAAAACTGTGGGAACGGGGGGATCAAGGAGTAAGTAGGAGAGGAGGTGGGGATGAGATGGGGAACAGCATCACACAACGGAGAGAACAACCCCGGGAGGAAGGATAGAAGCACACACGGAGAAAAGAATACAGGGCCCGATTCACAGAACTAACTTAAGACAAAATCCTAAACTTACTACCTTTTGGTATTCACAGAAGGCACTTACTCATTTTGGTATTCACAGAAGGCACTTAGGGCCCAATTCACAGAACTAACTTAAGACAAAATCCTATACTTACTACCATTTTCGTATTCACAGAAGGCACTTACTCATTTTGGTATTCACAGAAGACACTTACTCATTTTGGTATTCACAGAAGTTAGGAGTCCTAACTTTAGGACTCCTAAATGCCTTCTGTGAATACCGAAAGTCTTAAAATAAGGAATTTTCTCAATTTAGTAGTAGTAAAGTTAGGACTCCTAACTTTAGGACTCCTAAATGCCTTCTGTGAATACCGAAAGTCTTAAAATTAGGATTTTTCTCAGTTTAGTAGTAGTAAAGTTGAGAAAAATCCTAATTTTAAGACTTTCGGTATTCACAGAAGGCATTTAGGAGTCCTAAAGTTAGGAGTCCTAACTTTACTACTACTAAATTGAGAAAAATCCTAATTTTAAGACTTTCGGTATTCACAGAAGGCATTTAGGAGTCTCAAAGTTAGGAGTCCTAACTTTACTACTACAAAATTGAGAAAAATCCTAATTTTAAGACTTTCGGTATTCACAGAAGGCATTTAGGAGTCCAAAAGTTAGGACTCCTAACTTCTGTGAATACCGAAATGAGTAAGTGCCTTCTGTGAATACCAAAATGAATAAGTGCCTTCTGTTAATTCCAAAATGGTAGTAAGTTTAGGATTTTGTCTTAAGTTAGTTCTAGGAATCGGGCCCTCCATCATTTCGGTATTCACAGAAGTTAGGAGTCCTAACTTTAGGACTCCTAAATGCCTTCTGTGAATACCGAAAGTCTTAAAGTTAGGATTTTTCTCAGTTTAGGAGTAGTAAAGTTAGGACACCTAACTTTAGGACTCCTAAACTGAGAAAAATAGGAGAGCTGCGGAGAGCTGCGCGGTGTTAGTGCAGTTTGAGCGTTTCCTAGGAAACTCTCGAACTGCACGAACACCGCGCAGCTCTCCGATCGCCAGAGATTAATTCTTCCTCCACCGATCACTGTTGGATCGGTCGATGGATTCTTCCTATCGGGGCTCCGCTTCATAAGCTGATTTGCCCGCAGCCCCAGACCACACGCGACTTCCAAGATTCTAAAGGATTCCGGACTCCTGCATTTCTGCAATCCCTGCCAGCACTGTTATCAACCCGACCCAGTCCTGATGAAGATCCCGATTAATGAGGATAGAAACGCCGTCGACCATTCAGCGCTATCATAGGCGCTACATACAAAGTGGTACGCAAATAACTACAACAAGCGAAAAGTAGAAACGAACTCTTCAAGTCACCTGGAACCACATTGTGTCGTCCATTCACTGTATATATTTATGCACCAGTCACCATGCACCATTTACGCTGATCACATTTTTGCCTGCGTCGCCACCGTGTTTTTCACTCACACACTTTGAGCACCGAGTACAATTTGGGTTGTTTCATTTGTTTTATTTGTTTACTGCAGTGCTGTTACAACTGCTAATTGCCCTTTCTTATTTCTCTATATATAAATGATGCCATGAGCACATGCAATAATCTAATAAGAGTCTCCTTGTTTCCTTTCTGATAATGCTGTATACATATCCTCTCTAATTGCCTTTAAATATTACCAGTTGAGATATTACATGTTTATATCATATTCTCTACCCCAATCCCAACACGGTTGACGGGTTCTTGCTCCTGTGGTTTATACAAAATCCCCTGTAATATGGCGCAGTGTCACAGTCTGTGCCCGGTGGCCACATGTATGGGTGCGCCAGGGCGCAGAGAGTGACAGAGCACCCTAACAGTAATGTAGTCCGATGGGATGCAGAGAGATGTTCTATGGGAGGGACGCCAGCATGCGGCTCTGACAGGTCCACAAGTTGCCTTCAAAGCATCCATGACCAATATGGCTTTTCATTGGTAAATTCAGAAGGGATAAGATTGTCGCACTGTGTTATGTTTTCTCAGAAATATTCATGTAGCTCATATTCTGCCATCAGGATGGCCTTGCAGTGCCATTGGCGTCCGGTTCCTTCTCACCCTGATTTCCAGGATAGCTGCACAGACTGGAGTGTGATTGGGTTTCAGGCCCCTACGGTCAGTAGTGCATTTGTGGCTCAGCTTTTGTCATCAGAAGGTATGTTTTAATACTCAGGGGCTTATTTACAAGCCTCCTGCGCCACTTTTGTGTCATTTTTAACA
Source organism: Lissotriton helveticus (assembly GCF_964261635.1). Taxonomy (NCBI): domain Eukaryota; kingdom Metazoa; phylum Chordata; class Amphibia; order Caudata; family Salamandridae; genus Lissotriton; species Lissotriton helveticus. Next base: position 272,990,299 of record NC_136058.1, on the reverse strand, counting down.
TGGGAAAAGTGACGTATGGGTGGTGCAAGGGGCTTGTAAATAAGCCCCTTAATACCAAGAAGGCGGATATGTTATGCTTTGAAAAGAGAGATTAGGTTTGCGTTGTGACGTTTAATGGGTGCTGTTGGAGGCTGCAGTTCTTGCCAAAAATGTTTAGCTGCTGTCTGGGTGATTGACTCTTTGTGGGGCAAGAGGAAATGACAACATACGTCATTGTCAAGGGACACAGACATTGTTTTCTGTGTTTTTGTCTGACCTATGTCATCCTATACATTGAAATAAAGAAGGAATGGAGCATTGCCTTTGTGTCTTTATTTTTTTTCTTTGTTTTTTTCCTAGCCTGAGTTATAGCACTTGGAGTTTGTGTGACATGGGGAGGGTCCTGACCCCTGGGCAGGTCACCGATAACCCATCAATACCAATTTGAACTGGGAGAAAGTGGATGGGGTGACGGGGAACACAGTGACCTTTCCGCTCAAGAGATTTGACTTGTTCTGCAAACTGAAAAGTTGATGCTTGGTAATAAGGTCGGGTGAGGCGCTTCAGCCAGGTTCCCCTGGAGACAGGTTGCATTAATTACAAGCAAAGAATGCACAGGGCTCTTCAAGGAATGGCCTCTGGCAGCAGGGTGCGGGCTGGGTGGGGAGGGGGCCTGCGGGGGCTGAAAAACAGCTGTGTTGAAAAAGTTGTGCATGTGACAGATAGCAGGATTGACATTTAGGGCTGTGCTCTCGGCACCAACACATTCATTGGGAAATATTAGTGCCAAATAACTTGCAGGGGCGGCTCCTCCGAAATGGCGGAGGAGCGTTGCCCCACTGCTCAGAGCCAGGAGATCAAAAAATAAAATGATAAGAAAGCTATTTATTATCATTTTATTTTTCCCTGGCCGAGCAGAGTGGGCCAAATCTAGGGCGGGACCAGGCCATCGTCTAAGATGGCAGCAGGGAGGAGGAGAATTGTGCATTGTAAGTGCGCATGTCAGATTAGCAGTACGTTTTAGGATGGCCAAACTGACATGCTCACTTCAATTTCCCCAACTCAGTTGTGATGCACAGTCGGGTGGAGAAAAGGCACAAACACCTGCCTGAGCGAGCATTAGCTAGTTCAGCCCGCTCAGACTAATCCCGCCACTGCACTCATGCTGGGTAATAGAATAGCATGAGAGCAGCATCTGGACTGGGTGGGGAGTCTGACAGCCTGTGCAGAGCATGCAATCCTGGAAGAAGCTGAACTCTGGCGGGGGCAGGTAAGTCGTTTAAAAAAGAAATATTATTTTCCCCCTAAGTGCTCTGCCCCCACCATTATCTTTTGTTAGCAGCCGCCACTGCTAATAAGTCCCACACCACACAGATAGAGCTCCATGACAGGGTATAGCTAGACAGTATATTATGATATGCAAAGCAAACACAACACTAGTCTAGCCTAACCTCCACAGCCAACCTCCAAAACAACTCGCCATGGGGCAGTTTAAACACAACCAAGAACAAACCCAGTAGTCCTGTTTAACTCTGGTTGATGAATACCCTAGAGCTATCATGGGTGTCCACATTACTAATGCGCTTCTCACCAAACAAATGGTGGTAAGCGCTATACAGATGTGCAGAATGAATGTTGTGTAGCAACAGAAACACGTGGCCCAGGTGATGGGTGGTAAAGAAAATGCTGTATTCGAAGGCAGATTAGGACCCCCAAGCACTGCCATTCTGCACAGTCCCCTGCTGAGCCATAACACATTGAAACAAAATGGTCTCCATCTTTATTGTAGCCTTCTTGGCACAGTTGTTTCCAGTGTCCTTCCTAGGGCTTCCTAAATGTATGTGTTTTTATCGTCTCTACTTTGTAGTGATGCATGTATGCATGTATGAGTGACCCTTGACCCTGTACTGGGCCAGTCGCTCCACGCACCGCGCACACTCCCCGTGAGTGAGCCCAGGCTGCCCCCCGCCTCTGCCGAGTTCGCCGCTGCCCTGCAGCTGAGTTCCTGGTCCTTGCAAGTGTTTGTATTCTGCCTCTGTATTTTTCTTCTGCATTTTGCCTCTGTATTGTCTGTTCTGCCACTGTATTGTCTGTTCTGCCACTGATTTTCGTTTCCACTGTGTCCTGCCCCTGCCGCGTTTCCCGCCCTCCTCCCCACTCCCCGCCGCTGCTCCCCTGCGCCCCCACCCCTTTTGTTTCGGTCTCCCTTCCCATTCGCTGACCCGCTCCCGCCTCCCAGCTGCTCCTCCCTCCCACTTCGCCATTTATGGCGGAGTGCACGCGTACGGGCAGCGAGCCCGCGCAGCGGGCGCGCCGATTGTGCGCCAAAGGCAAGCCCGTCTACGCCCGTCCGCGCCTGGACCGCGCCCCCCCCGAAGATGCCAGCCCACACGACGGACTTACGACGCCACCACCCTCCATGCACTCAACGCCGGCCGGAACCCCACCTGCTACCGAGCCACTCCGAGACGCACCCATGGACCCTTCACCTGCCAAGCCTGCAAGTTCACCTGCCTCCGGACCAGCACCGCACCCAAAAGGTCAGGCACCAGCAGCAACCACCTCAAGTGCATCCTGCTCAACACCCGCTCCGTCCACAGGCACGCCGTCGAACTCTGGAACCTGCTCGACACAACAGCACCAGATGTCGCCTTCTCCACGGAAACCTGGATGAACGCCTCCTCAGCGCCTGACATCGCCATAGCCATCCCGTACAGATACAAGATCACCCGGAGGGACCGAGTCAACCAGACTGGAGGAGGCATCGCCATCGTACACAAGAACACCATCCGCATCTCGACCAACTCCGACGACACCTTCACCGCTGCCGAACACCTCCACTTCCAGATACACACCGACCCCAAGACGACCCTCAGAGGCACCCTCATCTACAGACCCCCGGGACCACGCACACAATTCAGCGAAGACATCGCCGACTTCATCAGCCCGCACGCCCTCCCCTCCGCTGACTACATCCTCCTAGGGGACCTCAACTTCCACCTGGAGAACAACAATGACAGCAACACCACCGCCCTGCTGGACAACCTCGCCAACCTCGGACTCAAGTAACTGGTGAACACCCCCACCCACTACGCCGGCCACACGCTTGACCCCGTCTTCTCATCCAGCAAGCACATCTCCTTCAGCCACTCCACCAGACTTCATTGGACTGACCAAAGCTGCGTCCACTTCAGCTTCAGAAAAACCACTACCCACCACCACCCGCAACAGGTTCCTCGCCGGAGCTGGAGCAAGATCACCGCCGAGCAGCTCTCCGCCTCCCTCAGCCAGAACCCTCCCACCAGCACAACGGACCCCAACAAAGCTGCCAGCAACCTCACACAGTGGCTGACCGCCTGCGCCAATGACCTCGCACCACTAAAGAACCCTCCCAGCAGACCCTGCAGCAAGAAAACCCAGTGGTTCACCGACGAACTCAAGGACTCCAAATAGAACTGCCGCACCCTTGAGAAAGCCTGGCGCCACGACCAGACCACAGACAACAGGACCGCCCTCAAGCACGCCACCCGCAAGCACCACCAGCTGATCCGCTCCACCAAGAAGACAGCACTCAAAGAACGACTGGACAACAACGCCCATGACAGCAAGGAACTCTTCAGCATCGTCAAAGAGTTCTCCAACCCCAGCGCCGGAAACAACGACATCACTCCCTCGCAAGACCTCTGCGACTCACTCGCCTCGTTCTTCCACCGCAAGATCACCGACATACACAACAGCTTTGTAGTGGCTTGGTAGTTTGGTCTGCCCTGTTCCCATGATGCACTGGGCCAGGGACAGACTAATTTGCATATAGCCAGGTTCTGAGCTGGGATGGGGCAGTGAGATAAATAAAGGTGATGGATCAAGCCCTGATCTTTGGACTGGGTAAGAGTGGTCTGCTTAATTCAGACACTCTGTTCATCACCACCCCCTTTTCTGAATCGTTTTTGGCCACTATAGGTGTGGCAGGGTATACTCAGACATGAGTCCCTTTCTCACTGCTCCATCAGGATTCAAGCAAGCCGGGCCGAAGAGGCTGAAATGCCAGAAACTGGTCCCCGGTAGCTTGTCTCCTTTCTGGTGAAGAATTGGCTTGGTAGTTTGGTCTGCCCTGTTCCCATGATGCACTGGGCCAGGGACAGACTAATTTGCATATAGCCAGGTTCTGAGCTGGGATGGGGCAGTGAGATAAATAACGGTGATGGATCAAGCCCTGATCTTTGGACTGGGTAAGAGTGGTCTGCTTAATTCAGACACTCTGTTCATCACCACCCCCTTTTCTGAATCGTTTTTGGCCACTATAGGTGTGGCAGGGTATACTCAGACATGAGTCCCTTTCTCACTGCTCCATCAGGATTCAAGCAAGCCGGGCCGAAGAGGCTGAAATGCCAGAAACCGGTCCCCGGTAGCTTGTCTCCTTTCTGGTGAAGAATTGGCTTGGTAGTTTGGTCTGCCCTGTTCCCATGATGCACTGGGCCAGGGACAGACTAATTTGCATATAGCCAGGTTCTGAGCTGGGATGGGGCAGTAAGATAAATAACGGTGATGGATCAAGCCCTGATCTTTGGACTGGGTAAGAGTGGTCTGCTTAATTCAGACACTCTGTTCATCACCACCCCCTTTTCTGAATCGTTTTTGGCCACTATAGGTGTGGCAGGGTATACTCAGACATGAGTCCCTTTTTCACTGCTCCATCAGGATTCAAGCAAGCCGGGCCGAAGAGGCTGAAATGCCAGAAACCGGTCCCCGGTAGCATGTCTCCTTTCTGGTGAAGAATTGGCTTGGTAGTTTGGTCTGCCCTGTTCCCATGATGCACTGGGCCAGGGACAGACTAATTTGCATATAGCCAGGTTCTGAGCTGGGATGGGGCAGTGAGATAAATAACGGTGATGGATCAAGCCCTGATCTTTGGACTGGGTAAGAGTGGTCTGCTTAATTCAGACACTCTGTTCATCACCACCCCCTTTTCTGAATCGTTTTTGGCCACTATAGGTGTGGCAGGGTATACTCAGACATGAGTCCCTTTCTCACTGCTCCATCAGGATTCAAGCAAGCCAGGCCGAAGAGGCTGAAATGCCAGAAACCGGTCCCCGGTAGCTTGTCTCCTTTCTGGTGAAGAATTGGCTTGGTAGTTTGGTCTGCCCTGTTCCCATGATGCACTGGGCCAGGGACAGACTAATTTGCATATAGCCAGGTTCTGAGCTGGGATGGGGCAGTGAGATAAATAACGGTGATGGATCAAGCCCTGATCTTTGGACTGGGTAAGAGTGGTCTGCTTAATTCAGACACTCTGTTCATCACCACCCCCTTTTCTGAATCGTTTTTGGCCACTATAGGTGTGGCAGGGTATACTCAGACATGAGTCCCTTTCTCACTGCTCCATCAGGATTCAAGCAAGCCGGGCCGAAGAGGCTGAAATGCCAGAAACCGGTCCCCGGTAGCTTGTCTCCTTTCTGGTGAAGAATTGGCTTGGTAGTTTGGTCTGCCCTGTTCCCATGATGCACTGGGCGAGGGACAGACTAATTTGCATATAGCCAGGTTCTGAGCTGGGATGGGGCAGTGAGATAAATAACGGTGATGGATCAAGCCCTGATCTTTGGACTGGGTAAGAGTGGTCTGCTTAATTCAGACACTCTGTTCATCACCACCCCCTTTTCTGAATCGTTTTTGGCCACTATAGGTGTGGCAGGGTATACTCAGACATGAGTCCCTTTCTCACTGCTCCATCAGGATTCAAGCAAGCCGGGCCGAAGAGGCTGAAATGCCAGAAACTGGTCCCCGGTAGCTTGTCTCCTTTCTGGTGAAGAATTGGCTTGGTAGTTTGGTCTGCCCTGTTCCCATGATGCACTGGGCCAGGGACAGACTAATTTGCATATAGCCAGGTTCTGAGCTGGGATGGGGCAGTGAGATAAATAACGGTGATGGATCAAGCCCTGATCTTTGGACTGGGTAAGAGTGGTCTGCTTAATTCAGACACTCTGTTCATCACCACCCCCTTTTCTGAATCGTTTTTGGCCACTATAGGTGTGGCAGGGTATACTCAGACATGAGTCCCTTTCTCACTGCTCCATCAGGATTCAAGCAAGCCGGGCCGAAGAGGCTGAAATGCCAGAAACCGGTCCCCGGTAGCTTGTCTCCTTTCTGGTGAAGAATTGGCTTGGTAGTTTGGTCTGCCCTGTTCCCATGATGCACTGGGCCAGGGACATACTAATTTGCATATAGCCAGGTTCTGAGCTGGGATGGGGCAGTGAGATAAATAACGGTGATGGATCAAGCCCTGATCTTTGGACTGGGTAAGAGTGGTCTGCTTAATTCAGACACTCTGTTCATCACCACCCCCTTTTCTGAATCGTTTTTGGCCACTATAGGTGTGGCAGGGTATACTCAGACATGAGTCCCTTTCTCACTGCTCCATCAGGATTCAAGCAAGCCGGGCCGAAGAGGCTGAAATGCCAGAAACCGGTCCCCGGTAGCTTGTCTCCTTTCTGGTGAAGAATTGGCTTGGTAGTTTGGTCTGCCCTGTTCCCATGATGCACTGGGCCAGGGACAGACTAATTTGCATATAGCCAGGTTCTGAGCTGGGATGGGGCAGTGAGATAAATAACGGTGATGGATCAAGCCCTGATCTTTGGACTGGGTAAGAGTGGTCTGCTTAATTCAGACACTCTGTTCATCACCACCCCCTTTTCTGAATCATACACAACAGCTTTGGCGCACAGACCACGCACCCAACCACCGAACCAACGCCCGCCACCACCACCCTCTGCAACTGGACCCCGGTCAGCACCGAAGACACCACCCGCACGATGAACACCATCCACTCCGGATCCCCAACCGACCCCTGGCCCCACCACGTCTTCAACAAGGCCGACGCCATCATGGCACCCCATCTCCGGGACATCATCAACACCTCCTTCCACACTGCCACCTTCCCGGAGAGCTGGAAGCACGCCAAGCTCAGCGCCCTCCTGAAAAAACCAACAGCGGACCCCACTGACCTCAAGAACTTCCGCTCCATCTCGCTCCTCCCTTTTCCTGACCGTCAACAGACAGCTCGCCGCCTTCCTCGAGACGAACGGATCCCTCGACCCCTCGCAGTCCGGTTTTCGAGCCAACCACAGCACTGAGACCGCCCTGATCGCAGCCACCGATGAATCAGATCCCTGCTCGACAACGGGGAAACAGCGGCCCTCATCCTCCTGGACCTCTCTGCAGTGTTCGACACTGTCTGCCACCGCACCCTAGTACAGCGCCTCAGCAACATCAGAATCCAAGAGAAGGCACTGGAGTGACCTCTCTATCTTCGTGAGAAGAGGTCGCTCCCCAAGCTCCCTGGCCGGACATCGCAGCGCTTGGCTCTGACTGCTTGCTCGAACAAGATTGCTGCCTGGGTATCGTAGTTGTGACTGCTTGGCAGTATTAACAGTGCAGATTGGTTATTTTGCGCTCGCATTGCTGGATTTAAAAAACAAATATCATTGCCTGATTGCATCGTAGCTCTGACTGCTTGCCTGTATTAAAATTGATGCTTGGTTATTTCTGCGCTCGCATTGCTGGACTGAATTATAACTAGTATTGCCTGATTGTGCTGGTACCACCGCCCATAGCGCCATTCTGCTGTCTGCCCCAATCTCGTCCTTGTATCAGGTTTGTTTATCGCTGCCATTTTGTTTGTTGTGCCTCGTAGCGAGGATCCCCAGCCCGCACCCGCCTCCCAGCTGCCCCTCCCTCCCACGGACTGTTTAAGCTTGCCCCATTGTATGCAGCGCTGTGACCTCTCTATCTTCGTGAGAAGAGGTCGCTCCCCAAGCTCCCTGGCCGGACATCGCAGCGCTTGGCTCTGACTGCTTGCTCGAACAAGATTGCTGCCTGGGTATCGTAGTTGTGACTGCTTGGCAGTATTAACAGTGCAGATTGGTTATTTTGCGCTCGCATTGCTGGATTTAAAAAACAAATATCATTGCCTGATTGCATCGTAGCTCTGACTGCTTGCCTGTATTAAAATTGATGCTTGGTTATTTCTGCGCTCGCATTGCTGGACTGAATTATAACTAGTATTGCCTGATTGTGCTGGTACCACCGCCCATAGCGCCATTCAGCTGTCTGCCCCAATCTCGTCCTTGTATCAGGTTTGTTTATCGCTGCCATTTTGTTTGTTGTGCCTCGTAGCGAGGATCCCCAGCCCGCACCCGCTTCCCAGCTGCCCCTTCCTCGCCCCTCCCCCTCCACTATCCACATATGACAGATGCCTCCGCGCGCAGCGTTCACGCGCAGTGGTCGCGCCCCATGCGCGCCGAAAGCGCGCCAAAAGTAAGCCCGTCTACGCCCGTCCGCGCCTGGACCGCGCCCAGCGCCAGACCCCCTGCTCCCCGCAAATCCCATCCCACCCTTATTACCTACGACGCGGCAACCCTCTCAACCCTTAACCCCGGCCGATCACCAAACTGCTACCAAGCCGCCCCAGGACACACCCATGGACCCTTCACCTGCCTCTCCTGCAAGTTTGACTGCATCAGCACCCACACCAAATCCACAAACTCCAAACAGAACTCCATCACTAACCACCTAAAGTGCATCCTGATCAACACCCGCTCAGTCCACAAACACTCCATCGAACTCTGGAACCTACTCGACACTACATCGCCGGACGTCGCCTTCCTCACAGAAACATGGATGAACGCCTCATCAGCGCCCGACATCGCTATAGCCATCCCAGATGCCTACAAGATCATCCGAAAGGATCGCACCAACCAAACAGGAGGAGGCATCGCCATCGTCCATAAGAACACCATCCGCATCACGACCAGTTCTGACGACAACCTCGCTTCTGCCGAACACCTTTACTTCCAGATTCACACCGAACACAAAACCACACTCAGAGGCACCCTCATCTACAGACCCCCAGGCCCCCGCACGCAATTCAGCGAAGACATCGCTGACTTCATCAGCCCACATGCCCTCCCCTCTGAAAACTACATTCTTCTGGGAGACCTCAACTTCCACCTGGAAAAGAAAAACGACAACAACACCACCACCCTTCTGGATAACATGGCCAATCTAGGACTCAAACAACTGGTAGACGCCCCCACCCACTCTGCCGGACACACGCTTGACCCTATCTTCACCTCCTGCAAGCACATCTCCTTCGTTCGCACCACAGCTCTCCTTTGGACGGACCACAGCTGCGTTCACTTCAACTACAAAAAGCCCACGACACACAACCCCCCCAACCCATCCCCAGAAGAAATTGGAACAAAATCACCACCGACCAGCTCTTCACATCGCTTCACCAGAACCCCCCTGCCAATTCACTGGACCCTAACCAAGCAGCCACCAACTTCACACAGTGGATCACCCTCAGCGCTGACAAACTAGCACCCCTGAAAAACCATCTAATCAAACAAGGCAGCAAAGAAGCCCCCTGGTTCAACGATGACCTTAAAAAATCCAAGAAGTTCTGTCGTACTCTCGAGAAAACCTGGAGAAAAAACCCAACCAATGACAACCTAGCCACCTTCAAGAACGCCACCCGCAAACACCATCGACTGATCCGATCCACCAAGAAATCTGCATTCAAGGATCGACTTGACAACAATCCCCAAAACAGCAAGGAACTTTTCAACATCGTCAAAGAATTCACTAACCCCACCGCCGGCACAAACGACATTTCTCCCTCCCAAGACCTCTGCGACTCTCTTTCCTCATTCTTCCACAACAAAATCGCCGAAATACATAACAGCTTCGACAACCAGTCCGACGACATGCCCACTCCACCCATTTCCAAACCAACACCGCCCTCTAACATCCTTTTCACCTGGAACACAATCACCACCGAAGACACCATCCACCTGATGAACTCCATCCACTCAGGATCGCCTACCGACCCATGCCCCCACCACATTTTCAACAAAGCAGACTCCATCATTGCACCCCATCTCCGCGACGTCATCAACAGTTCTTTCAACTCCGCTACCTTCCCGGAAAGCTGGAAACATGCCGAACCCAGCGCCCTTCTGAAGAAACCCACAGCAGACCCCACTGAACTTAAGAACTACCGCCCCATCTCGCTCCTCCCATTCCCTGCCAAAGTCATTGAGAAAGCCGTCAATAATCAGCTCGCCGCCTTCCTCGAATCCAACAAATCCCTCGACCCTTCACAATCCGGCTTCCGAGCCAAACACAGCACCGAAACCGCCCTCATCGCAGCAACAGACGACATTCGAACACTACTGGACAACGGAGAAACAGTTGCCCTCATCTTACTTGACCTCTCCGCAGCCTTCGACACAGTCTGTCATAACACCCTAATACAACGCCTCAGCAACATCGGAATACAAGGAATTGCTTTGGACTGGATCATCTCATTCCTCACCGGAAGAACCCAAAGAGTTTGCCTTCCCCCCTTCAAATCAGAAGCCAAAGAAATCATCTGTGGCGTACCACAAGGATCATCACTCAGTCCCACCCTCTTCAATGTCTACATGAGTCCCCTCGCATCCATTGCGCGCCAACACAACCTCAACATCATCTCCTACGCAGACGACACCCAGCTGATCCTCTCCCTCACCATAGACCCGAACACAGCCAAAACCAACCTACACGATGGAATGAAAGAAGTAGCCGAGTGGATGAAGAACAGCCGCTTAAAACTGAATTCGGACAAAACGGAAGTCCTCATCTTAGGGTCATCCCCCTTGGCCTGGGATGACTCTTGGTGGCCACCAGCCCTGGGAATCGCACCCATCCAACGGATCACGCACGTAACCTGGGCTTCATCCTGGACTCCTCCCTCTCGATGACCAGACAAGCCAATACCGTCATATCATCCTGCTTCAACATCCTACGCATGCTCAAAAAAGTCTTCCGCTGGATCCCCACTGAAACAAGAAAGACGGTCACCCACGCACTGGTCACCAGCCGACTGGATTACAGAAACACCCTTTACGCCGGAACCACAGCCAAACTACAGAAAAAACTCCAACGCATCCAAAACGCATCAGCAAGACTCGTATTGAACATCCCTCGGCAAGCTCACATTTCCGGTCACCTGAAAGATCTCCACTGGCTCCCCGTCAACAAGAGAATAACGTTCCGTCTCCTCACCCACGCACACAAAGCCCTCTATAACCTAGGACCCGAATGCCTCAACACGAGACTGTCCTTCTACACCCCCACCCGCCAACTACGTTCATCCAACCAAGCCCTCGCCACCATTCCACGCATCCACAGAACCACCATGGGGGGAAGATCCTTCTCCTACCTAGCGGCCAAGACCTGGAATTCTCTCCCCACCCACCTCCGCCTAACTCAGAACCACCTCTCCTTCAGAAAGCAATTAAAAACTTGGATATTCGATAAGTAAATACTCCCGCCTCCTCAAGCGCCTTGAGACCCTCTGGGTGAGTAGTGCACTATATACATTTTTGAACTTGAACTTGAGTGGATCATCTCGATCCTCGCCGGAAGAATGCAGAGCGTCCGCCCCCCCCGTTCAGATCCGAGGCCACCGAAGTCATCTGCGGCGTACCACAAGGATCATCTCTCAGCCCAACCCTCTTCAACGTCTACATGAGCCCCCTCGCAGCCATCGCACGCCAGCACAACCTCAACTTCATCTCCTACGCCGACGATACCCAGCTGATCCTCTCCCTCACCAACGACCCTGCCAGAGCCAGCCTACACGAAGGGATGAAAGACATCGCCGAGTGGATGAAGAACAGCCGCCTGAAACTGAACTTAGACAAGACGGAAGTCCTCATCGCCCTCCGCCTGGGACGACTCCTGGTGGCCCCCTGCCCTGGGCACCACTCCCAAGCCAACGGACCACGCACGCAACCTGGGCTTCATCCTGGACTCCTCCCTCTCGATGACCAGACACGTCAACGCCGTCTCCTCATTGTGCTTCAACACCCTGCGCATGCTCCGCAAGATCTTCTGATGGATCCCCACCGAAACCAGGAAGACCATCACCCAGGCACTCGTCACCAGCCGACTGGACTACGGGAACACCATCTACGCCGGAACCACAGCCAAACTTAAAAAAAGACTCCAACGCATCCAGAACGCCTCCGCACGACTCATCCTGGACATCCCCCGACACAGCCACATCTCCGGCCACCTGAGAGACCTGCACTGGCTCCCCGTCAGCAAGAGAATCACGTTCAGGCTCCTCACCCACGCACACAAGGCTCTCCACGACCTGGGCCCCAAGTACCTCAACGACCGCCTGACCTTTTACACGCCCACCCGCCAACTACGATCGACCAGCCACGCCCTCGCCGCCGTACCACGCATCCGCAGAGCCACTGCTGGAGGAAGATCCTTCTCCTACCTGGCAGCAAAGATGTGGAACTCCCTCCCCATCCACCTTCAGCTGACCCAAGACCATCTCTCCTTCAGGAGGCAGCTCAAGACCTGGCTGTTCGAGCAGTGACGTACCCCTCTCCCCCAGCGCTTGAGACCCTTCCGGGTGAGTAGCGCGCTATACAAATGCATTGATTGATTGATTGATTGTATGTATGTATGTAATTGTGTGCTGTGCAAAACAGTATTGTAGGAAGCCGGTTGCCCGGTGGGGCAAATTCTACCACCTCTGTGCAAAACGAGCTCCTATATCAGCAAACACTCATTCTCAAAGAACAGCCTCATCTACCCCTTTGTATCACTGACCTGAGATGGAAGGAATCTTCAGAGAAGGTGTGTCAAGGGTTAAGAGTGCTAGCACAACACTTCCAACAACAAAACCACTCATTCAAGCACCAAGACATTCTAGTAAATTCAGAAAGTATTTTATAATTAAATTAAGGCTAAAATGACAAAAATTGAATCAGTCACTGGAAAGCTATAGGTTCTTAAAGTGACAGTAAATGCCACATGACTCCTGCATTCTGCATGGACTGTCAATGAAAGTTCCTGCGCAGTGCTAACAATTGGCCACTGGCGGCTTCTTCTCCCTCCAGTCACACAGCATGACTCCCAGCTCTAGGATGTCTCCTGCCTTCCAGCAGGTCACAGTGGCTGAATTTGAGTCAGCCATACTGTGGAGGCAGGCGTAGTTCACAGCTTCCAAACTTTACAGAGTTCCTGTAGGGGTGTTTTTGGCTTGCGACTCCATGGGAGCAGTCTCTCTGGTCTTTCCAAGTCTGTCTATGCCAGTCAACGGTAGCCCTCCTCTCCTTCTCGACTCCCAGCCCAGTTCTTGGTGTTGACTACAAAGTCCTGTGGAGAGTCCTCTTTCCAGCTACTAGTTCACAGTGAGTGTCAAGGGGCTTTGTCACTCACTTTCCAGTTCTAAAGACAAATCTCTACCAGGTCCAATGGTAGACAAGTTATGACTGCTTTTTCACTCACTTTCCAGTTCTAAAAACAAATCTCTACCAAGTCCAATGGTAGACAAGTTATGACTGGTCTGCTCCAAAAGAAGAGTCCTAAGTGCTCTTTGAAGGTCATCTGGTTGAGTCAAGGCAGTACGGGGAAGGTGAAGGGAACAGTCTTGACACTGATATTTTTGTAGAATAAAACAGGCTTTGTTCTGGGTGGGTCAGGCTCCAACCCACAGTACTAGCAGAATAGATCCACTCCCTACATTGGTTTGTCTGTCTGGCTCCTCTGACTTCCAGCTGTGTTCTAGTCTGGTCTCAATGGTTATCCACCCACACACAAGCCCCCGCCCACCACCACCACTTCAAAGGGTCTGTGTGTTTCTGGGGCTCTCAAGCATACAACCGGCAGCAGACCGGTCTCTAATCCAATCCAGTGCTTATCACTGAAACCCAAAAGATGTATCACACAGTAGAGGTGGGGGAGGAAAGCCCTATTGTAATTCATCACACCTACAGCAACAGTCTCTCCTGTACACCAAAGATCCAGCTATCTCAATGGTAAGTTCAAGCTTTTCATTGTTTACACTAGTAACATTAAAAAACTGGCCTGCCCTTTTTTTAACCCATTTACAGTGGTTTCCTCCCACTGAATACAAAGGCTGGTCTAAAAGAAACTGGTCTGGTAACATCTGATCTTTCCTTTCCTATCTGAAACTGGGCCTCCCAGAAAGGTGTCCATCAACACCTCTTTTCCTCCTCTGCAAACCCCTGTGAGCTCAAACCAGCCCTTCCACAACCCTCTCCTGAAAATAGCCTGCAGGTTGTGCGCCTGTGGCTGAGAAACAGAATACAATCAAATTATACCTCATAAAGGAAACACATAAATTGACTTGAGCAAACAATGATTTCTCAATGCATAGAGTCAAAATACCAGCAGTGTCTAGCAGAGAAGATGGACAGGAACAATGCAAAAAAACAGATTTCCTACAGGCATCTTTTCAAAAGAAATAATAATAAGAAGCCATTGTATAACAATGATGCACAGCTCTCTTATTTTGAGAAATCAATCTGCTACAGGGTGGAGTTCATAAGTGACCTTGTTGTGACACATGTGAACTTCTGAAATACCATCTACCTAGGACCCCCTAGTAAACTCATCACAGACTACAAAGGCTACAAAAACAGGCAGCTAGATTGTACCTACATCTTTGCAAATGTGACCTCTACAATCCTGCCCTAAAGAGTTTCCACTGGTTTCCAGTAGAAACCAGGATCTAATTCAAGGTGTGATGCACTGTCGGCAAAGGCTTGGAATACTTGCAGAATCTGGCTCAGCACTACATCTTAGTAGAAATCTCCCATTACTGTCTGTCAGCTTCATCCATCAAGAATCATTCAAGAGAATGAAACACAGCAGTAGATCCCTGGGAGTGCAAGGACCAAGACTGTGGAATAAGCTGAACCTTGTCTTGAGTTCCCAACCTAGCCACCTATGTACTTGAAAACTCCACGAAACCGAATTGAACATTTTGGGCACGGTTATGAGTTTGGCGGTACGGTGCCGGATCTGCCCCACCACACCACCACCAAACCTGTGGTGAGGCCGCCTACCAGATTACAAGTCCCATTGTGCTGCCTTTAAAAACAGGCACTGCAATGGGAATGCCAAAAACAGATCCTGCACGGCATGGACTAAAAAGTCCATGCCGTGCATTAAATGGTGTGCACAATGCATCCACAGGGCGCAGAGGCACAGGGGGCCCTGTAGTGTCCCCTTTGTATCCTATCCACCAGGGTTTTCATGGAGGAGGAACCATCATGAAAACCCTGGCAGAGAGGAAACTCGAAATATGCTTGACAGGATCACGGTGGTCCTGCCAAACATATTGCGGCCTCTGGACCGCCGCGCCACCTGCAGAGAATGGTGGTTCCCCAGATAGGCAGATGGTCCCATTGCAGTCTGACCGCCCGAGTTTTAATCAGGCAGTTGGTAGACTGCCAACTCCGCACCCCCGTGAGTCTGATGGTCCTCGGGCTGCCAGACTCATAATTAGGGCCTTGGTGCTTGCTTTTTAATTAATTCCTCACAGAGCAAGGCCTGTCATTAAAGAACATCAGACACAGATTTGACGCTAACCTCCATCTCCAAAGTATTTTTTTTCTCTAGTGCCTGGGCGTAACTGAAAGGTTACATGTAGCACTTTACATAACTCAAAAATAAATAAATAACTAGGAATCCAACAGTTTCAATTCAATAGAGCTAAATTCAGGGCATAAGTTAAGGGTAGATGCGAGTAGAAGTCTTAAGATCTTTTGTCACTTCTTGTGATGTTACTTCCTGTGAGGTCATAGGCTGTGATGCCACTTCCTGTGATACAATGTGTGATGTCACGCACCGTTATGTCATGCACTGTAATGTTACGCGCCATGATGTCACTTGCATATTGCCTAACTTGGTTAGCACCCCACTTCTTTTTTTTAGGACTTGTGCAATGGCTAAGTAATTTATTCCATTAGCATTTGTGGTGACATCTTCACAGTAGTACGTTACGTAGCCTGATGTGTGAACCTTAGTGCCCATGAAAGGCTTGGTTAAAAAAAAAAAAGTAATTAAATATTGAAATCGTGTTGAGAATAAATATAGTGCAATAAAATGAAGTACACTGTGCAGAGAGTCCAGTGAGACCCAGATTGCTATACAGAGGCAAAAGTAGATAATACTAATGCGCTATTTGTGGTAGTGTGGGCGAGCAGTTAGGCTTAACAGAGGGTAGTACTAAGCATTTGTTGTACTCACAGAGGCAAGGCCAGGCCCAATTTCCACCAGCAGATTCTCGGGAGCATCCCTGATTTGGCCGGGAGCAGGATGCTGAGGTAATTGGTAGCTAGTGAGCTATATAGAAGGGGTCCACTTGAAAACACACTGCACAAGAGGACTTAAAGGTATGTCCGAGGGGTCCCACTCAAGGGAGTAGGTTGCAAGGGCCTCAGGACCACAGGAGCACTGCTGGTTCATTGGTAACCATGCCAGGTGGTGCGGGTGCAGAGTAGATAGGTCAGCCGGGCAGCACACGAACTCAAGATGTCCTTGCAGCAAGGAGCAGGCAGCTTGGAGAGGCAATTTTGGGACTGCTGGGCCACTCATGACATGGGTCTCAGGGTTCTTGATGACCCTCAAAGGGTGCTTGCTTCCTGGGCATCTGGAGTCTAGATTGGACTCTTCATCTCATTGAATGCTGCAGAGGGTCCCGTACCCCGGTATTTGTACGACATGGCTCTGGTAGGTCCTGGTATCTCGAAACGTCGTGGGGAGACTGATCTGACCCTACGGAGCTGGTGTACAACTTTTTTTTTGGGTACTGCGTTGGGGTTTCTGGCGAGCAGCAAGTTGGTACAGAGGCAATTGTGGTAATTGTGGTACAATTTTAGGGAAAGAACACTGGTATTGGGAACCTGGTTAGCAGAAACCCAATACACCTCAAAGTTGCCTCAAATGCCAGGCAAAAAGTGGGGAGGTACTGCAACAAGGACCCAGTTTCTCACAGTAATGAGCCCACGAAAACCCTTGACATTTGACATATCGTATTAATGCAGGTTTCACAGTGACTACAAGGTTGCCCTATACTTCGAGAGGGCATTTACAATGGAAACATATTTTATGGAATTTAAACAGATGTTATCGAGCAGCGTTTGGCCGGTTGGTTTACTCTCAAACACAAACTTGTGTTTCCAAACATCTAAAAACAAAAACCGTAAAGAGTTAGGGATCTGTTTTGAGAAGCGTTTCATTAATACATCGTACTCAGCCCAGTCCACTTTTTACGTGGTTATCTGCATGCGCACCGGTGGGCAGTGCAATATAACACTAATGCTTACTACTGAGAGAATAGGAACTGTTGTGTTGTGCTCCCTCTCACTAGCTGCAATGATGAATGGATGAATGTGATATTACTCTTTGCCCTCATGCATGCATCTATCTCATGTCAGGTATGCCTCTCAGTGTGTCTCTCTGTGACTCTGTATGCCATTGCGTGTTCTCTCTGCCACTGTTAATTCTTCAATGTTAGTCAGTGGTTAATTTGAGCCGGTGGTAAGTAGTGCTCCGCACCAGCACTTCATTTTCAACACCGACTTTTAGGAATAGTCTGCGACTTGGCAGCGCTGGTACTTGGGCACATCAACAATTTATTAATTTTAATGACTAATACCTGTCACCCAAGGCATTCTTAAAACTTTTGGGGCCTAGAATAGTCTGAATTGTCACACTTGTAGGAGTGTGATGGTCAGTAGTTTTTATTTTATTTTACTGTGTTGGTACTGTCACTGGCAGTGCTGGAAGAGGAAAATAATGTTGCAAGCTGCAGTGGCCTCTTGACAAGGACCCCAGCACTTATTTGTTTTACAAATGAAGCACTGGTATATTTTCTGTAGCTCTATCCATTACAATTCTCTTTCTTCCCCATTCTTTAGCCTTCACTGTAGCTCATGCTACTCCCTCTCTGTTATATATTTCCTAATTTAATTTTCTCTCTTGCACTCACTCTAGCGTCCTGTTTCTTTTTCTTCCCTGCCTTCTCCATCCACCCTTCCCCTTGCTCTATCCTTTGCCCGTATTCTTGATTTATTACTCTTTCCCCGCTTTCTTTCCTCTAACAGTTCTTTATTTATTTATTTATTGATATTATATAGCGCGAACATTACCCGAAGGTGTCTTTCTCCTCCGCTTCCATTCTGTCCTCTAATGAGTGCAGCTACGGAATCCATTTGCACAGCCTCCTTCGCGGCTTCATCAGCCAATGAATTCCCTTCAATGTGAACGCCATCATGTTGATGACTCAGCGTGTGTATCACATGAGTGTTTTGTAGTCCGTTTCACAACTGAACTACTTGTTTCCAAAGCATTTTGTGCTTTATCGTGCCACCTTTTGCATTTTTGAAACCATTTTGAAGCCAATTCTATAAATATTCATTATATGATTGAACACAGTAAAATGAATCGCGCACTATGAGTGTGAAGAATTCGCGATCCGTATTTTCAAGTGCCATTTTCAATGCTTGTAGTTCAGCTGGCTGAGCTGTACAATCTCCTTGAGGTTGTATATTTGTGACCATGGATCTGAATTTGCCATCTCGCATATGACATTTAACGATCACGCATGCTGCACTAGCATAAACATGATAACTTTGTTTCCCTTAGAATCGGAACAGTCTCAGAATCGTGGAAACAATAGATAACAGTTTCACTCAGTCAATCGTGCATGCTTCATTTCTTCAGAGTTACACAGAAATAGATAGAAGGGCGTTTCAATAAAAAGGGTTTATTGAACAGTCTTATTTCTCGTGCAGGAGATATGAACTGCTACAGTCGTAAGACAGAATGCGAAGTATAATTCGTACAGAGTTAGCAGTAAGATAAAATAATACTACAATTGCATGGTTTGTAGCTATGACATATATTCATGAAAATACATACATAAATAACACAGCCTAAAATTGAATACTCATCTGGTACTTCTAGCTAGTTCTACCCCAGTGTACCTAACCTAAGTGTAGTATGAGGTTAGAAGTAGGTGGCATTTTTCTATAGTCTAGTTTAGCTATACTGATTGGTTTTGCCAAGATTTGCCAAAAGTCCCTCTAGGTTCTAGTCTGCTCCATACCTTAGAATGAGAGAGCTTGGAATCTCTTTTCAGGTCTCGATCTCTACCACCCTACAAGGGGAGTCAGAAACACTGGAGCTGGATTCTCTGCAAGGAGGATGACAGCGTCTGGTCAGTGCATCAGGCGTGTCTCGACTTCCTTCCGAACTTGCCATGGCGAGCCGAGCAAGTATGCAGCTGTGACTTGCCATGGCAAGTGAAGGTATATTTATACCTTGAAGGTGTTTAGGAATGCCAGTATTGACGTAAAAGTCGGGCAGAGGAACGTCATGAATGAACCCCTAAGGAATAGATGTTCATGCTTAATAAATGAGTTCTTGGAGAAATCAATAATCCAAGCAAGGGGAAGTCCTAAAGGCTTAAGAGTCTGGTTTTCCAAGAACTCGTTGTGACGTGGATGGACGGATGTAGGTGGCCATGCCTGTATTTGGTTAGCATGGATAATGCCTAAATAAGGGTAGGATTTCTGTGCCTAAATAAGGGCAATGCGAATTGTGCCTATATAAGGGCATAAATCGGGAAACCTATATACCATTCATCAGGATTGGTAGCCGCTGGGGACAACACACAGCATGGGCTGTTACCCGGGTCCAACAGAGTAAAACTGATGGGAGTGTTAGACAGATGTCTAGCACGCATTCTTCACCGCAAAGCAGGCAGCGTAGAACAGGTAATAAGCAATCTTGCGAGATTGGTCTAAATGACAGAAACCATGTGGGATTTAATTCTCGTAAAATTTGGACAGTATTACGTTACATAGCCTGGTGTGTGAACCTTAGTGCCCATGAAAGGATTGATTTAAAAGTAAAAAAAAGTAATTAAATATTGAAGCTGTGTTGAGAATAAATACAGGATGCTGGCTCTCTATAAAGTGCAATAAAATGAAGTACACGGTGCAGAGAGTCCAGTGAGACCTAGATTGGTATACAGAGGCAAAAGTAGATAATACTAATGCTCTATTTCTGGTAGTGTGGACGAGCAGTTGGCCTTAACAGAGGGTAGTGCTAAGCATTTGTTGTACTCACAGAGGCAATGAATGAGATGCACACTCAAGAATAAATCCAAGACTAACTTATAAAAATAAACACAGAATTTTATGTAATTATTCAGACCAAGAACTTCATTCTACAGTAAGTACTATTTAGGGCATGAATTTTCTAAGTTAGTAAAATGAATTACTTTTGTGAGCAATTATGCACCATTGAGGTCAATGGAGAAAAGAGAAAAATGCATATAAATTCACGCAGTTGGATTTCAAGGTTCACCTTTGGAATTTATGTGAATAACAAGGCCTGGCCCAATTTGCACCAGCAGATTTTTTGGAGCATCCCTGATTCTGCCGGGAGCAGGATGCTGAGGTAATTGGTAGCTGGTGCCCTACATACAAGGAGCGGTACAAAAGGGGGTGGTGATGGACTAAGCATCTGAATCAATCAAACACTCACAACCAGTCAAAAGATCTGGGTTGAATCCATCACCGTTCTTTAGCCCACTCTGCCACCCCAGTTCAGACATGGCTATATGCAAATCAGTCTGACCCTGTGCCTCATGGGAACAGTCCA
Organism: Lissotriton helveticus; assembly: GCF_964261635.1. Taxonomy (NCBI): domain Eukaryota; kingdom Metazoa; phylum Chordata; class Amphibia; order Caudata; family Salamandridae; genus Lissotriton; species Lissotriton helveticus. The sequence goes on along the minus strand of NC_136058.1, from coordinate 272,969,776 downwards.
GCCCGAACCGCCAAGCCAGGTCTTCGCTGGACCGGAAACAAGCTTCAGAGGACCGGTTTCTGGCATTCCAGCCGTCTTCAGCCCGGCTTGTTTGAATCCAGTGGCAAAGTGAGCAAGGGACTCACGTCTGAGCATACCCTGCCACACTTATGGCGGCCAAAAGCGGTACAAAAGGGGGTGGTGATGGACGGAGCATCTGAATCAATCAAACACTCACACCCAGTCAAAAGATCTGGGTTGAATCCATCACCGTTCTTTAGACCACTCTGCCACCCCAGTTCAGACATGGCTATATGCAAATCAGTCTGACCCTGTGCCTCATGGGAACAGTCCCTTGCTCACTTTGCCACTGGATTCAAGCAAGCCGGGCTGAAGACGGCTGGAATGTCAGAAACCAGTCCTCGGAAGCTTGTTTCCGGTCCAGGGAAGGCATGGCTTGGCAGTTCGGGCTGGACTGTTCCCATGAGGCACAGGGTCAGACTGATTTGCATATAGCCATGTCTGAACTGGGATGGCAGAGTGGGCTAAAGAACGGTGATGGATCAAACCCAGATCTTTTGACTGGGTGTGAGTGTTTGATTGGTTCAGATGCTCCGTCCATCACCTACCCCTTTTGTACCTCTTTTGGCCGCCATAAGTGTGGCAGGGTATGCTCAGACGTGAGTCCCTTGCTCACTTTGCCACTGGATTCAAGCAAGCCGGGCTGAAGACGGCTGGAATGCCAGAAACCGGTCCTCGGAAGCTTGTTTCCGGTCCAGGGAAGGCAGGGCTTGGCAGTTCGGGCTGGACTGTTCCCATGAGGCACAGGGTCAGACTGATTTGCATATAGCCATGTCTGAACTGGGGTGGCAGAGTGGACTAAAGAACAGTGATGGAGCAAACCCAGATCTTTTGACTGGGTGTGAGTGTTTGATTGGTTCAGATGCTCCGTCCATCACCAACACCAACACCTTTTATACCGCTTTTGGCCGCCATAAGTGTGGCAGGGTATGCTTAGACGTGAGTCCCTTGCTCACTTTGCCACTGGATTCAAGCAAGCCGGGCTGAAGACGGCTGGAATGCCAGAAACCGGTCCTCGGAAGCTTGTTTCCGGTCCAGGGAAGGCATGGCTTGGCAGTTCGGGCTGGACTGTTCCCATGAGGCACAGGGTCAGACTGATTTGCATATAGCCATGTCTGAACTGGGGTGGCAGAGTGGGCTAAAGAACAGTGATGGATCAAACCCAGATCTTTTGACTGGGTGTGAGTGTTTGATTGGTTCAGATGCTCCGTCCATCACCAACCCCTTTTGTTCCGCTACATACAAGGGATCCACATGAAAACACTGCACAAGAGGACTTAAAGCTATGTCCGAGGGGTCCCACTCAAGGGAGTAGGTTGCAAGGGCCTCAGGACCACAGGAGCACTGCTGGTTCATTGGTAACCATGCCGGGTGGGCCGGGTGCAGAGTAAATAGGTCAGCCGGGTGGCACACTTCGAGATGTCCTCTCGGCAAGGAGCAGGCAGCTTGGAGAGGCGATTTCGGGACTGCTGGGCCACTCATGACGTGGGTCTCAGGGTTCTTGATGACCCTCAAAGGGTGCTTGCTTCCTGGGCATCTGGAGTCCAGATTGGACTCTTCGCCTCAGTGAATGCTGTAAAGGGACCCGTGACCCGGGTATTGGTACGACATGGCTCTGGTAGGTCCTGGTGTCTCCAAACGTTGTGGGGAGACAGATCTGACCCTACGGAGCTGGTGTACTACTTTTGGTTTGGGTACAACGTTGGGGCTGCTGGGGAGCAGCTAGTTGGTACAGAGGCAGTTGTGGTAATTGTGGTACAATTGTAGGGAAATAACACTGGTATTGGGAACCTGGCTAGCAGGAACCCAATACACCTCAAAGTTGCATCAAATGGCAGGCAAAAAGTGGGGTGGCACTGCAACAAGGTCCCAGTTTCTCACAGTAATGAACCCGCGAAAACCCTTGACATTTGACATATCGTATTAAAGCCGGTTCCACAATGGATACAAGGTTGCCCTATACTTTGAGAGGGCATTTACAATGGAAATTTTTTTTATGGAATTTAAACAGATGATAACGAGCAGTGTTTGGTAGGTTGGTTTATCCTTCAACTAAAGACTTGTGTTTCCAAACATCTAAAAACAAAAACCGTAAAGAGTGACCAAGTTAGTGATCTGTTTTGAGAAGCAATGAAGCGTTTCATCCATACATCGTACTCGGCACAGTCCAGTTTTTATGTGGTTAGCAGCAGGTGCACTGGTGGGCAGTACAATATTACACTAATGCTTACTACTGAGAGAATGGGACCTGCTGTGTCGTGGTCCCTCTCACTAGCTGCAAGAATGAATGGATGAATGTGATATCACTCTTTTCCCTCATGCATGCATCTATCTCATGTCAGGTATGCCTCTCAGCCTGTCTCTCTGTGACTCTGTTTGCCATTGCTTGTTCTCTCTGCCACTGTTAATTGTTCTATGTTAGTCAGTGAGTAATTTGAGCTGGTGGTAGGTAGTGCTCCGCCCCAGCACTTAATTTTCAACACCAGCTTTTAGGAATAGTCTGCCACTAGTGGAGAAGTGTGGTTTAATGGTTAGAGCAGCAGACCCTGACGCAGAGGTCTGGCCCGGGACCAGGGTTCAAATCCTGCCTTGGCTGGCCTCGGCGGATCTTGGGCTCATAATTCCTCGGTCTTGATTTCTCGCCTCGGTGCCTACTCTAAGCATGGGTCCCACGCTGCAAATCTGGGCAATAGCTTGCTTAGTCTCCACAACGGCCCCCTACAGCGCTAGGGATGCCTGGTTGCACCCTGGGGATGCCCAGGAGTGGACATTTCACAGGGAAAAACCAGGAAGGGTTCCCTAGCGGTATGAGTACAGCGCCAGGACACTCAGGAGTATCAGTGCGCTTTACAAGTACGTCTACACTACTTGGCAGTGCTGGCACTTGGGCACAGAAACATCGTATTACTTCTAATAACTAATACCTGCCACCTAAGCCATTCTTAAAGCTTTTGGGGTCTAGAATAGTCTGAATTGTCACACTCGTAGGAGTGTGATGGTCAGTAGTCGTGTGTGTACTGTCACTGGCAGTGCTGGCAGGGGCAACTGATGGTGCAAGCTGCATTGGCCTCTTGACAAGAACCCTAGCACCTATTTGTTTTACAAATTAAGCACTGATTTTTGGTAGCTCTGTCCGTTACAATTCTCTTTCTTCCCCATTCTTTAGCCTTCACTGTAGCTCATGCTACTCCCTCTCTGTTATATATTTCCTAATTTAATTTTCTCTCTCGCACTCACTCTAGCGTCCTGTTTCTTTTTCTTCCCTGCCTTCTCCATCCACCCTTCCCCTTGCTCTATCCTTTGCCCATATTCTTGATTTATCACTCTTTCCCGCTTTCTTTCCTCTAACAGTTCTTTATTTATTTATTTATTTATCGATATTATATAGCGCGAACATTACCGAAGGTGTCTTTCTCCTCCGCTTCCATTCTGTCCTCTGTAGGCCTACTTCGCATTTCAATAACTGTATCCCCACTCCCCTGCTTATCACTCTTTTCCACTTTCTTCATCTTCGGGCCCTCCTAGGCTCTCCACCTTAGTCCATCACTCTCATTCCCACTCTCTTCCTCCTCCTTCTGGTTTTTCTCATCCCTTTATGTCTTCTTTTCCATTACACTCTCTCTTCTTCCTTTTGCTTCCTCTCCCTGGACATCCCTTGTGTAGTGTAGTTCCTATATCCCTGATAGGCTCTGCGCATTGGAATAATACACACTCTAGTTGTGGCATAGGACTGAGGTCAGTATGCCTCTATTGAGTACATTAAACTTAATTACTTGAGTGTGCCAGCTAACTCAGAGGTCACTAGAAACTTCTCGAATAAACAAGAAGGGATCCGTTTCTGACAACCGCATAAACATGATAACTTTGTTTCCCTTAGAATCGGAACAGTCTCAGAATCGAGGAAACAATAGATAACAGTTTCACTGAGTCAATCATGCATGCTTCGTTTCTTCAGAGTTACCCAGAAATAGATAGACGGATGTTTCAATAAAAAGGGTTTATTGAACAGTCTTATTTCTCGTGCAATAGAAATTAACTGCTACAGTCGTAAGACAGAATGCGAAGTGTAATACGTACAGAGTTAGCAGTAAGATAAAATAATACTACAATAGCATGGTTTGTAGCTATGACATATATTCATAAAAATACATACATAAATACCACAGGCTAAAATTGAATACTCATCTGGTGCTTCTAGCTAGTTCTACCCCAGTGTACCTATCCTAAGTGTAGTATGAGGTAAGAAGTAGGTGCCGTTTTTTATAGTCTACTTTAGCTATACTTAAGATTGGTGTTGCCAAGATTTGCCAAAAGTCCCTCTAGGTTCTAGTCTGCTCCATACCATAGAATGACAGAGGTTGGAATCCCTTTTCAGGTCTCGATCTCTACCACCCCGCAAGGGGAGTCAGAAACACTGGAGCTGGATTCTCTGCAAGGAGGATGACAGCGTCTGGTCAGTGCATCAGGCGGAGACTCGACTTCCTTCCGAACTTGCTGTGGCGAGCGGTGCAAGTATGCAGCTATGACTTGCCATGGCAAGTGAAGGTATATTTATACGTGAAGGTGTTTAGGAATGCCAGAATTGATGTAGAAGTCGGGCAGAGGAACGTCATGAATGAACCCCTAAGGAATAGATGTTCATGCATAATAAATGAGTTCTTGGAGAAATCAATAATCCAAGCAAGGGGAAGTCCTAAAGGCTTAAGAGTCTGGTTTTCCAAGAACTCGTTGTGACGTGAATGGACGGATGTAGGTAGCCATGCCTGTATTTGGTAAGCATGGATAATGCCTAAATAAGGGTAGGATTTCTGTGCCTAAATAAGGGCAATGCGAATTGTACCTATGTAAGGGCATAAATCGGGAAACCTATATACAGTATCTAATCAACACACAACACCCACTTCAGTTTCGTATGAACGACATTACTAAATTCTAAACATATCTAAAATATAGCTACACATGAATTGCTAAAAACATGTCTAAAACACATTATAAAAATGCATCAAAACTGTTGCTATGCCTAAAAAATGCAATGGTGCTGTACATATTAAAGCAATATTTCATTCCAAGCATATATTTACAGTGAATGCTAAATGAATGAACATACATATCTATATAGACATGATGAAATGGCTTGTAAATACAGAAGAAAAAAGGCCGAAACCATTTCATGTCAAGTTACATAAAACAATTGTTATTGACAAGGTGACATATTGTCTCTGAAAGTGTTTCAAATAATTCTGTTCTCTATGAATAGTTCTACTGTAAGCAGATTACTTTGCCAAAAAAGAAAAATACAAATTTGGAGAAATAAAATTAATCATAGGAAAAAGTCTTTCCGGTACACTGTGTGCTAAATCAAAAGTCAGTGTATGGGGATGGAGAAAACATGAAATCTTCTAATCCTGTAGAAAAAAAAGTCCTCTACCGTTGTAGGTGAAAGTTGGATTACATCGTTTAGAAGATTAACCGCATATAGGTGAGAAACATCGACGTCAGCATTGGTCGCATCAGCAATATTCGTATTGGATGTTACCTGTGTGCCTGTTGTTTCCTTTAGTACCTCAGCAGTAACAATTTGCGTCTGTGAGATCTTAATGAATGCCGTCATCAGGATTGGTAGTCGCTGGGGACAACACACAGCATGGGCTGTTACCGGGTCCAACAGAGTAACACTGATGGGAGTGTTAGACAGATGTCTAGCACCCATTCTTCACCGCAAAGCAGGCAGCTTAGAACAGGTAAGATGCTATCTTGCCAGATTGGTCTAAATGACAGAAATCATGTGGTATTTAATTCTCGTAAAATTTGGACGATGCGCTCACAACACTTCATCTCCAGTAGGTCTCTCTCTATGGTGCTTGGAGTGATGCTGGTGATTTGGCCTGCCATTTCATAGCAGTAGGAACAAAACCAGGATCCCTGCAACGAGTGTTAAAAGTAGTGGCAGTCCGCCAAACACAGAGTGCATAAAGTTGGGAATAATTCCGAGGACTGCTTGAAAAGGTGCTAACAGTCCTGAACACACGTTCTTAAATACATGTACAATACCGCTCGTATCAGACATGTTTAAGATACGTCCCAACATTTCTGAGAAATGTATAGGGTAGTTTGTTTTCAAAAGGGCTTGTATCTCGGCTGAAGTCCTTGCGACTTGTGTATCATAGGTTTCTTTGGCCGAGGTCAGATGCACTGTTTGTTGCAAAAGAATGGTTTTCATTTTGGTTAGAGTATCAATTCGTATAGAAGAGATGTTCAGTGAAGGCCATAAAGGTGACTCCCTGGCTGTCTTGATCTGAGGGAACAAGACGTGCATACAGCAAGTGACCCTGGAAGTAACCGTTACTAGACATGGGATACCTGGCAATATGCCACAGCAGCTGTGATCAGTCAACATAATGTAACTTCCATTCGAAAGTTGGCTAAAAATTGAATTAATCACTGCAGCTGGTGAACCTTGCAGGTGGCAGGATCAGTTTGTAGTGGAACCATCACAGTCCCCGTGTAAATTAATACCCTGGCATAGGAGAGAACCGCTTAGTGCGTTTTCACAGTTTGTATCGCTAAGAAAATACTTCACACTCCCCACTCCAACATCTGTGTGTGTAGGGTAAATCCCGGGATGTCTTGATGCATCCTTTACCCAACCTTTCATATTTGGCAGCTGGTATATGTTTTAGGCAATACTGAAAATGGAAAGTAATTTTACCATGTATAATCCACTCAGTAGCTCGTTTTTCTGCCACTGTGAATGGTAATTTTCCAGTTTTTCAATGCTCCCCTTTGTGCCAGTTTGATCTGTTTATCAGTGAGATTGAATTCTGAAAACAGTGACATAGTGTTGATTAAACGCCAAGACACATAGTTTGCACGCAAGTTTTGTAGCGTCCACCCTCATAGCATGATAGAACGTAATTGAGACTGACCATGTTGCAACATGACCAAGTCTTGTACCATGATGTCTATGGCAGAAGATACAATGCTGTCCAATGAATATATCCTGGATGACAGAGTCGTTAACCCATTGTCTACTACAGCAAGAGATTTCTCTAAATGAATCCAATCAATTTCTCGTATTCCTTCTGCAGGTTCTTCCTGGGTAACCTTCCATATTTCATTATAAGCAGCGTCGATACCGGCACATATGAAACGTTTTTGACATGGTCTTCTTGGACCTAGCAAGAATTCCCTAAGGTCTGCGCCTTTTTGAAGTAAAGTTAAGTGTTGTTTCACATACTCTAGTGTAGCTTTCTGTAGCCAATCAAGGCAAAGTTGCTCTACACTGTATGTTGTTACTATCCCTGGATGCTGTCTTTGAACATAGAGTGGGTCTGGCCTATTGATAGTGAAACTCTGTGTTTTGTTCAGGAATTGATCATGACAGTTGTTTGTGTCTGTGGGCCAGAGCAACCATTTGTTCAAATCTGGATCTGATCTGTTGTGATGCAAAATAGTATGTACGTCGACCTCCCCCTGTGTAGTGCTATTACTTGCAGGTGCAGATATGGACGGAGTGTTCATGACTTTGATCTTGGCTATCCCATGGCAAGACGTTTGTTGGACAGTGTCATTCAAAAACATAATTTGCTCAGGGATGATACAGGCTCTAAACAAAGCTTCTACCCCCTGCACTTGCCAATATTTTGTACCCCAGACAGATTTTGTTTCAATGTTGTCTTTTCAAAAGTTGAAACCCTGTCTAGACAGGTAGGCAATAAAGGCTGCACAATAAATCTGTATTGTATTGGTTAACATATTTTTCGTTCCTGTCTCGTTCACATTTTTAAAGAAATACTTTTCTGGATTTGGCAAATTGAACCCTGAAAAATATGGAAATTTCTTGCAAAAAGTTTTTGAGCTACCCTTTGGAGGTGTAGGACAATGTTCCCATTGGTTATACATAAATACATTTCTAGGTGTTGCAGTCTTATGCAAGAAATGATGACCTTAATGGTTATAACAATACATTTGTTCATAGTCTGATGAACCCTCCAAATATTCATGATTTGTGAATACTGCAGACATTTCTAGATAAGACATCATGTTATAAATAGTGTCGAAGTCCCATTCATTAGAAAAGGTACTAAAGGGAATAAGGTCATTTAATGAAGTTTGAAATAAGTGTGGAATCTTCAAAAGTTCGAAGCGCCAAAAATGTCATATTTGTGTTTTTTCCCAAACTTTACCATCTGGTATAGGAACGGCTGTGATGTTCACTGCTGACAAGTCTCTTGCTTCACGAAGGGACGATTTGTGTGGTTTCAGAAGTAAGTTCACTCTTTTACTTGCTGTGTCCATTTGAATATATCTTCCATTAATCAGCATTCCCAGAGTTATTACCAGAGCTAACCAAAGTAGAAAGAAGAATATTCCCAAAATAATCCATAGTTCAATCCATGGCAAAACCAGATAAGTCTTTTTCAGGAGATGAAAAACATCTGTTGCTTGTCCCTTGAAAGTTCTGTGTGCTGGCGTCGTTTCAGGTTCGCTGGGATAATAATAATATTAATAATAATAAAAAACATCTTGTATAGCGCCTGGTTACACTAGGAACAGTGTGTCCCCGCGCTGTATAGACAAAGGACTGGGCCGCTCCAGAGAGAAGAAGAGAATAGAAGTTGGGAGGCAAATACAGGAATCTCATAGCTTCGGGAACAGATAGGTTTTTAGTTTTTGACGGAAGCTCCTCTCCGATGGCTCCATCCGGAGTTCAATGGGTAGGGAGTTCCATTGTTTACTGGCCAAGTATTTGAAGGACCGACCGCCCATACGCGCCCGATATATTCTGGGCACTTGGAAAAGCATACAGCCCAGGGATCTCAAATGATGTTTAGGTTGATACTTGGTCAGTAATTTTTGGAGATATATTGGCCCTTTCCCTTGGGCAATGCGGTGAGTCATGCACATTGTTTTGAATACAACGCGCTCCCGTATGGGCAGCCAATAAAGAGTGGCTAAGGCACGTTTCCCTGAGGACTTTCTAGACAGGTTAAGTGCCAGTCTGGCAGCTGCGTTCTGCACGCATTGCAGACGATGAAGACCTTTTTTACTCAGGCCCATGTACAATGAATTGCTGTAGTCAAGATGGGGAGTTACAAGGGTATGGATTAAAGTTTTCCTACTAGTTGCAGGGAGGGAATCCAGGGTCTTACGCAGGGTCTTAAGGATGCCGTAGCATTTACCTGCTATCTCTCTAGTGTGGTGTTCGAAGGACAGAGTCGCGTCTAATCTGACCCCTAAATTTTTCACCTGCTCTGAGGGCTTTGGGATGGCGCCGAGTTCTAATGGCCACCATGCCGACGACCAGATGGATGGAGTCTTCCCCAACACGAGAAGCTCCGTTTTATTCGCATTAAGGCGCAGACAGTTGGTATTCATCCATCCAGCTAGATCACTAAGACATGCCGAGAAGCTAGCCGAGGCTTCTTCAGGAGGCCGAGACAGTGTCACTACCAGCCGAGTGTCATCCGCGTATGACACTATCTCGACCCCATAAGCCTCAACTATCTTGGCCAGGGGTGCCATATAGAGATTGAATAGCGTAGGGCTCAAAATTGAGCTCTGCGGTACCCCGTGCCTGAGTGATCATACTTCCGATTTAAAAGGTGGGCAATGGACTTGGAATTGCCTATTTGCCAGAAACGCGTTCATCCATTCGTGAGCCAAGCCCTCAATTCCAGCCTCGCTAAGACGAGAGAGCAGTAGGGGTTGCGAGACAGTATAGAATGCCGTGCTCAGATCTAATAGAAGTAGTGCAGCTGTCATCCCCTCATCTACTCTACCTCTTAATAGCTCGGTGGAAAAGAGGAGAGCTGATTCAGTAGAATGATGTGCTCTGAACCCTGACTGCGAGGGGTGGAAATAATGGCCCTCTTCTAAGTGTTTTATCAGCTGAGCATTAACTATCTTTTCCACCACCTTGGCACAGAAGGGCAGAAGCAATATAGGGCGATAGTTATCTAGCTGGGTTACACTGAGATTGGCTTTTTTCTTTATAGGGATAACCTGCGCTGTTTTCCAGTCTTGTGGTACGTGGCTCGTCTGGAAAGATAATTTAGCCATATGGCTTATGTGATTTACAAGAAGTTCAGCCTGATTCCTGAAGATCTTGGGACGAGCTACATCTTTAGGAGAGCCCGATTGAATGCTGCGAATGATTCTCAGCAACTCAGTATTATCTGGCACTGTAAAATGCTTGATGCGACAAGTGTTTGTCAGCTCAACAATAGTGGTGTGGTCTGTGAGTGAGCCATCTGTTACCTCCGGAAAGGTTTTGTATATATTCTCAACTTTTTTGTACAAAAAAGTCCGCAATTGCTTCGCAAGTTGCTATAGAGTGCGTATCTGGGGCTATGGTCCTTTCAGATGAGGTGAGTTCCTTGTAGATAACAAAGAGTTCCTTGGCAGAATTCTCGGCCGATTCAATTCTTTTATTTAGAAAGTTTCTTTTGGCTATTCTGATCATCCTATGATAGTTTTTTATGCTATTTCTATATTCGAGTTTGGCTGTTTCTTCATATTTACTGCGCCAGATGCGCTCTAGCTTTTTGCACTTCGATCTTGTTGCTTTTAAGTCAGCGTCAAACCATTGTGCCGACTTAGAGCACCTTGCTGGCGCCTTGGTTGTCCATGGTGCAGCTGTGTCCAGCGCCCTTGTTAGCCAATTCTCGTAATCCATCCAAGCTTCCTCTACACTTTCTTTCAATGGGGGACTAACTGCCTTTAGGGCGAGCTCTAAGTCAGCTTGCTTAAGTTTCCCCCATTGTCTACGCTTGGATGCCATCGGCTTGGTTCGTGGGGGTTGTTTAGGCCCTCCTGGGATAGTAAACTTAATCAAGAAGTGGTCCGACCATAATACCTGGATAGGAGGTTGGACCACCACTCCCTCCCAGTTAGCAAAGATCGGATCAAGGAGGTGTCCCGCCTTATGGGTAGATATCTGGGATTGTAATTTAAGATTAAACATTTCTAAAGATGCAAGTAATCCCAGGGCGTCCCTATTATTTTCATCTTCAAGATGAAGGTTTAGGTCCCCTAGGATAAGAAACTTATTATAACGCAGTGCTGGTTGGGCAATTAGCTCTGTCAGACTGTCTATAAAATTCGTAGGCCCAGCTTCACTATCCCTAATCGTAACTGCTTCCAGGGTGCATGTCAATTCAAGTTTATGAATTACTGCAATACCCCCTCCCCTCTGTTTGTCTCGGTCCAATTTTAGTATGGCATAATCTTGAGGTAGAGCCTCCAGAATATCCGGGGTGGACTCCTCATCTAGCCATGTCTCAGTCAGAAAGAGTACTTCTGGCTGTTGTTCTATTAAAAGGTCAAATATTTCAAATTTGTGTTTCCTAAGCAATCGGCAATTGACCTGAAACATAGTCAGAGACTCCGTCTTGTGCTCAGGTTCATTTCTGTTCTTGGGGTTGTAAGAGCAAGTCTTACAGCTCTGGGGCATCATTTCAGCTTTCAGTGTATGCCTGCATGCTCTCAAAGTAGGTGGGCAGAGGCGTCCTAGCTGTTCTTTAGAGTATTTGATCAATCTAGGGGCTTCTGAGGGAATTTGAGCAGGGGTTTGTGCCCTAGCCCCGTCCAGCCACGGACGGGTACAGATGGGCTTGCCTTTGGCGCGCCTTCGGCACGCTGCCGGCGCGCCCGCTGTGCCCGCCCGCTGCGCGAACGGGATGACATAGCCCTTATATTCTGTATGGAGGAGGGTGGGAGGCGTCCAGCAGCTGGACCGCAACCGGTTTCCTCCTACCAATATGTCTGTTGCAACCCTTTCTCCTACGGCGACAGCACCTAATTGGCTGCGCCTGGGATCAGGGTCCAAGGTAGGACGTGCTCGGCAAGTGCAGGTAAATAAAAGCACACAGAGATTTTAAAATCACATTACAAGTGGAATCACAATTTTTAAACGGCAAGCAGAATTTTTAAAAAGTATCAAGTATCCTCAGAAAACTTATCAAAGTTAATGAAATAGCCAGAGGCAGTTCTGTCAATGATTGGAATTGCATCAGGATTCGTTGAAATCGCTGGAACCAGTTGATCACTCGTTACTTTGTTGTAGATAGGTGTATCAGGACGAACTGTTATTTGGGTTTCAAGAGGAACGAGTTCCATGATTTTATTGCATAGTCCTTCATTTCTCACTGTAGAATCTTCAAAGGTGATGAGTCTCTCAGTTTGAACCTCTCGGATTGCAACTAGAGGAGTGCGTCTGCTACATTGTCGGAGTCCACTTGGCCTACTGCTTAGTATCGGCCACATAGTGGGGTTTGTTCAGGTCGATGGACACAAATCTTTTCGCCTTTTTACCAGCAATGGGCAGCAGAAGTACTGTTCTTGATCCATGGATTGCTAGGACAGGTACTGGTTGTCTGTAAGAAGGCCCAAATTCTTTCTTGTCCGCGATCTTTTCTCTGACTAGATCACCAAGCTTTGGGATCCAGACAGGCCTTGTTGAGACGGCTGGTTTTTCCCCAGTGGTGGTTGGCTTCAGGAACACGTTGCTTTGTTTCAATCTTAGTTCATTTAAGTCCTGTAATACAGCCAAACGATCTTTGATATTAGATTCTTTATTTTCCACCACTGTGCCTTTCATGTCAAGGTCCAGTACCAACATTCTAGTCCCAAATAGGACCTTATATGGAGTGACACCCCCTAGAGAACTTCTTGGCAAATTGTTTAATGAGTTATGGACCCCATAAAGATGTTTGACCCACCAATCACCCAAACCAAATACTGTAGAATCTAAGGTCAGGGGACAATCGATATTTGCCCGGCGGTATCGCCTCTTAGACCCATGAAATATTGATCAATGAAGAGGCAGGCGCTGGAGGCGGGAAGGCAGGAAACAAGGTTTATTCTCTCCGGAGGAGAACACAACAGTTAGACAGCAGGTATCGTTCTGAGGTGCTCTAACTGCATCTCTGAGGCCTGGCCTCTTATATACAGGTTTTATTGCTTTATTATATATTACATGTTCATGGCAATGCTTTGATGTACGGAAAGACATTCCCGGAATCTCCCCTTCGGGCCCGTTCCCACACACATTTACAGTAGAAGTCCCCACCCCGGTCACAACAGGTGATGATTATCGCGCAGCTGGATATTCCCCCGATTCATGGAATGTGGGGGGTTCGATCGGATCTCATGGGGTGGGGGCTTTGATCAACTCGGGGGTCCTTTGATGAGGGAAGCTTTCTACTGTACGGGGAGGGGCGAGGAATAGTACCGGCAGAGGTGGGTGTCGGCCTGGGAACGAGGAAGACAAACGGGCACACACAGGAAAAAGGGGGTTGGCATCAAAGGGCCTGGGACCATGAAAAGGAATGAAGGGAGGTGTCGCGCTGGGAACAGGATGGGGTTCTGAGCCAGAGCTGCGCTGAAGAGGGGTTTATGACTCAAAGCAGGTGCGAGCAGGGGGGTTGGTCAGCGTGCAGGCTTGGTGAGGGCGAAGGGCTACGTCGGGGGCCAGTGGCATGCAAAAGGGCTATTCTGATCGAGGCACCTAAAATGGCGGACGCGCACGACAAAAAGTGTGGCATCAGGGGGAAAGGCAAGATGGCGCAGATAATGTTTACCAAAATCGTACTAATTTTCCACAGTCCTCCCTTTAACATATTCAAGACATCTTGCTGGTCTATTTCCTATTCATGTCTATTGTGGTAGTCATAGGTAAAAAGTAGGAACTCAGGTGAAGGAGCTATAAACATTACATTTCAAAATCGCTCATCTTAGGAGGCGGGTCCATCGAAAAAAACTCGTTTGCAGGAAAGTTATAGTAATGCAGACAAAACATTTCATAGCTACTTATAGTCGGTAGGAATGTAAACTGATAGGTTATTACATATCCGAGTTCTGTTCATTGTTGGTTGCTGCATAATCAATACATTGGTGGCTGGGAGAGAAATGAGACATAGTAGAAACCATAAATAAGGAATGTTCGAAGTTAGCGAGTTCTCAGCATTTTGGTTTCCGTCTTCCGTTGGCACTGTGGAGCACCGGCGGTGGAGCTTATGGGTCCAGCTCTGATCTAGATTCCGCGTTGCAGGGCATGACCTTTTTCTTGCTTTCCCGGTCAAAAAGGTCCTTTTCGCCCTGTGTCCTTTGGAGTCGGCAGTCAAAGAGTTCAGGTGGAAGAAGAGTGTGTAAGTAGTCCATAGGGTAGGTCGGAGAAAAAGGGGGGATGGAGCAGGGCCAGATCGGGAACAGACCAGGGGGCGGAGAATTCCAGGTAGGCGGGCTCATGACTGAGTTCAGAGAGCGGGGACTTTTTCGGCACACATTTTGAACATTGAGCAGGGACATCAGGTCAGCCCTTTCCTCTCATTTTGTCGGAAATAGTGCCTTGTCCTGCAGCTCTTTTCTGCCGCGGTCTCGCCTTGGCCAATGTCGCAGATGTTCCATAGTCTGTAGTCAGGCCACGTGCTCCCACATCCGGTCCTTCTTTCCTCCGACGGTCGTACCCTTAAAATGAGTTTGAAAAGACAGTCTTTAGAGAATTGGTAGAGGAAGGTAATCACATAAGTCCATTTCTCTCCCAGCTCCAGGCACAAAATGAAAACGTCCGTTATATTAGGATTCACAACTAACATATAAATGACCGATGATGGGCCTGTTGGATTTACTATGACTTTCCTTCACAACTATTTATTACAGTTTACGACAGTTCATCTGATGGAGACCCCCCCTTCGTAATACGAGCCTGACAAAGCTATACCGTTCTCTAGGGCTTTAGATTTATAAAGGGTGCTGTGAGCTATCAATATGGTACTAATAGGTATCTTGCTGAGGGACGAACATAGGAAAAACATTTTTTTTCATTCTATCAATGCATCTTGCCTTTCAATTAAACATTTTTCGCTTTCAACGGTGTTCATTGCAATGATTTTCTTCGCTTCGGTCTAATCCTTTAACTTTGTAAAACATCATTCTGGTTCCTATGTGGCCTCTTATGGCCTGATTACTAAATTAGAAAAGACAGGGGTCTTATGGGAAACAACTAGGGACATAGAAAACTGAGGTAAGGGCGTAAGTAGACCCATCTCTCATGACCGGGGGTGAGGGACAGTTTTATAACTCTCGTCTGGGGCAGCTGATACGAAACAGGGGGCGTTCCTGGAATACGAGGATGTTCCGATCATTTTTACTGGTTTGGGTATTGCGACAATTCGGGACGGGGAAGGTCGCGCCTTCTGAGGCATTTTATTTCATCATAGGAGCCGCTGACATGTAGTTCCCTTATTACGGGTCAGATTAGGGAACCTCAGTCGTCTTACCTGTCCTTTCCCTCATCGCCAACTCTCGGTTTCGTTAATTTAGCAGAAAGGAGAGGCAATGACACGGTCTCAGGGTGATTGTATTAAAGACAAGTTTTGTGCAAATACTGGCGGTATTTGAAGCCAATTGGGTGGTGTGCTAGGGGTGGCGGTCTGCCAATTTGGGTGCTAGTCGTTCGGAAGAGTGAGAGTGTGGAGGAGAGAGAGAGAGAGAGAGAGAGAGAGAGAGAGAGAGAGAGAGAGAGAGAGAGAGAGAGAGAGAGATGTGCAACAATAGGCTAGATAGTACACGTGCAACATAGGGAGCGGCCGTGTATTTAAGATAGATTATTCAGCGCATTACTTGATACAAGACATCGCAGGTCTGTGTTAGTATTTTGAAAGCATGCGGTTCAGGACGGACGGGCATTAGGTCGGGTACGGGGGACATGCATTGTGAAAAAGGAAAAGGGCACCATTGTGTCGTACTCCTTACATTCTTGGTCCTTTGACCAGTTGAGTCGACGCTTCAGTCACACACAAACATTCTTTCATAGTTTCAGACATACGTGGCATGTGTCCACTCGCGCAACCGGGATTAAGGGTGATCATTTCTCAACA
This sequence comes from Lissotriton helveticus, assembly GCF_964261635.1. Classification (NCBI taxonomy): domain Eukaryota; kingdom Metazoa; phylum Chordata; class Amphibia; order Caudata; family Salamandridae; genus Lissotriton; species Lissotriton helveticus. The sequence continues at coordinate 272,953,835 of NC_136058.1, read as the reverse complement.
AGTCACACTATTGATTGGCTCGTTTGTTACATGAGCAGTTGGTGGGAGTGCTTAGGTGCCACCTTGCGGCGCTAGTCTGCTTCGCGTATCAGACATGGCAAGGCTTCAGATCTTCGCCACACCTCGGTTGTGATCTCCGATGTAACCTACAGAGGGAGGGAAAAGAGGGGAAGGGAGGGGGACAACATTCGCGCGTATCCAATACATGGATTCAAGAGTCCTTTACTTACCTCATACCCGTCTTATCTCCTCGGGATAGAATCCCTGAGGTTGTGGTTTCTGGAGTCAGGGGGGGGGGGGGGGGGCAGTGTGTCCTTATAGGCTGTGAGTAGGAAAACGCTAGGGAATCAGAAGTACTTAGCGCGGAGTTTCTAGTTGGTAGGTGTATTTAACTATCGGGGTCCTTAAATCTCTTTCAACGCAGTGGTGTTCTAAGGTTTACTAGTTCTTCGATCAACTCTGTTCCCTAGTACCTTTGAGCGTTGTATTTTATAACATTTACATCGTTTCATTTTACCCATCTTTTATATTCCATCATTTATACCGTTTCGTTTTACCCATCCTCAGAAGTCGAGGTCTTCCTCCATGCGCGAGTTCATGGGTCAGTCGTGTGTCCGAAGGCAGAGTATCGTGTCTTAGATCCGATCCTTCATTCGAGGCTGGGCAACCACCTTCTAATAACCTTAAAGAGAGAACAAAGTAGGGTGCACAAAAACTCTCCCGCCGATCCCACATTTTAAATAAAGCATGCAATACCCATTCATAGTTTCGAAAACCTTTATTTTTGCAAAATCATTTCAGTACGTAGATTATGAGGGTGGAGTCGTATTTGGCCGGACACGGCAATGGCGAAAGTGCGTACAGTGGGGGTGTTGTTTTGCAGCAATAAAAAACATTTAGAAACGTTTATTCAGTCATTCGTAGGTAACTAAAACGTCCATCAATTGGTTGGGGGGATCGGGGGCATTTATTTCATAATTTAGAAGCATAGTCAGACTAGCTGCAATCAGATTTCCTATATGCATACCGTGTGCGTGCGTCATAAGCGAGGTTATACATTAATTATAAATAAAAATATAATACATCGTACATTTTGTAACCAACATTTTTAACGGGATCCTTTTACATGTTCGTCGAGTGAGCTCTCCTTCTTTCTTGTTAAGTGTACAAAAGGATCATATATATGTCTTGGAACATCAAGTTTGTATTAGTGCGAAGGAACACCACGAGGTGTTCGTAAGTTCCTATTGATACCGGCGCCATTTTGGGCGGGGCCGGGTTAGTCCGGAAGTAGCATCAGAGAAGGAAATGTTTCCTACAACTGGCAGTTGGACCAGAGTCCTTTTCGGCAGTTCAAGAATTCATGCGAACAGAAGGAGTGGCTATGCCATGCTTATTTCGTTTAGCGATCAAGGCAGTTGTCCCTTACCGGAAGCCTGCAGGGGCCGAGGGCTCCGGGGACTTTCGTAGAATCTTCAAGGCTGTGGAGATGCTGTCGGAGGTGGGGGCTCGTGCTCCGGTGGGCGAGCGATCGAGTTACATTGCCGTTCAAAGTTACTCTAGCGGCCGAGACCCGCCTTTCAGCGGGCCCAGACGCCATTTTGAGGCCCTGCAGCAGTCCCCTCTCGTCGAGTCTGCAAGAGTGGAAGAGACCTTTTGGAATGAACCCATGTCCAGTGTTGCGGAAGTATGGCCACCTGCGGTGCATGTTCGGTGCTGTGCAAGTATCGGCACCGTTGCATGTTCGGTGCTGCGCAAGTATCGGCACCATTGCATGTTCGGTGCTGCGCAAGTATCGGGGCGCCACCATGGTATGTTCGGTGCTACGCAGGTATTGGCACCACCGCCTGGCTGGAGGAGTTCGGCGCTGGGCCGGGGGCTGGGAAACCTCCTATCCGTGGGGGTGGGAGAGGCTCGTCCGCGTCGCCTCTCCCTCCCAGCCCGACCAGGACTGGAGGTATGTACAAGACATCCCGCCGCCCAGAGTTGTCGCGGCCATTGTTCATGACAGAAGTGGCGCCGGGCGTGCTTCTGCGGCCATTACGGAGGGGAAAAGAAAGAAGTGTCCTGTCCTTCTCTGGACCGGGCTTCCGGCGGATGTCGGCCGGACGCCCCTTGCTCTGGCCCCATGAACGGGTTCTTTGGCTCATCGGCTGCAGCCGGATCCCGTTGGCCCCGGTCCCTGGCCCTTGGTGGCCGGACCGGGGGGACATGTGGCGGGACTGCCTGCAACTATCCAGGGCCGCTGTGGCCGGACTCCGCTGGCCCCTGCCTCTCCTTCGGCTCCCCCATATGTTAAGATTTCCTGACCGAGTGTTGGCAGCAGGGCCCGCCTTATATGGTTGCCGCCGGCTGGGCGTAACCGTAACCCTGCCCTACTTTGGAAGGTTCCAGAATGGGGGGGGGCGAATGTTCTGTTGACTTTCATTTTCTAGTTTTACCGTTCTTGTTTCAAACGTTTTCTGTTGTTAGGGCATTATTAAGTGTTATTATTACATATTGTTATTTGTTTCTTGTTCGTTATGTTAAATAAAAGTTCAAGTTCATAAGTGGCCTATGGATTTCGTTTTCTCACTCCTTTCTTTCCAGGTTGTTCCATACTAAAGCTTCTGTTAACAAAAGTTTAAGTACCAAAGTAACACAGGCAGAGGGATGACGCAGATTCATGCATTACGTACACACAAACTCAGACGGGGAGACAGTACAAATATTATATAAAAAGACAAACATAAAACAGTTATTGGCCTTAATTATCTTTTTCCGTCTGTTAATTTAGAGCTAGACTGGGTTCCCGTCTTAACGTTGTTCGATCTATGAAAACTCGAACATGTCGCTGAAATCAGTCTGGCGAAATCTGTGCCATCGGGCATAATCGAACGTGGTGGTTCTATCTGGCCTGACCATGTCAGTCTGATTCTTCTTTGTCTCGCGCTTTTTCCCTTTCTTCCGGGCTGCTATTCCTGTCGGTCCTCTGTTCCTACTCTCGCTCAGTAAAGTCGGACATTGGGCTTTCCAGTGTCCGATACATTTACAAAAAGCACATTGATCTTGCCCTAAGTCTGGCCGTCCTGTGCGTAGTGTCGGGGGATAACTTTCGGGTCGTGGTGTCCAGGGGTTGTCCTGCTGATATATTCCTCTACCTGCTCTGTCCTCGTCTCTTCTCTTTCGTTGCATTGCCTCTTTTCGCCACATACCGAGACTGTCGAGCATAATAGGCGTTGTCTTATTATTACGAAGGGCTATTTCTAACGTTTCTATTTTATCAAGATCGAAGGATCCTACCAGTGGCCACTGTTTGTCTTGACTTTCTTTGGTATACCTGTGCCACAATTTATTATAGGCTATGGTAACTAATCCATAGTTTATGAACATGTCCTTATTAGGGGTGCCTTCCAGCGGAGCTAGATGATCCACCTCTAATAAACGGTCCGGGCTGAACCAGTTATCAATCAGTGGGGAGAAGACAGACATGACGGCTCGCAACGAGGGACAAAAGTCAGCACTGCCTATCTTATCACTGTGTGCAAAGACTAGACAGAATATTTCTATTCTACGTTGTTTGCAGGCAGTGAATACCTCATGAACCAATAAAAAACAACCAATAAAAAACAACCAATAAAAATAAAATAAAATCAGTGGGGAGAGTAAGTAGGGGCGCAAAAGTCTGCGTCCTCTACCCTTTCACTATCCGTAAAGAGGAATCTGTTATTTCTTGTTTGCAGACAGAGAATCTCCAGAAAACAATCCGTGAACAGTAGTTCGGGGTCAAAGAACCCAGTTAATCAGTGTGGGAGAGGGAATCTCCCAAAAACCGTTAATAAATAATAGGATTCAGTGGGGGAGAAAAATAGGCACGACGGCTGCGTTACCTATCCTTCACTGTTCGCAAAAGGGAAAGAGCCTACTGTTTCTCCGCGTGCAGACAGTGAATCTCCAAATAAGTTAACAAAGAGTAATACTAGTATTTTCTGAACAATTAGTCAATTATTTTGCAGTTTGTCGTGTTTACACGACCTTACCCGGACCGTATGGACAGTTTCTTGTCTTCCGAATCCAGCGCCCGATCGTCCTCTTTTTTCGTATTCCTCGCAGCACTCCTAATGGTTCCCAGTCAGGACCGTAGATCACTCGAGAGAGGTCTGTTCGGAACTAGTGAAGTTCGGATGATCGGCTGCCAGACGAGGGTCCATTGGGCAAGAGCTCTCCCGATCGTTGCAGTCGTTCACTCTGTCGTCAGGACCTCTCCCACTGGATCCACGAGTCGCTGATGGGCCCCACGCTTGGGACGCCAATTGTAGAATCTAAGGTCAGGGGACAATCGATATTTGCCCGGCGGTATCGCCTCTTAGACCCATGAAATATTGATCAATGAAGAGGCTTTGATCAACTCGGGGGTCCTTTGATGAGGGAAGCTTTCTACTGTACGGGGAGGGGCGAGGAATAGTACCGGCAGAGCTGGGTGTCGGCCTGGGAACGAGGAAGACAAACGGGCACACACAGGAAAAAGGGGGTTGGCATCAAAGGGCCTGGGACCATGAAAAGGAATGAAGGGAGGTGTCGCGCTGGGAACAGGATGGGGTTCTGAGGCAGAGCTGCGCTGAAGAGGGGTTTATGACTCAAAGCAGGTGCGAGCAGGGGGGTTGGTCAGCGTGCAGGCTTGGTGAGGGCGAAGGGCTACGTCGGGGGCCAGTGGCATGCAAAAGGGCTATTCTGATCGAGGCACCTAAAATGGCGGACGCGCACGACAAAAAGTGTGGCATCAGGGGGAAAGGCAAGATGGCGCAGATAATGTTTACCAAAATCGTACTCATTTTCCACAATACCCTCGCTGTTATAGACTGCTTTATGTCCCGTTTTTTCTTTCCACAACAGAATTTCCCTCAGGATGGATTGGAGAAGAATACCGCAATGCTACGCCCAAACTCGCCATGGCTTCTTTGTAAGCTCGAGAGCTAAACGCAGGACCCTGGTCAGAGTGTAGTGTGCCAATTGTGAATGTTCCGATAAAGACTCGCAAATCTTTTATAACAGTTCGAGCGTCAGCCGAACGCTGAGGCCACATCCATTGGAACCTTGATTTAGTGCTTGAGGGACTGCATTCGTCCAAAGGGATGCCTACATGTAGATAGTCTAATGCTATCTAACAATGGTATCTGTACTGGGCTGGCTACATCGTAGTCAGGTGTCTGGTGGCGTTCTGTACTGCGAACTCTATTACAGTCTATGCAGTTATTGATGAAGATGTGAATCAGTGTATTCATTCCTGGCCACCAGTACATCTCTTTTAGTTTTAAAATTGTTTTAGAGAACCCCTGATGTGTAACACCCTCTCCCAGATGTGCTTCATAAATCAAAGCTGCTCTTCGTTCCATGCTTTGTAATACCCTATCTCCCACTCCAGGGATTCGAGGAAACGGAACATTGTTCGCTTCAATTATATATGTGTATTTGAGTTGAAACTTTTTAGGTAACGCTGCACCGCTGCCTTTGCTTGAAGCATTGACAGCCAGTATTATTTCACTGTCTATTTTTGTTTTTGAACTAATGATTGCCGCTACGGAAGCCGTATGCACAGCTCCCTTCGCGGCTTCATCAGCCAATGAATTCCCTTCAACGTGAACGCCATCATGTTGATGACTCAGCGTGTATATCACGTGAGTGTTTATTAGTCCGTTTCACAACTGAACTACTTATTTCCAAACCATTTTGTGCTTTATCGTGCCACCTTTTGCATCTTTGAAACCATTTTGAAGCCAATTCTGTAAATATTCATTATATGACTGAACACAGTAAAATGAATTGCTATGAGTGTGGGGAATTCGCGATCCCTATTTTCAAGTGCCATTTTAAAGGCTTGCAGTTCAGCTCGCTGAGCTGTACAATCTCCTAGAGGTTGTATTTTTGTGACCATGGATCTGAATTTGCCATCGCGCATACAACCTTTAACGATCGCGCATGCTGCAGTATAAGCTTGCTCTCCCGCCTGTAGCGGGTTGTTCAGATCCGCCAGTATAAATTATAAATTCGTACTGATCAAGAGGGTGAATCTCAGTAGGCAGAGGACATTCGTGTTCGTATTGCAGGAATGCTTGTGTTTTCAAGTAAGGATCAAAACGTATTCAACATCAGGTGCAGCAAGCGAATTAATCCATTGTATTCATCTTGGATGTAACGCATTTGCATTTGGAATGCTCTCTTTTGTAACTGCCTCTAAGGCTGGTACAGGAGTTACGACTATGATGCGTTTCCCCTGTGCTAGGGCTCTTTCTTTTGCCACAGCGGTTTGAACTGCTGTCAAAATTTTTTCTGTTGATGTAAATTTCATTTCTGCTTGTGTATACAAGTGTGATTTGTATGCGATTGGTACTTTTTCACCTTTGTTAACAGTTAAGTAGGTGAATCCGCATTGACCTTGAATGATTCGGATCACTAAGTTGCGTACGTGTACGCGTGTTTGTAAGTGTTTTGTTACTAACATATCTGCTTGAAGTGAACGTAGGATATCTGTGTGTTCCTGTGTCCAATGTGTCATTTTAAATTCAGGTTTGATTAATTCGTAGAGAGGGGTGAACCCTTTCTGCGTAATTTAGAATGTATGTTCTTCCAAAATTCAGGAAACCTAGAATCGACTGTAAGTTTTTCAGCGTTTTTGGAGGTTGGAGGTTGGAGCAGAGCACACTTTTCTAAAAAGCTGGATGCCAAGCTTTTGCCTTCACTTGATAGTTCATATCCTAGTTTAGTTTTAGTTTATTTGCATTTGTATAGCGCATAAATCACCCGAAGGTCTCAGAGCACTTGCAGAAGAAAAGTCTCCCAGCTGGAGATCCACATAGCAGATGGGCAGGGCTAGAAAAGCCAGGTTTTTAGTTGTCTACGAAACCTAAGGTAATCGGACTCTGTCCTTATCTGGCGGGGAAGGGAGTTCCAGGTTTCAGGGGCTATCTTGCTAAATGCCCTATCGCCATTTCTGGCAGTGCGTACCCTCGGGCGGTAAGAAGAGATTTGCCAGAAGATCTAAGCGTTCTTGCTGGTTTGTGGGCCTTTAGCTTGCGTTCTAAGTATGCTGGACCGTGTCCATTGATGGATTTATGGACCAGGCAGCATAGTTTAAACTTAATACGCTTTTGTATTGCAAGCCAGTGCAAGGACTTTAGACAAGGTAGTGATGGGGTGCGGGACGGCATGTCCAGCACCAGCCTTGCTGCAGTGTTCTGAAGGACCTGTAGGCGAGCCAGGAGAGTGGTATTAATTGAGGACAGAAGTGCTTTTCCATAATCAATCCTGCTGATAATGAGTCCTTGTACTAGGGGCATGCGAACTGAGAGGGGTATCCATTTAAAGATTTTCCTCAGATTACGAATAAGGCCAAAACCAGTTCGCACTACTTTACTTATATGGTCAGACATGGATAGCTTATTATCAATTATTACCCCCAGGTTCCCGACAGAGGGTTTAGGCGAGGGGCATGGACCAAGGGAGACTGGCCACCAGTCATCTGACCATATTTTATCGGCTTTTCCAAATAGCAAGACCTCCGTCTTACCCGCGTTCATCATTAAAAAGTTCTGGGTCATCCAATCATGAACAGATTCCATACACTCTTTAAACCTCAATTTGATTTCTTCTGGGTTGTGGTTTATTGTAACCAGTAATTGAGTGTCGTCTGCGTAAGACACGGTTCCAAAGCCATGCGCTCGAATGATCATTGCAAGGGGGGACACATAAAGGTTAAAGAGCGTGGGGCTCAATATTGACCCCTGGGCGATACCCTTGTCGTTGTCATGAAAGTTGGAGGCGTGAGCTCCAACTTGAACCTTGGACTACCTGTTTGTCAGATAACTCTTTTTCCAGTGTAGTGCGGAGTCTTCGACACCAACCTCAACAAGACGCTCTAAAAGAATGCGATGTGAGATGGTGTCGAAGGCCGCAGACAGGTCGAGGAGAACAAGTATGGCAGACTGGCTGGAGTCAAGAGTCATTCTTATATTATCAACAATTTCCAACAGGGAAGTTTCTGTGCTATGCGATGCCCTGAAACCCGACTGAGATGGGTCCAGGAGCTTATTGGTTTCCAGATGGCTTATGAGTTGTTTGTTGATTAAGGACTCCATAATCTTTCCAAATAGGGGGAGAAGGGAGATAGGCCGATAGTTAGGGAGTGATTTAGGATCAGCCGAGGGTTTTTTCAGAATAGGTCTTATTACTGCCTCCTTCCAGAGGAATGTAATAGGGACTGATTCAGAGTTTTAGTAAGGGCAGGGATCAGGACAGGAGCTATTTTAGATAGGATTTGTGGGGAAGCAGGGGCTCCAGGTTCTCCAGACTTCATTTTGCGCAGGGTTACCTCAACCTCTGTTTCTAAGCAAGGTGAGAATTCCCTTAGGGTGACAGTACGGCTGTTATTCGGTACGCCTATGGCCTGGCTTACGGGAGGCTGCTGAGGGAAGAGCTTGTGGATCTCATTGATTTTATCATGAAAGTATAGGGCCACAGAATCCACCCATTCTTCAGATTCGTTGAGTGGCTGTTGGTTGGCAGAAGGATTAGTGAATTCTTTGACTATGCTATGTAGCTCTTTCTGTGAGTTAGCTGCCTGTGTTATCCTATTGCCTAGGTAAACTTTTTTAGCCTCGGCAATCCCTTTCATATACTGCCTGTGTGCTGTCTTGTATTGTTCCCTATCTTTTGGATCTTTTGTTTGTCTCCATTTCCTTTCTACTACCCTGACCGAGTGTTTAACTAGCTCCAGGTCCGGTGTAAACCAGGGTGAGTTTTTAGTTGGGGGCTTAGAGGCCCGTGCCGGGGCAATGTTGTCTAACACCGAGGCAATTGCGGATTCTAGCTCCTTGGCTGCTGTGTTAGGGTCAGTTTTATGAGTGATAACTGGAGGAGAGAAATGAGCAGCGAAGGAGTCTAAGGTGATCTTGTTCCACGGTCTGCTTAGTTTTACTTGGGTAATATTTCGGGATTTGACCTGGGAGCCAGCGATGTCAAATTTTATGAGAAAATGATCAGTCCAGAGGATTGGATCAATCTGTTTGATCTCAACTTTTGGGGAGTTAGTGCATATGAGATCGAGCGCATGTCCGGCAATATGCGTTGGACCTGTGGGAAGTAAGCGTAGCTGTAAGGCCTCGAAGCTAGTGATTAGGTCTGCAGTGTAGGGGTCATGAATTTGGTCCAGATGATAGTTGATATCCCCTAACAAAAGGAAGTTCCCTGTGGCTAGGGCATAGGGCGCTATTGCTTCCACTAGTTTCTCCACAAAATGGATTTTGGCACCTGGGGGTCTATAGATCAGAGCCACCTTCCATGACTCTTTATTTCCTATGGTCATGGTGGCAATACACATTTCGCCCCAGGGTTCCAAATAGGAGTCGTTAATGTGTAGCTTAATAACAGGTTTGTAAATTATAGCCGTTCCGCCTCCCTTTTTTCCAGGGCGGTCAAGTCTATATATTTTATAGGTAGGGGAAATGGCTGTCGCGATGTCGGGCAAGGAGGACTCCATGCAACCATGTCTCCATGACAAATAATACATCAGGGTTCTCGTAGTTCAGGAGCGAGCATATTTCCAAGGCGTGCTTCGGTAGGGATCTAGCGTTGCAATACATGCAGAGTAGGTTTGCCTGTGGTCGGGGAGCGGATGTGCTAGGGTGTTGTCTTGCCGCTGATGTCTTGAATCCCATACCCTTGCTACTGCTACAGGGATATTTGGGTATTATGGTGGCCTTACTTTCTGTATTTAAGGCGTGAGGCTCCAGGTTAGTATAGCGTATGATGCCCATTGTGGAATGTTGGTCAGAGAATGTAAGGCACCAAGTAGTCAGGGAAAAAGAGCAGGGTACCTGGCGTCTGGAGTCGGCCGGGAGCGGACGGGCGCAGACGGGCTTGCTTTTGACACGCCGCCGGCGCGCCGCTGCGCGCGTCCACTCGGCGCACTTGGTTAAGTAATCACAGTGGGCGGAACCGCAGCAGTGTGGGCTGAAGCTAGAGCGCTACCCCTGATGAATCGAGGGAGTAAGGCACCTAGAAAGATGGTGTTGGACCCCACCGCTTAAACGGCACAAGCCGCGGCGGACTAGGGAGGCACCAACCAAGGTACAGTGATTTTCAAGTTTTTAAAATCAACAAACTAGCAGCGATAAAGATAACAAGTTAAAAATGTTCTGTGAAAAATAGCAGCGTGCTTATATTAAAATGACTGACAAGCAGCCTATACCAACAGCGTGGGCTAGAGCCGAGGTCCTAGGAAAAGGACGTTGAGATGGGCAATTCTTGATTTTTTTAAATTGAATTTATAACCCTCAGAGGCGAAACCCAGTATAGTATAATGGTGTTCACCCTGTTCAAGTGCCTGTCCACGTCATCGTCTGTCAGATAGATATCATCGACATATGACAATGCCTCGTCATCATAAATTTGTAGTAACTCTGTTACCCTTGCTGAGAATAGCCCCAGGCTGTTCTTAAACCCGTGTGGGAGTCGACAAAATTGACGCTGGGTCCCCATTATTGAGAAAGCTGTCAAATACCTGCTTTCACGTGCTATGTTTTGACAAAATAAACCGTTAGAAATCTCTAATGTGGTTTTATATTTTTTACGCACAATGTTATTCATTAATGCTGTACTATGTGCATTTTGCACTTCAAATGTTTTACAACAAGAGTTTAGGTGTCTGTAATCCAAAACTAGATGATATGTATTGTCTGGTTTGGAAACAGGAAACAATGGATTGTTCATTGATGAGGTGCATGTTTCAATCACCCCTTGGTATTCCCTGATCTGTTTTTTAGCTTCTTGCTTAATTGGATACTGCCTTTGCGCAGTTGCTTGATTTTTTAACTGGTTCTTATGATGAGGTGAATCCTCATCCCTTCCTACATGATTTTTGTATAATGCTGGGGCTTGGGCCACTGCCCATTTCCTGGCATAAGTATATTTTAAATGTACTGGAACATGGTTGGAGAAGGCTGGCATAATGATGTCTTCGCCATGTGGGCACTCACTGACAAATTCTGGTGGCCAGTCCTGTTCTGCTAGAAGTATATCATAACCTTTTTGAAAGATGCTCCCAAAAGAGTGCTTTTACTTTTCTTGGTATGTCTCCCTCCATCCGGAGTGTTATTTCATATAACCTATGTGGAGAGCTAACCCTGGTATCTACAGTCTCAACTTAAATGTCTTCATTCAAGTCCACTGTCTCCAGAAGTCCCTTCAGGTTCTGGCAAGCTATTGTTACTTCTGCTGTACTGTCCAGCATTGTCTGAGCCCATTCTCCGTTCTTGAGTTGTGTTCTCAGAATTCTCGGCATGTCTGATCTTCAGACCTGCTACCTTCTTCTTGGAGAATTGAGGTTTTGGTTTGTTTTTCTGAACGTGTTGATCGTCTTTTGACTTCACACGTTCTTCTTTTAGTTCTGACCATCCTCTTCTTTCAGATGTCTGTGACGATATCTGAAAGGTATGAGAGGAACGTGTATCAGTATCTTGATACCTATCAGGTTTTCTCAAATTATCCCTATTCCTGGGGTTATACCTCCTTTCAGAGGGCTCCTTTTGAGGAGACCTACCTCGGGATTGAGAACGTTTCTCTTTTGAATGTTGTTTGTCATTTTCCCACTTCTTTTTAGAAGAGGTAGGATTGTGTTTAATAGAGTCCTTCTCAGGACCTTCAGACAGTTGTGGTTTAACTATGCAATTCTATAAATTTTTGTATCTGATTAAGTAATTCTACGTCTGACATTGCTTCAATGTCAGGATGAGGTGTATAGCCGGCTAAAATCGGCCATGTTGCTCCTGGTCTACCTAGTGGACCGAGCCTGGTGATGTGATTGTTATGTTTTAGAGTGCCTTTAAACCAGACATCATGCTCCTGGAATGTGAGTGGAATTTTAATATCCTTGAAAGGAATATATTCCTAAGGTGGTTCATCTTCTTTGTAGAAGTGAAACGTTTTAGTTATCGGATGTGATTCAGGGAATGCTATCCATGAGTAGAATACCTCTGTCTGGTGAGATTCATGTGCCTCTATAGCAAAAACTGCTCTACCACCTCTTGGTGTTCGGCCATGATTTATAAGTTTTAGAGTGATGGCTCTCCTTAAATTTGGAGCGATGATTGTAGCATTCTCATCGGTTTCATTAAAACCTGTATAATCAAAAGCTGCTGCGACATGGTCGGGTACAGCTCCTCCGGTTCCGGTATCAGTCTTGTTATTAGACATTGTTTAATGAAAGTTGCAGAGCAAGTTTCAAGGGAACAAAGATAAGATGCAAAGTATTTTGGAATACTGTATCCTTAAACATTGAACAAACCAAACAGCTCATACATAGGATTTTTGTCCTACTCAGCTATGGCGGATATTATCCCTACCCACTCCAGACGTCTTATGGAGTTTTATGACTAGGGCTCTCTGAGAAAAGCATGACTGAGTTACTTCAGTATCTAGCGTTAAATTAGTGCCTTACCAAACCGTTGGGCGCCATGTAGTGTAGTTCCTATATCCCTGATAGGCTCTGCGCATTGGAATAATATACACTATAGTTGTGGCATAGGACTGAGGTCAGTATGCCCCTATCGAGTACCTTAAACGTAATTATTTGTGTGTGCCAGCTAACTCAGAGGTCACTGGAAACTTCTTGAATAAACAAGAAGGTATTAGTTTCTGACAACCGCATAAACATGACAACTTTGTTTCCCTTAGAATCGGTACAGTCTCAGAATCGTGGTAACAATAGATAACAGTTTTACTCAGTCAATCGTGCATGCTTCGTTTCTTCAGAGTTACACAGAAATAGATAGATGGGCGTTTCAATAAAAAGGGTTTATTGAACAGTCTTATTTCTCATGCAAGAAATATGAACTGCTACAGTCGTAAGACAGAATGCGAAGTTTAATACATACAGCGTTAGCAGTAAGATAAAATAATACTGCAATAGCATGGTTTGTAGCTATGACATATATTCATAAAAATACATACATATATAACACAGGCTAAAATGTGAATTCTTATCTGGTGCTTCTGGCTAGATCTACCCCAGTGTACCTAACCTAAGTGTAGCACGAGGTAAGAAGTAGGTGCCGCTTTTCTATAGTCTAATTTAGCTATAGTTAAGATTGGTGTTGCCAAGATTTGCCAAAAGCCCCTCTAGGTTCTAGTCTGCTCCATACCTTAGAATGAGAGAGGTTGGAATATCTTTCCGGGTCTCGATCTTTAACACCACGCAAGGGGACTGAGAAACACTGGAGCTGGATTCTCTGCGAGGAGGATGACAGCGTGTGGTCAGTGTGTCAGGCAGGGACTCGACTTCCTTCCGAACTGGCCGTGGCGAGCCGTGCAAGTATGCAGCCGCGACTTGACATGGCAAGTGAGGGTATATTTATACCTTGAAGGTGTTTAGGAATGTCAGTATTGACATAAAAGTCGGGCAGAGGAACGTCATGAATGAACCCTTAAGGAATAGATGTTCATGCATAATAAATGAGTTCTTGGAGAAATCAATAATCCAAGCAAGGGGAAGTCCTAAAGGCTTAAGAGTCTGGTTTTCCAAGAACTTGTTGTGACGTGGATGGACGGATGTAGGTGGCCATGCCTGTATTTGGTTAGCATGGAAAATGCCTAAATAAGGGTAGGATTTCTATGCCTAAATAAGGGCAATGCAAATTGTGCCTATACAAGGTCATAAATCAGGGAACCTATATACGGTATCTAAATCGACACACAACACATGGACGTATATGCTGCTTCTGTTCCTCCAGACAATCTATTGCTCTGGCTAGGGAGGGAAGCTGCTTCCTTAAACTCCCGCCCACTTGTTTATTCCAAGACCAGTGTTACTTATTAAACAATTATAACAATGTGCCAGTGTTTGCACAGTCCTGCACAGTTTAGCAGTTTTGGCACCATGAAGCAAACTGAGATGTGAGTCCAGTAGGCGTCTGTGAATTTCTTCACACTAGTGTAAACTTGCTTAAATCATGATTAATTTGTTTTGCATATTTTGTTTTCTCCTTCTGCTTTTATTCATAATTTTCGCAGCTGGAGACTGATTCCAGCAGAAAATGTCTTGTGGGAACTGTGAAACTGGTCCTGCGCCAAGACCTCATGTCTCAGCAAGCAACATTCTCGTTCTCAGCATTATTTTATAAACATTTAGAAAAATACTTTAGAAAATGTAAGAAAAAAACTGCTTTCTTGTATGACGTTTGTACAAAAAGGCATGCCTCGCATAGTTTTACCACTGACGCCCGCCCAAGTGTATTTCACTAAAAAGTTTGATTTTCTTGAAAATTCAGTGAAAAACACAGGGAAAATAGATTTTTTGCCCAGAACTAGTTTCCAGCTATCCTTGAAGGATATTTCACATATGTCTAATGCATTTTAATTTGTGGTTATGTTGTAAAGACACCGTCATATTCAATTGGATTTGGAAAATTTGCATTGCCTTATCCTACATGGGTGCATTTGGTTGCACAGCACACAATGGAAAGTTATCCAATGCTCAGGGAAATAAAGTAAGTTGCCCAGGACCACATTATTTGATCAAGTCTGCATCTGGGATTCTAAACCAAAGGCCTCTTTGAATTTGGCAGGTTTTACTCTGGTCCTCCAGGACTATAGAGGCATAGACTCTGCTGCCCTAGCACACTCCGGGGCTCATTTATGGGCCGCTGGGTCACTTTTGCGCCACTGGTGCAATACTTTTTGTGACGCCCCAGTGGCATAAAACATGCGCCAATGTGCGCCATATTTACGAAGTGATGCATCTAGGTAGATGCTTCACTTCATAAACCCCTGCGCTACATTATACCTGCACCAGGTATAATGTATGCAGGGTGGGTGTACCCCTGCAAGAAAGGGTCACAGGAGTGGCGCAGCAAAATCTATGAGATTTTGCTGCACCACTTCAAGGACGCCATTTCGTCAAAACCTTACACCTGCCTCATGGCAGGCTTAAGGGTGACGCAGGCCCTTTCACATGGGGCGTGACACAACTCCAGCAATGCGCCACCTTTCGACATCCAGTGGTCAAACTGGGAACCTTTTGTAGGCTTATAGAAGGATAGAGTCAAAACCTGACTCTGGGGGGGAGGAGCCAAGATGGCGGCCGGAGCAGACGTGTAGTCGCCCGGCTCCGCCGGCCCTTGAGTTCCGCACCGAAATCCTGATATCCTTCCTGGTTGAATCCGGCGGCGGAATGCGTGTGAGGATGAGCTGAGTGCACCGATCCCTTTTTCGACCTTCTAGCGTGCTCGGGTGCTGGGGAAACTTGAGGTACGGCTCCCGCCCCGGACCCTCGCTTGCATGGCCGCTCGTCGTCGGCTCCTGGAGGCTCGGAGATGGTCCACTCAGCTGGATAGCGCAGATGACTCAGTGGCGGCGCCTTTCCATCTGAAGCAATCGCCACCGCACTGACGCTGACGTCCATTGCAGACTGCGCTTGTACTGAGACGGCCGAGTTGAGAAGCCCGTGGACGGTGTTTTTGCTCCGAGGGGAAGATGAGCGGCGCATGGTGCCGGGCGACCTAGCTCAGTGCAAACTATTGACCTATTATCCGCTGTCCAGCCCGGTCCGAGACGGCTTGTGGGTGGTGTGCTTGATTTGCCTTCGACGCTGGTGGTCTCGAGGTCTCTAGGAGATGCTCGCCTATGCTGCGCCCTCCCCAGATCCACTATCGTGTACCGGCGCCATGGCTCCCTTTGTTCTTCCGCGGCTGGGGAGGATTTCCTCATTCCTGCCCGTGGACAGCCGTGCCCTGCCAGTGCGGTACACCGACTTGCGAGCGCCGGCGCTGGAGCCTGCCTCGAGGGAACTGCTACCTGCACTGTCCTATGGGTCTATCCTGGCCGCCCTCCGTGATCTCCGTTCAGAGATGTTTGATGGCTTCCAAGCGCTGTGTGCTCACCTGGACGCCATGATGTCTACCGGGACTCGCGAACGCAGCGCCTGCCTTCAGCTAAGTGTGTGTCTACCTTTGCCAATCCACGATGCTACAATGTTTTCCTGTGCCTGTGCTGTTACTAAACTTGCGGATGCCTCAGCCGGGGCCGACGGCTGGCGGCCCTCCGGTCCCGTGACTGCTACATTGTTTCCCCTTTCCTCGGGGCTTGACTTCTTGATGCCTGCACCGCCGAGTTTAATTGGGGACTCAGCTGAGCAACTTTTACCCTACGTTTCGACTTTTATCTGGTGGCCTTCACTCCTCTCCCCGTGGAGTTTCTGCTCTTCAGATGCCCTTACAGACCTAAGTATGGCGGACAAAGGACCTTATGCCGATGGCCGGTGGCCATTTTGTGATCCTGCTTCGTCTTCTTCTTTCAGGCAGCCATGTTATCCTGATGTGCGCGGGGGGAGGGGCTCTCCTGTGGAAGTCTGCGCTAGGCTACATCCACGATCGGGTCAGGGTTAAGCTGCTCTCTCGCTGCTGACTGATCTTGCTGGCTGAAGGGGATGGGGTTGGACCTGGCTAACGTGTTTGCTGGGCACATATCGCACGATGTTTCTCTACAATTGCATTGTATGATCACTTGATTCTGTACTGATGCTTCAGTAATGGCCGATGTTTAAGCTGTGGGTCTCGGGAGGGCCGGGATCCCCGGGTGATTCGGTATCAAGTGGGCTCCTCCCCGCCTTTTTTCTTTTTGGGAATGTTGAATGACTCATTCTCTCTCACTCCCTATATTATAGATATTAATGTTCTTTTCTTTTCTCATTCTCTTCCTTCCTCCTCCTTGTCTATATTTCGGTTTTCTGGGGCGACGGGCACTCTTCGGGGGGGGGGGGGGGGCAGGCCGTAGCCTCCACGATGTTGCAGGGTGGGTGGGGTAACTTGATACATTCTTAGTTCTATGGGCCTTCCTTCTTTGTTTTATCTGGGGCGGTGTATTATCCGGGTTCATGTTTGAGTATGCGCTTGGGATCTGGCCAGGGGTTGGAGTGATCTTCTTTGTGTTACTTGTGCTGAGGGACGGGTGGGGGCCCGGGAGGGGTCGCTTCCGCGACGCGTGCTGAAACGATTTTTGTGTCTCTCCCTGCCTTTTTATGCCTTTCTCTGTTTTGATGCTTTGATTTGGTTGTCGTGGGTGGTGGAGAGTTTTAATGGCCGGGGAGTTCGGGTGATTTAGGATTTAGACTATGGCCCTCCTCCAATATTAGGGGATTCTTTTTCCATTTCTTTCTTTCTTTCTCTATATTTCGGGTTCTTACTGGGCGACAGACACGCTGGCGGGGGGGGGTATTTATTTTATTTTATTTATTTATTTTATTTTTATTTTATTTATATGCTTCTATAGCGCCTGAATAGACCCCCGAAGGGGTATCTCCGCGCTGTGCCATTCAAAAGAGACCAGCTACTCTACCCATGTACATCTTAGTGGGTGGTAGGAGAGGAGTGAATTAGATGCTGGAAAAAAGGTACGTTTTCAGGGTTTTTCGGAAAGACAGGTGATCAGTACTGAGTTTTAGTGCAAGGGGGAGGGTGTTCCATAGAACAGGCCCTGTGTATGCTAAGGCTCTGCCTCCTTGCCGAGTTTTTTTAATTTTTGGAACTTTAAGGAGCTGGAGGCTGCTTGATCGTAGTGAACGTCCAGGGACATAGGGAAGGAAGGCTGAGGTGAGATATTTCGGTCCTTTCCCCATCAAGCACTTGTGAATAGTACACAGGATTTTGAATTTGGTCCGGAGTCGCACTGGCAGCCAGTGAAGTTCTGTCAGTAGTGGCCGGGAGGGAGTCCTAGGTGGAGCATTCATGACTAACCTCGCGGCCGTATTCTGGACCACCTGTAGTTTGTTAAATTGGCCTTCATTAGCTGACAAAAGAAGGCCATTACAGTAGTCCAGTCTACTGACGACCAGAGCCTGGACCAAGGTCTTTCTATGGTGGTCTGGGAGAAAAGGAAACACCCTTCTCAACAGAGAAATGACCCCGAAACAGGTACCAGCAACCTGGTTGACGTGTTCTTTAAAAGTCAGTGACTGATCAAACAGCACTCCCAGATTTCTTATGGTCTGTTTAGGAATAGGGGCAGGTCCTAGTTCAGGCGGCCACCACTCATTGGACCATAGTGTTACTGCTTCCCCATAGAGTACAACCTCTGTTTTAGTCACGTTGCACTGTAAGCAGTTGTTAGTCATCCATCTGGAAACTGCCCTCATGCCTTCTGCGAAAGATCTCTGTAAGGCAGGAGAGAAGGTCTTAAAAGGGAACAGAAGCTGGGTGTCGTCGGCGTAGGACACCGGTATAAACCCAAAGGATCTCACCAAGTCGGCCAGGGGGGCCACGTACACATTAAACAATGTGGGGCTTAGGCATGAGCCCTGTGGCACACCCCTGGTGAGCTCCCTAGCGATGGATTTATGGGAGCCCAATCGGACTTCCTGAGAGCGACCCGAAAGAAAGCTCGCCATCCAGGACAGGGCTGTACCTCCCAATCCTATCTCTCTCAGCCGACAGAGAAGCAGATCGTGAGACACCGTATCGAAGGCAGCGGATAGGTCCAATAGCACCAGAATCATCGACCCTCCACTATCAAGCGTCATCCTGATGTTATTGGTGACGGCCAGTAGGGCGGATTCGGTGCTATGGTTGGGCCTAAACCCGGATTGTGAAGGGTCTAGGCCACCCGCTGTCTCGATATAGTTAGAAAGGTGGGTGTTCACATGCTTCTCTGTTAGTTTGCCGATGTAAGGCAAGAGAGAGATAGGTCGGAGGTTGGATAAGTCCGTCCAGGGTAGGGTCGCCTTCTTCCGGATTGGGCTTACTACCGCAGTCTTCCATTCCATGGGGACTTGGCCTTTGGCCAAGGAGGTGTTTATAACTGCCTGGATCGAGGGGCCTAAGATGGAAATCAGAGGGGCCACCATTTTGGCAGGAAGGAGGTCGCTGGGGGAGCCAGTTTTCATATGGCCAATAAGTGTTGCCAGATTGAGATCTGTGACGGGAGGAATGAACGGGTAGGCCGTAGCCTCCGCATTGTTGTAGGGTGGGGGGAGGGGCTTTCATTTTATACCTTTCATTTCTATGGCCTTTTCTATTTTCTGCGCTTTTCTTTACCTATTTCTGTCCTGGGTCCGGTGCGCGGGTTAGTGGGAGTGGGTGGCGCTGTGCATGGCATGTACTTCTTAGTTTACGCTCTTATTGTTTTGCCTTGATCCGCCATGTTGTCTTAGATGCCGGCTTATACGGTTAATACCATACTATGCTGTTACCTGCTCCTGATGTGAAGTGATGATACGGACTCAGTACTCCTTGATCTCTATTCTTCACTGTTTATGTTTACATTATAAAATTTAAAACTAACCTTCACTGCTCCGGTTTTCCGAGTGGCACGTAATCGTTCTTGGAGTTCCTCCATGATTATTTCTATTTATCCTAGTGCCGCTGGGACTTTGTATTGTTCGCTATTGTGCTGAAAGTATTGTGGCC
The DNA here is from genome assembly GCF_964261635.1 of Lissotriton helveticus. Lineage (NCBI taxonomy): Eukaryota > Metazoa > Chordata > Amphibia > Caudata > Salamandridae > Lissotriton > Lissotriton helveticus. Next base: position 272,934,408 of record NC_136058.1, on the reverse strand, counting down.
GGCCTGACGGTTGTGGGCCCGTATTTGTTGTTGTTTTGCACAATAAAGGTTTTAAAAAAAAAAAAAAAAAAACCTGACTCTGCTATATTGTATTATTATGTGAAGTGCTTCCCCTGTGGATGTAAAGCATGCCGCAATTCCAGAAAGGCAGATTAGGAATGTGCCTTAAATTTATGTGCTTTTTCAAGTTTTCGTGGCCCATAACTTCTTGAGAACCGAAATAGTTGCCTTCGCTCTAAGGAGAGAATTTCTGGAAAGAAAATCTAACACATCACACAACTAAATTGATGTATGAATCTTTCAAATTGAGTGATGAGTGATTCCTCATATCTTAACCCCTTCCATGCGTCGGAAGGCCACCAGCCGTCCGACGTCACAGTGGGCATTTGCAGAAGATGGCCGGGGGCCGTCCAAACCCCGCCCACTCATTGTTCCGCCAGCGCCGCAGGCGGAATTCGCTCTGCGGTCAAGTGGTTAAAATGCAAAAATAGTGGCATCATGACATGTTAGTGACTTCATTTTTTGTGAGTCTCCCCTACACAGTGCATGCACTGTTTTTTAAGATCCTCATACCTTTCAGTGGGCTTAGAGACCGCCCATTTCTTACCATTAATAAGACAGGTCCCCATGTCTTTCTATGAAGAAACGAGTAAACGCAGTCTCATCCACCTGCTACTACACCCTAGTATGCTACTCATGATCTTCAGGTGCCTCCCAGCCAACGCCAGAAGGATTGTCATGCAGACCTTCATCACCAGTAGGCTGGATATGGGAACACACTCTCTACATAGGAACCCCCGTATGCCTCCTGAAGAGACTTTAGACAATACAAAACTCAGTGGCAAGCTCGTCCTCAACCTCCCTAAACTGACCCACATCACACTGCACCCCAATAAGCTACACTGGTTCCAGAAGAGAAGCCAGTTCAAGATGTTGACCCACACATACAAAGCCCTGCACAACGAAAGACCAGTATACATCAACAAACGCATGACCTGCCACCAACCAACCAGTCACCTACGATCCACCTCCCTCTCTCTCGCAGACACCCGCCGTATCCACCAAAGCAACAGCAGAGGACGCTCCTTCTCACACCTGGCTGCCAAAGTTTGGAACAACATTCCCCTGCACCTAAGGACCACCCCATCACTCCAGGAATTCAGGAAAGGACTCAAGACCTGGCTGTTCAAATGAACAAATCACCTTGAAGCAGTTAACAACTCCAGCACCTTGACACCCTCGCGGGTGTTTTATCACGGTCTATAAATCCCTGATTGATTAGTTGTCACTCTAATTTGTTGCTTCTTACTTGTCAGCTCCAATAGACTCCTTTCTCTTCGTGTATTAGGTAAACCCCCCCAGAGAATGGATGCATTACTTGTGTCCTTCAACTGCTCATTTTTGTGGGTGCTACTTTTTTCTGGCCCCCTCCTGTACTTCTCCCCCTCCGCTGTCTGACTTTTTGCTCCCACCCACCATCCCTTCCTCTGTTGTTGTTCATGTTTTTTGTCCCCACCTACTCTCACTTACTCTTTTGTTGTCCATGTTGCTTGTCCTACCCTCCCTCCTTCTATTGTTGCCTTTGTGGCTTGTTCCCACCCACCCCCTTCCCTTGATGCCAATGTTGCTTTAACCCAAGCATCCCCCTTCATCTGTTGTTGCCCCCACCTGGCATCCCTCCCTATCTCCCTCCTTTGTTATCTTTGTTGGTTGCCTCCCACCCTGTTGTCCATGTGGCCTCCCATCCGCCATAACACAAAACGTGCTATGACACGAATACAGCTGGCAATGTCATGGAGATTTATTTTCCACCTGCCCTCCATGTTGCCGTCTGCCCTCCGTGTTGCTGCCTGCCCATCCCTTCCTGTCTCCCACCAGCAATAACAAAAGAGCTATGGCACAGCCAGAGCTGGCCATCTCATAGTGCTTCCCATCTCCGCCTTCCATGTTGTCTCCCTAAGTGTTGCCACCCGCTTGCTTTCCCTCCCTCCTGCCAGCAAAAAAATAAGCTCACCATAACACTATTTTTGAACTTTGAGGGCCATTTTATCAAGAAAGGGCGATACATTATCGCTGATTTTATCAGCAGGAAACTGCTGCTAAAGCGGCGATAATGGACTTGATAATATGCCCTTGTAAATTCCCATAGAAGCCCAGGTTCTGGTGTTAACCTGGGCTTCTATGGGAATTCACAAGGGCATATTATCAAGTGATGCAACTCCATCAATGGGTCATTTCACATGGGCAAGTCCCATTTCAAATGTGCTTGCATCAGTCTTACGCCTGCTGTGAGGCAGGCGTAAGATATTGACGGATTTGCGTCCTAGAAGTGGTGCAGTGAAATCTCATAGATTTCACTGCGTGACTTCTACGAGGCTCACTTGCGTCAGAACTCCCCCCTGCATACATTATACTTGGCGCAGGTATAATGTGGTGCAGGGGTTTACAAAGTGACGCATCTACCTAGATGCGTCACTTTGTAAATATAGCGCAACAAGGCGCATTTTTTACCCTGCTGGTGCATCACAAAAAGTGACTCACCGGAGGTGCAAAAGTGACGCAAGGGCTCATAAATAAGCCCCTACATTTTTTTAAAGTTACAATGCAAGCAAGAGCATTGAACAAACTGAACTTCGTATTGTTTAGCAGTGAAGGTTACAATTGAGGCTCTGCGGTGCATATGCAGGGACGGGGAAGATAAGTTGGGTCACCTTTGCAGAGTGCATGCCGTAAAAACGTGCAAATTAAAACACGATAGGCCCAAAGTGTAGGAAGGTGGATATCTGACTATGGTTACCCCCAAACTTTTTGCCTGGTGTTTAGCTGGTTTTTGACATAGTTGGCCTGGGATCCTGCTATTCAGGGCCCCAGGCTAATTGCTCTCTCCTTAAAATGGACTCCATGTACCTTAGGTGCATAACGAAATTGGAATTGGTTCACCTTATTGGCCCCTGTAACAGTGTACCCAGGTACCCAGGGCATAGGTGCTTCCAAGGCCTACCAGGGGCTGCAGCATGTATTGTGCCACCCCTGGCCTGGCCTCCATATTTGACACAACTGGCTGATCACTCAGCTGGGGTAAGTCGGTGTAACCACCCCTTACTTAGGTGTAGTATGCCTATACCTAACCTAAAATGGACACATATGTTCCTATCAGTCACTCCTATGGAAGGCCTCATCAATCCTGGAGGCAGAGTGCTTGGAAATATGTGAGATGGTGCTCTGGCATGAGCTGAGCCTGTCTGCAGCTTTCGGAACCATGTCCTTTAGCTGTTTCATGATATTGCCATACCATATACTCTTAAGTGCATTATGAACCTCGCGGTTAAATGCTATCTTGGGTTTGGCTTTATCAAAACATGTCGAGTAAGGTGTCATACGAATTGGAATACTACCCCCTCGCCAGTTCTGGCGACGGGGGTAGCATTCCACCCTTCTAGAGGGACACGACATGTACCTAGCCTGAACCCCGGTTAAAGTTAAACAGAGCCTTAGCATCCCAAAATGGATGCTGCCACCACAGACACAAGTCTGACCTCCTGCTGCTGGGAGTCCTTCCAGCGAGGGCAGCTTGGACAAAGGGTTTCCTGCCTGGGGAGGTGCTAGCACCACTCCAGACAGGATTTTGTGTATTGGGTAGGACAGGGCTGAATAGAATCAGACATGCCTGGGGCACACAAGGTGTCCCTGTCCATAGGCCAGTTCAAACCGGTGCTGGGGCTTTCCAGCCCCAGTCCTGGCGCGAAACTGGACAAAGGAAAGGGGGTGTAACCACCCCCCTTCCTGGTCCCACCCAGAGGAGGGACCTAGTAGGTGATCCGGCCCCCCAGATTCGAATAAGAGTGGGAGCTGTGTCCTGAGACTTCAGATCATCCTGAATCAACTTGAAATACAGAAGAAGACTGGACTTCGACATTCTGCTGCACAGAAGACGGAAGAGAATCTCCCTTGTGGCCAAGGAGTGACCACCCTGTGAACACAGGCACCAACCAGCAACTCGACGTCTGCTTTGTCGCCGCCTCCCGCCGGAGCCCGAGCCCAGAGCCTGACAAGACCCAGACTCCCAGACTTCTCACCGCCCGATCCACAGTCCCTGCAAAGAAGGGACCCGTGGAGGCACCGAGAGACGTGGGACCGGACATCTTGGAAGACCCCCGAAATGCTGACTGTGCAGCATCAGAGGCACCCTCGACGCTGTGCTTTTGGGTTTGAGAAGCCCCAACCTCGAGCAGCATTTGCACCGAAGATCAGCCCCCCAGCATCTTCACGATCCGCGTGGGGCCCTTTTGCATTGTGCTACTCGACGTGCCTAACCGTCCACTTGCCACGCGGCTAGTGGCCATCTTGGCGACAAAACCTACAACTTTCACTGCGGGTCTGGTTGCTCCAGACTTGCCCTTGCTCCTGTAAAAAGGAGTACCTGCTCTGACCTTGCTGGTCCGAGTAACAAGCCTTTTTTTGATTTCTGCGTGGCTTGCATTAGCCAAGGCCTGTTTGCTTCTATCAAGTTGCCGATACCGCCAACAGCGAGAAGCCTGCGTGGGACAGCTCGTGACCGACTCCTGGACGTCTTCGACCCCTCGTGTCCACGTGGCTGCAGAGAGAAGCTACACCTCGATGCCTGATTGCACCCGACATCGCCTGGTTCCACTCTGGTTCCACGGTAGTCACTGGCTAGTGACTTTGAACATTGTCCCCTCTGCTTTCAGGTCTTCACCTCTTCAGATCCACCTTTGGATCCACCGGAACTCTTCACATCGAGCCGCCTGCAGCATCTTCAGCTCCAAGCACCATCGACCTGCGTGACGAAACCCGACACTACTTCGACCCTATGCACCCGCTTCCTGTGGGTGAGGTAACTCAGCTCTGCCGGTGTTCCCACACTGGTACACCCCTCTAGTGTCTGTGTCCCAAGTTTCAGCTTTCTAGGTCACTCGGAAGGTTCCTTTATAACTAACTTTGTACTTTTTACGCACCATAGACTTTGCATTGGTGAGTGCGTGCACTTTAAACACTGCACCCGAGTCCCGCGGGCCTTTCCCGACTTCTTCACTGTTAGTCCCGAACAGCTCCAGCGATTCCCCAGGCCCTAGGCCTCTTCACTTTCCCCATAGTGATTCTTATACCACTATTTTAGTATATGGTTTAGGTGGCCCCTAGGGCTCATCCATATTGTGCAACTTTTGTGTATTTTAACTGTGTTTTGTTTTAACGCATTTGCTTCTGTGCTCATAAAGAGTATCAGGGATATTTGTAGTAATAAATCTATATATATTTTCAATATATATCTGTGTGGTGTCCTTTCATTTGGTATTCAAGGGATTGTGTATGGTAAAACAGCTTCCTTCACATGCCTTTACAGAGTTTAGCCTAAGACTGCTTAGTCCATGCTACCCCTAGGATAGCTTGTCTATAAGGTTGACTTTACAACCTGCACCATAAGGGTTGCTTGGCATGATACAAGGTGATCACTAGAACTAGTGAGCATCATATATCAGGCCAACTTCTCACATTGGTGAGCAGCGGATTGGGATTTGAGCTTGCTGTTGTTTTACCATTACAATCTTTGAAAATATCATTTGAAAGATCATACAGGTACCTGATAGGTACACTAAAACAAGACTAGATATACTTAAGTTCTACTGAACTTAGTTGTTGTAGAGGATAGGGAGTAGCACACCCTGACTACAACTACTAGATAGGTTTTGTAGGAAAACACCAGTGTAGGTAGATTGCAACACATCCACCACACTAGAGCAATGTCTGGAGCAGAGGGATCCAATGGAACCACCTCTGTTGAGAGTGACCCTCCAAGGGCACCATCCAAATTTGCTACCTTTCCATTTAAGGAACTGAGGCAACTGTGTTCCATGAGAGGAATCAAAACAGGTCCTTCTCCTACAGCAGGACACCTCAGAGAGCTTTTAGACCAGTCTGAAGCTCTAAGGGACTCCAAACCAGGCCCCTCAGGGACTGGAGATGGAGGATCCCCCACTGAAGATGATAACCCTGATGCCCCTGCCCCTGTCATCCAGTTAGATGAGGAAGACCAGACCACTGGGAATACTCAGCCTGAGGAAGAAGATGGGGAGGAGGTAGACGAAAGTGATTCTGATGATGGAGATAGCCAGGTGTTGGTCAGCAGGCTTAACCAGGCTAACCTAAGCTTATTTGGGACTGAAAGTGGGTCCAACCCATTCAGACCCCCAAATGGACTTAACCAGGAGCATAGGAGGAGGAGGAATCACTCAGGTGAATCCAATACTTCCCATGTTTCTAGAGGTTCTCATGGCAACTCCAGAAGGGAGTTGACTAGCCCTCAGAGAAGGGAACATGAGGCCAAAATGAGAGAGGCTGAACTTAGGATCCAGAGACAAGAATTAGAAGTTGCCCTGGCCAAAGAGAAACTTGCTAGAGCAAGGCAGCCTAGAGAGAGTGGATTAGATTCCACTGGTGGCAGCACTATCCATAAGGATAAAGACAGGTCCTATGACAATAGAAACCTGAGTAAGATTGTGCCCCCCTACAAAGTTGGGGATGATATCCACAAGTGGATGACTGCACTTGAGAGAGCTTGCAAAATACAGCAGGTCCCTCAGGAGCAGTGGGCAGCAATCTTGTGGCTCTCCTTTGAAGGTAGAGGCAGAGACAGACTCCTCACAGTTAGTGATGGGGATTCTAGGGGCCAATTCACAGAACTAACTTAAGACAAAATCCTAAACTTACTACTTTTGGTATTCACAGAAGTTAGGATTTTGTCTTAAGTCTGTCTTAAGACAAACTTAAGACAGACTTAAGACAAACTTAAGACAAAATCCTAACTTCTGTGAATACCAAAAGTTGTAAGTTTAGTATTTTGTCTTAAGTTCGTTCTGTGAATCAGGCCCCTAGAAACTACCTGGTCCTGAAGAGTGCTCTGATTGATGGGTTAGGCTTAACCACTGAACAGTACAGGTTAATGTTCAGAGACACCCAGAAGACACAGACTCAGGACTGGTCTGAATTTGTTGAATGTGCCACTAAGGCTCTGGAGGGCTGGTTGCTGGGAAGTAAGGTTACTGACTATACAGGATTGTATAATTTAATTATGAGAGAGCAAATCTTAAGTAATTGTCCAAATCAGCTTCTACATCAGCACCTGGTTGACTCTGATCTGACCTCCCCACAAGAATTGGGTAGGAGGGCAGACAAATGGGTCAGAACCAGGATAAGGCCTAAGAACCAGGGTGGTGACCAAAAGAAAGAGACTACCAAGCCTCAAGAGAAGGGTGGGGATAAAAGTAAGGAAAAGACTTCCCCAGGGCCCCAAAACTCCAAGGATGGGGGTGGGTCCCAAGACACTTCTTCAACCCAGAAAAAGCCTTATTGTCATGTCTGTAAACAGGTTGGGCATTACAAAACAGACAGCTGTTGTCCCAAGAATGGCAATAAAGAGAATATACCTCCAAAGCCAGCTCCAACACCTCCTGTTACTGTCAGCAGTAATCCCCCAGGAAATGGGAGCACACCCAGGAATCTGGGTGGGTTTACTTTTGGAGGACAGGTGGATTCTGGCCTAACCAGGTCCCCTACCTCAGATACTCTTGTCTATGAGACTGGCATGGGGTTTGCCAATTTCACTGCTTGCCCAAACACTTTGAGCAAGTATAGACAGGAGCCCCTCATCAATGGCTTGAAAGTTGAGGCCTTTAGAGACACAGGGGCTAGCATTACCATGTTGGCTGAATGTCTAGTTCCCTCAAGGCAACTTTTACCTGATGCCACATATCAGGTGACAAACATTGATGGAATAGAAACCAATCACCCCATGGCAGTAGTAAATCTTAGCTGGGGAGGTGTCACTGGCCCAAAGAGAGTGGCAGTGTCATCAAACTTGCCTGTAGATTGTCTACTGGGGAATGATTTAGAAATCTCAGCCTGGGCTGAGGTGGAACAAGAAACCCATTCTAAAATGGTAAATCTCCATGGAAAGGTTAGTGGGGCTGTGATGGCTACAGCCCCAATCCAAGATGCCCTTCCTGAAAAGGTTGGTAGGGCTGAGCAAACCTCAGCCCCATCTTTAGCTAACTTCCCTCCTGAAAAGATTAGCAGGGCTGTGATGGTAACAGCCCATACCCAAACTGAGTCCCCTCCTGAAAAGGTTGGTGGGGCTGTGATGGCCACAGCCCAAACTCAAACTGATACATGTGTTGTGAAGCCTGAAAAGATGGCTCACTCCACACAAACAGAGAGCATTGAGGAGGAAGAGAAATCTCCCTCCCACCAGACTTTAGGAAAGGATCAGCCTCCTCAGGGAACTGATCTTACCCCTGATGAAGGAACTGTCCCAGAGGTTGTTAGGCCTGGCCTGACAGAGCCTCTGATGACAGTGGACCCTTCTCAGGTGGGACCCAGTCTGGAGCAGGTATCCTGCCCCTCTCTACCTTGCCTTACTCAGCCCAGGGCTGTAGAGGACAAGAAGGACAGTGAGCCCCAAAGGGCCCCCTGTCAAATAAAGCACCCCCATCAACAGATTAGGGGCACCGAAACTAGTAGCCCTAGTGAGGTGAAAACTTTAAAAACTCCTGAGGGAGCCCCCTTAAAAGTAGTTAGGGACCTCCCACAGATGGATTCTGTTGGGCACAGCCAAATCTGGGACCCCAAGGCCCCAAACCTGACCTGTCCCTCCAGTAAGCCAACAAGAGGGACCCAGCCTCCAGCTTTAGGTAGCCAGAGGTTGACCCTGAGAGCACAGTGCAACTCAGTCAAAGAAAGAAAGGCACACATGGTGGAGAGTGATTGGAGGAAGCTGAGTCCTACAGAGGAATCTCACTTCAGTACTCCATCCCAACACCAGCCTTTAACTTTGCAAAGACACACCACAGGTAGAGATTTCCTATGGTGGAGACCCTCAGATACCCTTAGGGTGAGGGATTGCTTAGTGGACCATGAGACAGGGGGTAACCAAGCCAGAGCTGGTACTTCCTTATATGGCCACTTAGGCAATATAGGCTTACCTGGTCAAGGATAGCCTTATCTCCTTTCGTTTGGGGGGGGTTATGTAGGAAGGTGGATATCTGACTATGGTTACCCCCAAACTTTTTGCCTGGTGTTTAGCTGGTTTTTGACATAGTTGGCCTGGGATCCTGCTATTCAGGGCCCCAGGCTAATTGCTCTCTCCTTAAAATGGACTCCATGTACCTTAGGTGCATAACGAAATTGGAACTGGTTCACCTTATTGGCCCCTGTAACAGTGTACCCAGGTACCCAGGGCATAGGTGCTTCCAAGGCCTACCAGGGGCTGCAGCATGTATTGTGCCACCCCTGGCCTGGCCTCCATATTTGACACAACTGGCTGATCACTCAGCTTGGGTAAGTCGGTGTAACCACCCCTTACTTAGGTGTAGTATGCCTATACCTAACCTAAAATGGACACATATGTTCCTATCAGTCACTCCTATGGAAGGCCTCATCAATCCTGGAGGCAGAGTGCTTGGAAATATGTGAGATGGTGCTCTGGCATGAGCTGAGGTTGTCTGCAGCTTTCGGAACCATGTCCTTTAGCTGTTTCATGATATTGCCATACCATATACTCTTAAGTGCATTATGAACCTCGCGGTTAAATGCTATCTTGGGTTTGGCTTTATCAAAACATGTCGAGTAAGGTGTCATACGAATTGGAATACTACCCCCTCGCCAGTTCTGGCGACGGGGGTAGCATTCCACCCTTCTAGAGGGACACGACATGTACCTAGCCTGAACCCCGGTTAAAGTTAAACAGAGCCTTAGCATCCCAAATGGATGCTGCCACCACAGACACAAGTCTGACCTCCTGCTGCTGGGAGTCCTTCCAGCGAGGGCAGCTTGGACAAAGGGTTTCCTGCCTGGGGAGGTGCTAGCACCACTCCAGACAGGATTTTGTGTATTGGGTAGGACAGGGCTGAATAGAATCAGACATGCCTGGGGCACACAAGGTGTCCCTGTGCATAGGCCAGTTCAAACCGGTGCTGGGGCTTTCCAGCCCCAGTCCTGGCGTGAAACTGGACAAAGGAAATGGGGGTGTAACCACCCCCCTTCCTGGTCCCACCCAGAGGAGGGACCTAGTAGGTGATCCGGCCCCCCAGATTCGAATAAGAGTGGGAGCTGTGTCCTGAGACTTCAGATCATCCTGAATCAACTTGAAATACAGAAGAAGACTGGACTTCGACATTCTGCTGCACAGAAGACGGAAGAGAATCTCCCTTGTGGCCAAGGAGTGACCACCCTGTGAACACAGGCACCAACCAGCAACTCGACATCTGCTTTGTCGCCGCCTCCCGCCGGAGCCCGAGCCCAGAGCCTGACAAGACCCAGACTCCCAGACTTCTCACCGCCCGATCCACAGTCCCTGCAAAGAAGGCACCCTCGACGCTGTGCTTTGGGGTTTGAGAAGCCCCAACCTCGAGCAGCATTTGCACCGAAGATCAGCCCCCCAGCATCTTCACGATCCGCGTGGGGCCCTTTTGCATTGTGCCACTCGACGCGCCTAACGGTCCACTTGCCACGCGGCTAGTGGCCATCTTGGCGACGAAACCTACAACTTTCACTGCGGGTCTGGTTGCTCCAGACTTGCCCTTGCTCCTGTAAAAAGGAGTACCTGCTCTGACCTTGCTGGTCCGAGTAACAAGCCTTTTTTTTTATTTCTGCGTGGCTTGCATTAGCCAAGGCCTGTTTGCTTCTATCAAGTTGCCGACACCGCCAACAGCGAGAAGCCTGCGTGGGACAGCTCGTGACCGACTCCTGGACGTCTTTGACCCCTCGTGTCCACGTGGCTGCAGAGAGAAGCTACACCTCGACGCCTGTTTGCACCCGACATCGCCTGGTTCCACTCTGGTTCCACGGTAGTCACTGGCTAGTGACTTTGAACATTGTCTCCTCTGCTTTCAGGTCTTCACCTCTTCAGATCCACCCTTGGATCCACCGGAACTCTTCACATCGAGCCGCCTGCAGCATCTTCAGCTCCAAGCACCATCGACCTGCGTGACGAAACCCGACACTACTTCGACCCTATGCACCCGCTTCCTGTGGGTGAGGTAACTCAGCTCCGCCGGTGTTCCCACACTGGTACACCCCTCTAGTGTCTGTGTCCCAAGTTTCAGCTTTCTAGGTCACTCGGAAGGTTCCTTTATAACTAACTTTGTACTTTTTACGCACCATAGACTTTGCATTGGTGAGTGCGTGCACTTTAAACACTGCACCCGAGTCCCGCGGGCCTTTCCCGACTTCTTCACTGTTAGTCCCGAACAGCTCCAGCGATTCCCCAGGCCCTAGGCCTCTTCACTTTCCCCACAGTGATTCTTATACCACTATTTTAATATATGGTTTAGGTGGCCCCTAGGGCTCATCCATATTGTGCAACTTTTGTGTATTTTAACTGTGTTTTGTTTTAACGCATTTGCTTCTGTGCTCATAAAGAGTATCAGGGATATTTGTAGTAATAAATCTATATATATTTTCAATATATATCTGTGTGGTGTCCTTTCATTTGGTATTCAAGGGATTTTGCATGGTAAAACAGCTTGCTTCACATGCCTTTACAGAGTTTAGCCTAAGACTGCTTAGTCCATGCTACCCCTAGGATAGCTTGTCTATAAGGTTGACTTTACAACCTGCACCATAAGGGTTGCTTGGCATGATACAAGGTGATCACTAGAACTAGTGAGCATCATATATCAGGCCAACTTCTCACACAAAGCTTCACTCGTATCAAACTAAGTGAACTACTTCATACTAAACACAGTAAAGGTATTACATTTACGACTCTTTTGCTTTAATTAATGTGCAAAATTATTTATTGCGGAATTCTCGTCCACACCCTCGAGTTCCTCAACACAACACAGAGCCAAAGCTTAGGCCCACGCAAGGTGGCAACCGCATATGTATGCGTGGGAGTTGTTCTTTAAATCCCCCTCTTCAAAGAGCAAAACCCAGTTATATGTATAATTTTCAAAAGTAACTTTCTGTACTCATGCCAGAGCTGCGATAGTGTGAACTAACTGCCCACGGGGTGCAAGGCGAGTAGGGCACGACTGACTGACACACAGACATGCAGACGGCCAAACAGGCAGATATGGGCAGGTATACACGGTACATTAATGTAAAATGTGGGAGTTAACTCATATTCGATAGGTTTGTTTATAAATAGTCATAAATTAGTATTTCCGTTTCTAGTTTTACCCCATGGACTTTGTACAATTTTTGTGGAAAAATATGCGCTGCGGGAGACTAAAAGCGCTGGAATTTCGAATGTGCTGCCTTGCACTGCCAAGCATGCCTCTCAATTCACGTTTTTTCGTATTTGAAAAGAATGTTTGACTTCCAGTTCCACGTTAATATTTTTGGCTGCAGGCGCCGTGGTAACGCCTTGGTGCCTGGGAGAATTCGTGTTATTGAACAGGCTAGAGGGGTGGGGGCTTCGGCTGGAGGCTGGAGCCCACTTCTCATTTGCCTGTGACAGGAGACTTCCGCGACCAGCCCGTGCCCTTCTTACACATGCTTTCTGTACTCAGAATAAATAAACACAGCTCTTGGCACATGGCTTTCATTTCCTGAAATTCCCCCTCGGTTGCAAGAGGTATTTCAGAAACGCTCCTCGGGCCGGGGCCTGCACGTCCTGACACCTGTCTGGCTGAAGGGCGCGGAAGGTCAAAGCCAAAGTTAAACCCTCCCCAGCCGGAGGGCTAATTGGGACTGAGGTGCTGATAGATGTGGCGTGAGTGGGCCAGGGATCTGTTTGCTGCAATGCATTGTGGGTACGCCGAGTGCGGCCTGCTCTTTAGGCTTCTCTTTCACCAATATGTTGGGGGAATTAAAATGACCGCCTTGTAAACACGAGAGGTATGGGATGTTGGGACGAAAGCCATCTGTGCAATTTATAAAACTTCTGTGCTTTTTTACAATCACTTTGTTTTTCCTCCAGTGAAGTTGACAGTAAAGCGAGTCCACTGGAAGCCGCCATCTTTGACTCCGCTGTTCAGCATCAGAACAGCGCTCAAACAACTTGGGGGTGCCCTGAGTGTGTTCCCAATTCTATGGAGGATTCATGTTGCCCAGGCAGACTGATTAACCGAGTGACTGACTTACAGCGCTTTTAACATGCACTCTACCGCGAGAGGTCTAAATGAAGCATTGTGTGCGTTGCAGGTGTAGTAAGGTTATGTGGTGACTGGCTGTAATGGATACAATTTCAGTTCAGTGGCAGTTCGGGCTGGACTGTTCCCATGAGGCACAGGGTCAGACTGATTTGCATATGGCCATGTTTGAACTGGGGTGGCGGAGTGAGCTAAAGAATGATGATGGATTAAACCCAGATCAGTTGACTGAGGTTGAGTGCTTGCAATGTTTAACACTCCGTCCATCATCCCCTTTGGTTTTACAATTTCACCAGCACTCGTGTGGCAAAACTGTCTCCTCCCCAGTAAATTATCCGTTCAGTTCTCACAGAAAGGGACCCTTGCCATGATCAAGTGTGGGGCAGGTCTAGTGGCTTGGGAATGCCTATGTTAGAGATGTCAGTCTGCACATAGTCATTCCCGGGACCCGCACCCGGAAACCTTTCATACATGGTGTGCAGCGGACAGACTTTGTTTAGAATATGTTTTACACTTCTTGAGTAGAATCGACTCTTCCTCCTATTCCTGTGTTGTTTGTTGCTGATCTGAAAGACAAGCAGACCAGATGCAGATATCTGTCTGACACGCAATCTATAGGCCTTTTTGATGAGACCAAACTAGACTGACCTTCAGGTTTGGACAGGACAGAAAATAGGCCAGGGCCCCAAAGTAAAAGTGGCCCCCATTAGTGAAAAATGTGGCCTATGTTTTACAAATTGGAGCAGTTCTGAACTTGTAAAACCCGCTGTAAAAGTATTTTTCGAGGTATGGAAGACTGAATGGTTTTGAGCTTGCTACAGGCACTGTTTGTTTTAATATCAAGGAAATGAAGAGTAACCCAGTCCAGAGGCCATATAACAGGCCCACAAACAACCAGAAAACTGCTCAAACACTGACCTGCATGACCACCCTATCAGACGGTACCGGATTGCCCTGTAGGCCAGTCTGACCCTGCTGAACAGAGCCTCTTAGCTTCAGAGTCTGAAAAAGCATGGGGCCTTATTTATGAAGGCCTTGTGCCGCCGCCGGTACGTCACTTTTTCCCATTTTAAAAGTGACGCGGCGCAAGGCCTTCATAAATAAGGCCCCATGGAGAGCAACAGGAAGAGGTGTGTCTCCAAGTTTGTTGAAGTGTTTGAATAACACAGACTTTTGCCTCTGGCTTGATTCCTTGGCTATCAGAGAAGGATATTACTGGCCCCATTAAGCTAGATGGTCTGAGCAGTGGGGGATCCTGCTTATCTGTATAAGGAGAGGATAGTTCAGGGATGGGTAAGGGTTAGTGGATCAACGAAAACTGAGGGAGCCCCACTGTTAAGTACATTAACATTATAGTTAAATGAATTTGTCAGTGTCAACATTAACGGTTTGAACAAAAAAAACAGAAATTCCCACACTGCTTATGACCTCAGATATGACATCACTTATTTACATGTTCTATGATGTAATTTATGACATCACTGATGCCATCTCGAATGACAGCCCCACTCCCTTAGACGATTTTAGCCCCAAAGACTCCATCCCCCAATGTTCGGCAAAGTAATGTTGGAGGCCAGAGGGGGAACCCCAATGCCCCCGCGGCCCCAGCATTACTCCCACTGGGAGGGGCCAGCCCAATAATGCTGACCCCTCTACACAGGAGCAATATTTAGATCTACAGTCTGCTCCCAGCGGGTGGAAGCATTTTTAAAGCTCCCACCCACTAGGCGAGGACTCGGTGTTTGCTCGCGCTTGGTGCGAGATTTTAAAATGCTCCCGCCAAGCGAGAGCAAACACAGGTTTAGCTGCCTGCACCCTTGCTGCAGGGAAACTGTTCTGTCCCAGGGTGGGCAACCCCGGGACATAGCGGCTGAGCCAGCCCTGGGCCATCAGTGCCTCAAGGAGGGGGCCGAATGTCCCCCTCCACATTTGCGGCACTTTTGGCCGGGTGGGTTCCCCAGGGCCTTTTCTAGCTCGGAGGGTGGCTAAAGCCATCCTCCCAATGTTATGCATTGTCGTCCCTGGGGGTGGGCTCTCCTCCCCACAAAAATGTATCTCTGCTCCCTGGGGCCTCTCAAGGCATGGGGAGAGGGCCTGCAAACAAAATCTCATTTCACAATCTTTTGTAACAGCTGTGAAGTTGCAGATGGGTTTGCCACAACAGGACAGGTACTGTAGCAGGAATGTTTCTGAAGGACAGTAATTTGGGGTACTGGTTAGTGATGTGCAGGTATATCCATCCCTCTTGGGGGGAGGGGTGCACAAGTGAGGGGCTGGATCAGAGGTTTAGGGATTTTGAGCTAACGAAAGTGAGGATGGTTTTGAGATGTTTGTGGTTCGCAAAGGAGGAGTTAGTGGAGCAGTGGAATTTCTCTGAGATGTAAGAGCAAGAAAGGATGTTTAGCGGCAGGTGTGAGTTTTTGGAGGCTTATTCGCAATAGCGAAGGCTTAAGTGGGAGTTTTAGGTATAATATTATATTACTGAGGCTTGAGGTTTACTTCATATATTGTATGTTATTGAGCTAAAATTGCAGACCAGTCCTAATAAAGTTGTCCTTTATGCTACCATTTGAGTCTGGGGTTTAATTGCAATATCAACCAACATGCTTTTGCCACTGTGGACCAAGACTGATAAAGCAATTAAGCTATGTCTGCCGTTGTTAATCAGTCTCCCAGAATCTGATCTGTGGGGTCCTCCATGGAGATACACTGTCTGTTCATTCTTGTTTAGCAAATAAAATTCACCCAAACCCACTTTTTCATTAACCCCAAAACGGAGAAATTCCTCTTGGCAATCTTTTACCAGTTCACCATACTTACTGGATGGGCCAACTTTTGTTAACTGACTGCAAGACAAATGTAGTCTTTAAATAGAAGATGTTTGATGTTCAGTCGATTTATGCTAATCTGTGCACTTCATTGCTTAACACTAATTTGTACAGTAGAGATAATCAGTGAGCAAAACACTCATGTAAAATGTGAAGCATGCAAAATCCATCTGCAGGGAAATGTTGCTGACAGAATGAATTTGCCAAGTCTTTCTGCAAATCCATTCTACTTTGAAAAAAAGACCATGATTTTGGTGGATTTTTGCAATTTTTCAACTTTCATCAACGCACTCATATTGCACCACACCTGAAGGAACTCCACTGGCTCCCCATACACAAACTTGCACAATTCAAACTCCTCTGCCACACTTTCAAGGCACTAGGTAACAATGGCCCAGCATCCCTCAACAATTGCATCTGCTCTCACAAACCTTCCTAGCACCTCCGTTCCTCCACATTTCTTCTTGCACACATTCCACACATATGGAAAACCAGAGGCCGTATTATCAAGCTCATTATCGCCATTTTATCGGCAGTTTCCTGCCAATAAAATGGCGATACTTTTAACACCGGTCCTTGATAATATGCACCTAAGTTTACTGATCCAAAAAAGAGCAATGGCCCATATTATCAACAAAAGGCGATGCATTATCGCCGTTTTTATCGGCAGGAAACTGCCGATAAAATGGTGATAACGGGCTTGATAATATGCCCTCAGATTTGTTAGTCAAGCCTTCTCCTACATCATTCATAAAGTATGTAACGACCTGCCGCTACACATAAGAGTTTCCCCCATACTTCTCGAATTCCACCAGAATCTGAAGACCTGGCTTTTCAAGTAGTCCCACTAGACTCTAAGGGGCATATTATCAACAACCGGTGTTAAATTATCGCCGTTTTATCAGAAGGAAACTGCAGATAAAATGGAGATAATGGGCTTGATAATACGCCCTTGTTAATTCCCATAGAAGCCCATTTTAACACAAGAACATTTGCTTCTATGGGAATTAACAAGGGCGTATTATCAAGCCCATTATCGCTGTTTTATTGGCAGGAAACTGACGATAGAATGGCGATAATTATAACACCGGTCCTTGATAATATGCCCCAAAGTTTGCTGGACTCCTACTTGATGAGGGCCAGTATACCCTTCCGCGTGATACTGCGCTCTACAAATCTACAAACATATACTTAAATATAGTTGAAATTGTCCCACTGTAAGTTGTTGACACTGGGACACATTCAGCAGTGCCGGCACGTTGTGCTTTCCATTGACCAAAGTAACCTGTGGGCAGGAAGCGGGATTTCTTTTTTTTTTACTTCTAAACTGGGCCCAAACAAGGGCATGATTTAAATGGCCATCAGTCCTAATTTTGTTGAGTATCAACCTGGCTAGGAGCTATCTGGAGCCTAACACCTAGATGCTAATGCAAGTAAGGAAAACAAAAGCACACAGCTATGTTTACGTCCTACCCCTCTATGTAAGAGAAATGTTCACTCTATGAAAACGTCAGATGTATCTATGTGTGGGTTACAAGGTGTAGAGTCACATATCATCCATACTGGGAGTTATAATTCATTAGGACTTCATGGTTGGAGAAACTAATAGGAATGTATTACTACCCAAAATAACCCTCTTTAGCAACCTTAGAATAACAACAGCTTGAGAAAAAATAAAAACAATAAGAATCAAAATCCATGCCTTGCCGTTTGCAAGCAGCTACTTGGTTCTGGTTCATGGGTCACTGCGGTACATTAGAGGAATCCAACTTTAGAAGTGCAAGTAATGTTACTATTATCCCTATAAAATTGTTGGGCATACAAAGACCTCTGCAGCAAGTGCCTTTACACTGGAAAAGATTTTAAAATTTAGCCTGCCTATGACTAAGAAAACCGGAATAGATTTTCTGTCCAATTTGCCCTTGTTGCCAAATTCTCTAAAGAGTTTTAAATAATTGTATGTAAATGCTGGCTGTCAGACTCTGTATTTCATGACTCAACAACTCGGGACTCCACCCCGTTTCATTTGCTTCACCGTAACCCCCAATTTATGGGTTCACGGAGTAAATATTTTCCTTTTCCAACATCGATATGGAGCGACTGTACCCCTTTACCCCTAGCTGAGTGTCTGGGGCAACCTCTGCACATGACAACCTAACTTACAACTTAAATTAATTGATGACCTAAACAGGGTGACCAGACATCCTAGATTTCCAAAAACAGTCCTGGTTTTTCGAGGACTGTCCTTGCGTCTCTGCACATTTCACGTACCTCTTGTAAACGTTATCACATAACATGTAAGGCACTCTGATACCTTTGGGTCTAGCTAGTGCTATATAAAACTCAAAATATTAATATATTTAAAACAGGTTGGGGTTATTACAGCGAGTTGTGTGCTGCACTCCTCTTAAATCCTGCTGTGCTGCATAAAGAGGCAACTCAGCGTGTCAGCAGATTTAACTTCTATTGTGATTCAGCAAGAGAGGGTCAGTGGAAATGTGTCTACAGAACAGTAATATGCATGCTTCTATTTCCGCCAACCCTAGCTTGCACAACCACACTATAGGCAGAAGTTAACTGTGCGAATGCACTGACATGCCCCTATGCAGCATAGCTTTATTTAAAAGCAGTGAAGGGGGATAGGAGTATCCACTCAGCCAATCCCCAGCCTCACAAGCCTTTCCCTTCGCTTCATCACAGCAGGGGGTGAGACGAGAACTACAGGGTAATGTACTTGTTTGGTTTTAGTTTAATAGCCCTAAACATGCTATGTACAATCTTAACAGCTGTACTGATACTGAAACATGACCCCTGAATGTGCTTTGTTTTGTAATATGTTTGGGAAATTTAAATGCAACTAGATAATGTGCTACTTCTATAACGCAGAACAACTTGGCAATATCTTTTCTCTCTATCATGAGCTAGGCAATTGCCTCCGAGTGTTGACTTTGTTTTGGGCATGGAGGGGCATATTACCAACAACTAGCGATAATTATCGCTATGTTGGCTTAGCGGCAATAATTTTATCGCCGCGTTGCGGCGATTTTTATCGCTTAGGAGCCTTGCTATTATCAAGGTTTATCTCCTAAGCGATAAAAATAGTCCGAAATGCATGAATATCGCTGTATAGTCAGCGATATTCATGCATTACCGAGCTAATGCTCTTAGCCATGTTATCCACCTCCCATTGGATAACATGGCTAAGAACTGCTCAGGGCAGGGGTTAGCTTTTGGAGATATTCGCGCTTAGCGCGAATATCTGCAAAAGTTGGTAATAGGAGATAGCGATGTTAGCGACTAATTCCAGTCGCTAACATCTTGGCACGCCCACTTTGCATGTCATTAGTGATAAATATCTCTGACATGCAAAGCGGGGCCCAAGATGGTCGCTATCTCCTACTAGCTGTCGCTAACTGGTGTTAGCGACAGCTAGGTAATAGGGGGATAATTTTATCTCCGCTTTCTTGGCTTTTAAAGCCAAAAAAGATGAGATAAATCCCTTGATAATATGCCCCGTAGTCCTTCTATATCAGTGAAGGTAGTCGCTAAAGTTCCCCTGTGTCCATGTGTGACAACCTATAGTTCTACTTGTATGTCTGGGGCCTGTCCCCGTTTTTGGTTTTGAAAATCTGGGGGCATATTACCAAGCTTAAGCGAAAAATATCGCTAAGCTTTGTTAGCGGCTACATTTATATCGCCGTGCTGCGCCTATTTTTATCGCTTAGGAGCCTTGCTATTATCAAGGTTTATCTCCTAAGCGATAAAAATCGGCCGAAATGCATGAATATTGCTGAAAAGTCCGCGATATTCATGCATTACCGAGCAAATGCTCTTAGCCATGTTATCCACCTACCATTGGATAACATGGCTAAGAACTGCTCTGGGCAGGCGTTAGCTTTTGGAGATATTCGCGCTTAG
Organism: Lissotriton helveticus; assembly: GCF_964261635.1. Taxonomy (NCBI): domain Eukaryota; kingdom Metazoa; phylum Chordata; class Amphibia; order Caudata; family Salamandridae; genus Lissotriton; species Lissotriton helveticus. Next base: position 272,914,553 of record NC_136058.1, on the reverse strand, counting down.
CGCGATTATTTCCAAAAGTTGGTAATAGGAGTTAGCGATGTTAGCGACTGTTTCCAGTCGCTAACATCTTGGCACGCTCACTTTGCATGTCATTAGCGATATATATCGCTGACATGCAAAGTGGGCCCCCAGAAGCTCGCTATCTCCTACTAGCTGTCGCTAACTGGTGTTAGCGACAGCTAGGTAATAGGGCGATTAAATTATCGCCGCTTTAGCGGGAAAAATTCCAGCTAAAGCGGCGATAAGGCCCTTGGTAATATGCCCTCCGGTCATCCTACTCCTAACTATAGCAATACTGGAGACTGTTCCATTGGGCAGCTTTTTATTTCAGCAAAATAGGCCCAAGTGTAGACAGAATATGCATGTCTTCTTCTCTGTAAACTCTCTCCTCTGAAAGATTAGAGGTGGGCGAGCCTGGCTCGGGCTCAGCTCGAAGTCCTTTTGGACCTACAAGTCCAAAACGAGCAAAGTTTGAATGTGACTTCTGCTTGTCAACAGTGTGGTAAATAAATTATTTACACTATCATAATTTCTATAGATGCAAAAAGGATCAAATATAAATGAGGAGCAGAGTCCGTGGTGTTAGAGTCAATGGGCTTTATTGCATTAACTCGAGTTAAGGGAGAGCTCCTTTCACCAAGCAGGTTCAGGAGAGTTCTGAGCTTTATTCACAGAGTACAATATTTATACATTCTTTGCATACATAGGGAGGAGCCCTCCAAGCAGAAGGAAAGAAAAAGATATGAGCATGTAGGCGTTCACTGTAATGAGTCATAGGTGGGTGGGTGCATAGAGGGGGCAGCAAGGTCAGCTCAAACTCGCACTGCCTGTTTGCGTAACTTTATCAGATTTTTACACGAGGGCTGTTTCCTTTCTGTTGGTCAGGGAGGGCCCTGGGTGTCAGAGTGACTAGCATGTCTGGTCTTATCTCTAGCTCGGGGCAGCATGCAGATTGCTCTCATCTGTAGAAGGGTTGCTGCTTCATACTAGCAAGTTGGTTTGGCCCTTCCTGTCCACCCCTTGTGTAACTGTCTTGGAGGTTTCCCTTGACATGGGCCCCACTTATCTCTGAGAGCCGGCAGCAAAACTGGGCCTTATCTCTGCAGAGGGGCTTCTGCTCGCCTCCTGCTCAGGGCCGGAATGCAGCTTTATCAGGTCGACCCTTGTTTGACACTGTTAAGACACCCCGGACTGGGCCTCTTCTCCGTGACTGCTCAGCAAAATATCTAATGTGCTGCAGAGAAATGTAACATGTGCCTTTTTCAGGGTCTGGCATGGAGGGGCCTGGTGACAGAGAAATAAGGCCTCTGAATGTGAAGTAATGCAGGGGTTTTTATTCAACATGGCAGATGGTGAGAGGGTAGCGCGTGGGGGCACAAATACATATAAATATGTAATTTTCTTCATTCCCTCCTTGCCCCCAAGCGCACCCCTCTAATACACCTCTATTTTCATCAGGCCGTTAATGTGTTCTTGCAACATGATCTTTTCATTTTTTCTGCTCTGCACATGTGGACGGGGAATGCAGGCAGTGCGGCACAGACCGCAGATGGCCGGGCCGCATTGGATGCAGAGGCAACAACTGAAGATGATAAACAGTATTGATCCTACTACAGTCAACACTTTCCATCCCCATGTTGATACTAATCCCCACAACCAGCTGCTTAAGGACCATTCTCCTTTATCCATGTCTAGCTGACTTGACATCTTGTGTAGCTTGGCAATGGCCTGGTATACCGTAGGTGCGTTATTTGGAATAAACACACAACAACTCGTGGAGATCAATCTGCATACACCACCACGGTCAACCAGAACGATGTCTAAAACAATGCGATTTTGTAGGGTCATGAGTCTATCCGCGACCACCTCGGCTGTGAGATTAGAGAGGGCACCTGCCGTTGCATCTATCGTATTTTGTTATGTTATGTTATGTTATGTTATAAAACATTTTATTACGCGCTCTGCTACTACAGAGTATCCTGGCGCGATATGTAAGCACTAAGCTGACCCAATCCAAAAAGAAAGAAACAGAGAACTAAAAACTGAGATTAAAAAGATGGGTTTTTAGCCCTTTCTTAAATCCCGCTAATGTAGCTGATGATCGCAGAGAAAGCGGCAGGGCATTCCAGGACCGTGCTGTTTGGACAGAAATTGACTGGACATTGATTGGACAGATTTTGCACCACTCATGTGAGGTGGCGGATGTTCCTGCTGTTTACCATTGGACCCCAAAATGGAATGACTCCGGCAAAGAAGTCTCCCGCCTCCTGCCCTGCTGTATCTTCTGTATCTATGACCCCCCTTCGCCGTCTGTTATAGACAGTCAGAGGCTCAATTTCATGATAGTCCGCAGGGGCAGTGTAGGTGGGGGGAAGGAGAAAAGCAATGTAAGAAGTGCCGGACCAGCCCTGTGGGAGCCATGTATAACCTTTATCCCCACATATGAAGTAGGTGCCCTGTGCGGCTATAAGCCGTGTATTGTTTGTTCCATTCAAATTGACTGTGTGATTGCAGATGCTGTCACCCATACGTATCTTTCCTTTACATTGGACACAAAAAGGGGCTTTCGTTGATGCCACAAAAACAGGTGAAACGGACCTTTTTCTCCTGTCCATATACTGATAATATAACTTATTAGATCTGTTACCGTGGTCAGCATAGGCTTCCTGCTCTAGTGGGGTACCACATGCCCTGTTCTTTTCACCTCGCCAACATAAAATGTATAGGTGATATCGGAGCTGAGACTGCTCTTTTGTGTCCGTGTTGGCCATATAGGAAGCTTTGTTTGTTTCCCACCAACCAGTACAAGAGCCTTCATAAGAAAAAGGGAGAGTGATGAAAGGCATGCCTTTGGCAACTGTGTGGGGAAGAAGACCGCACACCCAGCGGTTGGATGTGTTTATGGCCAGTTGATATTGTTGTAAAAGGGTGATGAAAGTATTGTTCTTAAATTCATTTCTTCTGTTCTCTAAGTGTACTGGGAGCTCAACATGTGAGTGTACTATGGTGGCGTTCTGTGAGACAGCAGGTGGATAGAGAACATGTAAGAACCAGCCAATACTTATTACCACAATGCTCATAAAAATTACAATAATCAGAGACACTATACATCTGCTGTGTAATAGCTTGCAGTATTTCTCTCTCATATTAGTCCTTTTTAGGTCGAGCCTAGATGAAAGCAAAGCGAAGCTTTGCTGTCTAGGGCTCGACAACTTATGTAATCACTTTTGGGGGAATGAGGACAGCAGACTATCACGAGCTTCTCCTGCCGGAGATTTGACCTCGTGAACGCGCACGCTTTCACGTTGGTGAACAGGCAGGCACACACACACACACACACACACACACACGCGCAGGCAGGCACACAGGCACACACACACACACAGAGTCCCCCGTCGGACGCCGCCCCCCGCAGGCCGGAACACAGCACTAGGAGCCTGGGGCTTCCGCGCCACATTACCTCGTTCTAGGAAAGGTGGCAACCCAACCCTACTTTTTCAATTCACATCCTCGAAGCGCATTCCAAGTTTCCTCCAGTTTATGTCGCTTGGCAGCAGATAGTCATGTCTCACTCCGTTCATCCTTTATGTCGATGTCCGTTCTCTTCCCGGTGAAGCAAGAGCGTGGGTTCCAAGCCTCGATGTGACAATTTTAACTGCGTAGTAAGAAACGGATCTTTGATTGGACGAGAGCAAGAAGGGGCTGGGCTTAGGTATCAGCCGGTTCGGTTCAACGTACCCGGGATCCGGAGAAGAGCAGGATGGCAGAGTGGGGTAGAGGTAAGGAAAATAGTTCGCGAAATCGGGGACAAACTTTTCTATGGTGCGTTTTAAAGTACAAAGAAAGGAGAGAGATGTTTTACAGCACTCTGCACGGTAATCGCCTGTACATAAGATCACTCCTCCTCCTGAATATAAATAGGCCTCCTCTCCATACACTTCTCTCAGGCTGAGGGCCACGTGCACATATCCCCAACATTTAGTCACTGTCACCCCCGCCAACCCCGCAATTTTTTTATGATCTCGTCGCTTATAAATAAGACTTTGTGCAACACATGAAGTGGGGTTCTTGCGGCATCGTGTTAAAATTGAAAATCCTGGTGTGCCGTTTGGTGTAAAGGAACCTGACCAGAGTGTTGTTCCCATCCGAAGTCACGCAGGGCGAACTCTAGTTTCTCCACTGGCGAGGTTGTTGTCTCACCCCTAACCCTCGAGGCATCAATGGACAAGAGGGCAGGTGTGCAGAAAATGGCGTGCTTGCGCGTTGGTAGCAGTAGCGGTCGTGTAGCTAATATTAGAGGGACCCCACGAGGCCACGCTGCACCTGTGGCGCTGGCTCGGGGTAGAAGGAACCATGGTAATAGGAGGATGATAATACCTTGGTTATGGGAAACCTGAAAAAGGGAAAGCTGCAAAATAAAAACACCAGCGGCAGCGATAATTATATACGCAGGACTCCAGGGATACACGTGCTGTTATGTACAGTAAGGACCCCATACATAGGACGCCACATGCACTATAGACAGAAGGATATGAGTGATGTTCTGTGCACTGATAGCGAGAAACTTTAGTCTCCGCGGAGACAGAAATATTGCCTTGTGCGCTATCAAAGGGGGGAGAAATGTTACTCTGTGTAGTGATACAGAGAAAAATATTACTCTGTGCAGTGAAAGAGCTAAACACGTGACCCAGCGATAGAAATGTTGACCATTGCAGGGATGAACGTAAAGACATCGCACTGGGGAGCGATGCACAGAGCTGCAGTTTCTATTCATGTCAGGGGGATTTTAGTTTCGCTCATAGTTTGAAGTGATACCGCCCTATAAAAACGCTCATCGCGGGATTTACTTTAATATGAATTAACCAGTCGAGCATCTGCGCCCACACATTTTAGAGATAACATGTTTGCAAGAGACATTTACTTTTTAACCTAACCAATTGTAAATTGTCAATCGTAATATTAAATCTATTTGTCATTTAAAAAAAAAGAACTCTACGGTGAACTTCTCAGAGCCTATGCCATGTCTTATTGTATATCTGTTACCATTTCCAAGTGTAAAAATAACAAAATAATACTATCACAAACAGTGCCACATTATGCCGCATAAGATGCCTTTTCTTGTCACATAGTTTAATCAACCCTGTCGCGTAATTTGGCCCTCTCGTTCCGCATAATTACAGTTGTTCTTTCTGTATGCCAGTCCAACCCAGGCTCCATGTATTGTATTATATTGTATTGTAATTGCATTTATATAGCGCTTACTACCCCTGACGAGGCGTCAAAGCGCTTTTTCGGCGAGTAGCACGCTACTCCGGGACCCATAGAGGATTAGTGTTGAATTAGTATAGTGAAACATGCAAGTACATTTTAAGTGGTGGATAGGTTAGTCAGTTAATTGGATTTGGAATGATAGCAGAAGGATAGAGGACAAAGGTTTGTATTTATATAGCGCTTGGTGAATTAATATGGTGAAATATGAAGTAATGTCAGTGGTAGATATTAGTCAGGTACTTGGAAATTTGTTCACAATTCGCCATGTGCCTTTCGTTTCTGTCTCACTCTCTCCTGCCCCTTCACTGTCTTGGCCTCTCCACTCTTCCTCTATTTCTGTCTCACTCTCTCCTGCCCCTTCACTGTCTTGGCCTCTCCACTCTTCCTCTATTTCTGTCTCACTCTCTCCTGCCCCTTCACTGTCTTGGCCTCTCCACTTTACCTCTATTTCTGTCTCACTCTCTCCTGCCCCTTCACTGTCTTGGCCTCTCCACTCTTCCTCTATTTCTGTCTCACTCTCTCCTGCCCCTTCACTGTCTTGGCCTCTCCACTCTTCCTCAGTTTCCGTCTCACTCTCTCCTGCCCCTTCACTGTCTTGGCCTCTCCACTCTTCCTCTATTTCTGTCTCACTCTCTCCTGCCCCTTCCCTGTCTTGGCCTCTCCACTCTTCCTCAGTTTCCGTCTCACTCTCTCCTGCCCCTTCACTGTCTTGGCCTCTCCACTCTTCCTCTATTTCTGTCTCACTCTCTCCTGCCCCGTCACTGTCTTGGCCTCTCCACTCTTCCTCAGTTTCCGTCTCACTCTCTCCTGCCCCTTCACTGTCTTGGCCTCTCCACTCTTCCTCTATTTCTGTCTCACTATCTCCTGCCCCTTCACTGTCTTGGCCTCTCCACTCTTCCTCTATTTCTGTCTCACTCTCTCCTGCCCCTTCCCTGTCTTGGCCCCTCCACTCTTCCTGTATTTCTGTCTCACTCTCTCCTGCCCCTTCCCTGTCTTGGCCTCTCCACTCTTCCTCTATTTCTGTCTCACTCTCCCCTGCCCGTCACTGTCTTGACCTCTCCACTCTTCCTGTATTTCTGTCTCACTCTCTTCTGCCCCTTCCCTGTCTTGGCCTCTCCACTCTTCCTCCATCCCTCGTCCTCCCTCTATCTCTCTCGCCCTCCCTCTATCTCTCGCGCCCTCCCTCTATCTATCTCTCGCGCCCTCCCTCTATCTATCTCTCGCGCCCTCCCTCTATCTATCTCTCGCCCCCCCTATATCTATCTCTCGCCCCCCCTATATCTATCTCTCGCCCTCCCTCTATCTATCTCTCGCCCTCCCTCTATCTATCTATCGCCCTCACTATCTATCGCATCACCACAGCATCACTATGCGCTACCACAGCATCACTGCATCACTCGTCGCCGCCACAACATCATTCAGAGCCACCACAGCATCAATCTGTGCAACGATTCAACAACAACTGGTTCAAATATGTTCTCTCAATGTTTCAAGCTTTATTACAAATGTCACAAAAAGATGTTGATATTTCACTTCTGTTCTTGGATTTTGTCACAATAAAATACACTGAACATAATCTTCACAAAAGTTAATTCCAAAAGTTTAAGCTATTGCCATTGTAAATTACAATACCTTTTATTTAAGTATTAATTATTTAATAAAATTAAAAGCCATTATTTGTAATATCAATACATCTAAGTCACTTAAATACAACACATATTGCATTACAAATGCTATAGGTGTCACATTTGCGAAAGTTAAAACTATTGCCATTGTAAATGACAAAGCTAATATTTCGCTATTTTCAAAACCAACACATAAGTAAAAAATGTGTCATTTACAATACCAATAGCTCAAACTTTCCTGATGCGAGACCTATTGCATTGCAAATGCTTGTTTCTTTACTGTTCACTAGTTTATTCAAGTCAGACATCATGTTCAACCGCTTCACCACCGAGTGAACTTAGACAATCAAACGTCGACTGACCTTCTAGATCTCAGTTTGGAAGTGTACTCTTGCTGGGGAGTCTTTTCCAAAAAGGGGGGCTCAAAGTCTGTACTGTCTTTGTTTTTAGCAAATGTTCCGGTAGTCCCAAAGTATTTTTTACAGTGACTGCCATGCAGCCACCCCTTTCTTCCCTCGACTTTGATGGCCGTCCTCGTCGTCAGCAGGACTAATTTTGGTGCCTTCCACCTGGGGTCTAGAGGGCTCGTCCGGTCGAAGTTCCTCACTAGCACCCAGACCCCTGGGGCTATGGCATGGTCCTACCTGGGTGTTGTCAGGGAAGGCAGCGGCAACCTGCGAACGGCAAGAGAGTAGTGCAGACATCAAGGAAGCCAGGTAATCTGTGAGCATAGTACTGTCAACATCAGTTATTCTTTTAGGCATTGGTGTACCCCACATATTCGGCGGTCTTCCAAAGACCACCTCATATGGGGATAGGCCGGTTCTAGAACGAGCTACCATGCGCATGTAAAAGAGGGCAACCGGTAAGGCTACCATCCAATCCACGCCCTTTTCTGCGCAGATTTTAGCTAATTTTGTTTTGAGGGTCTGGTTATGTCTCTCTACTAAACCTGCTGCTTGGGGATGCATTACACAATGGAACTTCCAGGTATATCCCAACAGAAGGGACACCTGTTTCCTGAGCTCAGAGGAGAAGGGCTGGCCATTGTCTGAGTAAATGACACGTGGCAACCCGTATCTCGGGAAGAACTCCCTCACTAACTGTTTGGCTGTTGTAACTGCAGTATAATCTGGGACTGGGTAAGCTTCTGTCCATCTGGTTAGGGCACACACCACTACCAGGACGTACTTGTGACCTCTACATCTGTCCATTTGGATATAATCCATTTGGAGAACCTCAAAAGGGTGATCAGGGGGATGAAATCCACCCTGTTCCACTGAGAAGCCTTTTCCAGGGTTGAATTGGCAACAAATCATGCAAGTCTTCACTTTCTGCTTTGCTGCCGCTCACAAGTGTTTGTTAAACCAGATATTCTGCAGGCCATCCAACATTCCCTTCTCTCCCAAGTGTCCCGGGCTATGTGCTGTCTCTATTATCACCTGTACCATAGAATCTGGGAGGAACCATGTCTTTTTGTTTTTAGTCATCCAACCCTGGTCAGTCTGTACCCCTCCTTGTTCAGTCCATTTCTTTATTTCATCTGGAGTGGCATGGGTCTGTATATCTTGTACATCTTTGGAGGGATCACTGACTGTCATAGTCCTTGTCAGTGGTAATACCTGTGAGTTTGTTTTATCAATTGGAGTCTGAGCTGGGCTGTTTAGCAGTTCGGTCTGCCAGGTCATTACCTTGGGAAATGACATCTGTGGCCTTGGTGTGTGCTTTGCATTTCAGGATCGCTATGGCTGTAGGTAGGTGTATTGCTTCTAACAAGGCCTGTATGAGAGGGCCATGCTGTATCTTGGCCCCGTGTGAGGTCAGAAAACCTCTCTCCCTCCATAGTACCCCAAAGTCATGAACTACCCCAAACGCATATTGTGAATCAGTGTAGATGTTAACCCTTAACTGTTTTGCTCGTTTACAGGCTTGCGTCAAAGCAATGAGCTCTGCTGCTTGTGCTGACAGGATATCTATTCTTTGTGTCTCTATGATCTCATGGTCAGTAGTTACGGCGTATGCTGCCACTAATTCTCCTGCCCCTGTTCTCATGCATGATCCATCTACATAAAACGTTATGTCAGGGTCTGGGAGTGCAACGTCTGTCAAGTCTTGTCTTGGCTTCGTCACTACATTTATTACTTCCACACAGTCATGGGGTGTGGTGTCATCTGTGCTTGAGGGTAAAAGAGTGGCAGGGTTGAGTATGTTACATCTTTTAATCTCTATGTGGGGTTGAAATAGTGTCAGCTCGTATCCTGTCAATCTTGCTACAGTCAGGTGTTGTGTCTGTGTCCTATTCAGGAGAACTTCCACTGCGTGTGGTACTTGTACTGTCAGGGAGTGTCCCAGCACTATCGAGTCACTTTGTCTTATGGCCAAAGCTGTGGCCGCAACAGATTTCAAGCATGCTGGCAGAGCCTGTGCTACAGGGTCCAGTGCACTAGAAAAATAAGCACATGGCTTGTGTTTCCCTGCTTGGTCTTGTGTGAGAACAGATAGTGCTGTTCCATCCCGCTCTGTCACGAACAGGGTGAAGTGTTTCTTGTAATCAGGAGTGGCTAAAACTGGCGCTTGACATAATGCCCGTTTTAGTTCCTCAAATGCTAGGGTGTGCTCTGATGTCCAAGGGAGGACGTTAGAGGTGGCCGCCTCCAATGTAGTCAATTGTATGAGTGGCTTGACTATGTGGGCATACTGGGGAATCCATTGTCTGCAATAGGAAGTAAGGCCAATGAATGCACATACTTCTTTCTGTGTTTTGGGTTGTGAAATGTTGGAAATCAATTTAATTCGTTCTTGTGTCAGCTGCCTACCCTCCTTGGACAGCAAGTGCCCTAAGTAAGCCACTTGCTGTTCACAGAACTGTAACTTGGAAGGGGACACCTTGTGCCCCTTGTCCGCCAGAAAATGAAGGACCGTGAGGGAAGCCTTTTCACAGTCAGTTTCTGATCTTGCTGTGATGAGAATGTCATCCACGTACTGTATTAATGCTGTGTGAGTAGGCATACTAATACTGTCAAGTTGTCTCTTTAATGCCTGACTGTAAACACTTGGGCTTTCTGTAAAGCCTTGGGGAGCTCTTGTAAATTTGAAGCTGCGTCCTTTTAAACTGAATCCGAAAAGATATTGACTGTCAGGATGTATTGGAATGCTGAAGAATGCATTCTTCAGGTCAATGACCGTGAAAAATGTTGCCTCAGAATCAATGGCAGTAAATAATGAGGAAATGTCTGGGACCACTGGGTATTGTGGGACCACACATTTGTTCAGTTCTCGAAGGTCAACTACTAGTCTGTAAACTGGGGGTGCTTGAGGGTCTGTGCATTTAAGAACAGGGAGGACGGGGGAGTTACACACATTCGAGTCTGTCTCCACCACCACCCCCTGTTCAATGAGTTCTTGAATTATTTTTAATAAGGCTGTTTCAGCCTCAGGTGGAATCCTGTACTGTCGTATTCGGGGTAGGACTACTCCTTCCTTAAGAGTGACCTCGTGTGGTGTTATATCCATGTAACCAACGTCAGTCGACCCTTGTGCCCACAGATACTGTGGGACATCCTGAAGTCTGGGATCAAAATCTCTAACCGTGTAATTCCCTTTGAAATCACGCAAAAACAGTCTTACTCCTTCTGGTGAGCAACAGATAACTGCTCCCAGTTCTTTTAGGGTCTTTATACCTAGTAAATTTTCTGGACATGTTTTAGTGAGTAGTAGGTCTGTGGTGCGTGTCAGTGGACCCACCCCTAAAGAGACTGGTTCTGATACTTTGTTGACAATTGGCTTTCCAGAAAATCCCAGGGATATATTCTGTGAGCCCGAGAGAGGTGCCCCTGGGACCTCGTCATGACTGATGGTAGTCCTGCTTGCCCCTGTGTCAATCAGAAACTTTCTATCTTGCCCCAGCAAACGAGCATGTACATAAGGACCCTCTTGGTCCACAGGAACTGGGATAAGGGGCAAGCGATCTTCCCTCTCGAGGCTGTTTCATGAAAAAGATTGGTATTCTGGGTAGTCTGACTGCGTGTACTGATACATTTGAGGTGCAGCGGCAGCGGGCGTCTGGACCTGCTGCGGGGTGGGGGCTTGTGTCTGCTGAGTGTTGTACTGTCTAGGTGTATAGGGCTGTTCCTTTGTTTTACCTGTGGCTATATTGTGCTTTAGGACGGGGCATTCCCTTACAAAGTGACCCTGTTGTTTACAATAATTGCAGGTCCCTTTAGTGGGTGCGGTATCATTCTTGTTCGTGTTTGCAGGTACTGTTTGGGCAACTAGCACCTTCATTTTTGTATCCTTCATGCGCTTCTTTTCTTGTCCTTGTTCTTCCCTTATTCTATTTTGGTGGTATTGCAACATCTGTAACATTTGTGAGGGGCTATTTGCTTGCCAAGTACTCTCAACATTCAGCACTCTATTCCTAATCTGAAGAAGGGCGTTATCTACCAGTTTGGTCACAAAAAGGTGGGGATAGGCTTCACTACTGTGTTTTAAACCACTGTTGACAGCGAAGCATTTCTCCAACCTAGTGTAGTAATCGCTTGTGTCTTCCTCTGGTTTCTATTTACATGCTGAAATTGCATCCCAGTCTTCCTTTTTGGTCGTCAATAGTCTTGGTAAAATTTGTATAAGGAGTTCGGGGAGCCCCTTAATTTTTTCACAAGGGCCCTACCTGCATCTTCAGCTTGGAACTCTGCCCATTTCAAAGTTTTATCTCCCACATCCCAGTCTTTCTCTTTAAGTTTCTCGTAAATGCCTGCTGGTAACAAGACCTTTAGTAACCTTAGCATATCAGGGTAAGTATAGTCTCCTATACGGAGTATATCTTTTATTTCTCTGTGAAACCCCCCTGGGTCTTTATCATGGGAAGGTAACAACCTCTTCATTTCCAGTATTTCTAGCTTGGTGAGAGGGGTATAGACATATACCCGCTGGACAGAGCCATCTTGTTTTCTTATGGGGTGGACCTCTCGCAGAGGGTACTGTCCTCTGGGGCGAGGATCGGGTGTCATTGAGGCGGACAGGAATTGTTCATATTGGAGACGCAAGTCTAAAATGGTGTTAATCAGTTCTGGGCCCTGTTTCATCCATCTATCTAGTATTACCTTTTCCAGTATTTTATATAATATGCCAGGGTCTTGATATTGGCTCTCATACAACGTGATCAAGTGTTGGACCATATAGATGCTGGCCAGGCGTTGTTCGAGTGGTGGGAGGCTCAGGAACATCTGGGCCACAATGTCGGGATTATATACATGATGTTGAGACACACACTGGGTGGCCGACCGAGCCAACTCCCTCTCATGTGGCGTGAGGGGTGGCTCGTCGTCCATCCAATGGTCTAGGGCCTTTTCAGTTGTTTGAAACAAATCCTCAAGAGAGATGTGTGTTTCCTGGTTAACCCTTGTTTTCTGAGGTCGATGGTGTTTGGCGCCATTACAGTGCCGTGCTATGCCCAGAAAATTCATTTTGTCTGCCGGCTCGTTGTTATCCCCTTCCTCTGACACACTATCCCTGCCTTCCTTCTCGACGTTGCGTACTGCTAGTATTTTCTTTTTAATCTTGTTAGTCATTGCTTCTGTCTGCGCTGCCTTATCATGTTTACCGTCATTGATGTTGTCGCTCCACTCTATTAAACTAGCCTCCACGTCCCCATCACCCCCATCAAGTTCCCTGATCAGACAGTTGATAATAAAACGGAGGATGTTGTTCTTAGCTTTTACTTTTCTATTTTCCATAGCTTGAGCTACGCATTCATGGTTCCGTCCTGTTCTGATGAACTCATACAAGGCATTTAAATGTGTATTCATATCAGGCAGTCCATCTAGCTCTGCGATGGCTTGCCTTACTCGTATTGATATGGCGCGCATTGGACCAGTAATACCTGGCTGCAAATCATATATACATCTAGGGAGTTCGACGTCATCCTTTATTTCCTTATCCCCCCCCCCTTCCGCACCCCTGGAAGCCTGTTGTTGGTCCTGGACTGGCTGGGGCACGGCCTCTGGTGGGAGCGGGGGAAATGGTGCGTCTATGTAGGCTGGGGGTGGCTCTGCTAGGTAGGCGGAAAGGAACGCCTCTGGTGCCGTTGGTTTAATTTTAAGGGGTACATCTTGGGAAACTTCCTCCTTGATCTCCTCTGAAAGTACAGGGTGGATACCAGTAACAAGAGTGTTTTTCTCCCTATCCATTTGTTCCACTCGAACCTGTTCACCCTCTTCTAGTAACTCATTTTCTTTTGCCTGTTCTGACATTTGCCTGCTTTTCTCGGCTTTGTTAAGTTCTTTCTGGGCTCTCCTATTCGCTTCTTTGCGCCATAAGTCAATGGCTTCTTTTTGAGAAGGCCTTGATTTCCTTTTCCATAGTTCCTCTTCTACTCTCATGATACATTCTGCATCCCATGTTCCCGTAACAGGCCATCTATACATTGCCTCTAAATCCTTTGTATAATCTACCCAGAGATCAAGGTATAAAACGGCGCCTATGCCATGTTTGTTATACATAAAATGGCCGGGGGTATCTCTTGGCGGGACATTAACTGCCTCTTCTAATATTCCCTTTTTAGTGCCTATTTTACGCAATTTTGAAAACAACGGCATGCTGGAACCTAACTAAAACAATTTCAAACTCAAAACATATACAACATATACTTATGTACTGAAATACAGTACAACCATACCGGTCTCGTGAAGGAGACATGTCTTTACCGTGTTCATTAAATGAACCCGTCTTTATGCGTTCTCAGTGGTACTCACCGGGAAGCAGAACTTGAAGACCTGGTCATCGGACGCTTGACGCTTGCGCAGGAATGGCGGACCTCTGAAGACCTCGGACTCGGCTCTCTCATGGGTTGGGCTCTGGGTCAGGACGCTCCGCAATCTTCCTCACCGCCTCGTGTGGATGTCTGGTCGCAGTCCGCCTCCTCCGTGGGCCTGAGGGAGTTGGCTGGAAGTCCCGCTGGCGTGTACACTTGAAGTCCGTCTAAGCTGTAGAAGGGGGCAAGGGCTGGACCTACATCGCCGGCGCGTGGGGAAATCGATGCGTCCCTGTTCGGGCGCCAGAAAATGTGGTAAATAAATTATTTACACTATCATAATTTCTATAGATGCAAAAAGGATCAAATATAAATGAGGAGCAGAGTCCGTGGTGTTAGAGTCAATGGGCTTTATTGCATTAACTCGAGTTAAGGGAGAGCTCCTTTCACCAAGCAGGTTCAGGAGAGTTCTGAGCTTTATTCACAGAGTACAATATTTATACATTCTTTGCATACATAGGGAGGAGCCCTCCAAGCAGAAGGAAAGAAAAAGATATGAGCATGTAGGTGTTCACTGTAATGAGTCATAGGTGGGTGGGTGCATAGAGGGGGCAGCAAGGTCAGCTAAAACTCGCCCTGCCTGTTTGCGTAACTTTATCAGATTTTTACACGAGGGCTGTTCCCTTTCTGTTGGTCAGGGAGGGCCCTGGGTGTCAGAGTGACTAGCATGTCTGGTCTTATCTCTAGCTCGGGGCAGCATGCAGATTGCTCTCATCTGTAGAAGTGTTGCTGCTTCATACTAGCAAGTTGGTTTGGCCCTTCCTGTCCACCCCTTGTGTAACTGTCTTGGAGGTTTCCCTTGACATGGGCCCCACTTATCTCTGAGAGCCGACAGCAAAACTGGGCCTTATCTCTGCAGAGGGGCTTCTGCTCGCCTCCTGCTCAGGGCCGGAATGCAGCATTATCAGGTCGACCCTGGTTTGACACTGTTAAGACACCCCGGGCTGGGCCTCTTCTCCGTGACTGCTCAGCAAAATATCTAATGTGCTGCAGAGAAATGTAACATGTGCCTTTTTCAGGGTCTGGCATGGAGGGGCCTGGTGACAGAGAAATAAGGCCTCTGAATGTGAAGTAATGCAGGGGTTTTTATTCAACATGGCAGATGGTGAGAGGGTAGCGCGTGGGGGCACAAATACATATAAATATGTAATTTTCTTCAACAGGGCCGGACTGGGAACCACAACTGGCCCTGGCAAAGTGCTCAGTCGCCCTCACCCTCCCCACTCGGGGGGTTGGAGGTGCTGCCGAGCTCTTTGCCTGGGCCGATTTTCGGCCGATTTTGTTACAGGGCCGATTTTGCAGGTATGCTGCATAAAGGGACCTGTAACAAAAACGGCCCCCAGGGGCCCAAAACTGGCCCCCACCCGTGCAGCGCACCAGGGGATTGCCTGGTGCCCGCTATGGGCAGTCAGGCCCTGCTTGTCAACACGCTGCAACCTTGTGCATTAATAATTAAACACAAACAGCCTGATTACAACTATGGCAGTCCATTGGACCACTGTAGTTGTGGTGGCCGTCCGAGGGCCGCCGATTGGCAGTCCACCTACCATCTTACGAGTTTGCCAGTCTAACTGCCACTGGACTGCTGCTACGGCCGGGGATCGGTCAACCCACGGCAGTGGCACAGTGGTACGAGGAAATAATACGCTAGTTGTGCTGCTGCAGCACTGTTGACCATATTACAAGTTTCCTCACCGCCCTACTTTTCATGGCGGTGAGCCCACCATGGAAAGAATGGCGGTGAGGAAACTAAGGGGGCCCTGGCAGGGCCCCCTGTCACCTCTGTGCATGGGGGGGGGGGTGCAGTGGGCACATGGTGTGCCTACTGTTTTTCTGCACCCCCTGTTCCTGCACGGGAAGAAATACAAGACATTTTGCATTTCTTCCTGTGCAGGGACGTGATGCAGGACTCCCACGGCGATGCTTTTCTAAGGCTCGCATTTGAACCTTAGAAAGGCACCACAGTTGGACCGCCACAGCACGCACCGCCTGCCAGGATTCAACTCGTAATCCAGGGGGGGTGTTCTGACTCCGAGTTTGGCGGTCTTCCTGTGGGGCGTTTGCATCGCGTCCGCAGGAAGACTTCCAAACTCATAATCAGGTCCAAAACATTAACCTTTGAGGTAACAAGGGAAACTACAAAAGATATCAGCTGGATAAAGCACACAATGTGCGTAAGATGTATTTTAATCAATTCCAGCTGCCCAGCTGACAAATGCTGTGTTACTCGGCAACTATTTTATTTCCCCCATCTCCCTTTTCTCTCGTTATCTCATATGAGAGCACCTTCAAATATGTGAGTTCAGAATGTGCTATGTATAAAAACCTCTGGTGTCTGATTTAATAGAGATTTATGTTGCTCCACAAATAATTAGAATCTAGGCCTGAGAAGTGTGGGGCATATTACCAACAAGTAGCGATATTTATCCCTAAATAGGCTTAGCGACTATTTTTTTATCGCTGCCTATTGCTGGATATGTTAGCGGAGAAAACATGCTATTAGCAACATTTTTCTCCATTGTGCTAAAATATCCAGTGATATCGGCGAAATGCGTGAATATCGCTGAGAATACAGCGATATTCACGCATTAGCGACGAAATGCTCTTAGCCATGGCTAAGAACTGGTCTGAGCAGGCGTTGGTTTTTGGCGATAGCGGGAATATTTCCATCGCTACGCCTGCCTTGCTAATAGGCGATAGCGACGTTAGCGACTGCTTTCAGTCTCTAACAGGTAGGGTACTCCCACTTTGCATGTCATTAGCGATAAATATCGCTAACATGCAAAGCGGGCCCCAAACCGCTCGCTATCGCCTAAAAGCTGTCGCTAACATCAGTTAGCGACAGCCTGCTAATAGAGCGATAGAATTATCGCCGATTAGCGGCCGAAAACGGCCGCTAAACCGGCGATAATTGCCTATCGCCACCCTTGGTAATATGCCCCTTTATGTTTAAAAGCTATCGCTTTTATTTAATATCTCTCAGTGCAGTGATAGAACCAAATGGCACTACGGTGAATGTTAAATAAATACACTTTCTTGAATTTTGAAGAGACTTTATCATAATTTTACATGATGTTTTTTGCATGATTTACATTCCAAATATGTTTAAGGCTGGGTTCGTGCAGGCTATGAGGGCCCGACCAGAGCCTTTAGGTCGGGTCTCCCTGTTAGTTTGTTAGCCCTCCCACTCTAAGACAAACACAGACGGGTCTGTCCCCCTTTTCCAGTTCATTTTGGACAGGACCGGACTGGCTACCGGGCAGTTGTGTGTGCTGCAGTGCTGGGGGCTAATTTCGTTGATGGGGACCTGCGCCCACCACAGAGAAATTAGCCCCTAGCTCGGCAGCACACACAACTGCCCGGTAGCCAGTCCGGCCCTGATTTTGGATTTGAACCTCTCCTTCCTTCTCCCTGCTCGGTCCCTGGTGCAGGGCCTCGCTCATTACTGGATGTTTTTCTTGGATGAAGACAGATGTTTCTAGATCACCTCGCAGGCGGCAAAAACCCCTGCCACACCCACAGAAGGCAGAAATGTCCGGCTTCTAAGAAATCAATTAGAAGACACAGGAAGAGTATGAGGGAGTGTGGGGTATGGGGGTGAGGGAGTGGGAAGAACGCAGGCCGGAATAAATGAAGAAAAGAAAATAAGGGGGAGAAAGAGAAAGAATAGGAGTCCTAGGTGCCAAGCTTACCAGGTCTTTATGTGATTAGTTAGACCAGCCCCAGTTTTTCCTGAAAATCTGGGGCTTGCATTATTATTTAAACCGGTATGTAAATGTAGTTGAGCTTATATAGCGCACAGCTACCCGCAGTGGGTTTCCCGGCGCTTGCTTAGGGAACCCTTCCTGGTATTCCCCTGTGAGATAGCAGGGTATCCACAAGGTGAAAGTCAGGCATCCCGCCGCGAGGGGCCGTTGTGGAGATTAAGCAAGCTATTGCCCAGAGTCGCAGAGTGTGAACCCGTGAGTCGAGGAGGCACCGGGGCGAGAATTATCAAGTCCGTGGAATTTTTAGCCCAAGACCCCGCCAAGGCGGGGAATTGAACCCTGGTCCAGGACCGATCTCAGCTTCCGGGTCTGCTGCCTCTAACCCCTGAGCCACACTTCTCCACATAAAAGTGGTATAAAAGTATAAAACCAGTACTACAAGTTCCAGAATTCTAAGAAAACAAAGGGACTGGGCTAAGTAGTCATGTATGGACCTGGGAAACTGGCATCTGTAATGAATGAGTGAGATTGTAGCACGCGGGGGAAAAGGAAATTAAAAACAAGGCGAAGGGAAGCATTGTAGGAGCCAGACAGAGCGAAGGAGAGAGAGCTGGGAGTTTGTGAGAGTGTGGGATTGGTGAAGTGGTGCAAGAATAACGGGGGGGGGGTGAAATATATGAGCATGAGAGGAGGGGAAAGGGAGAGAGATGAGGGGTTAGGGGATAAATGGTGCATAGTATACAAAAGGGACCCCCCACAAATTTTACATTTCCCAAGCAGGTTCAGGACCGGGGAGAAAAATAGCAAAAGACAGTCAACAAAAGTCAATCAAATGTGCTACACACTGGTGATATGTTAAAAAACAAATAGATGGGCGGTAGGGCAAGGCAGCCAGTAACAGGGATATGCTCATATAAAAAATACTCTAGTTATAACCCTCAAGAAGTGAAGCTATTAAAGGCAATGGAGCACTTAGAGCAGATGGGAGCAATCCCTAGAAGGAGGCTTCCTGGGTCCGAGAACACCCAATGAGATGCCTGCATTGTGAGCAAGGTCAGACCAAAGAGTGATGTTAAGGTCAAGAGCCAATCAGAGAACTAGCTGAGATCCCTCAGAGAGACAAGCGATAAAGAATGAGAGGAAAAGGATGAGAGGCGGCTCGGGGAATGCAAGGCTTTCATGGTGAGCAGGAGCCCATAACTTCATAGTGTATCAAGGATTGCATGGGGTAAATGGGTAAGGAACGAAGAATCCCCAAAACAATATGCTGGAGCCAGAGAAGCGCAAGCAAAGAGGCTTCAGAGTTTTCTACTGAGGGAAGAGGTTAGATCCAGTTCTGGAGGAATCGAGCTCCACACCTTCAGGACACCGTCAGGAAAGGATTTACTCCAGCGGGGCTATTCCCCGGGGTAACTTACGCATGTGAGTAATTTACAAATGTAATTTACTCTTTCGAGTAACTCTACTACTTTTGACTATTTACAAACTCTGAGTGTAAAGTTACTCAAAAGGAGGTTTCAATTTTGCTGGTCGAATCGGAGGAATTTTGGTAATTCTGAATTACTGTTGTAACCCAGAATTACTGATTAATTCAGATTCCACCGCTCCACCAGCAGAATTTAATTATACAGTGGTCTCTAAAATTTAGAAACCACTGGATACCACTGGCGTCCTTGCATGCTCTTCAGTAATGTGAACAACTTTTAATCACTGCAGAGTATGTAAGGACACCGAGTGAACTGCAGTGGCTCTAAACTTTAGAAACCACTGCAATCCAGTCACTCAGCACTTTTACATACTTTGCAGTGATTAAAACTTGTAATCACTACGAAGCATGCAGGGTGCTGAATGATATATGGCTACGCTATTTTAATAGTGCAAAATGGACCTTTGCCTCCATTTTTGGGAATGGCGCCAAATGCTAACTCCATCCAGTAGAGGAATTGTGAAAAATCTGGCAGAATTTTTATGTAATTCCGGAGATTCCACGGAAGCTGGCAGAATTTTAAAGTAATTCCATGCAATTCTGCGGAATCATACTCTGCCAATTCCTCCCACCCATACTCAAAAGTGTGGATTTACTCTCTTCGAGCCCTTCAAAAAGGAGATGGAGCCAAACGTACAAGTGTAATGTAATACTGCCAAAAAAGAAACAGTAGTAAGGCCAGCATCACATATGGCCAACCACTGATACTGTAACATAGAAAATAACAAGTATTGAAAATGCAAGAGGTCTCGCCTTTGATTAAGTTAAAGCCATTTGCTTTGCTAATGGTATTGTACAGCAAAACTTAATAAAAGGCGAGACCTATTGCATTTTCAATGCTTGTTCTATCTGCCTCGGAAAGATGAAAGGCTGAGTTGGCCAGACAGTAATTCGAAGCGTAACCTGCTAGTTTTACACAGATCTCTATAGCAGGCTTCCAACTCACTGAGTAGTCATGCTGTGTCATACTGGAATCTGGCCCTTACAAAACAAAACACATTTAAAAAGCGCACAACAGCACCTACAGGATCGATCTCTGTAGGACTGGATGCAAACCTATCACATCGGGATTCAAATGCTTGACCTGCAGGACCCCCCCCACCCCCCTTCCCCCAGGTACTTCTATGTGGCCACTCTGCCTCCCCTCTCACTCACCACAATTCAACTTTCTATTTCTATCTGCCTCGGAAAGATGAAAGGCTCAGTTGGCCAGACAGTGATTGCATAATTCTTGTACAATTGTTTGCTCCGAATATTTTAAGCATTATAATGTTCCATAATGTAATTATTATGTTGGTGGGGTCTACAGATGAAGTCTATTTAGAAAAATGAGCAACATACGCTTGATGAATGTGATCAAACTGGAGAGAACAATCGATAAAATGACTAGATTGTAATAGTTAGTTTTATACTATTATGTTTGTAATAATGTTGATTTAGATATATTTTTTTTTATCTTTACAGCCCTGATGATGTCCCGTTAGGGACGAAACACGTAGGCTGTTGATTGTTTTGTAACAAGAAATATTGAGACAACACATATTCAAGACTGAATTTGGAATATTGGACTGAATTGTTTTCTTGTGATATATTAAACGCTTATGTTGGAAACTGAACCATTATCACTGAATAAATTAATATGGTCTTCAACATGGACTGTTAATGGTGAATTAATCAGTTTGGGTGCTCCTTTCATCAATATTCCTTGCGATTCGAAGCGCAACCTGCTAGTTATACAAAGATCTGTATAGCAGGCTTGTAACTCCTGGAGCTGCCATGCTGTGTCACGCTGGCATCTGGCCCTTACAAAACAAAATAATTTTTAAAAACGTACAAGAACACCTACAGGATTGATCTCTGTAGAACTGGATGCAGACCTGTCACAAAGGGAATTAAATGTGTGAACTGCACGGCCCCCCTCCCCCATCCTTCCACCACGTACTTCTCCCTGGCCCCTCTGACTCCCCTTCGCTCTCACTCACTCACCACGATGCTGCTCCCACCTGTCGTTAGGTACTATTGAGCACTATACGGCGTCGTGTAGGGTCTGAGGAGAGAACATTACACACAAACTTTCAGGCCGTGATCCATTATTCTCAGAGATGTTGTCACCTACGCAGGGGTCCGCTGTAGGCACACTCGGCTGTGAATAGAGATTACAAGCCACAACGGAAGTAGAGCGGTATCTCATCTGTAGCTCCTTCTCAAGCATTGGAACCATACCAGAGAGGGTAAGAAACATTTAATGATTGATTTCCCATTTCCCATTAAATGGACACGCAATTACAAATAACAGCCACATATGCACACAAACACTCATCCAAACACAGACATATTTTTAAGCACAAGCGCACTCTCATGCGTGCGCCCACACACACACCCTTCCTGCCTCTCGGACACTCACAAGCAGAAATACACCACACCAATACACAAATAGAAAGGAACAGACAGGTTCAGTATTCATGTATACACAAGGGTGCATACACGCATGCATGCCCATTGTTTTATAAACACACAATAAACCAGTTTTACACAAATACGCAATCAGATGGATACACGCATACACACTATAGTAAAACATGCCACCATACGCACACTTCCGCTCCTCCATATTTGCACATAAGTCACAGACACTGTCTAAAAACAAACATGCACTCACCCCCTATCATTTTCATTCAGTCACAAGCAGTGGTAAGGAAACTTGAGGGGTCATGCGTACAAGATGCATGGGGACTCCCAGCTCAGCACCCAGTCTGGAGCTCTCAGGCCAGGGGCCCGCCGCCTCCCGTGTACAATGCCGGTAGGGGCCCCCTTGAGGTCGCCCCCAACTGCGAGGTGGGGGGTATTTCTATGTCACCGGTCACATGCACCCCATAGCTGCCAAGGTTTCAGATTGCTATGTGTGACATTTTCATAATTTCAGTGAAATTATGAGTGACATTTCAATGACTATGAGTGACACTGTCTCGCGGGCAAAATCAACTAATGAAGATTAGGGAAACCGATAAATATCAGAAATTACACCCACTTGGGTAACAAGAAACTCGAACAAGGTCTTCAAACCGGAGACAGACTGCATTTCTCAGTGACAGTGACATTTTCCCCCTGAAATAAAACCAAACACATAAGCCCATGGAAAAAGCGCAATATCAGAAATTACACCCTTTAAAAGAGTAATAAGCCTTGGAAAGTCTCTGAATTGCAAAGTTACTAACCTACTGCCCCTTTACTGCTTTTCAAAAAGAGGTTTTTGTTTTGGCATTTAAAAAAACAGAAACGTTCAGGTCTTACTAAATATGCTGCTTAGGCCGCATTTGGAGAGCAGGGCACGTGCACACTTCAGTACGGATTACAGCACTACCAGGTGTAACATCAAACCGAAGTACAGAACTTCCAAGATCGCTTTTAGGCGACCACGGAAAATGAAATAATTGCGTAACATAATGTGAATGTTGTGCCTGAACACTTCCCAGAATAGAAGGGCCCCTGCACACAATTGTTTTCAGAAGGTGCCGTCACAGACAGTTACTACATAGATACCGAGCACGAAGGCTGTGCTGAATTAAGGGGCATATTACCAACAACTAGCGATAATTTTTGTCTCTAACTTGTTTAGAGACAAAAATTATCGCCGCACATCGGCGATTTTTATCGCAGATAAACCTTGCTATTAGCAAGGTTTATCGCAAATGCGATAAAAAACGGCCGCAATGCATGAATATCGCTGAAAAGTCAGCGATATTCATGCATTATCGAGCAAATGCTCTTAGCCATGTTATCCACCTCCCATTGGATAACATGGTGAAGAACTGCTCAGGGCAGGTGTTAGCTTTTGGAGATATTCGCGCTTAGCGCGAATATCTCCAAAAGTTGGTAATAGGAGATAGCGATGTTAGCGACTGTTTCCAGTCGCTAACATCTTGGCACGCCCACTTTGCATGTCATTAGTGATAAATATCACTGACATGCAAAGCGGGGCCCAAAATGGTCGCTATCTCCTATTAGCTGTCACTAACTGGTGTTAGCGACAGCTTGGTAATAGGGAGATAATTTTATCTCCGCTTTCTTGGCTTTTAAAGCCAAAAAAGCGGAGATAAACCCCCTTGATAATATGCCCCTAAGTTCTCTGGTGGTACTGAAAGTATTAGGACTGGCAGCGCGCTAGCGCTTTTAATAAAAATGGAAAGTACACTTTGAAGAAAGCTGATACCTCACTGAGGCAACTTACTGTGTGAGTCGACTCGAGCAGCAATTGTTGTGCAAAGGCCTTCAGTTTCGTCTAAGGAAGCCTGGATAATAATGCGCCCATATCTGCTCTTAATTTGTCATCTGCACGCGACCTTTAAGACACTCCGTCAAACTCCTAAAACCCTACAAGCACAGAAATGAAAGTTTATCTAGCTCCTGACGTCCGGCGGCCACGGCATGAGCCGCACAGGAACTGGGAATCGCGGCCGCATAGCTGCAGCACACTGCCATGATGCACTGCGGCAGAGCAGGCTCTTTCTCCCAGACTGTACTGCCTGACTCACCGACTTGTTCCCGGCCCGCTCGGCCGCACTAGTTTGCGCCTTCAATCACCCCGATGCCTCTGATGCGCGGCGGGCGGCCAGAGTGTCCTGTCGGTGAGTGATGAATTATTCAGTCACTCTGGGTCTCGGCGCCCCCCACAGGGTCTGGCAAAGTAAAGGGGGGGGGGCCGGGGGGGGGTAAGGGGGGTCATTGTGCTGTGCACCGCGGCAGACAGTCAGCACTTGACCGACTCGTGGACTCGCATTGAATCTCGCGCCGCTTCTGAATCACTTCCCCCTTCCTCTAGGACCGGAAGTTACAAGTCCGTACTGCCGCCGCGTCGCAGGAAATGCAGCCTCCAGGCTGGGCAGATTTGTTTCTTTGTTGCGCTCTCGGCCACTCCAGAGTCGAGAGGAACAATATTGAACTATTTATTAACTTACTGAACCCAGCAAGCAGCTGCTGGCAGCACGCCTTGGAGCACCAGAGCCGGCACACAGGCGCCGCCGGTAGGGCGCGCTGGCACCTGCAGAGCCAACATTTCTGAGTGGCATAAATGCGTGACAATGCTGTTCAGTGCGGTGATGCGGCACACCGCACTGACATGCGTGAGTGTCACGCTGGATGCGTGATACTTGACAGGCATGGCACCCCAACATTCACACAGGCGCACCCACACACGAACACAGGCACAGATCATACTAATGAAAACAGCATTACGCATTCACACGTGCTCATACAGTTGGACATTCAAAGGCTCGCGCGCAGTCACTCTCGCTCACACACAAAAATGCACTCACTCACTTCTCACACATGTACACGCACACGCATATGCACTAACTCACACATACACTTCACAGTTCCTCCCTGCCCAGGCCCAAGTCAGCCCAGCTCCCTGGAATAGGGGAGCTAAGCCGTACATTGTGTAGAGAGCTCGAGACACCCCTCTGAACACCCCCGGCCCCCTCCCTCCCTCTCAATCCCTCCTCACTCGGCAGAGCTGAAAAAAGATACAGCTGTCCCCCTTTGCACCCCTTTCATGTGGCATTTGTTCCAATTACCTCCGAACTCTACGAGCATACGGAACGTCATTGTCACAGACCTGGGGCTTCCCCCTTTCATGCTGCCCCCTCCCTCCACCCGAGAACCTTCTGTTTGTCTCTTCTGCTGTTTGTTTATACCCCAGGCATTACCAAAAACAAAACTCGAGTCTCTCCACGTAACATGAATACCGCACCGTTTCTTTTATGAGTCTGTCTCCGTTGCAGGGTTTGGGCCCCTGATGCCAATAACCCCCGCCCCAGCCCTTTCAATAAGTTGCCATTTGTATTTGATTCTTTCAAAGGCTTCATGTTTGTTTATCAGCTTAATGCGAAAACAGGCTCTGAATGGGAGGTAGTGTTAACGGATTACAAAACACAACTTATTTTGTGTTATGTGTCTTGAGGGGAGGGAGGGAATCCCCTGTCCTCTCCGTGAACCCCTGCGCCTGTGAGCTCCGTGCCTGGCCGTAGTAGTAAACAGAGTCATAAAACATGCCTCCACTGATAAGAAAGTTCTTTACCACAGCTGTAAAGCAGGCCACGTGTCCGTAGGGGCTGTCTGAAAAGCGACCAAGGTGGCACCTGAAAACACTCCTTTCATTGGGAAGCCAGAGTTTACCATAAACGCTGACGCTACCCAATGGAAAAGAGGGGCGGGGATTAGAGTCCCCTTTAGAATTTTTTTTTAACAATATCTCTCGCAGGGCAGGGCAGCTTCGCTGCTACACCCACGCGAGACCTAAAAATGGTAGGAACTTATAATAAAACCCTGTAGAAAATAATGTTACATACAATTTCTTCATTTAAAAGAGTTAAAGATATAAATAAATAAAATATAATCTTTAAACAAAAGTCTAAAAATGGTACAAACGTATTCTTTCATTCTAATATAGTTTAATAACCTTTTTTGAATTAAAAATTAATGTTACATTACTTTTTTATTAAAATATAATTAGATTACTTTTAATTCATTCTGTACACCACTTTGAAAAAATTATGAATGCATAAAAAATACTTTAGGTGGGAATCTATTTTTTAATGTAAACTTTAAACAAATATATTCATATAATTTAAAGAATTTAAGTTAAATATTTAATTCGGAATTAAATTAATAGTGCAAGTTGCATTTCTGCTTGCTTGCTCGGAGCCTGCTCCAACTTACCTGCTTGTGGTGAGTCACTTGGACCTTGCTGGTCCCGACTCTGCACTTTTTTTGTAGACTACATTGTTTGCCAATGCTAAGGCTTGTTGGAGCCCCTGCCGGACCTTGACCCCCTGGCTCTTGACATCCCACGTGGAACAGTTCACAAACGGCTCCTGGTCTTCCAGAGCATCGCCTGGTCCACACAGTTGCAACTTCAAGGGCACGTCAATCTCTCCTACATCACCGACATCAGTGGGAATTCGACTTCCATGCCACCTGGTCACTCCTGAGTGGCATAGTCTCTGTCCCCTCTGCTTGCAGGTTCTTCTCACCTTGAATCCACCTTTGGGTTCCACTGTACTCCTTCATCTTCTTCTCCAGCAACATCTTTCCTGAAGTCCGCCATTGTGGTCTACGGCAGTTTCCAACGTCACTAGACACCTATGCACCCGGCTTCCCTGGTGTAGGTATGCTGGTTCCTGGGGTATCCACAGGTTGGGTAACTCTCCAACCTTCCATCTTCCACGGGGTGTCTTCAGGGTCCGCTGGGAAGGGCCATTTTTCTTCAAAACTGCAACTGCAACTTACCTATTGATTAACATTGAGCACGCGGTTGTGTTCTCACTCAGCACACGACCTCCATGGGGTTCCTAGATACTCACCCCGGGTGGTTCCTTGGGTCCCTGCTCTTCCACGTTTTGTGGATCCACTCTTGTCTTGAGTTGTGGTTCACATTCCACTGTTTGAGAACCATTGTGTATTTGTGATCTTAAGGTGCTCTATTTCCTAAGTATTTTGTGTATTGTGTTTATATCTCCGGGTAGGAGATAATACAATGTGTTAGTGAGTGTTTGCAAAAAAATACATATTTTTATAACTACACTGTGTGATTCTTTCTCACTTAACCTATACCATAACGTTAAGTATTGGTGAAACAAGCTGCTTTACACTCCTTCTGATCTAAGCCTGAAGGCGGCTCTCCACAGCTACCACTTAGAGAGCTTTCCAAGGTTGTCTAAGACCACTACACTAAAATCACCAAACAGGTGTTCTGGATTAGTGCAGGGTGCTTCAATTACATAAGTGAGCACCATATACTAAGCAATCCTCTAACATTGTGTGCCCCACGTTACTAAAATCCCACAACCCAGTCTTGCCACATTCAGACCAAAGAGTGGTGTTGGGTTGATATGGTTGAACATATTTATCCCTTGGATACAATGTGTTTCTAAGCCAGTGCTTCATGGTTGACTGTACCGAAGGCTGCAGAGCTGTGGACTTGAAGCAGGAAGCAGGGGTCATTCATGTTGATGATCAAGAGGGCATCGCTGAGCACTGGAGTGACAGCAGTCTTGGTGCCTCAGCATGGTTGATAACTGGATTGGTAAGCCTTACGCAAATCAAATCAAGATTGGAGTGCACTCTGGTAAAGGTAGGCAGCACTGCATTTATGCATCTGTGGGGGTGGCATCCCTACTGTCTACTGTAGAACAGAAGGTTGAGGGACGTCTCAGGTTGGTGCAGGAAAGTAAGCTCGGAAGGCATAGTCACTACTCCAGGGAACTTACCTGCACTTTATCATCATTGGATTCATCTGGTCCACTGGAGCTACACTGAGGGTCATAATACCAAGGGTGGCAATAGGCAATTATCGCCGGTTTAGCGCCCGTTTTCGGCCGCTAAGCGGCGATAATTCTATCGCTCTATTAGCAAGCTGTCGCTAACTGATGTTAGCGACAGCTTCTAGGCGATAGCGAGCGGTTTGGGGCCCGCTTTGCATGTCAGCGATATTTATCGCTAATGACATGCAAAGTGGGCGTACCCAACCTGTTAGCGACTGAAAGCAGTCGCTAACGTCGCTATCGCCTATTAGCAAGACAGGCGTAGCGATGGAAATATTGCCGCTATCCCCTAAAACCAACGCCTGCTCAGACCAGTTCTTAGCCATGTTATCCAATGGGAGGTGGATAACATGGCTAAGAGCATTTTGTCGCTAATGCGTGAATATCGCTGTATTCACAACGAAATTTCACGCATTTCGCCGCTATCGCTGGATATTTTAGCACAATGGAGAAAAACGTTGCTAATAGCATGTTTTCTCCGCTAACATATCTAGCGATAGGCAGCGATAAAAAAATCGTCGCTAAGACTATTTAGCGATAATTATCGCTACTTGTTGGTAATATGCCCCCGGGTGTTTTGACCCTTACCCCGCCTGGTATCAGACTCTCTGGGCCCGAATCACAGAATGAACTTAAGATTCAATCCTAAACTTACTACTATTTTGATATTCACAGAATGAACTTACTACTTTTGGTATTCACACAAGTTAGCCAGAAGCATCAGCTCGGTCAAGTGAGAAAAAATACTAAAACCATGGTCCCAGAGGCAACTACTTGGCAGTTTTACGCCCTGGCGTGCTTCAACGCCACAGTTTACCCCTGCAGACGCTTCCAAACACAGCTGCGCGCCAGACTGGGGGTGGTATATTTACAGCACAATCGAGCATTATAAACCTGCCATTTCCAATCATGGCACGGGGGTTGGACAATAATAGCATTGTACCGGTCAAAGGTCAGACGTAAACAATCCGAATTCCTGGCCATTAAACACTGCACTAAAGTTGTTTTTCAAAAGGCTTTCCAAGTAACATTTAAGACATACAAGTACGAAAGATAACCTTGCAGGATATACTTTAAGAGGTTTTGAATAAAAAAGGATTACTTCAAAAGTAGAGTGGCTAAAATGACCACCGATTATAGAGTGCATACAGATAGAAATCTGCAGCTTCAATGGGTGATTCATTAATTGCAAATACTACTTTTACCCTATTCAATGGGACTGGCAGGGCTTTAAGTGGGCCGGGTCTCAAGGGGTCTGAGCACCGGCAGTTTTTTAAAGGGGGCCTCGAAACGGGTCTCTATCGGGCTCTCTTTTGAGCTCTACACCGCTGCACTCAACGGCACTCTGCACTACTCTACACCACTGCCCTCCATGACACTTTACTCTGCACCACTCTACACCACTTCACTCTTCAGCACAGCACTTCATGCTACTGAACTCTATGATACTCTTCAGCACTCTAATCTATGCCGCTGCACTCAATGCCACTGCACTCTACTTTGCACACTCTACTGTAGGCCACTGCACTCTATGCCAAGACATTATACACCATTTTACTCCACGCCACTGCCACTTTACGCCACTGCATATTATGCCAATCTGTGACACTCAACTCTGCATCACCCCACTTTACCCTACCAAGTTTTATGCCACACCTCTCTACTCTAGGCCACTCCACTCTATGCCACTGCACTCTATGCCACTCTTCTCTACTCTGCACCACTCTACTCTACACCACTGCACTCTATGGGCCCGATTCACAGAACTAACTTAAGACAAAATCCTAAATTTACTACCATTTTGGTATTCACAGAAGGCACTTACTCATTTTGGTATTCACAGAAGTTAGGAGTCCTAACTTTAGGACTCCTAAATGCCTTCTGTGAATACCGAAAGTCTTAAAGTTAGGATTTTTCTCAATTTAGTAGTAGTAAAAATAGGACTCCTAACTTTAGGACTCCTAAACGTCTTCTGTAAATACTGAAAGTCTTAAAATTAGGATTTTTCTCAATTTAGTAGTAGTAAAGTTAGGACTCCTAACTTTAGGACTCCTAAATGCCTTCTGTGAATACCGAAAGTCTTAAAATTAGGATTTTTCTCAACTTTACTACTACTAAACTGAGAAAAATCCTAATTTTAAGACTTTCGGTATTCACAGAGGGCATTTAAGAGTCCTAAAGTTAGGAGTCCTAACTTTACTACTACTAAATTGAGAAGAATCCTAATTTTAAGACTTTCGGTATTCACAGAAGGCATTTAGGAGTCCTAAAGTTAGGAGTCCTAACTTTACTACTACTAAACTGAGAAAAATCCTACCTTTAAGACTTTCGGTATTCACAGAAGGCATTTAGGAGTCCTAAAGTTAGGAGTCCTAACTTTACTACTACTAAACTGAGAAAAATCCTAACTTTAAGACTTTCTGTATTCACAGAAGGCATTTAGGAGTCCTAAAGTTAGGACTCCTAACTTCTGTGAATAACGAAATGAGTAAGTGTCTTCTGTGAATACCAAAATGAGTAAGTGTCTTCTGTGAATACGAATATGGTAGTAAGTTTAGGATTTTGTCTTAAGTTAGTTCTGGGAATCAGGCCCAGTGCCACTGCTCTCTTTGCTACTGAACTCTACTCTGCACCATGCCACACCACTGCACTTTAACTGCAACACTCTACGTAACTACAATCTATTCCACTCTACTCTATGCCACTCCACTCTATGCCACTATACTCTACTCTCCACCACTCTACGCCACTGCATTCTGCACCACTCTTCTCTACTCTACACCACTCTGCACTATACCACAGCACGGTACACCTCTGCACTCTCATTCCATTGCACCTCTGCATTCTGCCCACCTGCACTCTATGCTATTCTACTCTACGTTGCACCACTTCACTCTATGCCACTACACTCTATGCCATTGTACCACTCTACTCTATGCCACTGCTCTCTACACCACTACAGTCTACCCCATTGCACTCTACATTACTCTACTCAGCACCACTCCACTCTACACCACTGCACTCTACACCACGGGACTCCAGACCACTGCACTCTATGGCATTGCCCTCTGCGCCACTGCACTGTACACTTCCTTACTTCAAGCCATTCCACTCTTTGCCACTCTACTTTACTCTGCACCACTGTACGCCAATGTACTATACACCACTGCACTCTACTCTGCAGCACTGCACTCTATGCCAGTCCACTCTAAGCCACTCCACTTCACACAGTGCCACACTATGCCACTCTACCCCAGCCCACTCAACACAATGCCACTCTACTTTATGCCACTCTACTCTACCCCACTCTACTCTGTCCCACTCAACATCACTCTACATATTTCCAAGCCACTCCACTCTATGTCACTCAACTCTTCACCACTCTACGCCACCCTACTCCAATCCACACAGTGCCTCTCTACACCACACTACCCCACACCACTCCACACAATGCTACTCTACTCTATACCACTCTACACTTTCATACTCTACTCAACCACACTCTACTCTACCCCACTTCACTCTACCCCACTTCACTCTACACTATGCCACTCTACTCTATGTCACTCTGCTCTACGCCAATCCAAGCCAATCTACTCTGTTCCACTATACAACACTATAGTCTGTCACTACACACCACTCTATGCCATGCCATCCCACTCAATGCCACTCTAGTCTACCTTGGCCACTCTACGCCACTCTACACCCCTCAACACTACTCTAGGCCACTCCACTGCACAGTATGCCACTAATCTCATTCCACTCTACAGCACTCTACTCTAAGCCACTCCACTCTCTGCCATTGCATTTTACTCTATGTCACTCCAAACCACTGTACTCCAGCCCAGTCTACACCACTTTACATCCTTCTATGCCCTGGCACTCCACTCCACTCTGCTCTACTCCATGCTGCTGTACAACATGGCTAAAAGACATTGGCAAAGTCAATAGCTCTCATGTGGGCGAAACCTATTGGCTTTGCCAATGATTGTTAACACTTCTAATTGCATCACATCGAAACTGTAATGTGTTTCATTGAAATGAGTTAAGTGTAGTGTTACCTTGAAAATAAATACTTTTATTTTCTGTATACTAAATAGAAAACCAAAAATAATTGTAACAGTCACCAATACACCTTAATCACATTTCCAACTCTGACAATAAACAAGTCAATAATCACTTTACCCCTACCCCTTAACCATACACCACAAACCCCTAAACCTATATTCTTTATCATTGATCTTTAATTCTTTACCTTTCACCATAACCCTGTAACTAAACCCTCATTCCCATAACTATACCTTAAGCTCAAAACATGTAACCCTATACTCATCTTATTAACCCAAACCTTTAAACTTATATTCATAGCCCTATGCCTAGTCCACTAACCCATTACTTTTAACCCCTGTACCATATGCCCCTAGGGCTTAGCCCTTTACTCATAACATCACCAGTACCCCAAAGCCCTACCCTTTAACCTTAACTCTCTGTCCTAAAATCTTAACCCTGTAATTTAACCCTATACCCAAATCTTACAGCGTTAGCCCCTATACTCTTAACCACAACCGAGAACTATATAACTCAAACCCTTAAATCTGCCTTCTTAAACTCTTATCCTTCACCCTTAATCCCTAACCGAAAATCCTAGGAAGTGCTATTTTTAGAAGTGCCATTTTATCCTTTTTGAGGCAATACCACTTTTTACTCTGAGTGCAGCCATTTTGATAACTTTTGATCCACCTGAGCAACAAAACAATGTATTTTCGTACACTCTGCAAATTATGCAGCAGATGATGGGTTGTGTGATAAGGGCTGTACATTTTTACATGGAAAAAGACTGCCTGCATTCACATTTTCTGGTGTCCCTGCCTGTAGAATGCAGTTTCTGCTAGTAGTGCTTATCCTACAACAAGCCTGCATTAAAGAGGTTATCTATCTGGGCAGAGGAGTGCATTGAAAGACCCAGGAAGATTTGGGCTAGGAAACCCTCCAACCACTGATGTCTATCATGGCTGGTTGCTAGAGCACGCGGTATTATCTGTTCACCTAATCCAAGCTGAGGAGCATTAGAGCAAAGGTGGCTTGTACCTAGAGTGGGAATGAAGAAACTCTTAGGACTCTGACAATGTTGATGGACTTGTGGTGCCAAAGCAAGGCCGGATTCAAGGACCACTCCCTAGTTGCTGCTCACAGGTTGGGTGAGGAGCCAAGATATTAGAAGCGAAAGCTCCAGGTCAGGTAGAGTGAAACACATGGGGGCATATTAACAAGGGCTTTATCTCCGTTTTTTTGGCTTTAAAAGCCAAAGAAGAGGAGATAAAAATATCGCCCTATCAACAACAGGGTGCTAACATGCAAAATTGCATGTTAGCACCCTTTTTAGGGCTCGCCTACGACGAACGCGCTGAAAGCGCGCTCTCGCAAGCGAGAACTATAGTCGTCGTCTCATCAGTCTAAGACCGACGAAGGGATACAAGACCTGGCCGCGCGCAGGGTTTTTCCATAGGATAACGTTGTGCGCGCGGCCAGGTCTTGTCTCCACGGCATTGCAGTCCGGATCGCGTTGCGCGCCTCTCTGGAATGCAGGGGAGTGTGCATACCAGCGCGCGGCGCTGATAAACAGGCAAGAGGCGCGTGTCGGAATCCGACTCTGCCAGGCTGCACCCGCTTTGCGGCACGGCATTTACTTTCGCTTTTCTTGTTAAATGAATGCTAACATTCATGTCGGATGCACTACGGTGATAACTGCCGGCAATCGTGCAAATTGTGACTACTATTGTAATCTTGTCTGATCTCCGCTTTGCGGCACGGCATTTACTTTTGCTTTTCTTGTTAAATGAATGCTAACATTCATGTCGGATGCACTACGGTGATAACTGCCGGCAATCGTGCAAATTGTGACTACTATTGTAATCTTGTCTGATCTGGGTTCACTATTCTAACTTTAATATTAGTAGTAGCTCGGGGGGGGCTTTTCTTTGAACATAAGTAGTTCTTATTACGCAAAATGTTGGAGACCCCTGGTGTAAGCGGACGGAGAGAGACGTCACTCTCCGTCAAGTTCCTGCACCCGTTTTCTTACCGAGTCACGGACGAACCAGGGGATGCGGCAGCCTACTTGACCAAGATTTTTTGGGAATAGAACCTCTATCCACTCTTCTACTAAAAAGAGGAATTAAGTGAAAAAAGCTTTAGAAGACGACGGACGGAGCTTTTTTTACTCTTCTACCCTGGTTCACTACTATTGGAAAATTATCCTTATTGGGATGTGGCTTGAAGTTACAATATTGAAACCTATTATACCACTGGTGCAATTTGGCTCTTATTAAATTTGAATAGACCTACACTATTACTCTGAAAAGTTGATCCTCTGAAAAAGAACCAAAACTAATAGATGCCATATGTACCTTAGTGCAACATCGCGGACAAACAAATACACTCCTTGATAACGGGAGAAGATCCAGGGACGTCACCATCAACTACCATTTTGCCCTGAAGAAGTCCCTTGAGGACGAAACGCGTCGGCTGTAGACCCTGTGTATAGCTTTTCAACTGAATTGAATAAAGAAACTTCAAGAATACAAGAAATAGTTGCTGTGATCATTACTGTTTACTTTAATAGAGATAACATTTTTTAAGAACGTTTAAGTGGTGCACCTTGACCTTTTTCTCAGATATGGTACAATGTGTCTCTTCCGGCCCTCCCGCCCCCTCACCCGGTGTTTTGTTTCTACCAAGAATGATTACGTTTGAGGATTAGATGTAAACGTCCCTACCCAGATGCTTATTGGTATATTTCTGCGCTTAAGGCTTCGCTCTACTATTATTTTCTTAATAAAGAGAATTAATCAATCCGCCTCATACTCTTAATCAAAGTCTTAACTACTCTTGACGTGCTGTAGCTCATGAAGAGAATCGCACCCAAAGCATGGCTGGCCTCTCATTCCAAAGCGGCTGCACACAGACACTAGACGCTTGTGCAAGGCTTTGGCGTCTGGTATCCGCGTGAGATGACGGACAGGAAGTCACTAGGCAGGAGACAGGAAACTGCCGTTTTTCTTCCCTCGTGCACTGCGAAGTACATGAGCCCAGCAACCCTGGCGAACATGAAGGCACCGTGGGGTATTCCAGGATCCAGCGCTTAAAAGTCCTTGCTCCAAACATCGATCCAAAATATCAACAATAAGGTATGATTAATGAATGTAAGTGTGCAAATGACTGAATTCAGCCGTCCATGCAGACACAGGAACCGAAGATCGCAAGCGTCTTTATTCATCACTGAAGTTTCATGCATTTACGGCCTCTGTAATGACCCCCTAAACCAAGATGAGGAGTGCAATATCACAGCATAACAAGCATTTTCAATGCAACAGGTCTTGCATCAGTTAGAGTTAGAGTAATTGCCATTGCAATTACAATCTTGCATAATGTTTTTGTTTGTAGTGGAGTGAATGTATTTGACACATAAAGATGGTGACAAGAGAAGTAGGTAGCAGTAGTGGAGTATTTACATATGCATAGCTTTATTGCCATTGGTATAAAATAGTGAAAGTAAAAGCATTGTAATTTTTAACGCCAACAGCTCTAACTTTAACGAATGCGAGACCTATTGCATTGCAAATGCTTGTTCACTATGCTTCCCTTTGCATCTCTAATGAGATGCACAGTGGGCGTTCCAGAGCAAAATAATAGGAGAAATGTCGCTAAGCGACATTTCTCCTATTATCAAGCTTCACGCTAACCCTGTTAGAGACAAAAAAAAGCAGCGCTAACGCTGCTTTTTTTACGTCTGCTCATTTTCAGACTTAGCCATGTAATCCAATGCGAGGTGGATTACATGGCTAAGTCCACCATGGGATATCACCAAAGATATCCCAAAATGCCGCTATCGCTGGATTTTTTATCGCCTAGGCGATTAGCGTTGTCAATAACGCGATGACCAGGCGATATTATCCAGCGATAGTGGGCGTTAAAAAATTAACGCTAGGCACCCTTAGCATTAATTTTCCCTGTTCCTTGTTAATATGCCCCATGGAGTTTAGGTGGCCCAGGATAGGTCATTAGCCGGGCCAAAAGTTCAGACTTTTTGCTGTGGTACCAACACCCTGGCTTTTGTAAGGTCGCTGTGGTTACCAGAACGCAACTCTGCTTACTTTTAAATGATGAGAAGGGTCAGTGGCCTGCCTCTAGAAGAGATATAGGTGTGGGAGCCTGGCTTGGAGTTTACTATTGTTACCTTCTCCGAAGGTGCAGGTCCAGGGGCATCACGCAGGGCCCTGCAGTGCAGAGGGCCCCATAACCCTCGAAAGGGCCACCGAACCATCACAGTACCCTCACTCAGCCTAAGGACAAAGTATTTCCATGAGTTAAGGGATACTCAAGGGCCCGTCCTCACATTCTGCAGGGGCCGCTACACCACTGTGCAGGTGGCTGCCACCTTCATTGTCTGTGGACTGTAATGGGACTTCTGGGAATGGGTTATTATGTGCAGGCTCACTTCACAAAAGATAAATGCAACCTTTCTGGCCTTGAAAAGTCTGTTTTTCTGACCTGGAAATGTCCCTCAGTTTGATCTTGAACATATCCCTTCTTTTAGACCTGAGCAAGACCCTATTATGGACTCAGACATGATCTTCTGTCTTACCAAGATATAGGCATGCTACTCTTTCTAACACCGAGGTGTCTGTGTTTCTGACCCAGGCATAAGCCTCCCCCAGGCCAGATATGCACCTTTATCATCCCAGCGTGTCCCTCTTTAGGACCCTGGACATACTTTTTCACCTTGTACATGTTCTGATGCAGGCATATCCCATTTGCAATCCAGACATGTCCTCATTTTTAACCTCCTTACATGTTCATATTTCTGGCCCAGACGTATCGTCTCTGCCTGACCTTATGTCGAGACAGGGCAGGCGGAATGGGAAGGGGCGGGGAACAGGAAGTGACGGGAAAAAGGCAGTATGGAGGTAGGCACTGTGAGAATAAAGACGTGCCTAAGTACAGCTCCTGTCTCCGAGTCTTTTCTTGGGGCAGACAACGGTACACTGGTGACGAGGGTGGGATATCTGCAGCCCACAATACATGTGCCCCTGCCGTAAGTGTTCGGCCGAAGACTGGAGAGCCGGCAGTGCCGCGACGGGAAAGGGCGAGAAGAAAGCGCGAACATCGCGGAAGACATCCGCGCGTCGCCTGGACGCTGCCCAGCAGGAGCGCTGCCAATACTTGCAGCCCAAGCGCAGGAACCATTATCTCGGCTCAGATCGCACCACCGGGAATCGGCTGAGCCTCGGCAGTGAGCACGGAAGGCGTGAAAGGAATGAGGAGAAGCCTGGAGCCCCTCCCCCCAAGCGCTGTAAGTGAAACAGAGCAAGCGAGGGATGTGCCTGAATGCTGTGTAAAATTGGAAGCGACTAAAGCCTAGAACACTATAATAACAATTGAAGAGAGGCAGCTCGAGATTCAATGTGAAAGAAGAGTTTGTCCTGAGCGGCGGCCTTCTTAAAGTCAGGCGCTGGCCATAGACTTCTATTTTCTGTGGCGGCCATTTTAAGGTCAGGAAGACCTAACAAGTCACCAAAAAAAAAAAATGCACAAATCTAAGTGCCAGCCAGTCAAGCAGTTGACAAGTGGAATCAGGATGACCACTCAGCCTAATACCTCGCACCCCGCAGATACTGGGGCAGCGGCTCAACCCCAACAATCGCCTCAAGTATTCATGGGAGTATTCTACTTACGCCCACCAGACCCACTGGAACTGACTTCCGGAAACAGTATGGGACCCAAATGGAAAAGCTGGGCGGAGGATTTTGAAGACTTCATGACAGGGTCCCAGGTGCAGGATCCCAAGCAAAAACTAATAGCGCTGCAAAACCTGGTTGGGAAGGACATTGCGCAAATCATCAAAGAACTGCCCGCTGCCAGCGCCGCCTCCTATGACGATGTAAAGGGGGCCCTTGACCGGAAATTCCTACACAAGCATAACCTGGATTATGAGCGGTATACGTTCAATTTAGCGTCACAAGAAAAAGATGAACCTATGTGTGACTTCATTGCGCGCATCAGACGCCTAGCCCGACACTGTGAGTTTGACGCCTTCACCACAGAACATGCGTTGCGACTACGTATAATTGAAGGCTGTCAATCCGAATCCCTGCGTCGGCGATTACTGAAGAAACACTACACTCTGGAAGAAATAGAGGAGATGACACGAATAAACGATCAAGCGGAAGATCACGCAAAAAAAATGGAAGCCAACAAGCCTGAAAAGAAGGAACAGGCGTTCAGAATGCAAGCCCGCGCGGACACGAAACGTCGCTCGGATCACCACAAATCAAGAAAATTCACACAGACCTCCCGGAAGACGTCATCGCGTCATGAACCACGACATAGGAGAAACAGCAAACCTGCGTCGAGGTGCTACAGTTGTGGCCAAGAATACCCTCACTCGGGGCAGTGCCCTGCCATTGGCCAACAATGCCACCGCTGTGGAAGAGAAAATCATTTTGAAGTAGCCTGTCAAACACGACAGTCGGAGCGGAAGACAACGATGTCACGGCCGAGCACGCGTCACCGTGCTCGAGCGGTAAAAGGGAGAGAAGGGCGTTCGTCTAGCTCGTCAAGATCAAGTGCTCGCTCAGCCAGCTCATACTGATCTCGAAGATCAACGTCTAGTGAATCATCGTCACCCACACCTGTGTCGCTAGACAGCGACGAATATATATGCATGGTGTCAGATCCGGACCGACTAAAGAAGTATCCCAAATTGGACATCCGAATAGGAAATCACCCTGCTAAATTTGTGCTGGACGCAGGAGCCTCCCTAAACTCTCCTTTCTCCTTTCTCTCCAACCGCACCCAAATGGTCCAGCTGCGTAATTTCAGCTCCGCCTGGATGACACTTCCCTGTGGCGTCCCCCAAGGCTCATCCCTAAGTCCAACGCTATTTAATGTCTATGTGACAGATCTAGCCAGGGTCATCAAGGACTTTGAGATGAGCCTAACATCCTATGCGGATGATACCCAATTGATTTTAGCAATAAAAAACAACGGAGATAAAATTGCGGCCAATTTTCAACAAGGCATGGTGACCATCAGTAACTGGATGACAACCAACTGTCTCAAGTTAAACTCCAATAAGATGGAAGTAATGATCTTTGGAAACCTTTCCCCTAATTGGCCAGGAGCATGGTGGCCCGCTGAATTAGGCCCTCCGCCCATACCAGCTACTAAAGTAAAAAATCTGGGAATACTGCTAGACGATAAACTAACATTTGCTGCACATGCAAATTCTATTGTTTCAACCGCGTTTTACAAACTCAAATCCATCAAGAAAATTCTTCCCTTCCTTCCCCCTAACTCAGGTAAAACTCTGGTCACGGCTTTTGTTATGTCATCCCTTGACTATTGCAATGGACTTTTCATCAATGCTCAACAGAAAGTCATTCGCAAATTACAGTCTGTACAAAATGCAGCTGCAAGAATGCTTTCTGGTACCCCAAAATTTAAATCAATCACACAAGTGATCAAAAACTATCACTGGTTGGCGGGAAATAATAGAATTACATTTAAGGCACTTTACATAGCCTACAAAGCTTCCCGTAAACTAGGGCCCCTTTTTCTTATGAAATCCTTGGCATTCTATGCCCCCAACAGAACACTACGCTCTATGAATGCCTTGTTGATGACCGTGCCCCGGACCAAAACAGCTTCATGGGGTGACCGTCGTTTCACCGTTGCCACATCCAAACTGTGGAACTCACTTGATACGGACATCAGATCCTGTCCTACCCTTACTCTTTTCAGAAGAAAAATAAAAACTTGGCTATTTAACCAATAATTCCCATTACCACCTCTCTGGTCTGTCTCTGTCCACAGCGCCGAGACGCCCTCGGGCATTTGCTTGTGCTTAATAAATTTCATAAATAAATAAATAATAAATAAACTATATCTGCACCCTTGAATACCAAACCATGAAACCCAGACCAAAACTAGAACCAGCAGCCGTCCGAGTTTACACATGGATGTCCAGGAAACCGTTGCCGTGTCTAGACCGGTTTAGCACGACACTAGCCTACAAAGACCGACATATCCAAGCCTATGTTCATGTAGTTGAAGGTCCCGACGCAGCCGACTGCCTCCTCAGTTTGCCAACCGCAGAACGCCTGAAGCTCGTTGAACTCCTCTACATGATAGAAGATGCCCCAGATATTCGTCAGTAAATTTCCGAATCTCTTCAAGGGTCTAGGGAAATTCAACCAATTCAAAGTCAAGTTGCACATTGATGAGCAAGTAACGCCTGTGGCGCAACACCACAGAAAGGTACCATTTCACCTACAACATGCAGTGGATGATAAACTGCAAGAC
This sequence comes from Lissotriton helveticus, assembly GCF_964261635.1. Classification (NCBI taxonomy): domain Eukaryota; kingdom Metazoa; phylum Chordata; class Amphibia; order Caudata; family Salamandridae; genus Lissotriton; species Lissotriton helveticus. The sequence goes on along the minus strand of NC_136058.1, from coordinate 272,874,969 downwards.
CTACTAAAGACAGATATCATCGAAAGCTCCTCAGGACCCACACCCTGGGTATCGCCGGTGGTGGTGGTACCCAAGAAAGGGCAAGAAAGAGCGCTTGTGTGTGGACATGCGCGCGCCCAACACGGCCATCGAAATGGAGCGACATCCGGACCCCACATCAGCGACATGATCGCTCGCCTTAACGGGGCGACAGTTTTATCGAAATTGGATCTCAACAAGGGATACCACCAGTTAGAACTGCACGAGAAATCAAGTTACATCACAACATTCACGACTCATCAAGGGCTGTTCCGCTACAAACGCCTTAACTTCGGGATATCATCGGCCGCCGAGATATTCCAGGAAGCCATCCGTCAGGTGATTCAAGGTGTCCCGAACGCTTTCAACTATAGCGATGATATTTTGGAATTCGGAAACAATCAAACTGAACTGACACAGCCCTAGACAGAGTATGCCACGCACTGCTAAACGCCAATCTCACTTTGAACCCAGACAAATGTGAATTTCACAAATCAACTCTAAAATTTTATGGTCACATCTTCTCAAAGGACGGCATGAAACCAGACCCGGAGAAAGTATCAGCCCTCGAAGATACTCCACAACCACAAGACGTCAGTGACCTCCGATCATTTCTAGGGATGGCAAGCTATTGCTCCCGCTATCTCAAAGACTGCGCAACTATCAGCTACCCACTCAGAGAACTCACTTGTCAAGGTCAACAATTTCTATGGACAATGGAGGAAATATCATGGTCTAGATGGGGGGCTTTGAGGCTGATTGGGAAACCGCAGTAACCATCAAAGGGGGGCCAGTGCACCGCATGCTACCAAGGTATGAGGGCCCCAGTGAAGGACTGAGCTCGTCTGCAGAGCCTGTGTTGGGTAATGATGCAATGACTTTAGTAACAGTGAATGGTGGGTGGGAGGTGGGGGGTCGGGATGGGCCGACTATTGATGACATGACTCAGTTTTTGTAACTTACTGAAAATGCAAATAAAAATGTTTATAAAAAAAAAAATTTAAAAACAATTTCTATGGACACCTGCCTGTGACCAAGCATTCAATAAAATCAAGAAGGATGTAAGCTCTGTCATCAACCTAGCATATTTTGACACCAAGAGAAAGACTGAAATAACCGTTGATGCCAGCCCGGTGGGACTAGGCGCCATCCTTGAACAATACCACAAGGACTCTGACCAACGCCACATAGTTGCCTATGCCAGTCGCAGTCTGACCGACACTGAAAAGGCATACTCGCAGCCTGAGAAGGAGAGTCTTGCTGTGGTATGGGCCTGCGAACATTTTCATCTTTTCGTGTACGGAAAGCACTTTACCCTCATCACGGACCACCAGGCCTTCATCACAATATTCGGCAATCCTAGAGCCAAAATGCCCCCGTGCATAGAGAGATGGGGATTGCGTCTCCAAGATTATGTCTATACCATCGTCCACAAGCCTGGGAAATCAGAGAATCCGGCAGACTACATGTCCCGACACCCTCAACCACATACCAAGGAAAAGTGCTCCACGCAAGAGGAATATATCCATTTCATCATCGACAATGCTTGCCCTCCTACTGTACCACTGGAGGCTATCCGTGAGGCATCCACCCAAGACCCCACGTTTCAAGACGTCATGGATCGCATACGTACTAACTCATGGAGACACTTGAAGGACAACTCCCAAAACTCAGCTCATGACACCCAAGAACTTGTGGCATTCAAACACATTCAAGAAGAGCTGTCAATCAGCGTGGACGGTTTACTGCTGAGAGGAGGGAGGATAGTAATCCCACAGAGATTACGACAAGGAATCATCAACCTGGCCCACGAAGGCCACAGAGGAATAGTCGCCACTAAGAAAGCGCTCCGGGAACGTGTTTGGTTCCCGCTACTTGATCAGATGGTGGAAAACACACTCAAGGACTGCACCTCATGCCAGCTAGTAAGTCGTGACGAACCGCCGGTTCCTTTGCAGATGTCGGACCTACCGGACGGGGCATGGCAACAAGTGCCCATCGGCTTCTTTGGCCCTCTGAAGTCGGGCAAGTACATTGTCGTCATCATGGACGAATACTCTCGATTCCCCATCGCACATCAAGTATCCTCCACCAAAATGACGGCAGTATCCCTGTTCTCGATGAGACCTTTGCTGCCTGGGGTATCCCCGTAGGAGTAAAATCAGACAATGGGCCACCGTTTAATAGTCACGAGTTTGCTGAATTCGCAAAACACCTCAATTTCAAGCAAAGGAAGATAACACCGCTATGGCCCCAAGCCAACGGCATGGTAGAGTGATTTATCGGGACACTCAAGAAGGCAGTCCAACAGGCAGAACTCACTAGCCGTGACATACAACAAGTTCTAAACGAAGTACTGCGAGCGTACCGCACCACGCCTCACAGTACCACAAATCAATGCCCGGCCACCCTAATGCTCGGACGAGTTCCCCGCACACGGCTACCCGCTCTGAACAATGTCTCACAACCTCAAACTGTGACCACTGATCATGACACACTGGTCAAACTAGACCACGACAAGAAGCTGAAGATGAAAGTCTACGCCGACAAACGGAGGCATGCAAAACATGCAGACATCCAAGAAGGAGACTGGGTGATGGTCAGGCGCGATTGCAGAACAAAAGCAGACAGTCGATATCTTGCTCATCCCCTGCGAGTCTCCAGTCGGAAAGGGACCATGATTACAGCGGAGGCTGATCACAAACGAATAACCCGGAACATATCACACTTTAAAAGGTACACACCCACTATCTGTGACGAAGCTCGAATCTATGACTCCAGCGCTGATTCCCTGAGTCAGAACGAGAACAGCGACCGAGACCGCTCCAGCCCGGCAAAACATGAAAACGTTAAAGATCACCAGACCCAAAAACTGGAACAGCGCAGCCGTCCACGACGACACATCAAACGACCAGCACGCCTCATTGAAGAACTCTAAGAGACAGTAAGACTGTTTGTACAAAGGGGGGAGGTGTCGTATCGTCTCTGCCTGACCTTATGTCGAGACAGGGCAGGCGGAATGGGAAGGGGCGGGGAACAGGAAGTGATGGGAAAAAGGCAGTATGGAGGTAGGCACTGTGAGAATAAAGACGTGCCTAAGTACAGCTCCTGGCTCCGAGTCTTTTCTTGGGGCAGACGACGGTACATCTTGCTCTAGTTATTGTCCTCTTTCTGAAAGGAACGACTCTTCCTTTTTCACCCTTGTGTGTCCCTCTTTCTGTATTCATACTGACGTGTTCCACCTTTTGATCTATACATGTTACCCTTTCTAAACGTGACAGATTCCCCTTTAGGTCCCGCCTAAGCAGCGCTTACGCTGTCTCTTCGAGACATGCTGTATTCAGTATATGGGCGTAAAGCTCCGCCCACTTTCCGCCCATCTTTTTAATTGGCTCCTGTCCCTGTCCTTTGTAAATGGTGGCTTTTCATTGGTCAATAGGCTTGGTAGTCCCCCGTTGTTATACCGCTTTGTCTCTTCTTGTAACCTGATCACATGGGGACACCCCCTGTTACATGTGTTGTTACTTCCTAGGTTTTAATTGCAGCCTCAAGGCACTAGTTTCTTTAACGGCTTTAGGCAGGACTCACACTTGGTCGTAAGCTAGGCTGGCAGTGGTTACTTCACTCACTAGAACATCTCACATTTATATGAGACCGTCTATAAATTTCCCTTCATAAGCTCCACACAGAGTACAACCTAATCCCTAATTAATGTAATAATTATTTTGTCACATTTCAAATCTACTAATTGTATATATGGACATAGCTGTTTGAATGTACTCATAGTACTGTCTTTCATGCAATGCATTATGGGTAGTGTGGATTTACCATATCTGCTGCAGGGTGCAGTACCATATATGTCCAAAAGAGGTCCCCTTTTGGCCACATATAGTACTGCACCCTGCAACATGGTAAAACTAGGTAAAAAACATTGCCATGTATAATGCTAATAACTCCAACTTTGTAGACATGCAGTGTTGGTGCATTGCTCTCTAGGGACCTCTAGGAGCAGCTTGCCGTACTGCACCTAGACATGCAGTGCTAGTGCCTTGCTCACTAGGGACCTCTAGGAGCAGCTTGCGGCACTGCACCTAGACATGCAGTGCTAGTGCCTTGCTCACTAGGGACCTCTAGTAGCAGCTTGCGGTATTGCACCTAGACATGCAGTGCTGTTGCCTTGCTCACTAGGGACCTCTGGGAGCAGGTTGCGGTCCTGCACTGAGACATACAATGCTGGTTCCTGGCTCACTACAAACATTTGCAACACACTAGGTCTCGCATTACCGAAAGTATGAGCTATTGGCAGTGTATTATTATTTGCAATGCCAATACCTCAAACTATCAGTAATGCGATACCTATTGTGTTGTAAATGCTTGTTCTGACAGTGATGGGTACCCCTTTCTAACCTGTTTATGTCCCTCATGTTGACTATGAAAAGTAACTGTTTCGCCTCTGCAAATCTCCCTCTTTCTCACACTGAAATGCAACTCTTTCTAACCCGGACTTGTCCCTCTTTGTGTTCTGGACATGGCCCTCTTTCTGGCCTGATATGTCTTCTTTTTGATCCAGGCTGATATGTCCTTCTAAGTGACCCTGATCAGTAAATGTGCCTCATTTTGACCTTGGTTGTCCCTCATTTCTGCCCTGGACACATGCCTCACACTGACCCGGATGTGTAGCTGTTTATGACCAGGACATACCCCTGGTTTTTTTCATGCATATGCTCCTCCCTAGGTCTGACGTAACATACACAGCAACAAGAAGCCAGATAAAGATTTTCACATGAAACATCAGCGGTTTATTAGACAAGAGTTAAGAGAGGTGCAATGCTAAAAGCTGGCAGACGCTCCAAGGGGTTTTTCCAGGTATTTCACGCTACCTTCTCAAAGGGATCCAGGGTCGGGCCATATTGCACCACAACCAAGTACCTTTTAAGGAATATAACATGTTACAATGCATGCTATAACATCACGTACTATTACAACGCGGTCGTTACCATGACCGCGTGGTAACTTGTTAGTACGCGATGCATTTACATCGCAAGTCATTACAATGACTTGCACTATGTGCGCTGGACTTAGAAATAGTATTAATTACCATTCCTACTCCAGTGTGCGCAACAGTAGGAAATGAATTGGAATTTATTTCAAATACCTGAGCGCCCCCTAGTGCAAGTCATTGTAATGACTTGTGATGCAATTACATCGCGTACTGACAATGCAGTCGTTGTAACAACCGTGTTGTAATGGTAGCGCGATGCAATGCCAGCGTTGTAAATGCTGTTTCCCCCTTTTAAGATGACACAGATTTGGCATGACAACACAGGCACCTCTGTAGCTGTATTTGGGCTTTTCCATATAGAGCCTCTATCTCTGCTCAGCATCTCTGCTCCTCCCCTATTGTCAGTAGACTTAAAAAAACATAGAGGCAGTGAAGGCTGAACTCCTCTGCGACCCTAGGTAGCAGGCGGAGATTTCAATGGAGTATTGCTTGGTCAGCCGACAGATCGAGGGGGTGGTCGGAGATGATTGTTGGACAAACTCCTCAGCCAAATCCCTAAATGTGTTGGGGTTGTCAGGTGTGTGGAGAGTCCTACATCCCACAAAGAAATGCTATTACTCTGGGGCTCATGGGACCTTCTCCCATCTTGACTACTTGTTATGTCCCATACTGAGACACATTGCATGGCCGAAGTAGCTATACTTGCGAGGGGTTTGTCCGATCACTCACCAGTGTCACTCAGTCTGCGACGAGGGCCAAGGAATTCATTGCTACAGTGGAGTCTTAGCGCACACTGGCTGACCGACTCGAAATGCTCATGGAACCTTCTCCCATCTTGACTACTTCCTTATGTCCCATACTGAGACACATTGCATAGCCGAAGTAGCTATACTTGCGAGGGGTTTGTCCGATCACTTAACACTGGCACTCAGTATGCGACGAGGGCCAAGGAATTCATTGCTACGGTGGAGTCTTAGCGCCCACTGGCTGACCGACTTGAAATGGTATCAATACTTACTTGATGCCATGGACCGTTAGTGCAGCATCAACAAAGACGCCGATGATTCACAAATAACACCTTGGGAAGCCCTTAAGCCCATGCTGTGGAGGGAGGCTATCAGCTATCATATAGGGTGAAACCAACAGAAATTTTAAAAAGCAGCAACCTTCAAAGCACATATATTGCATAAAGTAGAATTGGAAGTGCAGCTCCCAGATTGGTTTTCACCAAGCCATCTCAGGGATTCTCTGCACACCCAAACTGTCCTCAAACAGACATTGTTGTGAGAGGCAAAAAACGCTTGGCTACTCATGCAAAGCCAAATTTATCAGTGGGAGATAATACAAGCAAACCCTCCACTGGCTATGCCAACTACATCTCAGCCATGAGCCTATTAAATATCTGGGCTGAACGAGGATGATATAATGGTGAAGGGGGTAGCCTGGCATAACCCATGTGTTGGTTTCCTGCCATGCTACCCTTTATTCATGCGCAGATGTGTTTGACCTCACAGCCCTAGCAGATTTTTTTGCCGACCTCTCAAACCTGGTGTTAGCCGTAAATGAGAGACACAGAGAGCAATTAGAAAGAGAGGTCACAGATGAGGAGCTAGAAGATGCTCTTGTTCAGCAAAGTTGGATAAGACACCAGGTGCTGATGGGTTCCCTGAGTAGTTTATTAAATCCTACAAATCACACTGAGGTTGTTCTTGAGGCTCAATGGAAGGGAACACTGTCCTGAACTTTAAATGGCCAACATTGTGGTCAGCCCAAAACCTGGCCAAAAAGCATTGCAGCAAAAGGGTGAACAATGCCCTAGCATTGGCTGACAGATTACCAGGTGCCCATATGATCTTCCTAGCAGATTTCCACAAAACATTCGATTAGATCAGCTCGGAATACGTGTTTCTCCTCCTGTGAAAGATTAACTTCTTCCCCAAGGTTATTAGCTGGGTGCACCTGATGTACACAGGCCTCTTGGCACGTGTCAGAAGAGGAAGCTCATTCTAAGGCATCTTCCCGGCACAGAGGGGGACCCTTCGGGGCTTCCCAGCTGTGAACCTTGGTCTTCCCTGTGGCAATCGAGACCCTTACCGGATGGTTAAGCATTTACTCGCAGGTTAAGGATTTTGATTGGGCAATGGGCATCTCAGACAGAGTGGTGCTCTACGCCAATGATGTCCTTATATATATATATTTTTTTAAACATTTTTATTATTTGCGGAATACAACATCTGCATTTATGACAACAGGCATCTAATCACTTTTCATTAGACCAGTAGGAGTTGCGTTATCAATTAGTTCGCTATAGAGCATGAGCAGTTGAACATGAAAGAATTAGGCAGTGCATCAGCATTCAAGACAACAGTTACCTTTCCCGATTGACATTTAGTTAATCACTATCTTAAGTATATCACTTTTCTAGATCTCGTCGTCATCTTCATCTGAGCTATCTAGATCCTCCTCAGGCAATAGTTCACATAAGTCCCCTCTGAAAGAGTTCCACGGTGTCCAAATTTTGTTCCATTTACGCTGACTTCCCCTGTGTTCATACACTGTGCGATCGGTCACCATGATCAAGTCCATATTCCTGCACCACAGCGCTAATGTGGGGGGATCTGCTGCGCCCCATCTCTGCGCTATGTCTCTCTTCGCTACCATGCAACCGAGGGTACTCCAAGTTTGGCCATAGCGAGTGAGGTCAGTGGGGTCCCAGACATTGAGGAGACATTTTCGTGGCTCGGACAGAAGGGAAACTTGTAATGTTTGTGAAATGGTGCGCAGGACCTGTCGCCAGTACTCCACTATAACAGGACAATCCCACAGAGTATGGTAAAGTGTGCCTTCCTCCCCGCATCCCCTGAGGCAGAACGGGTGTGTCGCACGGTGTATCTTGTGTAAGGTTGTTCTGGTGTAGTACACATAATGTAGTATTTTTAGCTGTATAAGCCGGAACTTGGCCGAAATGCCCACCTCCCTAGGGGATGCCAGGGCCGCAAACCACTCCGTGTCATCCATGTCTCCCACCTCTGCTACCCATTGGTCTCGGAGTTTAAGTGTGGGGTCGGGCATATTGTTAAGGAGCATCCAATAAGTGAGGGATGTAGCACACTGCTGCATTAAGTCTGTGAGCAAACGGTCCTCCATTGGTGAGGCCTCAGGGACATCAGTATCTGCTGGGATCGCTGTTAGTAAAGCATGCCTAATTTGCACATATCTATATGTTTCGGCCGGTCCTAGATCATATTGTTGTTGGAGTTGTGCAAAAGTAACCACCGTCCCCTTATCCCACATGTCCCCTACCGTGGAGATGTTCTTATATATATATATTTTTTTTTTAAAAGACCTTTATTATGTATAGATGCAAGATAAAACACATCGCATCGCCTACAACCCTCCAAGTGTTTCATTCTTGTGCTTCTACTCATTCCTGATCACTTATACACAGCCAATAGGCCGACAACCCTGGGGTCCGGCGGCGTTTCTTGATAGCGTTACCAATAGTACGTTCTGTGTCTTAGGCGACAAAATGTAGGTCTTTCAGTTTTATATTTTTACTTTGTGAACATAACTTGTAACTGGGTTCAAATTACACAATCACAGTTCCTGATAAATACCACGTCAGTGACCACACATTGAATGGATCCTATTACCTAGTATTATATCTAGAATTATATCCAGCGTATCTCACATCACTATTACTCCCCCCAGGACCCACTCCCCTTCACCCTCTTCTACTCCCCTACCTCCTCTTCGTCAGATATGTCGTCTTCCTCTTCTGGTAGAGGGTCGCACAACTCCACTCTGTACATGTTGCAAGCCATCCATACTTTATTCCATTTGCGGGGGCAGGTTCTAAGCACATACACCGCACGTTCAGTGAACATTAAGAGATCCATGTTTCTGCTCCACATCGAGACCGTGGGGAGATCCGACGTGCCCCACTTCTGCGCGATGTCTCTTTTGGCAACCATTATGGCCAGAGTGGCCCAGATGTGGCCATACCTAGACAAGTCCGTTGGTTCCCAAATATTTAATAGACATTACGCGGCTCAGGTATCAGGGAGATCTGGAGTGTTTGGGAGATAGTTGAATACTGGCGACAGGTGATGCGCACTATCAGTGTGGAGTCCCACAGCGTATGGAAAAGGGTACCTTCCTCCCCGCAGCCACGAAGACAAAATGGGTGCGGCGCTCTGTGTATCCTTTGGAGCATGTGTCTGGTATAGTATGTACGATGTAGGATTTTGAGCTGCACTAGTCTAAATTTGGCCGAGATGCCCACCTCTTTCGGGGATGCCAGTGCCTCATTCCACTCTGAATCGTCGATTTCGCCAATGTCTCCCACCCATTTCTCTCTCAATATCAGTGTGGGGTCTGCTAAATTATTAAGCAGTTTCTTATAAGTAAGGGATGTCGCGCCTTGTTGCATATAGTCGGTGAGTAGTCTATCCTCTTGCGGCGAGGACTCCGGGACCTCAGTGTCAGCTGGTATCGCTTGCAACAGCGCGTGCCGTATTTGCACATACCTATAAGTTTCATTCGGACCCAAACCATACCGTTGCTGGAGCTGAGTGAAGGGGATCACGGTGCCTCTTTCCCACAGATCGCCCACTGTGGAGATACCAATGCTATCCCACTGCGTAAAGCCTTTACTGTACCTCAATCGCCCTAGTGCTTTTGTGTCGTGTGGGCCCTATCAAATTCTTTACTTGGTGCCTGTTGTAGAGTGCGGACAACATGCAATTAGTCCCCAGTGGTGCATGTATCCACTAGTTCACAAGTTTAAGTTGCGCTGCCCAGTAGTACAGCTGCAGATTTGGCAAGGCAATATCCCCATCATACCAATCCCTGTTCAACTTGGCATGCACAATGCGTGGCGGTCGATTACTCCATAGCAAGCTGGAAACTATCGCAGCTACCTCTTGGAAGTAGAGCGTCGCGATCGGATATGGTGTGTTTTCCAGGGCATACAAGAATAGTGGGAGCGCCTTCATTTTGTAAAGGGCAAAGTCAGAGGCAGGGTCGCCCAGTGTTTCACGTCGGAGCGGAGACGGTCTAAAGGGGGTTTTAGGTTTTTTTCGAGGAAGTCTGCGGCATCATCGGTGATGTGTATGCCCAGATATTTAAAGGAGCTCAACGTCATTAAAAGTGGACAGTCTGCTGCGAGCAGCCCCTTCAAGATATAGATCACCGACTTTGACCAATTTAGCGTGTACCCTGACGTTTCCCCGTATCGTTAGAAGCGCCGGGATGCCTCTCTCGGGGTCCGTCAAATAAATGAGCATATCATTCACGTAGAGCGACACGCGGTCCTCCCAACCCTCCCGCCAACTAATTCCTTTCAACAACGGTGCCTTCCTAATCAATATCGCCAATGGCTCCAAGACCAAGGCAAAAAGGCGTGGGGACAAGGGGCAGCCCTGACGCGTGCCTCGTGCCAACTGGAATGTATATGAGATGTGGCCATTCGCGGTGACCTGTGTCACTGGGTCGGTATACAAGAGTCTGATCCAGGAAATATACTTAGGGCCAAAGCCCATACGGGACAGTACCGCAAACAAATATTCCCACTCCACCATGTCAAAGGCCATTTTGGCATCTAAGGATAGGAGTCCTTATATTTTTAATGTTATTGTTCTCCAGGCACACAGTGTTAAATTGAGATTGTGGTTTCAAGAGTCTTTTTATTTCTTGATTCTGAAAGCCATTTTGCCAACACTTGTTTCGTCTCAAGCTGTTGATGTCACAGCACACTTCCTCAGGGCAAGATTCTACAGCAAATCATAATCTCGGATTTGAAAACTAATATTAGATTCATATTAGAAACAGTTTTCATTATTTTAGGAGTTGTGACAGGCCCACAACCTTGGTTGCATGCTCTAAGGGTTCACAAAGTATTTTAGTAGGTGTTTGGTGTATTCTTCAACTCAAAGGCACCCTGTGTCAAGCCTCAATCTTGTATCCCAAAGTGCTGTGTTTCACGAGGTGTTATATTAGTAGGTGAGTGCATATCCAACTCATAGACACCCTGTGTCAAACATCAAGTCTATATCCCATTGTGCTGTGGTTTTTAGGTGGACAGTACTCATTTGCATCTTGTGCGGTGATATTAATTAATTTAGACCCAACTCAGTCAACACTCAGTCTCCTCCCGCAAGCTCACTATTATGGCTTGTCAGGTAGTGTCATCGGTCATCACGTCTGGCTAAAACCAAAGTGAAGTCCATTATTAAATATCCAAATACATCCTCATGTTCTTAACCATGGTTCTTTTGCACCTGGGTCCCCAGTCTTACCTCTATTTTGAATTGCTGAGCTTGTTTTTCGTAAATAAATGATTGGATATATTTGTAAATGAAGCACATCACTTACGAGCAGTCTGACTCAACTAAGGTCCACATACAATTTACAAATCTTCGTGAAAAGGCATCTCAGGAGTAGGGATGCCACCTTTCCAAGAGAACAATACCGGCCATTTGTTGTTGCATAAAGAGTCTGCAATGGCCACGCCTTAACGCTAAATAGGGCTGTAATTAAAATGGCATGTATTCATTTGTAGCATGACTTTTCTGTCTTTGTTTCATTTATGTTAGTTGTGGATCATTAATGCAGCCCTAGAATACATTTAAAGGTGCTATTTATATTTGCTGTTTGAAGTATGCACACATTAAGTGCTAAAAATACCAGCTGTAGGTGATTTTACTTATGTTGTACTGGCTGGGACATCAATATACTGGTGATGCTGGTATAAATCCGATCAGCTAGCAACCCTAATCAGGAGACTGAAAGTTTGTTGCAGGATCAGCACATTATTTTCTCCACCCTCCATCCCTGATTGATGCCATCATAGCAATCGTTTAACTTATATCTGAAACCCTACGACAGCTGTCATTACAATAATGATGAAATGCTCCAGTTATCTGGGAATACATTCTGCATTCAACCAACTCCCTCCTCATTATCACCACTCACCCTTCACTTTCATTTTCACCCTGCACTCACAACAATCACACTGCACTCATAACACTGCTCACCATGCACTCACTGCATTCACCCTCCTCCTACCCTGCACTCACACTAGCACACCGCTCAATCTGCAAGCACATGACACTCCACTCACTAGTCACTTTCACCACTCACCCTACACTCACAGCAATCACACTATACTCACGATGTTACTCTGCACTCACACCATTTCCCTGCACTCACATCTTTCATCCTCCTTTTACCCTGCGCTCACATGAGCAAACCACACACAATGAACTCACAGAAACCACACTGCACTTATGCCCCTTGCCATTAACTCATGCCGTTCTGCCTCCACTTACCCAGTCACATGAGTACACCGCTCACCCTGCACTCACAGTGACCACACTGCACTCACACCACTCACCATGCACTCACACTTTTCACCCTGCACTTACACAAGCACACTACTCACATTGCACTCATGTGATACTTCACCCACCTGTCACTCTCATTGCCCACACTGCAATCTTACTCAAACAAGCACATCACTCCCCATGTATTCATTTTCCTACTCTGCACTTTCACCCTCACTCACAATCATATATCACATCACTCTCACAGATCACTGTACAGTCTTGCTGGTCACTCCACACCACACACAGACACACCACCCACCCTACATGTACGCTGCTCACATCAACCTGCACTCACTCCTCTCACTCTGCACGGACTCCTCTCACCTGACACTCACATGGGCCCTCCTTTCACATTGCATTCATGCCATTCACCAACAGTAACATCGGTACATTTTTCACCCTACACTCACACCACTCACCTTGCACTCACTCACACTATTCACCATCACCCTGCACTTACATGAACACACCTCTTACCCTGCACATATAAAAATTACACAACTCTTGTGAATATACACATAGTTCTACAAAGGCACCCACAAAATACTTGCTCTTTCCATGGTTCTAGAAGCCAACTAAATTCCGTCTGCAACAACGGGCTGGTGCAAGAGGGGAGAGTGGACTGAGAATGTGGGATGGCGCAAGGATGGGGACTAGAGCTGATGCTCTGGGTTCTGGCGATGGATTGAGGATCGTGTGACACCTTCAGCCATTCCTGGCCTTCCATTCACCACAATGCTTTATTCCGGGACTTGTAGTTTTGTGTTTACATTGTAAGTTGGGTCTCAAAAACCCCAAAAAGGCAAAGTGTTACTGGAGAAAATCCATGGTTGCTGAAGAAGTCAGGCATTTCATAAGATACGTTGGATGCTGTGATATACATGTTAGAATGTGTATTCGTTCATTTCTGATATTGTAACTGCTTGATCCATACGTGAAACCAGAGATAAGCCCTGTACAGCTACTTTAAGGAAGTGTGTGTTTCATTCACATCATACTTGTAACAAACAAAGACCAGGCAATATATTATTCATTTGTAATATAGAATATGTTTTATTAAGCTTCACTAAAAGATTAGGCAGGTATAGCAGAAGCAGCAGGGCAAGCTTTTCGAACACAATAAAAGCAGATTGACTAATGGAAGTGTGAGTGGCAGTGTGTCTGTGTGTGAGTGTGACAGAGTACAAGTGTACGAAAGAGTGCAAGAGATATATTGAGAATGTGTGTGAGAATGTGTGTCAGTGTATGTGTATTATGCGTGCTGCTGGTCTGGCATACTGGAGGTTATTCTTGCCTTAATGACAAGGGCACTAATAGCATATTGATGGGAGGTGTTACCTAATGCAAACTGCAGGCCCTGGCATGCTTCTATTAAGACACCATCTTTGGCTGTGGGGACTCGAACTGTCTAACTGAAAAAGCTGCTAGCCCAGTCATACCCAGTGGCAGGGACACAGAACACGGGCCACCACCTGAAATGATGCACATAATTCTTAGCATAAGGGGTAGATCCAAAGCAAAATGTTGGAACTGATATTTGAGTTAACTCTTGTCATAAGATTTCCTGTACTCATTTTATAGGGGATGTCAATGGCAAAATGCATACCCTTGTATACTGGAGGGAATTTTTAGAGGTACCCATGGCTGTGGCTGAGAAGTCCTTGGTAAATTTCTGGCACTGTCATTTTGAATGTACTCCTTGGCATAAGGGGTTCATTCATGAAAAAATTATGACCCTGGTACAGTGGAAGTAATTTCTGACTTAAGAATTTGAAATAAATTAGATCTATTCCTAGGAAAAGCCAGGCTTCCCTGGGGCACTATGAAAATACTGGAATAATTAATGAATGTCCAGCGTTTAAGCAAATGCAATCCCAAAAGTTTCCAAACATTCTCAGGGGAGAAGTCTACTCTCCCTTAAATCATCTACAAGAAATCTGTTAACTTGTTTTGCTTTCTGGATACTGGGGAAGTATCACACCCCACTGCTTACATATATGTTTTCCTCATATAAAGAGTATGAGGTTAGCTCTCATCCCATTTGTCTTGCCCCATTGCTGGGAGATGAAGTGGCTTTAGAGCGGTGCGACCGGTGTAGCCGCACCTGGTGTTCACTTTGGTGGGAGGCGCTGTGTTTAAAAATCATTTTTGGTTTGAAAGCACATGAACTCCCTTGTGCATCAGGTAGCTTTCAGGCAACAATAAACATATCAAGATAACTCTGATGATTCATTTTCCTGCTAGTGAGAGTTCAGAATTTTGTCTAGCTGCAGTTTTGGCTCATCGTAAAGTACCACGGAGGGTTAATGTGCCTTCTGTGAAGAACGTGTACCATGCAAAGCACAGAACTGAGTGTGACTGAACTATGAGTAGCACTATAAACAAGCATTTGTAATGCAATAGGTCTTGCATTTACAAGAGTTTCGTAAATGCGACACCTATGGCATTTCAACTGCTAGTTTGTAAAAACGCCCATGCGGCAGATATGCTGAAGGCAGAACCAGTTTCATCTGACCCAGTCAGGCCCTCATCTCTCAATCCACTGGTAAATTACCCCCGTGTCATATTTGTTTCTGTGCACTGCTTCCCTTCACTCAGGTCCCAAGGGTGTCTTATACGCATCCGCCTTAATACCCAGCTCACATGTTCTGCTTAGTTTACTAATAATTTACAGCCCGTTTGTGTAAAAAATTTCAGAGACGCTGGTGACACAAATTGTTAGCATATATAACTGGCTGAGCTTTGATAAACAAGCACAGTGCTTGCTCCCTTAAAGATACAGGCCTTACGCGGCAGCATGTGTTTCCGATTGCACGCCGGCTTCGGCCCAATGCAACTTGGAATCTGTATTTCGTGCCCTCAGCATTCATGAGGTAAAAGGGAAGCCTTTTTTCACCAGAACATTACAAATTGCCTCAGGCGAAACAGCTTGAAAGCAGAAGCGTTTGGTTGACATCAAATGCACCACCCATTCGTGTCTTCATTATAAACTGGAAGCAGGACTTTCAGACTGAAGCAGACGCTTGATTTGAAAACATTTTCTTCTGCGCTTAATTTGTATAATACTATACGATAAAATAAAATAACTATCTGCACTAAAAGAAGAAGGTAAAAAAATACAGGAGGAAGGCACAAAGAAAGTTTAAAGAGAGACTTCAGAAAGAGGACACCCAAAACAGAGTCAAACAAGCGAAAGCACAGCTCGTTGCCCGTAAATAGTAATCTGAACCACGAGGAGAGGAATGCAGCCACCACCCTGCGTGCCGCTGCCCGCTCCCGCAAGGAAAATGCTGTGGAAGTGAACATTTACAAAAGAGGTGGGACATGGGCCCGCCTTTAGCCATTTGCAGGCTACGATAACAAAATGACACAGCCAACATCCAACCTTGTCAGACCTACACAAAGTAGTTTAGAGCGCTTACAAGAAGTCTCGCAGTGCAGCGCATGCGCGCTGGCTCAGGCTCAACCTAAAAAACGAAACGTATGTCGGAGAGAAGCTATGGATAGATGAGGTGCATTGGTGGAGAGTGGTAGTAAGGGAATTCATAGAGGAGGATGATATAGGGGAGGGAGTGCCAAAAAAGACTGTCGTAACAGCTGCCACCAGCACTCGACCCGGCCCTGGCTGGGAGTCTTAGCCCCCTCCCCCCCCAACCTCCCCGAAGTTCATGTCTAGTTGCGTCCTTGGATTGTGTCACATTTGAAGTACCTATGTAGGATTTACTACAGACGTGATAGTCTGTGGAAGATGAGGGTGGTGCGTTCCGCGGATTGCCCACAATGCCGCACTCAACACAGACTTCCTGTGTACTATTTGGGCCTGTGGGAGTCTGGCCCCACCGGGAAGGGGTACGTGCATGCTTGGGGTGGGTACTTCGTTGGTATATCCCCAGAGACCCAAAAGTTGCCCTTGTGCACATTATGATGGACATCGACAGTAATAGATATAAGCTAGCTCTATCGTGGTTGGGTCTTGCCGTGGCCAAAAGGCACATTGCTAAATCATGGAAAGCTGCAGAGCCCCATCATTGGAGGGATGGAAGAGAGGCGCAGATCAATCCCTGAGGTTAGAGATGTATATATATGCAGCCAGAGGGTGTACAAGAAGCCAATTCAGAGGCATCCCTCTTGAGCCCTACTGAGGGCTGGCCATGATGAATGAGAGTGAAAATATGGGCTTTGGCACATTTTGGGCCCGATTCACAGAATGAATTTAAGACTCAATCCTAAACTTACTACTATTTTGGTATTCACAGAATGCACTTACTACTATTGGTATCACAGAAGTTAAGATTTTGTCTTAAGTCTGTCTTAAGGCTGTCCTAAGTCTGTCTTAAGTTTGTCTTAAGACAAACTTAAGACAAAATCCTAACTTCTGTGAATACCAAAAGTAGTAAGTGCATTCTGTGAATACCAAAAGTAGTAAGTTCATTCTGTGAATACCAAAAGTAGTAAGTTCATTCTGTGAATACCATAAGTAGTAAGTGCATTCTGTGAATACCAAAAGTAGTAAGTTCATTCTGTGAATACCATAAGTAGTAAGTGCATTCTGTGAATGCCAAAATAGTAGTAAGTTTAGGATTGAGTCATAAGTTCATTCTGTGAATTGGTGGGTAACATGGTTGGGAATGTGCACTACCCAGGAGGTGGTTAAAATGAACTAATATAGAGAGTCGGGTCGTCTGCAGTCGCAATATGTACTTTCTGTTTGTTTGCTTTTCTTGTTGAAAAACTCGATCAAACGTTTTATTAAAAAAAGGAGATGCAGTTCTTTCTGACCCTCTTTCTGATCTGGAGATGCCCTCTGACTGACCCTGACATGTCCATGGTGGGCGCGAGCGGGACACGTCCCTCTTCCTGCCCTGGGCATCCCCGTGCCGGAGGTGACCCAGACTGACGGCTGTAAGTGGAACCCGCAGCCTGGCTCCCGTTCTGCTGTTTTAGGAACTGGGAGGGGTGTGCGGGAGCCCCTCTCTGGAGCCCTGGAGGGAGGCGCAGGGGAGAGAGCTCCAGAGATCACATGCTGAAGTGCAGACAGAGAGAGGGGAGGAGGGGAGACCTCGGCTCGACTGTAAGAGGAGATCCCAGCGCGCGCGCGGTCTGCTGAGCTCTGCACTTGGGCTCTGGTCAAACACGGCCAGACACACACACACACACACACACACGCACACACCCTGGCCAAGGGCGCTGCGCTTCAGCACTGCGAGCCCCGGAGCCTCTGCCAGACGCACGCACCCTGGCCAAGGGCGCTACGCACCAGCAGCACCCCATAAACTAGAGGCTGGCCAAGGGCACTGCGCCCCTACACACCGCGCACCAGAGCCTAGACCAGGGCGCTGCGCTTCAGCACTGGGAGCCCCGGAACCTCTGTCAGACGCACGCATCCTGGCCGGTGTAGCTGTTCACCAGTACCCCAGCACCGAAGCCTGGCAAAGAGCGCTGCACCCCAGCACTCCACGCGAGCGCTGCACCCCAGCCTCCACGCGAGCGCTGCGCACAGCACCCCAGCACCGGAGCCTGGCCAAGGGCGCTGCGCACAGCACCCCAGGACGCCGTGCACCAGAGCCTGGCCAGTGTCGCTGGGCCCCAGCACCGGAGCCTGGCACAGAGCGTTGCGCTCCAGTACTCCGAGCACCGCACCTCCTGTCAGACGCACACACCTGGCCTTAGAGCGCATCAGCATCCGCTTCTACCGGAGCTTGGCCAAGTGCGCTGCGCACCCGCACCCCGCGCACTGTCAGACATGAGAAAACATCCTAATTGAACCTACCGGAGCGGGGAGAGAGAAGGGGCAGCGCCTGACACCTGGGGGAGCTCCACCCCTTTGCCCTAAGAACCCACCCCTTCTTCTCTCGGATTCGGGGAGGCGCAGCCCGAACCCGGCTTTAATTCACTGTGCTGAGAAGAGAATTGTTATATGCCGAGTTTCCTGTGCACGAAGATTTACCTCAGAGACGAATTTATGGACAATTTATGGAATACTTAATGGAACCGCGAACAACCTCAAGCATTTCTCTACTAAGTCACAGTCAACTTTCCAAAAACTAAAAGCACTTGCGAACAGCCCTGAAGAATTACCGCACTATTCACCACACCTGAAGAATAACAGCACTTTGGTAACCCCTCAATAATTACCGCATCTTTGATCACTCCTGGAGGATTTGACGCACTCTTGGTTACTCTGTGGATTACCACCCGTTTGGTCACTCCTCGACAATTACCGCCTTTTGGCCACTCCGGGAGGCACGCCTGAAGAGCTGCCATTCTTTTGATCACTACTGAATATTAACCGCACCTTTGGTGTCTCCTGGAGGATTTGACGCACTCGGGGGCGCCCCCAAGAACTTGAGAACCGGTTGACAGGTTTGAGTCTGCCCTGAGCTACAAGTGTTTCGTCACTCCATAGCGCGCGGACTTTGCGTCATTTTGGCACTTTGAATGCGTCACTGGCTGTCGAGAACCACAAGAGTGTGAGTGAACCAGCCTCGCTTTGGCCGCTTCCCCTACTGTGAGTATACGCTCCCTCACCCTACAACCCGTCCACGAGCCGTCTGTCTTCCCTCTGGCCGGAAAACGTTACCCATTTCTGTCACACATGTTCCATGTACGCATGCATCATGGATAGATCATTCTGAAACAAGGTATGTGCAGGCCCACCCATTCCACACTTACCAATATTGTTCCAGACCATTCAAAACATGTCTGGGGTTACTCATTCCAATGTAAGTGGGCGGGGGCCAGCGATCACGCCAAGAAGCAAGCATGGGCTGGTAGTTCAATACATGTGATTACATGTGATCATATATTTTATGCATATATGTGTTAGAGCTTGGTCATTTCATGTACATATTTATGTGACACAACCGTTCTTGGCGTTACACTCGTCCATTCTGTACATACATTTACTTTGGACTCCCGTTAAAAACATATGTTCCACATATATCAGGCAACACCCTTCGCTCCCATGCATTTTCAAGGATTTGCCCATTCCAATGTACAGAAACCTTCCTGTAGGACCTGGCCTGCGTTTCAGGATTACTAGTTCCATATGTCTATATATGCACACGCATACCATACATTCCTATATGCCATTTCCTATTCCCTGCAAATACATGAGGGAGCCCACCCTCCCCACTCACATACATGGGCGTAGCAATAACTCACAATTTAAAAACACCTTCTGCAGTGTTCCTTGTACATCCAGCTTTCAGGCAGGTATAAAACTGTCAAGAAAACTCTTGTGATTAATGTTCCTGTTAGAGAGAGAGATCAGGGTTGTGTCTAATGGCATAAAGTAGCACAAAGGGTTAATATGCCGGCTGTAAAGAAGTTGAGAACATACCGTGCAGATCACAGATGTGTACTTTGTATGGCTACCTGAGTGGGTTACTGCTTTTGCCACAGAGATCCTTGTGTTACCACAGTACACAAGATACATTCGTAATATAGAACAGTGAATGTTACAGATTGTCATCAAAGAGCTATATACAAACTGCATAAAATAGTTAGGACGTTCTGGTTCCCACCCCCCAGTCTTTCATTATCTATTCCTAATGTTGCTAAAAAGTGTTGGTTTGGGTCTATACACATTCTTATTAGTAAAGTCAGCCTTTACCAGTGCTTTAAAAGAAATGTATGAAAGCGAGGGGCTTTGGAGAGATAAGGGACACTTTCGCCAGTGGTAGTCAGGGAATCCGAGGAGGAGGTCATGGGAGGAGGGGTGCAAACCTGGTTGTTGCACCGGGTGCCACCAGCGCTAAAGCCAGCACTGACTAGCAGTGGTAATCTGGAGAACTGCAGAAATTTTGCCAGAGACGTTTCATTGGGGGCCATTTTATTATTTATTCTTTCTTTATTTGAGTTTTATATAGCGCTGGCTAGACCCGGAGGTATCCGAGTGCTTTACATAGGGTTTCACAGAGTTACAACATTACATCAGTTACCAGTTACATCAGTTACTAGAAAAACATTTCAAGAGTGTAAAGACGAGATAAATGGAGCTTATAAGGGAGAGGGGGTAGGGTAAAGGGGTAGGAGGAAAAAGGTGGAGAGACGAGGGAGAGTCTGCCCAAAGTCGGGCTGGTTAGGTGACGGCCGAGGGTGAGGTCCACAGCCCATCTCCTCTATAGCTATCAAGTAGCTCCACTGGGCACCGGCCAAATAGCTAGGTCTCAACGGAAAAACATAAAAAAAGTTATTTTAACTGGCATGTCAGAAATACAAGTACAGGGTGTTCCTTCAAGCCCAGTTGCTTACATCCTTTACATGTGTTACACGCATCACTCAGCAGCCAATGTTTTATTGTCCCTTCGTTTTTCAGGCCCAACATGAGCTCTTCAGCGCGGGACATCTGGGTGCTGGCCACTTTTCTGAGTCTACTGACCAGGGGCCTGCACGGCCTCTCGCTGGTTGCCCAGGTGAACACCTGCGAGGCCAACGGCAGCATCTACTACGTGGGCGAGTGGTACTTCCTGGACTCGGACCACTGCACCCAGTGCGAGTGCACCGTCGAGGGTGCGGCCTGCGCGCGCACCGAGTGCACCGCCCTGCCCCCGGCCTGCATGCACGTCAGCCACTACCCCTCTGACTGCTGCCCCCGCTGCGAGAAGATCGGCTGCGAGTACCGGGGCGAAGTCTACGAGCTGGGCGAGCACTTCCAGGTAAGGCCGCAGTGCTTAAATTGAGGCGTTGGTTGCCGGTTGGGGCCACCTGCACTCATTGTTGGGGACCAGCACAGCACTTATTTTTCCTCTTCGAACGTCTATCAAGAGCAAGATAAAGAAAAAGCATTGACAAGCATTGAGTGGAATTATGTGGCATGGTGTGCAGTGGGAATATTTGGATAGTAATTATGTGCTATTGAGTGTACTGGAATTATGTGGAGTGGTATTATGTGTCCTTTGAAAGCGACGAAGTAGCAAGCAAATGGAAAGCCTATGGGTGGGCTGAAGCCCACAGATTGAACACAACACATCTCGTCTGTCTAGCTGAGGCCTAAAAAAGGGAATTGCAGTACAGTGCTTTGTATATCAGTCTAAGCTTCTCTCCAGATTCTTGTCTCAAAGCATGACCAGTGTCGATGATGCCTCACTGATGGCGCAACTGTTCAAGTCTACAGCATCCCATAGATGAAAATGTTAATGACACAAGCACCAGCAGATTAAAAAAAAAATGTTCTGCCGTCTGATGCAATTCTCATCACATTTTCCATGCGTGTGCAAGTTTCTGAAGACAGCCTAGTATGGACAGAGATAGATAACTGAGTTATACAAATACTGCAATCAGAGCAGACTAGATGAACCACGAATTACATATGCATTCAGGGCTTAATTTGAGTCAGTGGTTTCTGGTGCTCGGCAGCGGCACTTAATTGTGAACACTAGTACTTATGACAGTCTGCCACATGGTGGCGCTCAGTGTCATTTAGAGAGGAGCAGAACAACTGCTGTTTATTAATGCAATATACATTTAGAGCGATTAATTCCTACCGCCTAAACATAGCTTTGGGGGCTTGGAGTTGTATGAATTATCACACTTGTAGGTATGCTGTGAGTAGGTACTGTCATTGGCAGCGGTGGCAGGGCCAATGGGTGGTTAAAGCTGCAGTGGCCTCCTGATGAGTGCACAGGCACATATTTTATTGCAAATTAAGCACTGTCTGCATTATATGAAAAAAACCTAAGTGGTGTAATGGAATATATAACAAATCCAACAATCAGCTATGTATACCAAACATAAATGCAAAACAGGGCTTGTGTTATGAGGAACACAGAATATAATATTAGCTTTCCGGTTATAACCATCACAATATCCTTGGCACCACAGACCACTGGATAGTAAAAGGCAGGCGGAGGAAAATAGAAATGCAGTCAGGTTAAAATCCTTATATGGAAGCATCACCCAGGTATCAAACATCAATGTTGATTAGAATCTTTTAGCATCTGGAAACAGGTTGCTTTATTTCGCAATACCTGCGTGGCTGTTACGTCTTTTGCACATAAACACTCTGGGTCTTATTTACAAGCCTCTTGCGCCACTTTTGCGCCATTTTTAACATGGGAAAAGTGACAGCCGAGTGGCGCAAGGAGCTTGTAAATAAGCCACTCTGTTCAGCTGAATTTATGTCACTAGCTCTCACCACCTCTCAACTGGTCCATAGAACTGGCGCTTTCTGCGTGGTTTTCAAAGACAAGTCTGTGATGCCATATACAGAGGGTAATATAGATTAAGTTGTGAAATGATAACCCATAAAGACTGGCGTATCGTCTGTCTGCTTTAAAATGACTGCGTGATTTAATGACTATAGCTGAGGGAGGGTGTTGGCAGGGCTGGTGCTAGGCATGGGCAGCATGGGCAGCTGCCCAGGTCCTCGAACTCAGCCCACCAGCATGGGGCCACGCGTTGGTGATGTGTCCTGTTGTTTCCCTGGCGATCTATTTCAAAGAAAAGTGGCACCTTGCAATTAAGGTCCTTCGAGGGGCCCCCCTCCCCGGGCCTCTCAGGGATGGTGTCTGGAGGCATAGGGGATGGAGAAGCTCCCTTCAATTGCAAGGAGACCATTCACAGACACTGTGGGAGGCCCATTATCCAGCATTTTTTGCGCCCCCACAGTTTTAACCTTTAGCCCACAAGCAATTCTCAAACCTATCAACTGAAGGTGTGAGAAATGCTTGTGGGCTGAAAGTTAAAACTGTGGGGGGAGGGTGGGCGCCAAAATGCTGGACAATGGGCCTCCCACAATGTCTGTGAATGGTCTCCTTGCAAGGGGCCACTTATCTACATTAGAGGGGCCTCGCACATTCCATTTTAGCCCAGGGCCTCGCAAATCCTAGAACCGGCACTGGGTGTTACCAACACATTCCATTTGGGAGGATGCATGGTGAAATGAGGCAGTCGACACATGCCTTTTTAAGAAAGTAAAATGGCTTAACTGGCAGAGGATCTAAGAAAAACAAAAAAAGTAGTCCCAAAGCAATGCCTTACTATTTCCACTGCGTACACTGACAGTAGTTGGGCAGATCGCCCGGGCAGGGCTAAACACGGAAGAAACATAACGTATACATGCCCCTGACAAATAGGGGGAAGGCAAAATGGAGCGACGATGGTGCCAGCAAATGGGAAGCCACTGGGCGGGCTGTACCCCACGATGTAGATACAGCATATCTTGTTTCTCGACAGGGCATGCACGCCATCTAGTGCAGAAATCTAACAACACACAAAGGTGAAAGGAGGGAGAGCAAGAAGATGAAGCAGGGACTCGCAGGAGTGAGATAAAGGCAGGGGGAGAGTCTGAGAGTGGACGGAAGCAACCTAAGGTTAAGTCAGGACAACGCGTCCTTGGTATGCAGCAGTACAAAAGGGGGTGGTGATGGACGGAGCATCTGAATCAATCAAACACTCACACCCAGTCAAAAGATCTGGGTTTAATCCATCACCGTTCTTTAGCCCACTCTGCCACCCCAGTTCTGACATGGCTCTATGCAAATCAGTCTGACCCTGTGCCTCATGGGAACAGTCCAGCCCGAACTGCCAAGCCATGTCTTCCCTGGACCGGAAACAAGCTTCCGAGGACCGGTTTCTGGCATTCCAGCCGTCTTCAGCCCGGCTTGATTGAATCCAGTGGCAAAGTGAGCAAGGGACTCACGTCTGAGCATACCCTGCCACACTTATGGCGGCCAAAAGCGGTACAAAAGGGGGTGGTGATGTACGGAGCATCTGAATCAATCAAACACTCACACCCAGTCAAAAGATCTGGGTTTAATCCATCACCGTTCTTTAGCCCACTCTGCCACCCCAGTTCTGACATGTCTCTATGCAAATCAGTCTGACCCTGTGCCTCATGGGAACAGTCCAGCCCGAACTGCCAAGCCATGTCTTCCCTGGACCGGAAACAAGCTTCCGAGGACCGGTTTCTGGCATTCCAGCCGTCTTCAGCCCGGCTTGCTTGAATCCAGTGGCAAAGTGAGCAAGGGACTCACGTCTGAGCATACCCTGCCACACTTATGGCGGCCAAAAGCGGTAAAAAAGGGGGTGGTGATGGACAGAGCATCTGAATCAATCAAACACTCACACCCAGTCAAAAGATCTGGGTTTAATCCATCACCGTTCTTTAGCCCACTCTGCCACCCCAGTTCTGACATGGCTCTATGAAAATCAGTCTGACCCTGTGCCTCATGGGAACAGTCCAGCCCGAACTGCCAAGCCATGTCTTCCCTGGACCGGAAACAAGCTTCCGAGGACCGGTTTCTGGCATTCCAGCCGTCTTCAGCCCGGCTTGCTTGAATCCAGTGGCAAAGTGAGCAAGGGACTCACGTCTGAGCATACTCTGCCACACTTATGGCGGCCAAAAGCAGTACAAAAGGGGGTGGTGATGGACGGAGCATCTGAATCAATCAAACACTCACACCCAGTCAAAAGATCTGGGTTTAATCCATCACCGTTCTTTAGCCCACTCTGCCACCCCAGTTCTGACATGGCTCTATGCAAATCAGTCTGACCCTGTGCCTCTTGGGAACAGTCCAGCTCGAACTGCCAAGCCATGTCTTCCCTGGACCGGAAACAAGCTTCCGAGGACCGGTTTCTGGCATTCCAGCCGTCTTCAGCCCAATTGCTTGAATCCAGTGGCAAAGTGAGCAAGGGACTCACGTCTGAGCATACCCTGCCACACTTATGGCAGCCAAAAGCGGTACAAAAGGGGGTGGTGATGGACGGAGCATCTGAATCAATCAAACACTCACACCCAGTCAAAAGATCTGGGTTTAATCCATCACCGTTCTTTAGCCCACTCTGCCACCGCAGTTCTGACATGGCTCTATGCAAATCAGTCTGACCCTGTGCCTCTTGGGAACAGTCCAGCCCGAACTGCCAAGCCATGTCTTCCCTGGACCGGAAACAAGCTTCCAAGGACCGGTTTCTGGCATTCCAGCCGTCTTCAGCCTGGTTTGCTTGAATCCAGTGGCAAAGTGAGCAAGCTGGCATTCAATAGCGCCGGCGGCAGGCTTCTAAGCAGAGCTTTGGGCACTGGCAGTCATTCTTTTACACATTAAGAACATGGGGCCCGATTCACAGACCTAACTTAAGACAAATCCTATGCTTACTACCATTTTGGTATTCACAGAAGGCACTTACTCATTTTGGTATTCACAGAAGGCACTTACTCATTTCGGTATTCACAGAAGTTAGGACTCCTAAATGCCTTCTGTTAATACCGAAAGTCTTAAAGTTAGGATTTTTCTCAGTTTAAGAGTAGTAAAGATAGGACTCCAATGGTTCGAAAGTTATTAAAAATGGAGTGGCACGTGTTGATGCTCAGTGGAAGGCCATTTGCAAAGAATAACTGATCATCTTGTTGTAGAATATTGCTATATTTGGGTGTTAAACTGGTACTAATGAAGTGCAACCAATGCCCAGACAGTGTTAAGCAGTTTAAAAATGACGTGCCAATAAAATAATACTATCACAAATTGTGCCTCATAATGCACCTCATACACCTTTTCTTGCCGCATAATTTTCTCCACCCTGCTGCATAATTTGACCCTCCCCTGGCGCATAATTCCTGTTTGTAATACATGCGATACAGTATTTCAATGCATGATGCATGGTATTACACTGGAGTACATTATTACATTGCAGAACAGTTTTACAATGTATATGAAACAGTATTACAATGTATTTGATACAGTATTGCAATACATGTGGTACAGTGTTACAAGTCACGTGATGCAGTACTACAATGCATATGATACAGTGTTACAATGCATGTGATACCGTTTTACAATGCATGTGATACAGTATTACAATGCGTGTGATACATTATTACAATGAATTAGATTCAGTATTACAATGTATTTGATACAGTATTGCAATGCATGTGGTACAGTGTTACAAGGCATGTGATACAGTACTACAATGCATGTGATACAGCACTACAATGCATACGATACAGTGTTACAATACATGTGATACAGTTTTACAATGCATATGAAGCTGCGTCGTCTGTTGATGCACGTTGGTCCGGTGTTGTGGAGTGCCTTGTGTGCGTGGGTGAGGAGCTTGAAGATTATCCACTTGTTGACCGGGAGCCAGTGCGGGTCTCTCATCTGGGGTGTGATGTGGCTGCGGCGAGGGATGCCGAGAATCAGGCATGCAGAGGCGTTCTGGATGCGTTGGAGCCGTCTCACAAGTTTGGGCGAGGCTCCGGCATAGAGGATGTTTCCGTAGTCCAACCTGCTGCTGACGAATGCCTGGGTGACCGTTCATCTCGTTTCAGTGTGGATCCACTTGTAGATCCTGCGGAGCATACAGAGGGTGTTGAAGAAGGAGGAGGAGACGGCGTTGACCTGTTTAGTCATGGAGAGGGTGGAGTCGACGATGACCCCATGGTTGTGTGCATGGTCGGTGGGTGTTGGAGCGGTTCCCAGTGCGATCGACCACCAGGAGTCATCCCAGGCTGAAGGGGTGAATCCTAGGATGAAGGCCTCCGTCTTGTCCGAGTTCAGATTCAGTCGGCTGCTCCTCATCCATTCAGCGATGGCCTTCATTCTTTCGTGAAGGATGGTTTTGGCGGTGTGGGGGTCCTTGGTGAGGGAGAGGATCAGCTGGGTTTCATCAGCGTAGGAGATGATGTTGAGGTTGTGCCGACAGGCGACGTGGGCGAGTGGTGCCATGTAAATGTTAAACAGAGTTGGGCTGAGGGATGAGCCCTGGAGTACGCCGCAGATTATCTCGGTGGCTCCGGAGCGGAAGGGGGTAGGCGGACGCACTGTGTTCTGCCAGAGAGGAAGGAGGTGGTGCAGTCCAGGGCCTTCTCTTGGATCCCGGCATTGTGGAGGCGTGTTCGTAGTGTGTGGTGGCAGACTTTCCAGTGAAGAATTGGCTTGGTAGTTTGGTCTGCCCTGTTCCCATGATGCACTGGGCCAGGGACAGACTGATTTGCATATAGCCAGGTTCTGAACTGGGATGGTGCAGTGAGCTAAAAAACGGTGATGGATCAGGCCCTGATCTGTTGACTGGGTAGGAGTGTTCTGATTAACTCAGATACTCTGTCCATCACCACCCCCTTTTTGTAATTATTTTGGCCACCATGAGTGTGGAAGGGTATGCTCAGACATGAGTCCCTTGCTCATTGCACCATCAGGATTCAAGCAAGCCGGGCCGAAGACGGCTGTAATGCCAGAAACCGGTCCCCGGAAGCTTGTTTCCTTTCCAGTGAAGAATTGGCTTGGTAGTTTGGTCTGCCCTGTTCCCATGATGCACTGGGCCAGGGACAGACTGATTTGCATATAGCCAGGTTCTGAACTGGGATGGTGCAGTGAGCTAAAAAACGGTGATGGATCAGGCCCTGATCTGTTGACTGGGTAGGAGTGTTCTGATTAACTCAGATACTCTGTCCATCACCACCCCCTTTTTGTAATTATTTTGGCCACCATGAGTGTGGAAGGGTATGCTCAGACATGAGTCCCTTGCTCATTGCACCATCAGGATTCAAGCAAGCCGGGCCGAAGACGGCTGTAATGCCAGAAACCGGTCCCCGGAAGCTTGTTTCCTTTCCAGTGAAGAATTGGCTTGGTAGTTTGGTCTGCCCTGTTCCCATGATGCACTGGGCCAGGGACAGACTGATTTGCATATAGCTAGGTTCTGAACTGGGATGGTGCAGTGAGCTAAAAAACGGTGATGGATCAGGCCCTGATCTGTTGACTGGGTAGGAGTGTTCTGATTAACTCAGATACTCTGTCCATCACCACCCCCTTTTTGTAATTAGACTGTGTCAAAGGCGGCTGACAGGTCCAGGAGGATGAGGGCCGCCGTTTCTCCGTTGTCCAGCAGGGACTTGATGTCATCGGTGGCGGCGATGAGGGCAGTCTCAATGCTGTGGTTGCTGCGGAACCCGGACTGGGAAGGGTCCAGGATGTTGTTCTCCTCGAGGTAGCGGGTCAGTTGTTTGTTGACGGTCTTTTCGATGACCTTTGCCGGGAGCAGGGAGATGGGCCGGAAGTTCTTGAGGTCCTTGGGGTCTGCCTTGGGTTTCTTGAGTAAGGCGTTGATCTCGGCGTGCTTCCACCTCTCCGGGAAGGTTGTTGTCTCGAAGGAGGTGTGGATGACTTTCCGGAGATGGGGTGCGATGGATGTGCTGGCTTTGTTGAAGATGTGGTGTGGGCATGGGTCTGACGAAGATCCGGAGTGGATGGTGTTCATGATCTTGATGGTGTCGTCGTCGTTGATGTTGGTCCAGGAGAGCAGGCGATTGTTGCAGATGGTGGTCGTGCGGGCGGAGGTCTCAGTAGTTGTCGGGGCAGTCGTGGCGGTGAAGCTGTTGTGGGTCTGTGATCTTGCGGTGGAAGAAGGTGACCAGAGAGTCGCACAGGTTTTGCGAGGGTGGGACGTCGCTGGTGTTGGAGAGTTCCTTCGCGATGTTGAAGAGCTCTTTCCTGTTGTGCACGTTGTTGTCTAGGCGGTTTTTGAAGGAGGCACTTTTGGCGGATCTGATGAGGTGATGGTGTCTGCGGGTGAGGTTCTAGCGGGCTGCGTGGCTGTCTGGTGTTCGTTCACAGAGCCAGATCTTCTCCAGCTTTCGGCAGGTTTGCTTGGAGGCCCGGAGGTCTCCAGTGCACCAGCTGGCTTTCTTGTTGGTGTGACTGTTGGAGGGTTTCTTGATCGGGGCGAGGGTGTTGGCGCAGTCGTTGATCCACTGTCTGAGGTTGCGGGCAGCGGTGTCGGGGTCGTTGGGGTCGTCAGGTGGGCTCTGGGCGAGGGTGGTGGTTAGCTGGTCTTCGGTGACTTTGCTCCAGCAGCGGCAAGGCATATGTTGGGTGCGATGGTGCGTTTCTTGAAGGTGAAGTGGATGCAACGATGGTCAGTCCAGTGGAGTTCGGTGGTGTGGTTGAAGGAGACGTGGGGGCTTGCGGAGAAGATGGGGTCAAGCGTGTGACCGGCAGAGTGGGTGGGTGTTGTGACGAGTTGTCTGAGTTCGAGGTTCGCTAGGTTGTCGATCAGGGTGGTGGAGTTGGTGTTGTTGTTGTTCTCGAGGTGTAAGTTCAGGTCCCCGAGGAGGATGTAGTCTGTGGAGGCGAGGGCGTGTGTGCTGACGAAGTCGGCGATGGACTCGCTGAACTGTGGTCGGGGTGCGGGAGGTCTGTAGATGAGGGTTCCTCTGAGGCTGGTGTTGGGGTCGGTGTGGATCTGGAAGTGCAGGTGTTCGACGGGGCTGAGGGTGTCGTCGGTGTTGGTCGAGACTCTGATAGTGTTCCTGTGGGCGATGGCGATTCCTCCTCCTGCTCCGTTGGTGTGGTCCCTGCGGGTGATCTTGTAACCTTCCAGGACGGATATGGCTATGTCGGGTGCCGAGGCGGGGTTCAGCCAGGTCTCCGTCAGGAAGGCGACGTCTGGTGAGGTTGAGTCGAGTAGGTCCCAGAGTTCAACGACGTGTTTGCGGGCGGAGCGGGTGTTGAGAAGGCTGCATCTGCGGTGGTTGGGTTCTTTCCTGGTTGGCAGCATGGTGGGGCGGATGCTTGTGAAGCTGCAGTTCCGGCAGATGAAAGCTCAGTGGGTGCGCTTCGGGCGGCCAGGAAGCAGGAGTGTGATCGTCCGGTGTTGAGTGCGTGGAGGGTTCTGGCATCGTAGTGGTGTTGGGCATCGTGGCGTTCATGGGGTCCCGGGGTCCTGGAGCTGGGCACGGTCCAGGCGCGGACGGGCGCAGACGGGCTTGCCTTAGGCGCGCCTTTGGCACATCAGTGGCTTGCCCGCTGCGCAGCCTCCTCATGAGGGGATGTGGGAGGGCGGAGCAGCTGGGAGGCGGGAGTGGGGTGGCAAATTGGATTGCAGGGGGGTGGGCCCGCAGGGACCCCGGGGTGGGAAAAACAGGTGGGGGGGCGCGGGAGAACTGGGCACAGGAAGGAAAAACAAGTTTAGGCAAGAAAACAAGTACAGGCACAGAGGAATGAAAACAAGTCTGGGCAAGAAAGCAAGTACAGGCACAGGGGATTAAAAACAAGTCTGGGCAAGAAAGCAAGTACAGGCACAGGGGAATAAAAACAAGTCTGGGCAAGAAAGCAAGTACAGGCACAGGGGAATAAAAACAAGTCTGGGCAAGAAAGCAAGTACAGGTACAGGGGAATAAAAACAAGTCTGGGCAAGAAAGCAAGTTAGGCACAGGGGAAAAAAACAAGTTTGGGCAAGAAAGCAAGTACAGGCACAGGGGAAAAAACAAGTCTGGGCAAGAAAGCAAGTTAGGCACAGGGGAAAAATACAAGATTAGACAAAAACAATGCAGGCAGAGCCGTGCAGCAGCGTGGGGAGTGACCTGCCTGCGAGCAATGTATTTGATATAGTATTGCAATGCATATGGTACAGTGTTACAAGGCATGTGATACAGTACTACAATGCATGTTATACCGTTTTACAATGCATGTGATACCGTTTTACAGTGCATGTGATACCGTTTTACAATGCATATGATACAGTACTACAATGCACGTAATACAGTTTTACAATGCATGTGGTACAGTATTACAATGCATGTGATACAGTTTTACAATGCATGTGATACAGTTTTACATTGTGTGTGATACAGTATTTCAATCCATGTGATACAGTATTTCAATGCGATTGATACAGTATTACATTGCGTGTAATACAGTATTTCAATGCGATTGATACATTATTACATTGCGCGTGATACAGTATACATTTTGACATAGTATCACAATGCTCCTGATGTTTGTGATAGGACATTAGGTTGTCCCATCACTCAGCTCTGTGTAACCCTCTACACTTCCACCTTTATCACAGCTACAGGCTTTGTAGCAGCACACCTACTCTCAGATGTACGATCAGTTCTTTGAAAGTGTAGAATGTCAGGCAGTATGGCTCTGCTGGGGGGTGCTTCTCTCTCTCACTCTCTCTCTCTCTGTCTGTCTCTCTCTCTCACTCTCTCTTTACTTATCTCTCTCTCTACTCCTCTCTCTCTCTCTCTCTCTCTCTCTCGCCTCTTTCTTTGTTTGTTCGTTTCTTTCTTTTTCTGGAATTTTTTTATACTTTCTGTAATTGCCGCGTAAACAAGCATTGGCAAACCCAATACATCTACCCTTAAGTATTACGTGCACGATGGTTTAAGGCAGAAGCTAAAAAGTAATGTACATTGATTCGAATTTGCACACCACCCTTGGGACAGGTGATGAGAATTAAGGTCTCTTTCCATGATAACTTGAAATTCACGCAATCGTCTTCCATGGCAGGGGACTGACATCATGCATTATTTCTCTTGTGCTGCAAGACGGTAGGATTCATTCACACTTCCATCTGTAGAAGAGGGCAGGTTTCATCCACACACTCCCCAAAGGAGGAGGACATATTTTATTACACTTCCAACTCCAGACCTGGAAGAGAGGTATCATGCAAAATTCACCTACAAGGCAGGAGGCAGTCTTCTTTTGAGCTTCTTCTGCATAGCAGTGAAACAGATTTCATGCACACTTTTACCACAAAAACAGAAGCACAGGCATAATGCAAAATCCATGCCATGGCAGGAGTACAGATTATGTTGACGTTCCCACTCACAACAGAATCGAGGCAGAGACCAGTCATATGCAAATCAGACTTGGTCCGGCTCCATCCAATAGGAACAGTCCGTCCTAAACTGCCTTCCTGGATTCCCTCCAGAGGGGACACAAGTGACCCCAGACCAGTTTCCGCCATACCGGGCTTCCTCAGTGAGGTGAAGCTTGGGTCCTATGGCTCAGTGACAAAGGGGCCCACGTCTATGACCAAGTCTGATTTGCATATGGCTGATCTCTGTCTAGAGTGGCATAGCTAGGAAAAACAATGGACTGGCAAGCATGCCCAGTCATTACCAGTGGCTGAGAATAATTCAAGCATTCCACCCAAGTATGACTGCGCATTTATTATAAATACTGTGGAAATATATTAGTTTCAGCTTAACGTTTTCATAGATCACAAATTGAATATGAACATATTCTGATAAAAGGAGCTGATAAAACATATGAAGTGAAACAGATAGAAATGTTAAAAACAAAATGCCCCAGGAGCTGCAGTTGTATAACAAGTTAGTGAAACCCACATAGAGGAGCCTTCATCCGGTTGTGCTGCTCCTTGTGTCTGGAAAGTGTTGGCTTTTTCCTCATATGAAGGTGTTATATGCTTTTGTTAGTTAAGCTTTTCAAGGGACCTCTTTCACTGGAAACAACCATTACAACGCAGTCATTACAACGCACTACCTTTACAACACAGCTGTTAAAACACAGCATCGCATGCCATTACAACACGTCACTACAACGCATGCCATTACAACGCATACCATCACAATGCATGTCATTACAAAGCATTTTAAGGTAAGTAATGGGGATTTTTCAGTTTTAGGGTGGGTATGGGTTTTGGGGTTCATTGGGAAAGTATTTTTGCCCCTACACTATCCAACACTTACCCTACTGTTGCACTCACTGGAGTGGGAATAGTAATTTTTACCCCTACACTATCCAACATTCACCCCACTGTTGCCCCAAAAGTATTATGCGTTGTAATGGTATGCGTTGTAATGGTAGTTTCTAAAAATGCGTTGTAATGACACGCGTTGTAAAAACGTTCGTTGTAATGGATGTTGCGATGTAAAAGACGTGTTGTTAAGGCATGCGTTGAAATTGTTTGCGTTGTAACGTCATACATTCTCCTTCACCAATAATTGGTGGTGGTGGGTGGGCAGGTGCTCTTGGGTTCAGGTGCACGAAGCACTGCAGCCACTTTCAAATCACCTACATCGATAATTTCGACAAGGTGATGACGCTACCTGTATACACCGGTGTACTTACACTTGCTTTGATTACGCTGAAGTGCGCAGTCAGCAATTTACAGGATGGCCTGCACACATAATTCTGCCGACTTTGGCAAATCAGGGCAATCCTTGCTGGAACCCAGGGCCAGACTGGCCATTTATCTCATCGGGCATTTCCCCAAGGGGGTAGAGCCATTGGAGAGTGGTTTCTGCAGGCCTTCTGTCACCCTCTCCATCTTTATGGGGTTTATTGCAGCAGGCATATCAGGGCATAAGCATAGAGAGGAAGAGAGGAGGGAAGAGATAGCAGCGAGGGAAAGAGAGAAGAAGGAAAGGGAAAGGATGTGGAGACAACAAAGAGAGAGAGAGGGGAGAGAAAGGATAGGGACAAAGAATGGATGGAAAGAGAGAAAGGGGAAGAAGAGACTGGGGACTACGGGGTCAATTTAGAATCCGGTATCCCACCTCTAAGTAACTCGATTAGAAAGACTGATGTCACAAAATTTGGTGTGATCTTACAAGCAAAGCCGCTGGAAATATGCAATTGGGTGGCCGCTGCGAGTTTCGCATAATTATAGATTTGCCACATTTGCCACATAATTTATCTTCTGTTGCATAATCTGCACATTTTAACAAAAAAAATGTTTTCTAGCTCAAACGGTTCAAAGATTACAATAAACACAGTCAGCGCAGTTGAAGACCGATTGCAAAGTTGGACTGGTCACCTTTCTGGTACTTTTTGCTATATTTAGGTAAAAAAATAGAGGTGCAATTAACGCCCAGACAGTGTTAAAAAGTTTAAAATTGACAAAATAAGGAAGTAATACTATCACAGAATGTACCGCATAATGCCGCATAATTTGCCTTTTCTTACAGCATAAAGGCCAAACATCCACAGCAGCATTTCTCTTTCTCCCCTTGTTTCCATAACTAAAGATTTCTCCACTACCACCAAACTTGCACCACATACTTGAGAAACCCTTTAGTCTTACTTGTATGAATACACTAAACCAGATTGGGATTCACCTTCAAACTCCTGACCCACACACACAAGGCACTCCACAACACCGGCCCAGAATACCTCAACAACCGACTATCATTCTACGTACCCAACAGGAAACTCCGTTCCGCCGACCTCTCACTGGCCGCCGTCCCACGCATCCACAGAACCACCTCCGGGGGCAGGTTCTTCTCCCACCGCGCCGCCACGACATGGAACTCCCTCCCCCACCTCCTACGACAGACAGAAGACCCACAGACCTTCAGGAGACTACTCAAGACCTGGCTCTTCGATCACTAGCTGCAGCCACCCCCCAACGCCCAGCGCCTTGAGACCCTTGCGGGTATGTAGTGCGCCTTATAGATTCTTTGATTGATTTGATTGATTGGGATTGAGGCTAGAATCATTTTCATAGTTTGTAACATAGTTGACTTTGGCTCTTGGAGAGGCTTTCCATGTTCTCCCAAAGTGACATTGTTTCTTATATTGGTTACAAGTTGTGTTCATTACAGGGCACCCCTTCAGTTTTCCCAAATGAAAAAAACTGGATCATTTATAGCATGTGGTTGAAGCCCTCTTCCCCCTTTTCTTTGATCTGGTTGGATTTTTACCTTAAAGGTTTTCTTACTGCATTAACTAAAATGATGTTTCCATTCTTTTAGAATTGCTAGCATCTGAGAATCCTCTGATCTCGTGAACAACTCTTTCAGGATGTTCAATTCCTTTGGCAATATTAACAGTGGCCCTAAGGGTCATTTTCTTGTCCCCCGAGCCTCATTTGACATTTTTTGCTCGTAGTTTTCATCATTACTTGA
Source organism: Lissotriton helveticus (assembly GCF_964261635.1). NCBI lineage: Eukaryota > Metazoa > Chordata > Amphibia > Caudata > Salamandridae > Lissotriton > Lissotriton helveticus. The sequence continues at coordinate 272,839,964 of NC_136058.1, read as the reverse complement.
TCTCTCAACAGGAACACAGGAAATGATCTCAAATTCACACAATACTGCTAATGCTCTCAGGGTAGACACAGAGGGCCTCATTTATGAAAAGTGACGCACCGCTGCGTGAAAACAGTGCGCCCTCCTTGCGACATGCTGGATGCGTCATACTTACAGTATGACGCATCATGTCGCAAGGAGTTACAGATATGTCAGTATTTCTGACGTATCTGTAGGCGCAAAAATGACGCATTGCTAGAGTGTGTCACGAAAGTAACGCAACTCCAGCAATGGGTCATTTCACATGGGCAAGTCCCATGTGAAATGTGCCTGCGTCAGTCTTATGCCTGCTGTGAGGCAGGCGTAAGATATTGACGCATTTGCATCCTAGAAGTGGCGCAGTGAAATCTCATAGATTTCACTGCGTCTCTTCTACGAGGCTTACTTGCATCAGAAAGTCCCCTGCATACATTATACCTGGCGCAAGTATAATGTGGTGCAGGGGTTTACAAAGTGACGCATCTACCTAAATGCATCACTTTGTAAATATGACGCAACTTGGCGCATTTTTTTCCCTGCTGGTGTGTCACAAAAAGTGACGCACTGGCAGCGCAGAAGTGACGCACAGGCTCATAAATAAGCCCCAGAATCTTCAATTGTCTCATCATCTTTTTGTGCACTTGAATCAAAATTTATATTTTTCCATCACTATATTGGCCTTCTTACCATCCGTAATTCTCAGTAGCCTCATGACGTACACAAACACAACACTATTACCAGACTTTTCTAAGAATGGAATATTCTTGAAGGAGTGAGGAGTTTTTAGGGTTCAGGGGTGAGTAGTATTTTGGGGTAGTGAGGAGTTTTGTGGTTACAGTGATGGGTAGTGTATAGGGGAAGAGGGGAGTTTTTTAGGGTTCTGGGATGGGTATTGTATAGGGAAATAAGGAGCTTGGGTGTTTAGGGATGGGTACTAGGAGTCTGGGTTGTGTATAAGGATAGAGAAGAGTTTTTAGGGTGTAGGGGTGGATAGTTTAAAATTAGTTGAAATTAGTTTACACGGTTAAAAAATACATTTAATTGCATTAAAAGTCATTATAATTTATATTTAAAATAATATTATAGCCTTATGAACCGTTGTTGAGGGATATACCAGTTGCTAAAAGCCTTGAACTGAGATATAGACCCCAGTGCCACAGACTTAGTGGAGTGCACCATTTTATGCCCTTCCAGTCACAACCCCTTAGCAGTGGTGGGGGCCATCCTCTCAGGTCTCAGTGGTATCAGTGAAGGGCACCGGCTCCTGTCCCTCCAGTCACACTCTGGCGATGGGGGAGTGCACTAGCTCTTTCCCCTTCCCTTACACTCCAGTAGTGGTGAAATGCACTACCACCTGCCCTTCCTGTCACCAAGGGCTCGAGTCGGGGTACCACGCGGGTGGACGGCGTCCCCCCACTTATTTTACCGGCAGCTCGATAACTGGAGCAAATGGAGCCACACATTCACTCTTTGGCCTCTCTGGGGCGAGATTAGAGCCCATTCAGAACGCTGCTCACGCGCTGGCTTCTCTGATGCAATCGCCTCTAAGGGGCGAGCGAGGGGAGACAGTGAGTCTGATGTTGCAAACAACCTTTGGTGACGTCACTTCCTGTCGTAACGTCAGCGTCCGCCCACTTCTTTTTTAGGACTTGTGCCCTGCTGTCACCATAGCATAATGGCGGAGTGCACCTGCTCCTTCCCCTCTGCTCTCACCCCGGAAGAGGCGGAGTGCATCAGCTGCGGCGTCCAATCAAAATCTGGTATTCCGTCTAGTTGGAATAACCAGCGAGAGCATTTAGGGACCTCTCACTGAACGACAGGCACTGGTCGCTATCTGCTCCAGCCCCTTTGGCTTCCATATGCCCTTTCTGAACCACGACGCTGTCAAACAGAGCACGAGGGGGCAGATTTACAATTACTGGCGCATCCCTGGAAATTAGCAGGGATGCGCCAGTAATTGAGCGCCATGCCTCCGCCACCCATGATGCGCCGCATTTACAATGCGGCGCACCATGGGGCAAAAACGGCACAGATGCGTCACGCATTTGTGCCGTAAAGGTGGCGCATTGCTGGAGTTGCGTCGCAACTGCGACGCAGCTCCAGCAATGCTCTGGGGGGGCCTATTCTTCCAATGCTGCGTCAAGCCTTACGCCTACGAGCAGGGTTTTGACGCAGCATTGGCCTAAAAGTGACTCAGTGAAATCTTGTTGATTTCACTCAGCCACTTTTAGGAGGTGTTCCTGCGCCGGAACGCAACCCCTGCGCCGGAACACCTCCTTATGGCGCAGGGTTTTACAACGTGACGCATCTCCCAGATGCGTCACGTTGTAAATACCCCGCACCATGGCGCAGTATTTGCGCCGCCGCTGCATCACAAAAGTGACGAAACGGCGGCGTAAAAGAGGCGCAAGGGGCTTGTAAATCTGCCCCGAAGTATGCGGGAAATAACGACAACTGCAGATGCCCTCTTGCAGCAAGTAACCCCCACCTCCCAAGTGCAATTGGAATTTGGCCTCAAGGGGCACTCGTACAAGGTTCTGAGAAATTCGTCGCTCTGCTCGTTCATGGCTCACGCGCACCATTATCAAGGGCCTGCAGTGCTAATGGTCCAGTATGTTAGCAATTATCCCTTTTTTTGCCCATAAATAATGGGGGTTTTCCGGTAAGGTTTATCGCTAAACGCGAACAGCTGTTCTGTGCTGTGAGCTGTGGCCCTGTCGTTTCATTCCAGTGCTCGTGGGCCTTTTTAACGTGGTTCCCCCAACCCCGGCCTTTGCTGGCAGATGCTGGGGTCCCAGGGCACCTCGCTCATTAATCAACGGGGCCAACAGGCCTTCAGAAATAGTGAAACATGACCGAGCCTCACGCGAACCTTCCAAGAAATGACTAAACCTTATGCTGCCCGCGTGGACCGAAGTTTACCTGCACCGGGAATTCAGAATCGGATTCTGGACAGCAGGGGTGCAGCAGGCCAGTCAGTACCAGTGTTCACGAGCAGAGTTAAAATACCCAGGGTTGCCACTAACCCCACGTGAAGACGTGCACCTTTGTCTAGTACTGACATTTTGTGCAAGAGCACATTGCATGCTGGGACATGTAGTCTTACTTTTCCACTGCAAACATAGGCATTCAGGCCTAGCATGAAAACTGCTGTATGCCAAAAAGCCTGAATTGCATATATATAGCCATGGTAACATGGAGCTAGTTCTGAACTGTCCTTTCATCTCTATAACACTGGGTAATTTCATCCCACATTAGGAATGCTAAAAAGCCCGATTTGGCAGATAGCACAATCATTGCAGGCAGGTTATTCATCAGATCTGTTCAACTGAATGACAGTAGATAAAAAGACCAGTAGATAAAAAGACCCTTTTTAGGTCTCACCCGTGACAGCGTGTGAGCGCACACTTGCGAGAGATATAATATACAACAAGGGGCTTGCGGCCTACCCATTGCTTAACAGTTGGCTTCATTGTCACTCTTATTTACTGTCTTCTAATGGGCCAGCATGTGCTGGTTTCACTTCCTCTTCTTTCGGCTGGAGCATGGACCAAGTACTGATTGCTTCAGCTTGAAAGCTGTCCTTCATCTGATCGCGCTGTGATTGAAGTACAACTTTTTTTTTACTTCTTCCCTGTTGTCTTGTTGCACCGCTTTCTATTTGTAGCTAGGTTTTACTATGCCACACACACTTCAGAGAAGCCCTTTTCTTCTTTGAAATGGATTTTATAGTCACAACAGATGTTATCTGCTTTTTTGTGACAAAATATGTTATCTACTTACAAATGTATTTTCACTATGAGATGGACATGGGCGCAGTTGCTTTCACTATGTGATAGGACTTTTTGACAAATGTCATATTTTTTTCTTTTACACGCATGGGGATATTAAATGATTTGCTCAGAATCACGAGTGTTATGCCGAAACTTAACAAGCATTGCCCGAGCCAATAGTTCTCACCTTAGCCTTTTCTTCATGTTGTACAGCATGGGCATTGATAATTTTGGCAATGATTTGTAACCAAACTTTATAGCAGCCTGACTGCTATGCATGGCTAAAAAAACAACAACAACAAAAGACTGAGGCATCAGAAACCAATATACACTTCTTTAAAAAAAAAAAAGCGCAGGAGCCTGGCTGCATCATAGCACTTTCTTAAATTAGTTGTAGCCACACAGCAAAGCATCTGCGCTGCTTTACAACATGGCTACAAACATTACCAAAGCCAATAGCTCCCATAGATAATATATATTGGCTTTGCCTGTGCTTGTTAAGTCTGATTTGATAGCACACTGCCTGTTGAAGCTTTTGTCACTACTTTCAGAGGAGTAAACATGTCTCTCCTCATGGTATTGTTTGTTTAGTTTAGAATCAGGTTCAAGATTATTGCATTTTGCAAGCTACTTCCCAAACATAACAAACAGCATGCAATCTTTATTTTAATAATTAATTTACAGCAAAAAACAAACAATTCAATCTTTACATGACATTGAGATGGGCGTAAATGAAAGAGACTGAAAACTTGGTAACCACTGTCTGCAATTCTTATTGAATAGATATATATTGATAATTCATAGTTTTTACAGTTCTTGCCAATCAAGAGTCTATTAAGGAAGAGATTATACAAAATTATCCCTTTCCAATCCTTTTAAATGCTAAGTTAGTGAAACATCCAATAAATATACCTTCTGTGCTGTTTATTGCAGCTCTTAGGAAGTTACAGGGGCTAGTTGGTGAACACAGAAGCCACCCCGAAAAGAAAGCTTCACTCTTTACCAGCGACATGCTCAGAGTTCTAAGAAAAGCTTACTCCAAGTATGATCTAACAATTAGTCCCAGACCCGAATGACAGCAGGCAGTCCAGGGCCAGAGTAACAGCAGGCATTCCCAGACCAGAGTAACAGCAGGCATTCCCAGACCAGAGTGACATCAGGCATTCCCAGACCAGAGTGACAGCAGTCATTCCCAGACCAGAGTAACAGCAGGCATTCCCAGACCAGAGTAACAGCAGGCATTCCCAGACCAGAGTAACAGCAGGCATTCCCAGACCAGAGTGACAGCAGTCATTCCCAGACCAGAGTGACATCTGGCATTCCCAGACCAGAGTGACATCTGGCATTCCCAGACCAGAGTGACAGCAGGCATTCCCAGACCAGAGTAACAGCAGGCATTCCCAGACCAGAGTAACAGCAGGCATTCCCAGACCAGAGTAACAGCAGGCATTCCCAGACCAGAGTGACAGCAGTCATTCCCAGACCAGAGTGACATCAGGCATTCCCAGACCAGAGTGACATCAGGCATTCCTAGACCAGAGTGACAGCAGGCATTCCCAGACCAGAGTGACATCAGGCATTCCCAGACCAGAGTGACAGCAGTCATTCCCAGACCAGAGTGACATCAGGCATTCCCAGACCAGAGTGACAGCAGGCATTCCCAGACCAGAGTGACAGCAGGCAGTCCAGGGCCAGAGTAACAGCAGGCATTCCCAGACTAGAGTAACAGCAGGCATTCCCAGACCAGAGTGACAGCAGTCATTCCCAGACCAGAGTGACATCAGGCATTCCCAGACCAGAGTGACAGCAGGCAGTCCAGGGCCAGAGTAACAGCAGGCATTCCCAGACCAGAGTAACAGCAGGCATTCCCAGACCAGAGTAACAGCAGGCATTCCCAGACCAGAGTGACAGCAGTCATTCCCAGACCAGAGTGACATCTGGCATTCCCAGACCAGAGTGACATCTGGCATTCCCAGACCAGAGTGACATCTGGCATTCCCAGACCAGAGTGACAGCAGGCATTCCCAGACCAGAGTAACAGCAGGCATTCCCAGACCAGAGTAACAGCAGGCATTCCCAGACCAGAGTGACAGCAGTCATTCCCAGACCAGAGTGACATCAGGCATTCCCAGACCAGAGTGACATCAGGCATTCCTAGACCAGAGTGACAGCAGGCATTCCCAGACCAGAGTGACATCAGGCATTCCCAGACCAGAGTGACAGCAGTCATTCCCAGACCAGAGTGACAGCAGGCATTCCCAGACCAGAGTGACATCAGGCATTCCCAGACCAGAGTGACATCAGGCATTCCCAGACCAGAGTGACAGCAGGCATTCCCAGACCAGAGTGACATCAGGCATTCCCAGACCAGAGTGACAGCAGGCAGTCCTGGACCCGGGGGTCAGCAGGCAGCCTCGGGCCCGAGATACAGCAGGCAGTCCCAGACCCGAGTGACAGCAGGCAGTCCTGGACCCGGGTGACAGCAGGCAGTCCAGGACCAGAGTGACAGCAGGCAGTCCCGGACCCGAGTGACAGCAGGCAGTCCTGGACCCGGGTGTCAGCAGGCAGTCCAGGACCAGAGTGACAGCAGGCAGTCCTGGACCCGAGTGACAGCAGGCAGTCCCGGACCCGAGTGACAGCAGGCAGTCCCATACCCGAGTGACAGCAGGCAGTCCCAGACCCGAGTGACAGCAGGCAGTCCCAGACCCGAGTGACAGCAGGCAGTCCCAGACCCGAGTGACATCAGGCATTCCCAGACCAGAGTGACAGCAGGCAGTCCTGGACCCGGGGGTCAGCAGGCAGCCTCGGGCCCGAGATACAGCAGGCAGTCCCAGACCCGAGTGACAGCAGGCAGTCCTGGACCCGGGTGACAGCAGGCAGTCCAGGACCAGAGTGACAGCAGGCAGTCCCGGACCCGAGTGACAGCAGGCAGTCCTGGACCCGGGTGTCAGCAGGCAGTCCAGGACCAGAGTGACAGCAGGCAGTCCTGGACCCGAGTGACAGCAGGCAGTCCCGGACCCGAGTGACAGCAGGCAGTCCCATACCCGAGTGACAGCAGGCAGTCCCAGACCCGAGTGACAGCAGGCAGTCCCAGACCCGAGTGACAGCAGGCAGTCCCAGACCCGAGTGACAGCAGGCAGTCCTGGACCCGGGTGACAGCAGGCAGCCTCGGGCCCGAGATACAGCAGGCAGTCCCAGACCCGAATGACAGCAGGCAGTCCAGGGCCAGAGTAACAGCAGGCATTCCCAGACCAGAGTAACAGCAGGCAGTCCAGGGCCAGAGTGACATCAGGCATTCCCAGACCAGAGTGACAGCAGTCATTCCCAGACCAGAGTGACATCAGGCATTCCCAGACCAGAGTGACAGCAGGCAGTCCCGGGCCAGAGTAACAGCAGGCATTCCCAGACCAGAGTAACAGCAGGCATTCCCAGACCAGAGTAACAGCAGGCATTCCCAGACCAGAGTGACAGCAGTCATTCCCAGACCAGAGTGACATCTGGCATTCCCAGACCAGAGTGTCATCTGGCATTCCCAGACCAGAGTGACATCTGGCATTCCCAGACCAGAGTGACAGCAGGCATTCCCAGACCAGAGTAACAGCAGGCATTCCCAGACCAGAGTAACAGCAGGCATTCCCAGACCAGAGTGACAGCAGGCATTCCCAGACCAGAGTGACAGCAGTCATTCCCAGACCAGAGTGACATCAGGCATTCCCAGACCAGAGTGACATCAGGCATTCCTAGACCAGAGTGACAGCAGGCATTCCCAGACCAGAGTGACATCAGGCATTCCCAGACCAGAGTGACATCAGGCATTCCCAGACCAGAGTGACAGCAGGCATTCCCAGACCAGAGTGACATCAGGCATTCCCAGACCAGAGTGACAGCAGGCATTCCCAGACCAGAGTGACAGCAGGCAGTCCAGGGCCAGAGTAACAGCAGGCATTACCAGACTAGAGTAACAGCAGGCATTCCCAGACCAGAGTGACAGCAGTCATTCCCAGACCAGAGTGACATCAGGCATTCCCAGACCAGAGTGACAGCAGGCAGTCCAGGGCCAGAGTAACAGCAGGCATTCCCAGACCAGAGTAACAGCAGGCATTCCCAGACCAGAGTAACAGCAGGCATTCCCAGACCAGAGTGACAGCAGTCATTCCCAGACCAGAGTGACATCTGGCATTCCCAGACCAGAGTGACATCTGGCATTCCCAGACCAGAGTGACATCTGGCATTCCCAGACCAGAGTGACAGCAGGCATTCCCAGACCAGAGTAACAGCAGGCATTCCCAGACCAGAGTAACAGCAGGCATTCCCAGACCAGAGTAACAGCAGGCATTCCCAGACCAGAGTGACAGCAGTCATTCCCAGACCAGAGTGACATCAGGCATTCCCAGACCAGAGTGACATCAGGCATTCCCAGACCAGAGTGACAGCAGGCATTCCCAGACCAGAGTGACATCAGGCATTCCCAGACCAGAGTGACAGCAGTCATTCCCAGACCAGAGTGACAGCAGGCATTCCCAGACCAGAGTGACATCAGGCATTCCCAGACCAGAGTGACATCAGGCATTCCCAGACCAGAGTGACAGCAGGCATTCCCAGACCAGAGTGACATCAGGCATTCCCAGACCAGAGTGACAGCAGGCATTCCCAGACCAGAGTGACAGCAGGCAATCCCAGACCAGAGTGACAGCAGGCATTCCCAGACCAGAGTGACAGCAGGCATTCCCAGACCAGAGTGACAGCAGGCATTCCCAGACCAGAGTAACAGCAGGCATTCCCAGACCAGAGTGACATCAGGCATTCCCAGACCAGAGTGACATCAGGCATTCCCAGACCAGAGTGACAGCAGGCAGTCCTGGACCCGGGGGTCAGCAGGCAGCCTCGGGCCCGAGATACAGCAGGCAGTCCCAGACCCGAGTGACAGCAGGCAGTCCTGGACCCGGGTGACAGCAGGCAGTCCAGGACCAGAGTGACAGCAGGCAGTCCCGGACCCGAGTGACAGCAGGCAGTCCTGGACCCGGGTGTCAGCAGGCAGTCCAGGACCAGAGTGACAGCAGGCAGTCCTGGACCCGAGTGACAGCAGGCAGTCCCGGACCCGAGTGACAGCAGGCAGTCGCATACCCGAGTGACAGCAGGCAGTCCCAGACCCGAGTGACAGCAGGCAGTCCCAGACCCGAGTGACAGCAGGCAGTCCCAGACCCGAGTGACAGCAGGCAGTCCTGGACCCGGGTGACAGCAGGCAGCCTCGGGCCCGAGATACAGCAGGCAGTCCCGGACCCGAGTGACAGCAGGCAGTCCTGGACCCGGGTGACAGCAGGCAGTCCAGGACCAGAGTGACAGCAGGCAGTCCTGGACCCGAGTGACAGCAGGCAGTCCCGGACCCGAGTGACAGCAGGTAGTCCCAGACCCGAGTGACAGCAGGCAGTCCCAGACCCGAGTGACAGCAGGCAGTCCTGGACCAGAGTGACAGCAGGCAGTCCTGGACCTGAGTGACAGCAGGCAGTCCCGGACCCGAGTGACAGCAGGCAGTCCCAGACCCGAGTGACAGCAGGCAGTCCTGGACCAGAGTGACAGCAGGCAGTCCTGGACCAGAGTGACAGCAGGCAGTCCGGGACCTGAGTGACAGCAGGCAGTCCCAGACCCGAGTGACAGCAGGCAGTCCTGGACCAGAGTGACAGCAGGCAGTCCTGGACCAGAGAGACAGCAGGCAGTCCCGGACCCGAGTGACAGCAGGCAGTCCCAGACCCGAGTGACAGCAGGCAGTCCCAGACCCGAGTGACAGCAGGCAGTCCTGGACCATAGTGACAGCAGGCAGTCCTGGACCAGAGTGACAGCAGGCAGTCCTGGACCAGAGTGACAGCAGGCAGTCCGGGACCTGAGTGACAGCAGGCAGTCCAGGACCCGAGTGACAGCAGGCAGTCCTGGACCAGACTGACAGCAGGCAGTCCTGGACCAGAGAGACAGCAGGCAGTCCCGGACCCGAGTGACAGCAGGCAGTCCCAGACCCGAGTGACAGCAGGCAGTCCCAGACCCGAGTGACAGCAGCAGTCCTGGACCATAGTGACAGCAGGCAGTCCTGGGCCAGAGTGACAGCAGGCAGTCCTGGACCAGAGTGACAGCAGGCAGTCCTGGACCAGAGTGACAGCAGGCAGTCCTGGACCCGGGTGACAGCAGGCAGCCTCGGGCCTCTGGCACTGATAGGAGAGCACCTGCACTCGACTACACGCCCTATATATCAATGCGCGTTCCATCCCAAAACACTCTCTCGAGCTCTGGGATCATTTAGACACCACTAAACCTGGCTTATGTTTCATTACGAAAACATGGCTTCATTCAGCTGCCTCGCCATCCATTGCAGTAGCATTTCCTGCTGAATACAATTTAATTAGATTGGATAGGCTTTCCAAAAAGAGGTGTGACCATTGCCGTACGTAGCCCGCTAAAAATAAAGGGGCAGATTTACAAGCCCCTTGCGCCTCTTTTACGCCGCCGTTGCGTCACTTTTGTGACGCAGTGGCGGCGCAAAAGATGTGCCATGGTGCGGGGTATTTACAACGTGACGCATCTCCCAGATGCGTCACGTTGTAAAGCCCTGCGCCAGAAGGAGGCGTCCCATCGCAGGGGGAGGCGTTCAGGCGCAGGAACGCCTCCCAAAAGTGGCTGAGTGAAATCTACAAGATTTCACTCAGTCACTTTTTGGCCAATGCTGCATCAAAACCCTGCGCCTGCTTGAAGTAGGCGTAAGGATTGACGCAGCATTGTAGAGATAGAGCCCCCCAGAGCATTGCTGGAGCTGCGTCGCGCTTGCGATGCAACTCCAGCAAGGCGCCGATTTTACGGCACAGATGCGTGACGCATCTGTACCGTTTTTGCCCCATGGTGGGCCACATTGTAAATGCGCCACATCCAGGGTGGCGGAGCAGCGGCGCACAATTACTGGCGCATCCCTGCTGATATGCAGGGATGCGCCAGTAATTGTAAATCTGCCCCGATATGCTTAGACTCCTGTTCCACTACCTGGCTGGAAATGATAATTTTTCAACTTATAACCACCCTAGATGTAATTTGGAAGGGGGCCCTGGTCTATCACCATCCGGGCGACAAGACCAATTTTAGTGCAAAGCTTATGGAATGGTTAGCCCCCCATGTTTTAGCAGCAGATAGGCTCATGCTCTGAGGGGATTTTAACTATCATGTGGATAACCAATCTGATACGGATTCTACTAGTCTTCTTGCAAATCACTTGTTCTTTATCAAAAGGTAATTGGCCCACCCATATTATTGGACATACTCTGGACGTTGTGTTTACCAACGCCCTCGACTTGATAGTTGATCGCCCATCTGCCTTGGTGTGGACTGACCACTTTTCTTTAAACTTTTATTTAGCAGCTTAGAAACCCTGTGCTGTCTATTCCAAGGGCTCCACACATAGCAGACGCTGGTGGAAGGTAGTTCCTTCGACTTTCTCCCCTGGACCCGACCCCCCTCCTCTGAGAGACTATGAAGATATGAATCTTGCATTAAACATTTTTGAGCCTTTATGCAGGCTTTAGATACTATTGCCCCTCTAAAATTGAATAAAACCAAAACAAATAACCTCCCCTCTCCATGATCCACCGAAAAATCTATGGGCCCGATTCACAGAATGAACTTAAGACTCAATCCTAAACTTACTACTATTTTGGTATTTACAGAATGCACTTACTACTTTTGGTATTCACAGAATGAACTTACTACTTTTGGTATTCACAGAAGTTAGGATTTTGTCTTAAGTCTGTCTTAAGTCTGTCTTAAGTCTGTCTTAAGTCTGTCTTAAGTTCGTCTTAAGTCTGTCTTAAGTCTGTCTTAAGTTTGTCTTAAGACAAACTTAAGACAAAATCCTAACTTCTGTGAATACCAAAAGTAGTAAGTTCATTCTGTGAATGCCAAAAGTAGTAAGTGCATTCTGTGAATACCAAAATAGTAGTAAGTTTAGGATTGAGTCTTAAGTTCATTCTGTAAATCGGGCCCAATATGTAGGAAGCATGAGCGCAAGTGGAGAAAGTCTAAATTAGCGGAGGATAGACTTACCTGAAGTGAACAGATTCTGCAAAAAACTCCTCAAATGAGCTTTTTAAAATTTTAAAAGAATTTACGGATCCATCCACCTGTAGTTCCACTATCACAGCATCACACCCATTTTGCTATGATCAGGCTGCTCATTCTAAACAGAATATTAATAATATTTATCTATCCCTTTTAACCCCTTCGCTGCGGCGGCAATTCCGCCGCAGCGCTAAGTGGGTGGGGCGGCCGCTCGGCGCTCGCGTACTCATGACGGAACCGCTCCGTCACGAGACGCGGTTGCTCTGTGCTTATGACGGAGCGGTTCCGTCACGGCCCCGTCCGCTCTTAAGAGCGTTCCGCGCAGGCGTGGAATCGCTGCCGCGCAGGCGCTCCGAGCGGGCCGTGACGGAACCGCTCCGTCATCAGCACAGCGCGGCCGTGTCTGATGACGGAGCGGTTCCGTCACCAGCAGGGTAGGGGTTAAATAAAGGGGCATCAACAACATGAATCCCTCCCAATGTTTATGTTGACTCTCAGTCCTCCACTCTTGAGTTTTTTTCCGCTATTCCTGATCAAGTTTTGGATAGATTAAATATAATTAAATCCAGGTCTCCTTTGAATCCTATATTAAACAACAAAAGGCCTCCCCCACCTCACACCAATTCTCATTTGACCGATGGCAGAGTTACACGGCTAATTATCCTACTGCCCTAGATTTGTTACTTAACACTAATCTACAGGGTCATGGTGTGTTCTCGTTTACATAAAAAGTTACACCCAGTTCTAGTCCTACTCTAAAAAATGAAAATAAAGTGAGCAAAGAGAGAGTACCTCATGGTAGCAACACCCAAGGGGGTTCCTGGCAGGCAATTGCCAGTTTACCCATTTCTCATCTTCGGCCACTCTCTCTTTGTGTGAGTAAAGAACGGAAGAAAAACACAAATAGTGATTCCCTAACTAATGTAAGTGTAGTGCACAAATGGAGAGCCTATATGTCCCCTCATCTAAATAAAAAGGTGAAACAAAAGTGTGTGTGCACCTAGAACCCCTGTGATAGCCAAGGAGAATCGGCCACCACTACTAAAAAGAGGAGAGACTTGCTAGCTAAACAACTTTATTCTGATGCTGCAAGAATTCCCAATTAAAAATGGTTCTTAATATACCATATATATTTACTTAGTGCCGACATGTTTCATTGTCATAAACTTCAGCAACTTCGCTAGGGCAAGATTGGGGTTCTGTTGTTCAATCTTTACTTTAGTAAGTTCACAGGACCTGTAGTGATATTTAAAAACAAACACAGCGGAAATGAAAAGTTAGTTCCCAACACAGGACTTCATGTAGCCACAACAATGTGAACAACAACATGTAAGAGACACACAAGGAAGACTGAGTCCACTATTACCTGATGGCTGCCAGCTACTGCATACCTGCAGCCATCAAGCGCATTAGACACCGTGTCGTTAGATCACGTGTCTACTGGTGGCGCAGTTAAAATCTGCCCCCCTGCAAAGCAAAATACACACGTACAGTGAGGTCACCAAATAGTCACATGTATGCATTAACCTTATGCCGAGCATCTAGCGCCCCGCCCGGGAAAGCCAACTCGCTATCCCGTTGTCCGACATGCGTTGCCTTGTCCCAAAGTCAGACGCTAATCAAAGCGCTCCTGCTCGACATTCACCCATAAAACTCTAAGCATTAAAACAGCTCTCCCCACTTTGGTGTCACTCTAAGGCTTAGCACTTTCAAAACATTATAGTAATCACGCAGCTTGCACCAAACATCTTAAGTGACCTGCCTCAGGTAAAGGACTCTCTTACTGCTACCGAGTGCACTCGATCATGAACGCTACTCCCGTTTGATGCTGCCGCCGCCTCTGCTTGAGCCCCATTGCGAGTGCTAGAAAAACGTGATGACGCGTAGCGTTACGCGTCATTAAGACTTTCGGTATTCACAGAAGGCATATAGGAGTCCTAAATTTAGGAGTCCTAACTTTACTACTACTAAATTGAGAAAAATCCTGATTTTAAGACTTTCGGTATTCACAGAAGGCATTTAGGAGTCCTAAAGTTAGGAGTCCTAACTTTACTACTACTAAATTGAGAAAAATCCTGATTTTAAGACTTTCGGTATTCACAGAAGGCATTTAGGAGTCCTAAAGTTAGGAGTCCTAACTTCTGTGAATACCGAAATGAGTAAGTGCCTTCTGTGAATACCAAAATGAGTAAGTGCCTTCTGTGAATATCAAAATGGGAGTAGGTTTAGGATTTTGTCTTAATTTAGTTCTGTGAATCTGGCCCAAAGACTTTAGTCTTTCAGAGGAGAGCAGTATCAAGTTCACCATGAATCTTGGAGTAGCAATCTCTTGGTAGTGATGCATCCTGCAGGGGGTATGAGATGGAGAGAGTGCCAAAGCATCCTGGAACCTGCTAACCCTCCTAAAGAAATCAGGAGCGGAACCCACTATTCTATCAAACTACAGGCCAATTTCCCTCCTCCCTTATCTAGCTAAGGTATTGGAGGCCCATGTGACATTACATCTTTCCAGCTTCATTGAATAATCCGACTTTTTGGATCCCTCTCAAGCCGGATTTCGACCGGCTCAATCGACTGAGTCAGTCATCACGGCGGTCTTGGACTCCCTGCGTCATAACGCTGATATGGGAATCCCTCAGGCCCTGGTCTTACTTGATCTGTTGGCAGTGTTTGACACGGTCGACCATGTCATCCTTCTCAACCATGTCAAACTTGCCGGCATCTGTGGCCCTGCTCATGATTGGGTCAGATCATTTCTTAGTGGCCGTACGCAGGCAGTCGGTCTGCCCCCCTTTTCGTCCCCTAATCTCCACACCACCTGTGGGGTCCCCCAGGACTCCTCACTGTCCCCCATCTTATTTAATATTTATTTGCTCCCTCTACTTCAGTCTCTTAAAGCCTTCAAAGTCACTACTTTCAATTATGCAGATGATCTGCAATTCACTTTCACAATTGATAATTCCCCAGATTCGGTCCACGAATTCCATAACACCATGCTCCACATACGTCATTGGATGGATGGTAACCAATTAAAGTTAAATCCTGACAAGACAGAACTGGTCCTTTTTGGGGCCCACATTATTGGCCACCCGAACTCGGCCCCCCTCCTATCCCGTCCAGTTTGGTCGAAAGTCTGGGGGTGCTTATTGATAGAGATTTATCGTTAAAGCCCCAAGTGAATTCGGTAGTGTCCACCTGTTTTTTCCAGCTCCGCAAAATCAAAAAGATTAGTCGGATGCTCACCCAGCCAGCCTTGACCCAGGTGGTGATGGCCTTGGTGTTGTCACATTTAGACTACGCCAACGCCATCTACCTGGGCCTTCCTGTTTCCCTCAGTAGACGCCTGCAGATGGCTCAAAATCAGGCAGCCAGACCTATATACCGACTGCCGCGCTGGCAGTCAGCCATACCCTTACTAAGGCAACTTCATTGGCTCCCTATTACACAACGTGTCACTTTTAAAACTGCTTGCATCACCTTTAAATCTCTACATGCCTGCAGCCCGAAGTTCATTCAAGACCTCTTGCCCAGATACATCTCTCCCCGTAGCTTCCGCTCTGCTTCTCAAATTCTTCTAACTGTCCCTCGCTACAAGTTCCAACGCAAGGGAGGGCGAAGGTTTGCTACCCTCGCCCCCAAACTATGGAACTCCCTCCCTCTGGATATACGTTCCTGTTCCACTCATCTTCTGTTCAGGAGGCATCTTAAAACCTGGCTGTTTGTCCAGACCATGGCCTCCTTCTAGCCTCCTAAGCTGTGTCCTCATAGCCTCCGTCGGTCAGCGCCATGAAACCTCTGGGTGTACGAGCGCTATATAAAACCGTGTTAAGATAAGATAAGATAGCTGAAGGCTGCAGCAGTTGTCTCATCATGCTACAAGTGAGCACTGGACATGTTATATTCCTGTATGACCTGTGTGCTGGGCAGCTGGATTCAAACACTCTATCATGCCAAAAGTGAGACCTAGAGAGGTTGTCTCTCACAGCTATATTATATCATGCCACAGGGGAGTGCTGGAGAGGTTCTGTCGGAGCAGTTCTGTCTCAAATGACAGGTACATGCTGGAGAGTCTGTATTCCTGCACTGTTGCATGGTGCCACATATGAGTAGCCTGATAGTTGTCTTGGAGGAGAGGCATATGATACTTAGAGCTACGACTAGAGAGTTTGTCTCACAATCCAGTGTATTATAATGCTACAGGTGTATGCTGGAGAGGTTCTGTCGGTGCTGTCCTGAGATACAGATACATGCTGTACAGGTTGTATCCCAGCAGTGTTGCATAATGCTACATGTGAGGAATGGGGTTGTTGTCTTGACCAGAGGCGTATGGTACACACAGCTTAGGCTAGAGAGTTGGTCTCTTAGACCAGTGTCTTATGATGGGACAGGTGAGTGCTGCAGAGGTTCTGTCAGAGTAGTGTTGTCTTACGTGACAGGTACATGCTGGAGAGGTTGTATCCCAGCACTGTTGCATGGTGCTGCATGTGAGGAACCTGGTGGTTGTCTTGGAACAGAGGCATATGATAGTTAATGCTACGGCTAGAGAGTTGGTCTCACAGACCAGTATCTTATGATGCTACCGGTGAGTGCTGCAGAGGTTCTGTCAGAGTAGTGTTGTCTTACGTGACAGGTACATGCTGGAGAGGTTGTATCCCAGCACTGTTGCATGGTGCTGCATGTGAGGAACCTGGTGGTTGTCTTGGAACAGAGGCATATGATAGTTAATGCTACGGCTAGAGAGTTGGTCTCACAGACCAGTATCTTATGATGCTACCGGTGAGTGCTGCAGAGGTTCTGTCAGAGTAGTGTTGTCTTACGTGACAGGTACATGCTGGAGAGGTTGTATCCCTGCACTGTTGCATGGTGATGCATGTGAGGAACCTGGTGGTTGTCTTGGAACAGAGGCATATGATAGTTAATGCTACGGCTAGAGAGTTGGGCTCACAGACCAGTATCTTATGATGCTACCGGTGAGTGCTGCAGAGGTTCTGTCGGAGCAGTTCTGTCTCAAATGACAGGTACATGCTGGAGAGTCTGTATTCCTGCACTGTTGCATGGTGCCACATATGAGTAGCCTGATAGTTGTCTTGGAGGAGAGGCATATGATACTTAGAGCTACGACTAGAGAGTTTGTCTCACAATCCAGTGTATTATAATGCTACAGGTGTATGCTGGAGAGGTTCTGTCGGTGCTGTCCTGAGATACAGATACATGCTGTACAGGTTGTATCCCAGCAGTGTTGCATAATGCTACATGTGAGGAATGGGGTTGTTGTCTTGACCAGAGGCGTATGGTACACAAAGCTTAGGCTAGAGAGTTGGTCTCTTAGACCAGTGTCTTATGATGGGACAGGTGAGTGCTGCAGAGGTTCTGTCAGAGTAGTGTTGTCTTACGTGACAGGTACATGCTGGAGAGGTTGTATCCCAGCACTGTTGCATGGTGCTGCATGTGAGGAACCTGGTGGTTGTCTTGGAACAGAGGCATATGATAGTTAATGCTACGGCTAGAGAGTTGGTCTCACAGACCAGTATCTTATGATGCTACCGGTGAGTGCTGCAGAGGTTCTGTCAGAGTAGTGTTGTCTTACGTGACAGGTACATGCTGGAGAGGTTGTATCCCAGCACTGTTGCATGGTGCTGCATGTGAGGAACCTGGTGGTTGTCTTGGAACAGAGGCATATGATAGTTAATGCTACGGCTAGAGAGTTGGTCTCACAGACCAGTATCTTATGATGCTACCGGTGAGTGCTGCAGAGGTTCTGTCAGAGTAGTGTTGTCTTACGTGACAGGTACATGCTGGAGAGGTTGTATCCCTGCACTGTTGCATGGTGATGCATGTGAGGAACCTGGTGGTTGTCTTGGTACAGAGGCATATGATAGTTAATGCTACGGCTAGAGAGTTGGTCTCACAGGCCAGTATCTTATGATGCTACCGGTGAGTGCTGCAGAGGTTCTGTCAGAGTAGTGTTGTCTTACGTGACAGGTACATGCTGGAGAGGTTGTATCCCTGCACTGTTGCATGGTGATGCATGTGAGGAACCTGGTGGTTGTCTTGGTACAGAGGCATATGATAGTTAATGCTACGGCTAGAGAGTTGGTCTCACAGACCAGTATCTTATGATGCTACCGGTGAGTGCTGCAGAAGTTCTGTCAGAGTAGTGTTGTCTTACGTGACAGGTACATGCTGGAGAGGTAGTATCCCAGCACTGTTGCATGGTGCTGCATTTGAGGAACCTGGTGGTTGTCTTGGAACAGAGGCATATGATAGTTAATGCTACGGCTAGAGAGTTGGTCTCACAGGCCAGTATCTTATGATGCTACCGGTGAGTACTGCAGAGGTTCTGTCAGAGTAGTGTTGTCTTACGTGACAGGTACATGCTGGAGAGGTTGTATCCCAGCACTGTTGCATGGTGCTGCATGTGAGGAACCTTGTGGTTGTCTTGGAACAGAGGCATATGATAGATAATGCTACGGCTAGAGAGTTGGTCTCACAGACCAGTATCTTATGATGCTACCGGTGAGTGCTGCAGAGGTTCTGTCAGAGTAGTGTTGTCTTACGTGACAGGTACATGCTGGAGAGGTTGTATCCCAGCACTGTTGCATGGTGCTGCATGTGAGGAACCTGGTGGTTGTCTTGGAACAGAGGCATATGATAGTTAATGCTACGGCTAGAGAGTTGGTCTCACAGACCAGTATCTTATGATGCTACCGGTGAGTGCTGCAGTGGTTCTGTCAGAGTAGTGTTGTCTTACGTGACAGGTACATGCTGGAGAGGTTGTATCCCTGCACTGTTGCATGGTGATGCATGTGAGGAACCTGGTGGTTGTCTTGGAACAGAGGCATATGATAGTTAATGCTACGGCTAGAGAGTTGGTCTCACAGACCAGTATCTTATGATGCTACCGGTGAGTGCTGCAGAAGTTCTGTCAGAGTAGTGTTGTCTTACGTGACAGGTACATGCTGGAGAGGTAGTATCCCAGCACTGTTGCATGGTGCTGCATGTGAGGAACCTGGTGGTTGTCTTGGAACAGAGGCATATGATAGTTAATGCTACGGCTAGAGAGTTGGTCTCACAGGCCAGTATCTTATGATGCTACCGGTGAGTGCTGCAGAGGTTCTGTCAGAGTAGTGTTGTCTTACGTGACAGGTAGATGCTGGAGAGGTTGTATCCCAGCACTGTTGCATGGTGCTGCATGTGAGGAACCTGGTGGTTGTCTTGGAACAGAGGCATATGATAGTTAATGCTACGGCTAGAGAGTTGGTCTCACAGGCCAGTATCTTATGATGCTACCGGTGAGTGCTGCAGAGGTTCTGTCAGAGTAGTGTTGTCTTACGTGACAGGTACATGCTGGAGAGGTTGTATCCCAGCACTGTTGCATGGTGCAGCATGTGAGGAACCTGGTGGTTGTCTTGGAACAGAGGCATATGATAGTTAATGCTACGGCTAGAGAGTTGGTCTCACAGGCCAGTGTCTTATGATGCTACCGGTGAGTGCTGCAGAGGTTCTGTCAGAGTAGTGTTGTCTTACGTGACAGGTACATGCTGGAGAGGTTGTATCCCAGCACTGTTGCATGGTGCTGCATGTGAGGAACCTGGTGGTTGTCTTGGAACAGAGGCATATGATAGTTAATGCTACGGCTAGAGAGTTGGTCTCACAGACCAGTATCTTATGATGCTACCGGTGAGTGCTGCAGAGGTTCTGTCAGAGTAGTGTTGTCTTACGTGACAGGTACATGCTGGAGAGGTTGTATCCCAGCACTGTTGCATGGTGCTGCATGTGAGGAACCTGGTGGTTGTCTTGGAACAGAGGCATATGATAGTTAATGCTACGGCTAGAGAGTTGGTCTCACAGACCAGTGTCTTATGATGCTACCGGTGAGTGCTGCAGAGGTTCTGGTGATGTTGTCTTAAGGTACAGGTACAAGCTGGAGAGGATGTGTCCCAGCACTGTTGCATGATGCAGCATGTGAGGAACCTGGTGGTTGTCTTGGAACAGAGGCATATGATAGTTAATGCTACGGCTAGAGAGTTGGTCTCACAGGCCAGTATCTTATGATGCTACCGGTGAGTGCTGCAGAGGTTCTGTCAGAGTAGTGTTGTCTTACGTGACAGGTACATGCTGGAGAGGTTGTATCCCAGCACTGTTGCATGGTGCAGCATGTGAGGAACCTGGTGGTTGTCTTGGAACAGAGGCATATGATAGTTAATGCTACGACTAGAGAGTTGGTCTCACAGGCCAGTGTCTTATGATGCTACCGGTGAGTGCTGCAGAGGTTCTGTCAGAGTAGTGTTGTCTTACGTGACAGGTACATGCTGGAGAGGTTGTATCCCAGCACTGTTGCATGGTGCTGCATGTGTGGAACCTGGTGGTTGTCTTGGAACAGAGGCATATGATAGTTAATGCTACGGCTAGAGAGTTGGTCTCTTAGACCAGTGTCTTATGATGGGACAGGTGAGTGCTGCAGAGGTTCTGTCAGAGTAGTGTTGTCTTACGTGACAGGTACATGCTGGAGAGGTTGTATCCCAGCACTGTTGCATGGTGCTGCATGTGAGGAACCTGGTGGTTGTCTTGGAACAGAGGCATATGATAGTTAATGCTACGACTAGAGAGTTGGTCTCTTAGACCAGTGTCTTATGATGCTACCGGTGAGTGCTGCAGAGGTTCTGTCAGAGTAGTGTTGTCTTACGTGACAGGTACATGCTGGAGAGGTTGTATCCCAGCACTGTTGCATGGTGCTGCATGTGTGGAACCTGGTGGTTGTCTTGGAACAGAGGCATATGATAGTTAATGCTACGGCTAGAGAGTTGGTCTCACAGACGCTAGATGGAACAAGCTGCCCATGGCACTGCGATTAGAGCCATCTGAATCAATTTTTAGAGCTAAGCTTAAAACTGCTCTATTCGCTCAGTAGGTCTGCCGCTTCTGTAAGTTCCAGTAATAAAAGTTCTCCTCAGCGCGGGGACACGCCGTTGTTGCGTCACCATGCGCTTTATAAAACTCCCTAAATAGAAATAGAAATAGACCAGTATCTTATGATGCTACCGGTGAGTGCTGCAGAGGTTCTGTCAGAGTAGTGTTGTCTTACGTGACAGGTACATGCTGGAGAGGTTGTATCCCAGCACTGTTGCATGGTGCTGCATGTGAGGAACCTGGTGGTTGTCTTGGAACAGAGGCATATGATAGTTAATGCTACGGCTAGAGAGTTGGTCTCACAGACCAGTATCTTATGATGCTACCGGTGAGTGCTGCAGAGGTTCTGTCAGAGTAGTGTTGTCTTACGTGACAGGTACATGCTGGAGAGGTTGTATCCCAGCACTGTTGCATGGTGCTGCAT
This sequence comes from Lissotriton helveticus, assembly GCF_964261635.1. NCBI lineage: Eukaryota > Metazoa > Chordata > Amphibia > Caudata > Salamandridae > Lissotriton > Lissotriton helveticus. The sequence continues at coordinate 272,818,751 of NC_136058.1, read as the reverse complement.
GTGAGGAACCTGGTGGTTGTCTTGGAACAGAGGCATATGATAGTTAATGCTACGGCTAGAGAGTTGGTCTCACAGACCAGTATCTTATGATGCTACCGGTGAGTGCTGCAGAGGTTCTGTCAGAGTAGTGTTGTCTTACGTGACAGGTACATGCTGGAGAGGTTGTATCCCAGCACTGTTGCATGGTGCTGCATGTGAGGAACCTGGTGGTTGTCTTGGAACAGAGGCATATGATAGTTAATGCTACGGCTAGAGAGTTGGTCTCACAGACCAGTATCTTATGATGCTACCGGTGAGTGCTGCAGAGGTTCTGGTGATGTTGTCTTAAGTTACAGGTACAAGCTGGAGAGGATGTGTCCCAGCACTGTTGCATGATGCTACATGTGAGGAATAGGGTTGTTGTCCTGGGCCAGAGGCATATGGTACTTAAGTATGGGGCTAGAGAGTTGGTTTTTCAGATCAGAGTCTTATGATGCTTCAGGTGAATGCTGGAGAAGTTGTCTCTCAGAGTAGTGCTATCTTGGGTTTCATAAGAGTTGGAGAGGAAATTGATGACCAGTTCAAAGCACAATGCAGTGGTGGCTGGTGACTTTTCAAAGTGGTAGGGCGTAAAAGTTAGGGGCAAGTTTGACTAATGGAGGCAGCCCAGCTAACTTAAGGGAGGTTGAGGGGCTTATCCTTGACAAACCAGGCCTATGTTTGTAAGTCGTTTATAATAATTTCATGTTTACATGGTGATGACTGCTACAGCATTGCAGCTTGGTGGATTTTTGTCACCATAAATCACACTTATTACTGTCACCTAACTCTGTGATAGGCTCAGTCAGCTCACCGGAACTTGGAGTGTGATCAGGAGATGGCAAGTAGCTCTCTGCATCAGATTCATTAACCCACCAAGCTAACTGCAGTACCATAATAGGTTCTAATCTCAAGAGATGGTAGTAGAGTTTGACGAAATCAAAAGATATTAGATCAGAAGTTTGAGCCCTTGTTTTGTTCACTTTTTGCTTAAAACTTACACCTTTTCTTCTGTGTGTCTCCTAAAATATGATTTTTTTCCAGACCATTTCAACATGAAAGTAAGGTCTTGATCATCAGTAGCTCTTTCAAAAGTTGGCTTCTATCATTTAGTGTTGCCATATCACTGATTGTTTATTCTTACTGGACTTTTATGTTACAAACCATTACTATCTGGTATGTCAGGCCATTTAATTCAATAAAAGAACTACAACTCCCAGAATTCTTTAGGTTGTCAAGTGAAAACCGGGGTCGGAAACATAGTGTCCTCCGGACTCAGATCTTAAGGCAACTTTGTGGACGTTCTCACCCTTCCTATTTTCTACAAAAAGGACATTCAAAGTTTCTGTGAAACACAAATTATAGTTGGTAACGCGGGGTCAAACTGCTTTAAGCTTTTTCTGCAAATGTTTATGTGGAATAACTAAATTGCACTAAGAAGAACCAACTTCAAAGCACTAGAGTGTGCTGTGCAATAGATAACGCCTGTGTCTGTGGAGGAGCCTTTTACTAATAAATGTTTTAATATCAATGTTTTATTGACATGCAGCCTGCAGGACGATCTCTGAGACACTGTGCGACCCATTCACAGAGCCATTTACTGACGAGAAACCGTACGGGCAAAAGTGGCGCCGTTTAAGCCTGTCATCTTCCCACAAAAGGAAACTTGTCAGGCGAAAATAGTTTTGGTACTGGTTAATTGTACAGCTCAACGGCATTCAGTTACACGGTACAAACACCTTCTCAAGGGGCACGAGCGTGAAGATCAAGGCAGTCGTTGCTTTGGAAATGTATTAAGCTTGCAAACCTGTGTTTGTGACGTTCATCTACTCATTTGCGACCCTGTTCTACGCTAGAAATATTCGGAGATTTACTCCTACAAATGGCTGGCAGTCGCGGCTCGCGGAGCGGGAGGGTGGGGGTGTGGTTGCGCGGTTGTGGGTGCCAGGGAATTAAATAGAAAATAGAAAACTTACCTCACAGCCGGTCCGCACCACCTCTGCTTCCCTTGGCGCCTTCACAAACGGCACTGGAGCGGACTGGCAACCTCTCTCAGCCAATCCTGGCGCTGCCAGCAGCGCCAGGATTGGCTTAGGACACAGTTAATCTTCACCCGCCACCTGCCCATTAGGAGCCCGAAGGCCTCCTAATGGGCATGCGCAAACAAGTGCAAACACAAGTGCGCAAGACTGGGCATGGGCGAAAAATTCGCTCACCTTCCTCACTCATGCGCACTTGTGCTGCTGCCTGTTGCCTCTGGTCTGACAATCATGTCAGTCTACATGACGCCAGACCGCCCACCCCCTTCAGATTCTGAAGGGGTGGGCGGTCTGACGTCATGCTGACTGACATCATTGTCAGTTCTCCCTCGGCATCTTTGAACTTAAGTAAACTGATTCAGTTTACTTAAGTTCAGAGATGCCGAAGGAGATGCGGGCAGGGGGGCTACGCCCCAATGGACCCACCGCGCCTGGTACAGAGACAGCTCTGATCGCTGCAACAGACGACATCTGCACCCTACTCGACAGAGGGGAACCAGCCACCCTGATCCTACTTAACCACTCCGCAGCTTTCGGCACCATCTCCTACCAAACACTCATTATTGGCTACACCAGATCGGAATCAGAGACAGTGCGCTCAGATGGATGGCTTATTTTCTCATGGGAGTACGCAGAAGATCTGTCTCCCCCCCAACCTCCGCACCCAAGCACACCTCCTGCAGTATCCTTCAAGAATCATCCCTCAGCCCAACCCTCTTCAACATCTACATGACACCTCTCGCAGACATTGTCAGAACCCACAACATCAACATCCATGTCGATGACATGCAACTCGTCCCCTCAGCAGACCCCACCACAACAAAGAAAAAGTTCCACAACTGTCTTCTTACTTTTAGAAAGGATTTGAAAACATGGCTTTTCAGGAAATAGTCTTTTCATTTCTGCCCTTTTCTGTTGTGTGGTTGCCTTTTATGCTGTTATTCTTTGCCAAAGCGCCGGGATGCTCCTCTGGAGTCGCCGTGCGCTATAAAAGAAATAAAGTAACATAACATAACGTATGAGGAACGTCTCAGACTGAATAAAAAGCAACTGTCTGAAGCTCACCACCGACAAAACCGAAGTGCTGACACACGTCCCTCTGGAATGACTCCTAGTGGCAATTAGAACCCTGACCCACCCCCACTCTGAAAGACCACGCCCACAACCTCAGCATCATCTCAGACAGCAAACTCTCCTTGAAACGAGAGGTCAACCCTGTCTCCTCAGCCTTCTTCCACACTCTCCACATGCCCCAAAGAATCTTCAAGTGGCTACCCACCCATACCATAAAAAAGGTGACACAAGCCCTCATTACCAGCCGGCTGGACTACGGCAACACACTCTATGCAGGCACCACCACTGAACTCATGAAAAAGACTCCAGATGGTCAAGAACACAGCAGCCAGACCAAAGAGAACACACATCGCTCGGCACCTGAAAGTCCTTCACTGGCTCACCATCCAGAAAACATGATAATTCAAGCTACGTACCCATGCTTACAAAGCCCTCCACAACGAAGGACCTGCCTATGTGAACCACCACCTACATTTTCACCTACCACCCAGGAACATCCGCTCACTTCACCCTGTCACACATACTGTGCATCTGCTGCTGCCACACTGGAGGACATTCCGTCTCCCACTTCACCGCTAAATCCTGGAACACCCTTCCCCTCCACCTCCATATGTCACCCTCACTGACAGAATTCAGGAAGGGATTTAGGACCTGGCAGTTTGACTAATATTCGCAGCACAGCACCTGGATACCCTATGGGGTGATAAGCCACGCTTGATAAGTACTATTTGATAGATTGATTGAGTGCTTTATTATTTTTCTGGCTTGTGTTGAAGATGCTAGATCCAAGCAGAGGCCTTTTCCTCAAGGTTCTGGAGTGTAATAGGTTATTGGGAAGTATACATGGTTGGTACTGTTATTTACTGGTCATACCAAGGGTAGCAAAGCTGAACAGTCAGGGCATACATAAAGGGCACAAGTGGGTACAAGTATAGAGCACCATCAGTATACGTGCAGTTTGTAGTGGTCATTGAGAGGAAAACCGCTAAGGAAGATCAAGGGAAAAAACACAAAAAAGGGAAGCCGGGCACCACTGTTCACAAATTGCCACTAAAGTGCTATAGATAGATGAGGGACAGAGAGGTGTTCATTGATCATGTCAGTCTCAGGCTACAGGCAAGGCCTGGTAAGTTACCATTGAGCAGTGCTGTGATATACAGCAGACGAACTGGAAAGTTGTTATTTGGAAGGGATGCCTAAGGCCTTAGGCTACAGGCGAGGATTGGAAGTCTGGGAGGGATGCTGTGTCCTACTGCAGGAAAAGTTTATGCATTTATTCAGGGCTAGAGTGTCCTTGTACAATCATTTTTTTATGCTAATCAAATGGATGGGGGAGAAGGAAAGTACTGATCCCTCAGTTTCCTTAGGTAATTACAAATAATCAAAAGGGAGGGATCACTTGTCCTGCGTGAACCAGGGTATGCAGGAGATCGAACAACGGTGTCTCCAAATTAAACCCTCATGCACGTGTAGGGTAGCGTGGTAAGCGGTATATCTTGATTCTCCGCTCTTCAGACACGTGTGTGCATAATCATCGGGTTTGTTTTCGGTATGCAGCCTCCACCAGGAGGATCTTACCCTCGGTAAAAACAGTAGTGACCCAGTGATGTGGAGGGAGTGTGGGACAATAAAAATCCCCCGGAGACGCAGTTATCGGAATTTTATTAGGTCTGGGTTCGGGTGGATCCCATTAGGGGAATGCTCTAGTGGCGTGCGCTCTATTGAAAATATTAAGTTCTCAGGACGCACTAGCATTCAAAAATGATTTAAAATGGCCAACATGTTTCAGCCCTCTATGCCGTGAATCGGACTTTAGGGCTTTCTTCAGGACCCGTGGTGAAAGGTGAAAGTGATACTAGATTACTATATTTATAGCAAGCAGGTGTGTAGAAAAGGGAAATTATCAACCTGTTTCTTTTTCTCGAGGTCACGATGTACCTGAAATGTACGTTAGTTACACCTCCTTCGGGTGTGACAAGGGCTTCGAGGAGGCTAACGCTTCTGTCCTCGCGCTTCGCGTTGCGCTTCTGCTGCCTCTTGCGACCCGGACTTCACACCCGAAGGAGGTGTAACTAACGTACATTTCAGGTACATCGTGACCTCGAGAAAAAGAAACAGGTTGATAATTTCCCTTTTCTACACACCTGCTTGCTATAAATATAGTAATCTAGTATCACTTTCACCTTTCACCACGGGTCCTGAAGAAAGCCCTAAAGTCCGATTCACGGCATAGAGGGCTGAAACATGTTGGCCATTTTAAATCATTTTTGAATGCTAGTGCGTCCTGAGAACTTAATATTTTCAATAGAGCGCATGCCACTAGAGCATTCCCCTAATGGGATCCACCCGAACCCAGACCTAATAAAATTCCGATAACTGGGTCTCCGGGGGATTTTTATTGTCCCACACTCCCTCCACATCACTGGGTCACTACTGTTTTTACCGAGGGTAAGATCCTCCTGGTGGAGGCTGCATACCGAAAACAAACCCGATGATTATGCACACACGTGTCTGAAGAGCGGAGAATCAAGATATACCGCTTACCACGCTACCCTACACGTGCATGAGGGTTTAATTTGGAGACACCGTTGTTCGATCTCCTGCATACCCTGGTTCACGCTTGTACAATCATTGCCAGGTGTGTTTGTCCTGGTGGTAAAAAGGAAGCAAATAAAGACTTCAAATTGCTGAACATGTGTTACGTTGTGTTGTTATTTTGTAAAGTGCGCAATCACCCACAAGGATATCATGGCACTGACCAGGTGTCTGTGGGTCTAGCCCCGCCTTTTGATAGGTAAGATATGTAAGGAAACACCCATCCTTCTGATCTTGTTCTGTGTATGCATGGAATATGTGTGAGTCCTGCAAAGCTCGGGTATCTCGTGATTGATGGAAAGAGCTGCAGCTGTTCTAGTAGGTGGGGTAGTGCCTTGTATGTGTGTGTTTGAGGAGTTTTAAATGAGTGCATATCGGGAGCCAGTGGAGGTGTGGTGTGATGTGGGTTATGTGTGGGAAGTTAAGGATGAGTCTGGTTGCTGCAGTCTGCATGGTTTGTAGTCTCTTCGTGAGTTACTTGGTGATCCCCTCGTAGAGGATGTTAGCATAGTCCAACTTGCTGGTGACTAGGGTGTGAGTAGCAGTTTTACTTGTGTTGCTCTGCAGCCATTTGAAGATCTTCCTCAGCATCTTCAGGATGTGGAAGCTGGATGCAGTGACAGTGCTGACTTGGGCAGTTATGTCCCGTTTGCTGTCCATGATTATTCCAAGGTTCTTGGCACTGGTGCTGGGTGTGGGTCTGAGTTCTGCCGGCCACCAGTTGCAGTCCCATGGTGAGGTGCTATTTCCAAAAATCACTACTTCTGTCTTGTCTGAGCTTGAGACAGTTGGCTTACATCCCGTTAGTGACTTTGGTCAATTAGGTATTAAACTTCCTTCTTCTCTTTAGGGTCTTGTCCGAGAGGGAGCGTTTGAGTTACGTGCTGTCAGCTTAGGAGAGGATGTTGTGTGTGTGGCTGACGTTGGCCAGAGGGATTGTGTATGCGCTGAAGAGGGTGGGGCTGAGAGTAAGGTGCCAGGCTGATGGCTGGTGTTTTCTCCGTTGAGAAGGAGCTGATCCAGAGGAGACCGGGTCCTTGGGTGTCCGTATTATGCAGGCGCTTGATGAGGATAGGGTGTGAGACCAGATTAAATGGTGCAAAGATGACCAGGAGAATGAGAGCTGTCATGTTTCATTTGTCAAGGATCATGCTGATATTGTCTGTGGCAGCGATGAGAGCTGTTACTGTACTCTGGTCGGGCCTGAATCTGGAGTGCGTGGCGTCAAGGAGCTGGTGTTTGCTAAAGTGGTCAGTGAGGCATCGGTTAATTAGTTTCTGAGACCTTTGCCGGGTATGGTAGGAGGGAGATGGGTCTGTAGTTGGAAAGAGTGGTTGGGTAATGAATGATTTCAGGAGCAGGGGCATGATGGTGACTGCGCATGTTCCAGCTGCCCGGGAATATGGCTGATTCTATGGAGGCATCGAGGATGGGTGTTAGTGCTTCGCTGATCAGTAGGAGTCCTTTGGTGAATGCGTGATGAGGGCAAGGGTCAGATTGGGCCACCGAGTAGATGGTCTTCATGGTAGCAGACATTTAGACGGTGGTGACAATGGGCTATGAGGTCAAGTTTCATTCTTCGTCTGCGATGGGTAGTTGAGTTGCAACGGAAATGGGACCTGGTAGACAGTTAAGTACCTTCAAAGATGATTTTCTTACAGAAGAATTCATAGAGCTTGTTGCCAAGGTCTTGTGAGCGGGTGATATTACTGAAGGTGGCAGGAAGAGTGGTGAAATCTTTTATAAAGGTGAAGATTTACTCGTGGTTCTTAGTGGTAACGATGATGCAATCTGCAAGAGCGGATCGATTTATGAAAGGAAAACCCAGCCTGGATCCATGGAGGGCTCTTAGCCTTTATAGATGTGACAGTTTTACCTTAACCCCTTCTATGCTGTTGACGAGCTCAGCTCGTCATCAGCGTTACCTGCCGTACGCGAATGACGAGCTGAGCTCGTCATGTATCGCGGTAATTCAAAAAATGCCGCACACAGCGGGAAAAGCCGCCGCACGCATGCGGTTAAAAGTCTTGCATCATGCTACAGGTAAACCCTGGGCCGGTTGTCTCCAGACACTGCTAGAGAACGCTACAAGGAATGTTGTCCCAGCTTTACAAAGATATATTTGCAAAATAAACTTCATCCCCGCATATTACATGCAGTAGCACCACAGATCTTCTCATGCATGGAGACTGGAAATGTGAATGCTCTTTGGCCATGAGGGGCATGTATGCCACCCACAGGGCAACTGTCAGTCCTACCATTGGTTCAGCCAGAAGTAAATCTAGCAGGTAACTCCACATCATCAAGGATGTTGGGGCCTTTAAAAATGATCACTGGTTTAGCGGCAGAAAACTGCCGCTAAATCTGCGATAATGGGCTTGATAATATGGCTTTTAGAATTCCAATAGAAGCCCAGGTTCTGGTGTGAACATGGGCTTCTAGTTCTATTGGAATTCTCCAGGGCATATTATCAAGCCCATTTTCGCCGCATAAAACCGGCGATAATTTTAACACCGTCCTTGATAATATGCCCCGTTGTACTCCTGGCTCAAGTGTTTGTTTAGCATCAAAAGGCATTCTGTGAGATCTAGTCTTAAATCAGTTTCTCGAGTTGAAGTAACACATCTTTAAACTGTAATTTGTCAACTAAAGGGCAAGTACTGTAATCTTGTGACCTTGGTGACATGGAATCATCTGGTGAACTTAGACAAGAGCGTATGACTAGTCGCAAACAGCTGTACCGCTCACAGGCCCTAATGCAAGCAAAGAAAGCCCCCCTGCGTCCCTGGTGGGCAGTAAAAACAACCATCAAAGGCAGCAGTGCGCCCCTCACGCTCCTTGGGCCTGGTGCCACTGCACTAGCTGCACTAAGATTAGCTACGACCCTACTGCCAGTCCAAAGCGTACGCTTTTCCTCTTTCCAGCCCTGCAGTAATTCCAGGGCTGCTCTCCTGCTCTGCTCACGTGCCCACTTTGATGAGGGAAGGGAAAGTGAATAATCATTTAATGGCTTTTCCTGATGCTGATGGGAAAGTTCCCAGAGCTCTGTTCCAAACCTGCGAGTCATCGAGGTCAAATGCTTCCAGCTGCAAAAGAAGCCAGGGAGCCTAAGCAAGATTAGAAAAGCATCTCTGGTGGTTTTAGGTCTCGCCTAAGACAGGGCAGCGCTGTCTGATGAAAGACATTTTGTTAGCTTAGAGCCTGCCTATTATTTACCATTGGCTGGCCTCATTGTCACTGTCATTTGTTTACTTCCTATTGAATGGCTTGTGTGGGCTTCACTTTCCCATCATTAGCTTGTCCCTCCCTTGGAGCATGGATGCATTACTGTGTCCCAACACAGCTCTTTTTATTTTTTTGGTGCTACTTTTTTCTTTTTTAGTTAGGCACACTACGAGAGTGCTTCTATTTTCCAGATGCCTCCCATGTGTGTTTCTCTGACCCCTCCCCCAAACCTCTGTGGTGATCTTTCTTGCTGTGTGTTTCTCTGCCCCTCCCATGTTGTTTCTGTCATCAGAGTTGCTTCCCCATCTCTATGTTGCTCTCATCGTGTGCTTCTATGCTAACCACATCTCCGTGTTGCTGTGTCTCGCCATGTGCTACTGAGCTTTGTCTCACCGTATGCTTCACTTTCCCTCTCATGTTGTTTCCACCCCATGTAGCTTCCCCTCCGTGTCCTTCCTTTTGCTTTCCAGCCCACCTGCATCATGTGTTTTGCATCTGAGCCTCTTCCCTTTTTTTTTGCTTAACAATCTAACTCAAATTAGTAGCTATAAAAAAAAACACCCATGTCATTTATTAGGCGCTCATGCCTACCTAAAAATGTGGCTGTCTGTGTCAAGTTTTTATTTTTTTATTTTATTTTAATTGTTTAGTTTGCTGCACTTGGCTGACGTTTCTCAGGTCAATGAGTGACTAGCTACTCCTATCCAGGTTTTTTCTTTGAACTCTGGGATTTGTAGTCTTGGTTTTATAACAGAGCAACAAGACTGCAAATCTCAGACTGTAAAGAAAAAACCTGAACTGGAAAAGTTAAACCTGCAAGGATCTGAAAAACCTGGCATGACTGTTTATGGGGCATTATTTTCAACTAAAAGGCTGACAGGCTGATATGCCAGGACTGATGATACCTTCAGAAAGTCTCTTTATTTTGAGACTTGCGGGTACTACTTAGAATGGAGAAACAGAAACTACAAGTCCCAGAGTGCAAAGTTCTATTGGCTAACTAGTGAGGGTCGACTGGAAACATCAAGCTTGACATGGCGTTGAGGGGCGTCTATGTCCTTTCAGTTTCTATTTCATTTGATATTTACATACCGAGTTATTTGTGTTGTGCTAAAGGTTACAAATCAATGTTTATTTTGTGTTGCATGGAGACAAAATGTTATAAATATATATAAAAGTTAAAACGTGGGGCCATATTATCAAGGAAGCTGCGGTAGTTTATCACCGCTTTACTGGCAGGAAACTGCAGATAAAGCGGCGATAATGGCCTTGATAATATGTGATTCGAATTTCAATCTATGCCCAGGTTAGTTGTGTGAACATCTAACCTGGCCTTCGATTGAAATTCAAATCGCATATTTTCAAGGCCATTATCGCCGCTCTATCGGCAGTTTCCTGCCGGTAAAGTGGCGATAAACTACCGCAGCTTCCTTGATAATATGGCCCGTGGTTTTTTTATTCCAGGCATTTTAGCACATGTTGCTCTGCTTCCCAGGGATGAAACCTTAGCGCTGAGACATGTGAGGTGACGTAGCTATGCGCTTTATAAATCATCTTATTATTAATATTAATTCAGATCACCCCCGAGTGAACTCACCTCTGCTCCAGCACCAAGTTCAATCAGGATTGTGTAATCATCTAGGGTGATCAGATGGCTCCATGTCACCGGACACCGCTTTACTATTCCTTGACTTTTCTTTTACACAGAAGTGCATTATGGAGGGTGTAGTTATGGCTCATTTTAATGGAGCCAATTTTACCAACACACTGATAGCAATGATATGCAAAAACCAAAGTCCATGTAAGGAAACGTGGTGTCCTGGTGACATGGGGCTTTCTTGTCACTCTTTGGCTACCTTTCTCCGTGTCCTCATGCAGTGGGAGACAGGCAAAACTGCAACACCCAGAATGCATTAGGCTGTTGATTGAAAGTGTGTAACTGGAGACAGTCTTCCTGATGAGACAAGAGTTTTGCTAACGGTATGAAAAGTTCCTGTTGGCCAGGGTTGAACTTGGACAACAAATAGGCCCAGGAATCAAAATAAAAGTGGCCACCGTTATCAAAACGGATAGCTAAAAAAAAATGACCCACGTTTGGAAATCAGGTGCATTTTGAACTTTGAAACACATGCTGTATGTTTATGGATTTGTGTTTGCGGCAGGCAATGCTTGTGGTAATATCTGGGAAATCAAAAGTAAAAAACGTCCCACCTTGCCATAAAACAGGCCCACAAACTGCTAACAAACCGGCCCACACACTGATCTGTTAGACCAGCCCAATGGCCACTGCCTGATTGCTTTATAGGTCAGTCCGACCCTGTTATTGGCAGATTTTTAGCCAACATTGTATTCCATTCTGGGACTCGAAGGTTCAGTTTTACCATTTTAGGACCAAAGTGCCACATCTAAATGCTAGGACTGGCTGAAGCGGTGACACGTGGCATGAGGTCACCCAGTAGCTTTATAAAATGAGTCCTCAAGCCAGCACCAGAAGGCGGACAGGAACCCAAAGCGCCTACACTGTCTTCTCTGGGCTGTGAGGTTTGGCGTGAATCCTTCAAATAATATTGTAAAGAATGCATAAAAATGCACTGACGAGAAGCCATGTCTGTAAAATCGGTTTATTATTTATATACGAAAATCGGCTGCTGCTGGCATCGATTGCCAACTGCTTCTTGGGACTCAGAGTTTTACTTTTCCAGGTATGGGCTCAACAATCCCAGAATTCAAAGTGCTCCTGGCTAAAGGGCCTGTACTGGCTGAAGGTGTCGAGCAAGGCATAAGGCCACTTGGTCCGGGTTCAGTCTATCTGTGTCTCCGTGTCCCAGCTGTTAAAGTGGTCAAGCCGTGTTTGTGGATTCAGTGTGATACAAATACCAGATGTTGTGTTTTAATACTGAAAAAGGCTCTCTCTAGTCTTGACCCACAGCACGTCTCACAGAGTCCCTTCTAGATTCCTCTTGGGCAAAAAGAAGCCATGGTCAGAGGCAGCTTTTTTTGTCTTTAATAAGGTCCAGCACCGGCCATGGACACAACTTTTCTACCTCTTTTATATGGTTCAACACAGCACCACCCAGAGACCTACTCTCCGGCAATCCCCTCTAGCATGATATACCACCGCCCAGAGACCTCCTCTTTCACAATCCCCTGTAGCATGATATAGCACCGCCCAGAGACCTCCTCTTTCACAATCGCCTGTAGCATGATTTAGCACCGCCCAGAGACCTCCTCTTTCACAATCCCCTATAGCATGATACAGCACCGCCCAGAGACCATCTCTCCGGCAATCCCCTGTAGCATGATATAGGACCACACAGAGACCTCCTCTCCGGCTATGCCCTGTAGGATGATACAGCACCGCCCAGAGACCATCTCTCCGGCAATCCCCTGTAGCATGATATAGGACCGCCCAGAGACCTCCTCTCCGGCAATCCCCTGTAGCATGATATAGCACCGCCCAGAGACCTCCTCTCCGGCAATCCCCTGCAGCACGATATAGCACCGCCCAGAGACCTCCTCTCCGGCAATCCTCTGTAGCATGATATAGCACCGCCCAGAGACCTCCTCTTTCACAATCCCCTGTAGCATGATATAGCACCGCCCAGAGACCTCCTCTTTCACAATCGCCTGTAGCATGATTTAGCACCGCCCAGAGACCTCCTCTTTCACAATCCCCTATAGCATGATACAGCACCGCCCAGAGACCATCTCTCCGGCAATCCTCTGTAGCATGATATAGGACCGCCCAGAGACCTCCTCTCCGGCAATCCCCTGCAGCATGATATAGCACCGCCCAGAGACCTCCTCTCTGGCAATCCCTGTAGCATGATATAGCACCACCCAGAGACCTCCTCTCCGGCAATCCCCTCTAGCATGATATAGCACCGCCCAGAGACCTCCTCTCCGGCAATCCCCTGTTTCACCTCCCAGATACCTTCTCTCTAGCATTCCCTTGTAGCATGATATAGCACTGCCCAGAGACCTCCTCTCCGGCAATCCCCTGCAGCATGATATAGCACCGCCCAGAGACCTCCTCTCTGGCAATCCCTGTAGCATGATATAGCACCACCCAGAGACTTCCTCTCAAGCAATCCCCTGTAGCATGATATAGCACCGCCCAGAGAAATCCTTTCCAACAATCTCTTGTAGGATGATATAGCACCGCCCAGAGATATGCTCTTTGTGTTCAAGTCATCTGCTTGCCCTCCCCCAGGTAAGGGGTGACCCCAAAATCATCACCACCCTCATTGTCTGATGTTTTTCAAAGTTCCCTTTTGTGAATGGGTTATATGCTTTTTAGTATGTAAAGGTAAAGTTGATTTACCAAAGGGTTGTGGGTACAGTAGGTAACTCCATTGCGTAGCGGAGTGGGAATTCTTGAATGAGTTCCGTGTTTTCAATGGAATGGTAGTTACCAAATCTCCACTATCTCCTCTTTCACAATCCCCTATAGCATGATACAGCACCGCCCAGAGACCATCTCTCCGGCAATCCCCTGTAGCATGATATAGGACCACCCAGAGACCTCCTCTCCGGCAATGCCCTGTAGGATGATACAGCACCGCCCAGAGACCATCTCTCCGGCAATCCTCTGTAGCATGATATAGGACCGCCCAGAGACCTCCTCTCCGGCAATCCCCTGTAGCATGATATAGCACCGCCCAGAGACCTCCTCTCCGGCAATCCTCTGTAGCATGATATAGCACCGCTCAGAGACCTCCTCTCCGGCAATCCCCTGTTTCACCTCCCAGATACCTTCTCTCTAGCAATCCCTTGTAGCATGATATAGCACTGCCCAGAGACCTCCTCTCCGGCAATCCCCTGCAGCATGATATAGCACCGCCCAGAGACCTCCTCTCTGGCAATCCCTGTAGCATGATATAGCACCGCCCAGAGAAATCCTTTCCAACAATCTCTTGTAGGATGATATAGCACCACCCAGAGATATGCTCTTTGTGTTCAAGTCATCTGCTTGCCCTCCCCCAGGTAAGGGGTGACCCCAAAATCATCACCACCCTCATTGTCTGATGTTTTTCAAAGTTCCCTTTTGTGAATGGGTTATATGCTTTTTAGTATGTAAAGGTAAAGTTGATTTACCAAAGGGTTGTGGGTACAGTAGGTAACTCCATTGCGTAGCGGAGTGGGAATTCTTGAATGAGTTCCGTGTTTTCAATGGAATGGTAGTTACCAAATCTCCACTATCTCCTCTTTGGCAATCCCCTGTAGCATGATATAGCACCACTCGGAGACCTCCTCTCCAGCAACCTTCTGTAGCATGTAGCCTACCCAATTCTCATCTGTAGCATTATAGCGTCAGAGCACTTCTCAAAGACCACCTCTCCAGCTCTCATCTGTTCATGGTAGCCTCAGAGCACTGCTCTTCTCCCTGCTTCTCCCTGAGGGCTGAATATAAAACCCCAGCTACAGGTAAGGCCGAGCAACACTTCATTGGCACTCAGGGAAGGGTTTTTGAACATTGCAAGAAGGGTGGCAAAATAGTTGAGAGACTTAGAGGCATATCAGCATGGGCTTTATCTCCGCTTTTTTGGCTTTAAAAGCCAAAAAAACTGAGATAAAACTATCACCCTATTAACAACAGGGTGCTAACATGCAAAATCGCATGTGAGCACCCTTTTTCACTACGCCACCCTTTGGATCTCTAATGAGATGCAAAGTGGGCGTTCCTTCTGAAAATAACTGGAGGAATGTCGCTAAATGACATTTCTCCAATTATCAATCGGCACGCTAACAAGCATAACGATAAGATAAGTAGCTCTCACTGCGGTGATCGCTTCTTTCCTTATGCCTGCTTTTAGTTTGACTTAGCCATGATATCCAATGGAAGGTGGATATCATGGTTAAGTATGCCATGCCCTATCAACAACGTAGCACCAAACGTGTGATTATCGCTGGAATCCCAGCGATAATTGCACATTGTGCAGCTAACTCGGTTATTTTTATCGCTCTGAAGGTGAGCGTCGCTAATAGCGCGCTATCTCCGTGATAAAAACAAGCGATATCCGGCGTTAATTATCCTAGCGCTAAGTGCGCTTAGCGTTAATTATCGCTATGTGTTGATGATATGCCCCTTAGTAGCTGGAAAGAGCTCCGCATTTAAAGCCAAAAAAGCGGAGATAAAGCCCTTGCTGATATGCCGCTAAGTGCATGAGTTTGGAAGGGGGACTGTTGAAGGGCGATAAAGACAAACTGGCAGTGGTCAGTACACATTAGTGTTTCTTGTCCTCCTCCCGGATACAGTCTGATGACTCTGAGATAGAGCCTCTAACAGAAGGGCTGTCCCTTCCTGGGATTTCACAATGTGACTTCCTGAAGTCAGGGTGCTATGAGAGTAGAATAAGTGTCTTCCACCATTGCCCAGCAGCAGGTTGGTAGAAACCCAGGACTTAAAGCACTACAAACTATAAAGTCCCTTAAGACTTGGCTTTTTGATTCCCTGTGATGGGGCTCGCTTACATTCCTGATTTACCTGCCACAGTGGGCCCGATTCACAGAATGAACTTAAGACTCAATCCTAAACTTACTACTATTTTGGTATTCACAGAATGAACTTACTACTTTTGGTATTCACAGAAGTTAGGATTTTGTCTTAGGTTTGTCTTAAGACAAACTTCAGACAGACTTAAGACAAACTTAAGACAGACTTAAGGCAGATTTAAGACAAAATCCTAACTTCTGTGAATACCAAAAGTAGTAAGTTCATTCTGTGAATGCCAAAATAGTAGTAAGTTTAGGATTGAGTCTTAAGTTCATTCTGTGAATCGGGCCCACTGTGTCTAGGCCCAAGACACCCTTGGGTACTGGAGCACTTGATAAAATCTTTTAAGATAACATGCAGATTTTTTTTTTTAATTATGCGCAGCTGCATTAACACACTGAGGGGCACATTTACAAGGGCTTTATCTCTGCTTTTTTGGCTTTTAAAGCCAAAAAAGCGGAGATAAAATTGTTGCCTTATTTACAAGAGGGTGCTAACATGCATTAGCGCATGTTAGCACCCTTTTTTCCGACGCCTCCCTTTGCATCTCTAATGAGATGCAAAGTGGGCCGTCACTGGGCAGTACAAACTTGTAAATATCGCTGATGTGCACATCGTGATATTTACAAGGCTGCTCACGCATTTTAGCAGACATTAGTTTTGGACGAAAACTGCTAAAATCCTGACTAACCCATACCTATTATTGTGTTACAACCACATGTTTGTATCAACGAGCATATTGGCGTTTTGCAGGGAACATCGCTGAAAAACCAGCAATGTTCCCTGCAGAACGGCGATCACCCCGCTATCGCTGGAATTTATATCGCCATTGCGCTTTGCATTGTAAATACAGTGCAAGCATGGCAATAAATTCTAGCGATAGACGGCGATAAATATAAAAACGCTAAGCGCGCTTTGCAATATTTATTGCTGTCTGTTGTAAATATGCCCCTGAGTTACCTTCCCAATACCTCAGATAGGCGAGAGCATTGTTGCATTTTCATCCCTACTGACCGGCATAGTACATTTGGTCCTACCTATACAGTACTATCAAACCAGTTTCTTGCCCCCACATGCATCAACCTATTTAGGAAGTGCAAACGGTGCGAATCGGTAAATTCGGACGTTTGCACTTCCTAAATACGTTTTTGGGATGCATGAAACAATTCGCTATTTTTTGCATTTCTTAAAAATGCAAATGCAATTAAGGAATCGCATTTGTGCGATTCCTTAAATGCAATGCATCAATTTGTAAAAAATAGCGAATTTTGAAATTGGAAGTGCAAATTACCACGAGGTTGACCCTCGTGGTAATTTGCGAAAATCTGTCAAAAAGCAAAAAAATGCATTTTTGAAACTGTCATGTTACAGACACACATGTCCTTAGGACATGTGTGTGTGAAACATGCACTTACAAATGCATTTCAGGGGTGCAGGGGGGGGTTCTTTGGACCCCCCCCTGCACCCTTGGAATCCATCAACAAATTGCGAATTTGTAAATGCCTTCCCATTGACTCCTATGGGCCTTTTGGCCCATAGCAATCAATGGGAATTGCGAAAATGCACTTAAGAATTCGGTATTTATTTGGGATTCGGTAAAAATTGCGATTTTTACCGAATCACAAATGAATACCGAAAAAAATGATGCATAGCATTTTGCATTTCTTACTTTGCAATTCGTTATTTTTCGCAAATTAAGAAGTGCAAAATGTCTCAATGATGCATGTGCCCGGAAGTCACAACTCTGTAAACTGACGGGATGCGAGAATAACTACTGTGGGAGAACGGCGCCTTCTGGTGGTTATATATATATCTATGTTCTTGGCTGCATCGCAACTGCAAGTTACTTTCGGTGAGGCTGTGGCGGTGTATGCAAGACAGTGAGTGACAGGTAATGTCACATTTTATTTTTAAAAAAAAGCTTTTCTAGAGCGTGGTGGTAATTGCAAAGCTCTGCATAATTGGGAGTGTTGCACGAAAGCGACTGCAGAAATACCACATATGCGTTTAAATCCCATGTGGTTTATGTGCAACTCTTAAATACATGAAGCACCCCCAGAAACAGCTGCAGGAAGTAGAATAAACTGGCAAGATGGAGCCAAACCACGGACATTATTCACGTGTTCCTACATTTGATGTACCTCGGGGTATTTACAAAGTGCCAAGCTGGCTACAAAGCAGCGGGCGCTGTATAAGTAAAGGGGTACAAAGTGTAGGGTGGGCTTACAAACACGCGGTTCTCTCGCTGGCATCCATGAGAGGAAGCAGTCGAAGAGGTTACTTCTGGAAGAGGTGTTCTTTGAAGGGCAGGGCCTTGGTTGATGGAGTGCAGCAATCGGATGGTGTCAGTGGACCCGATTCACAGAATGAACTTAAGACTCAATCCTAAACTTACTACTATTTTGGTATTCACAGAATGCACTTACTACTTTTGGCATTCACAGAATGCACTTACTACTTTTGAAATTCACAGAATGAACTTACTACTTTTGGTATTCACAGAAGTTAGGATTTTGTCTTAAGTTTGTCTTAAGACAAACTTAAGACAAACTTAAGACAGACTTAAGACAAACTTAAGACAAACTTAAGAGAGACTTAAGACAGACTTAAGACAAAATCCTAACTTAAGTCTGTCTTAAGTCTGTCTTAAGTTTGTCTTAAGTCTGTCATAAGACAAACTTAAGACAAAATCCTAACTTCTGTGAATACCAAACAGATGCGTCTGAATTCTACGCCACACTAGAGGTGGCGTAGCGAGGCGCAACGAGGAGAAATGTTTTAATTTCTCCTCGTGTTTTCCTCTTTCAATGCGTGCTGCATTCTGCAGCACACATTGAAAGAGGAAAAAGCATTTATTGATTGTTTTTGTGCAGGAAGGTGCCCCTTCCTGCACAAAAACAATCTCCCCATGACGCAGGCATCCTTGCACCATGGTCCAAGGGTGCCTGCGCCGGCGCTTGGCAGCTGTTTGTGCGCTAGCGCAGGGGAGAGCACAGGAATGCAACATATTATTGTAAATATGTTGCATTCCTGTGCTCTGAAAGTGCCACAGTGTGGCGCAGCCAAAGGGCTTGCTGTGCCACGCTGCGGCACTTCCTTGTAGATCTGCTCCTCAGTTTTCAAAAATGTACTCTTACATCCTGCAAATATGGACCGTTCCATACAAAGGTTCGACTATTTGTGCGTCTAACCCACTGAGTCCACAGACCCCACGAGGTGACTTGTACTTTTTCACCTTTTAGTTATATCACTAATCTTAAACTGCCTGCATGTGAATCTGATCAAAGTGCAGTCAGTTCCGGGTAGTGAGGGGACTTGGGTACCCCTCTGGTTTCTAATCCACATAGCGCCAAGCTTACATGGCATACTTTATTGTTAACTCCTTCGATGCTCATGACGAGCTCAGCTTGTCAAGAGGCACAGTGGCGCTGAGCTCGTCATTACCGCTGTGGAGTGTCCACGCGGGATAATTCCCCTGCTGTGCTGGGCGTTCCATTAAACGGGCGTGGTCATGACGAGCTCAGCTCGTCACGAGCACAGCGCCACCGTGCAGCGTGACGAGCCGAGCTCGTCACAAGCACTGTGGCGCTGCGCGCGCCCTCTCTCCCCCCCACGCTGCTGGGGAATTAGCCACGCGGCGAAGGTGTTAATAGTGCAGGCCTATCAGCTTCAAGGTGACAAGTGCATACCGCATCACAATACAACTCAATAACATATTACTGTCCTTACAAAACTGAAGTAAGCTGTACTTATTAAATGGATCAAGAGGCACATGTATCACACTTTGACACAAAGCAGGACCGCAAGCAAAATTTCTGCACTGCATGGTGTGAAAGGGAGAGAGCAGAAATGCGCCATAGTTGCAAAGGTATGGAGCAGAAAAGCTCCCTCCTTGTGCTGGTGACTGCCTAGTGTCAACGCAGGCACCCTTGCACCAAAGTGCGAGGATGCCTCAGTTACAGGCAGGATTGGATTTGTACACCTTCCTGCACAAAAACAATCCTTCGAGGCATTTTATTCCTTCTATGTGTGCTGCAGAATGCAGCACACTTGGAATGAGGAAATAACGAGGAGAATTCAATATATTTCTCCTCATTACGCTTCACTAGGGAAAGCGTAGTATTTTGATACATTCTCAGATTTCCAAATCTTTGTAAATCTGGGAATGCGCCAAAATCCGTGGGTGGATGCTTGGGAACGCCCGTGCTCTACCCATGGAACGCCTCCCAAGTTTAAATGTAATGTACTGAAGCGCAAGCAGCTGCCATGCGCAACATTTATTTACAAAGCCACATAATGCCATGCAAATCAGGCCTTATATTACTGAAGCCTTTACGTTGTTCCTGCATCTCCTTGCATGACACGAGGACAATGCAAAGGCTTCATAAATATGGACCTATGTTTATATGAACCTCGTGCGTATGCAAGACCACCGGGATTTTCAAGATCTTCCTTTAAGTGGTAGAGTAAACCGCTTTCTTTTGCTTGTTTAAGTCTTAACAGTACGACAGCCTTATTTTGAAAGAAAAATTACTGCAAATATGCAAAAAGAAAATGAAAAGACAGGACACTATACAACACCTAGTAATGAATGCATTGACATACATCAACAGCTTGTCTACCATCATTTTACGGGGGGCAAGAACCAAAAGATGATGGGGCATATTATCAAGGGGGTTTATCTCCGCTTTTTTGGCTTTAAAAGCCAAGAAAGCGGAGATACAATTATCTCCCTATTACCTAGCTGTCGCTAACACCAGTTAGCGACAGCTAGTAGGAGATAGCGACCATCTTGGGCCCCGCTTTGCATGTCAGTGATATTTATCACTAATGACATGCAAAGTGGGCGTGCCAAGATGTTAGCGACTGGAAATAGTCGCTAACATCGCTATCTCCTATTACCAACTTTTGGAGATATTCGCGCTAAGCGCGAATATCTCCAAAAGCTAACACCTGCCCCTGAGCAGTTCTTAGCCATGTTATCCAATGGTAGGTGGATAACAGCACTAAGAGCATTAGCTCGGTAATGCATGAATATCGCTGACTTTTCAGCGATATTCATGCATTTCGGCCGATTTTTATCGCTTAGGAGATATACCTTGATAATAGCAAGGTTCCTAAGCGATAAAAATCGCCGCAGCTCGGCGATAAAAATATCGTCGCTAAACCAACTTAGCGATTATTATCGCTAGTTGTTGGTAATATGCCCCGATATTGCTATTCCCCCCATACGCCAACTATGATGAGAGATGACTGTATGAGGGGACGCCCAAGTGACTGCCGTCCACATGTCTTTAATGGACGCTCTTCTAACAATAGCCCAAGAAGAGGAGACACCCTTAATAAAATGACTATTGTCTAGGGATGTAAGAAGTCCTCCCGCTGTCTCATAAACCAAGGCTTAAGACCACCTAGTCTGTCTACTTAAAGTAGCTCTAGGAGAGTGATGGCTCTTCATGGCCAAGCAAAAAGCTAATCTATCGGGCGACATGAAGAAGTCCTATCCAGATATATAGACCATGCCCTATGGAGATCAAGACTAGGCGTAGAGCGTCCTGCTCTGCAGGAGAAGGATAGACTGCAAGGAAGCAAAAGATTTTGAGAAAGAAGAAATGTCCATAGGCAGTAAGGAGGGTATGGTCTTAAAACCACTTTGTCAGGAATAATTCTTCTAAAATGATCATGAGAACAAGTCACCGATCTCCCACGACCTATCACCTGAGGGTGGTGGCCACTAAAAAGACAACCTTTGTGGTCAGCAGTCTCAAAGAATTAGACTGCAAAGGTTTCAAGGTGTTTTCCTGAAGGACGTTAAGACCCATTGGAAGGGCGGAAGAAGGAAGTAAGGTACGCAATACTGGACATCTTGGGAAAAATGTTTTCAGAAGATGGGCAGCCAAAACATCATAAAAAGAAAGATTAGACTATCTATTAAATCTGATGGCTGCCCGCAGACTCGTAAAATCGAAACCGGGATACCCAAAAGAAAACCATCTCTTTAAAACGACAGAATCTTATCCACAACCAAAGAAATGGCCCGAAACACGCTGGAAACACAAACAGAACCAAAATGTTTCCAGTGCCTCACATACAACTTGAAAGTATTCTTTCTCCTGACTTTTGAATGGGATGCACCGCTGCTGCAGAACAACCCAGAGACTCTAAGGGCCATATTACCAAGGTGAAGTATCGCTGCTTTTTCGGCGAATTGTGCCGAGAAAGCGGCGATACTTCTAGCGCCCATTAACAAGGGCATGCAAACGCCTGCCTCAAGCCCACTTTGCATGTCAACGAGAAACATCGCTAATGACATGCAAAGTGGGCGTTCCCACGTCCAACCACATGTAAAATGTGGTTGGAGGTGGTAACACCCTATTACCAAGGCAGGCGTTGGGAGAAGGAGACCTGCGATAAACTCATTTATCGCAGGTCTCCCAACGCCTGCTCTTATCAGGTGTTAGGCATTGATTACATGGGGGTGTGGATCATAAAGCTGAATCCACCCCCTATATTATCAAGGTACACATTAGCGTGTGACAACAACGCTTGTTTTCACGCGCTAATGTTCCCTATCGCTGGCTATTGCCGGATTTAATATCGCCTACGTGTTGCGCGTTGATAATGACGCGCTAACACGGTGATAAAATCCGGCGATAGGGAAATGTGCGATGTGCGTTTTTTAACGCACATCTTGGTAATATGGCCCTAAGTTAGCCCGTTCAATTTCCAGACCCGCAGTGAGATGTCTCTGACAGTTTTGGAGACCCGAGAAGAAATTAGCAAACTCGAAAAATTCAAGGAGGCTGAGCCGCCACTTCTAAAGGAGTGGGTACTGTGGTCTTTGACCCTAAGTTGGAGCAATCAGCAAGCTGACCACATGATTGCCCCTGATCTTTCAAAGAACTTAGCTTATCAGAGCAGATGAGCAAATGCACATGATAGATGCCCCTGGGCTACTAAATGCACAACACATTTCCCCCCCATACTTCTGAAGATGAAAGGAGAGAGTAGAGACAGAGCAGATGAGAATCCTGGGGGAAGGCAAAGAGGTCAAGCCATGGTGTTCTGAACTTCTCCTAAATTGCTTCTAACAGACAGGGGCAAAGACACAGTGCCCGATTCACAGAATGAACTTAAGACTCAATCCTAAACTTACTACTATTTTGGTATTCACAGAATGCACTTACTACTTTTGGTATTCACAGAAGTTAGGATTTTGTCTTAAGTTTGTCTTAAGACAAACTTAAGACAGACTTAAGACAGACTTAAGACGAACTTAAGACAGACTTAAGACAGACTTAAGACAGACTTAAGACAAACTTAAGACAAAATCCTAACTTCTGTGAATACCAAAAGTAGTAAGTGCATTCTGTGAATGCCAAAAGTAGTAAGTGCATTCTGTGAATACCAAAATAGTAGTAAGTTTAGGATTGATTCTTAAGTTCATTCTGTGAAACGGGCCCACAGAGACAATGACCACAGGATCATTCAACTCAAAGTGTCTGCTTGCCGATAGTCCCCGTAAGATAGACCGCTGACAAAGAAAGGCGCTTCTCTTCAGCCCAAGTCCCTGTCAACTCCACCGGATGGCTTGATCTCAGAATCCTGGAACCGGCCGTAGGGTTTATATTGGTGTAAGTGACCTGATTGTCTGTTCGTATCCACAGAGGATGATTACGAACCAGAGCAACAAATGACAGAAGAGGTTTGTAACGGCCACACAACTTTCGAACTAGAAGCGGTCTCCCATTCTTTCCTTGTGCAGAGACCCTCGACCATCTGTTTCCCTAGAGTGACTCTCCAACATTTGCATCTGGCATCTGTCTTCAGGACCGAGGGCCATATTATCATGGACGGGCGATACATTATCGCCGCTTATATCGTCAGGAAACTGCCGCTAAAGCAGCGATAATGGGCTTGTTAATATGCCCTTGTGAATTCCCATTGAAGCCCAGGTTAACACCAAAACCTGGGCTGCTATGGGAATTCACAAGGGCATATTATCAAGCCCATTATCGCTGCTTTAGCGGCAATTTCCTGATGATAAAAGCGGCGATAATGTATTGCCCTTTCTTGATAATATGGCCGCAGGTTCCTTCCTTTGATACTGTGAAAAGAAATCACCATCTTCCTCTTGCACAGGAGAAACAATGATGTGTAAAGTGTTTCACCAATGTAGCACTTCAAGCTCAGGTCCTGGCACATACCCTCCCTGCCTCATTCCCGTATTGTTCTTCTTTCTGAGAGGTATCTATTTCCTGGTCAGGGTGAGAATCTTGCCTACTCTCTTCGGTGTAGTAGTCCCCCCTCCCTCTCTGGCTTGGAAGGCAGCTTCCATTTTACTCATCACTGCCGGCAATAGTCCTACAGGAGCCCTACTCTGTTTTGTTCTAGAGAGCGTCAGGGTGTCTTCCTCACGAGAAGCAGAATCCACATGTCCACATTTGTTGCAGCATTTTCTGTGCTCCATTTTGCCTAGGCGTTGTTGTAACATGGCTGTTCAACTACCACAGGGCGCTACTATATTGGAGTCAGGCGCAGAGGCCTCGAAACAATAGAGTTAATTTTTAAATAAACTCTGGTTAGTTAATGAATTCTGCTGCCTAATTGCTTCACAGAAGTGGGCACATTAGGAATTATCTCTCTATCCCTGTGACGAAACAGCAGACAGGCTGAATAAAATAACTTAGAGGCATATCATCAAGGGCCTTATCTCCGCTTTTCTGGCTTTAAAAGCCCAAAAAGCGGAGATAATGTTTTCACCCTATTTACAAGAGGGTGGTAACATCATGTTAGCTCCCTTTTTTCCTACGCCTCCCTTTGCATCTCTAATGAGATGCAAAGTGGGTGTTTCTTCCCAGAATAACTGGAGAAATTTCGCTAACCAACATTTCTCCAATTATCAGTGGGCACGCTAACAAGCATAGCGATAAGAAAAGTAGCGCTAACCGTGGTTATCGATACTTTCCTTACGCCTGCTTGTAGTTTGACTTAACCATGATATCCAATGGAAGGTGGATATCATGGTTAAGTCTGCCCTGCCCTATCAACAACATTTAGCCAATCATTGTGCGATTATCGCTGGATTTCCAGCGATAATCGCACAATATGTAGCTATCGCTGATATTTCTAGCGTGCTATCTCAGCAATAGAAACCAGCGATGGCCGGCGATAATTATCCTAGCGCTAAGTGCGCTTAGGGGTAATTATCGCCGGTTCTTGGTGATATGCCCCTCAGTTCTCAACCACCTGCCATGCCGTAAAGAACAAATGTGAGAAGGCAGATAAAGGCTGTCAGAGCAGGCATATCTGCTCAATAACTTTCGTATACAATATAGGTATAAAACATTTAATAAAGAAACTAGTCTTACTTTAATAGTATATGTGCTTATCAGAAAACTTAGCCTCTTTGGAAAATAAGTTTGTTTCTAGACTTTATATTTTATGTTAAAATTAATTCCAGGCAGTTTGTTCTTTTCGTATGTACATTTTTCCGGCACTTGTTAATTTTGTAGGAAAATGGAGAACAAACTAAATTAGTTGTTTTTGCAAACACACAAGACAGTTTGTCATTTGAACCACTAAATGTATGTACAATAACCAATAAATAAATTTAAACAATGTCAATAATGTTAAGATTTAAAAAACCTATTGAGAGCATATTAAAGAGGGACTGACTTCAAACTTCACTTGCTTTTACTGCTTCATTTAGGAGCTTGTAGTACATAACACATCTTCTAGGTTGACTTAATTGTTTGTTTTGAGACAGATTCTCTTGATCCTTATCCAGAAAGGTAGTGCTCATGTGTCCATCCTCCAACACTCTCTTCGAGCTCACCATTCTGCTTACCTTTTCAGCCATCTGAGTGCGAGCAGTGTTCCTGTGACCTGGATGGAATTGCACGGTGCCTCGTTGCAGACTGCGCCCCCCCACCGTGCGTGAATCCAGTGTACGAGAAGGGAGAATGCTGCCCCAAGTGCAAAGATGGTGAGTGAACATGGACATGGTCCACTCTCCTGATCAGTAGAGCAGCTTTATCATATATGCATGTATTGTGCAACTGTGAGTAGGTTGAAGAAATGTGCAGGAAGTGCGCCTTTGATGTGGGTTAAGGTCACTTCATTTGGCGTCAGATGTACAAGGCTTTTTTTTCAGCCGCAAACGATTCACAGAAGATGGTCAGATGTGTAAAATTCATCACAAAATGATTCTCTGTCTTCATACTTATTAGAGCCAAGAACCTAATTAAGGGGCATATTACCAACAAGTAGCGATAATTATCGCTAAATAGGCTTAGCGACAATTTTTTTATCGCTGCCTATCGCTGGATTTGTTAGCGGAGAAAACATGCTATTAGCAACCTTTTTCTCCATTGTGCTAAAATATCTAGCGATAGCGGCGAAATGCGTGAATATCGCTGAGAATACAGCGATATTCACGCATTAGCGACGAAATGCTCTTAGCCATGTTATACACCTCCCATTGGATAACATGGCTAAGAACTGGCCTGAGCAGGCGTTGGTTTTTGGCGATAGCGGGAATATTTCCATCGCTAAGCCTGCCTTGCTAATAGGCGATAGTTAGGATTTTGTCTTAAGTCTGTCTTAAGACAAACTTAAGACAAAATCCTAACTTCTGTGAATACCAAAAGTAGGAAGTGCATTCTGTGAATACCAAAATAGTAGTAAGTTTAGGATTGAGTCTTAAATTCATTCTGTGAATAGGGCCCAATATTTCTGCGATCAACATTCAGCCATACAACCCAGATGGAGCAAAGATTAAGTATCACAGCTTATGCAAACTAGGTGAGAAGTTTGGGGCCCTTTTTCGAGAATGTCCCATAGTGCAGCGCAGCAAGTCATCTTGGTGCGCTGCACTGCTTGACAGGAAATGGCAGGAATGCACCTTACTTAAGGCAATGCTGCGCATTCCTACCTTTTCCACTGTGCAGGCACCCTTTTGGCAGCCTAGCGCAAACTCAGGAACTCTTGCGCCATGGTGCAAGAGTGCCTGCATTTCATGCAGGGTTGTTTTTGTGCAGGTAGAGACACCTGTCAGTTGTTTTTGATCAGGAAGGGACACCTTCCTGCACAAAAACAATCCCTTGTGCAGCACACATAGAAAGAGGAAGTAACAAGGAGAAAGAAATATACTTTTCCTCTTTACACCTCTGCAGGGAAGGCGTATCTTTTTGGCGCATCCACAGGTCTACCAGTTTTGGTAAATCTGGGAATGCATCAAAAACGATAGGAGTTGCGTGGAAACACACACGCAGCACCCATGGAAGGCCTTCCCAGGTTTTAGGGGCTGGAGGATAGTATTCATTCCTTAATGCATTTATATATATATATATATATATATATATATATATATATATGTATGTGGTATTTGTATAGAGTGAACCTTGCCAAAAGGAATCAAATCTATCTTATCTCCCTCACTTGTTTAGTATTGTCCAGGCATATTTCCATCTGCTCCTAGCACGTGAAAATGTGCCTGGAATTATTGGGACACTTGTAATCCCTTTTATATCGCAAGTAGAGGTTTCAACCGGGAATAGGAATACCGACTCACCTGGAATAAGCCTTCCAGTGGTGAATAGATGAGAGCTTCTTTAGAAAGGATGCAGTGAGAGTATTGCTTTGATAAATTAATATAATGTTCTTTCTTAGACGGAATATGAAAATACTCTACGATACATAACATGTAAGATCAGATTTGATCAGATTTCTTTGCTACTTATACAAATGCTTCCCTATGGTTCTGGTGTCTAAATGGGTAAGAAGAAACTCTGCTATGTAGCTAGCTTATGGAACAGCTTATCTGAGGCCCATCACAAACTGCCTCAGTTCTTGACTTTTAGCATCACGTCCCCCTATTTTTTGCTTCCTTAGTTTCTGAGGGGCAGATTTACAATAACTGGCGCATCCCCAGGGTTGCGCCAGTTATTGTGCCCCATGCCTCCGCCACCATGGATGCGCTGCATTTACAATGCGGCGCACCATGTGGCAAAAATGGCACAGATGCGTGACGCATCTGTGCGGTAAAGGCGGCGCATTGCTGAAGTTGCATCGCAAGCGCGATGCAGCTCCAGCAATGCTCTGGGCGGCCCCTATTCTCACAATGCTGCGTCAATCCTTACACCTGCTTCAAGCAGGCGCAGGGTTTTGACGCAGCATGGGCCAAAAAGTTACTGAGTGAAATCTTGTAGATTTCACTCAGCCACTTTTAGGAACGCCTGAACGCCCCCCCTGCGCAGGAAGGCCTCCTTCTGGCACAGGGCTTTACAACGTGACGCATCTCCCAGATGCGTCACATTGTAAATATCCCGCACCATGGCGCATGTTTTGCGCTGCTGCTGCGTCACAAAAGTGACGCAACGGCGGCGTAAAAGAGGCACAAGGGGTTGTAAATCTGCCCCTCAGTGTGTAAATACCCTCTTTGGGTCTTGTGTGAACATGATATGTATGGGATAATAAGGTGATGTTCGCTAGAAAATTCTAAGGTTCTGAGATAAACCTGGATGGTAATGGATAACACTTCAATTTCTGAAGGAAATTGTAAATCTAAAGGGGAAAAGACAAGGGAATACTCTCCATTTTGAGGATTGCATGGTGAAGGAATTTTTCCTGCTTAATTCTGCTCCAGATTCAACATTTCCTACAGAAATAAGAGGGTTTTCTATTAATCCTGAAGACATTGTAGAAAGCGTACGTCCAGATTCAAGTAATTAACAACACTTTATATTGTATATGTTTTTGAGGATGTTTTACTTGAAGTCATCAGCCCCTCTGATCCATCTTCTAAGTAATTACATTTAACATACCATCCCCACTCTCAAAAACCCCATTAAACAGTAATGAACTAAGACAGAACCATAGAAAATTGCAAACCTCTTCAAACCATATTATCTAGCTAATACAAGTGGAATTAGCTTACCTAGGGAAAAAGGTGTCTGAGAATATTTCACTTGCTGACTCTTTTCTCTTTCTTTCACCTTCACCTAGGTCCCAACTGCTACGCCGATGCCTCCCAGGCCCAGGTCATTCCTGGCGGAGAGTACGTTTGGGTGGATTCTTGCACCAAGTGTCGCTGTCATGATGGGCAGGATGTTGGCTACTGGGAAGGAAACCGCGTGGCCAAGTGTGAGCGGATTCGAAACTGCCAAGTTGACCAGGGAGGGCACAACTCATAGGAGTAGGTTTGCTCTCCGCTGCCACTGGCAACGGGCCCGGAGGACTAGGATGTATAAGGAAGCAAGAAATACAAAGGAAGGTCTGAGCAGAGGAGACTAAGGACCTCCCACCACTAGAGGACATGTTATTTCTGCTTGCCCAACTTATATATTCTTCTTCCAAAGTTTTAATCCCTGTACGTGGCCAAGACATTGAATATTGGACTTAACATGTTTTGGTTCTGTTACTCTCATATTAGTGTGCCTTGTAGTGAGAGGTTTGAAGTTTGATGTTGAAGCTGATGGTACCTTTTAGGTAGTTCCATGTATGGACCAGAAATCTTTTTAACTTTGTAGTTATAAGATAACTGAGAGAATGAAAATGTGGCTGCAAAGTCTTGCAGAATAGTGTCTCTAACAAAATGGTGTGGGTATAGAAATAGGTTGAAGTCCCAGATTTCATGCATTATACTACATGAATGCCCTATCGGGAAATGTTGTCTTCTGTGTAAATTTGTTTGCAGCTAAATGGAATGCCCGGTGGCTCATTCTTGTTTATGCTTCTATGATTTCTCATTGTCCTTGTAACTGTTTTTCTCTCCGTTCTTTATTGTTAAACAAAATGTTAAATACCAAAATGTTGTCTTATTTCCTCCACATCTTCAAAAAAAGGGAGCCTGTTCACTCAATTTTCTTTCATGACACAAAGTGCAGAGGGCTGGCCCATCTGCCTTTCGAACTACTTATACTGTCGGCAAGGTCTTATCTCTGTAGGTCTTGCCGCTATCACAGTGGATGCAGATCCTGCCTTTTCTGGGACTTTCTCTGTCACACTGGTTGCAGAACCTGGTGCATATTTACAATATTTTTGGTATAGGGCAGCACCGCAAGCCTTCTAGTTCTGCTGCCCAATTTCCAAAGAAAAGGACAGCAATGCACTGTATCTACAAGTTACGGTGCACTCCTGTCCTTTATGCCAGCTCTGGTGCACAAACTGCAGCCAAGCGCCAATGCAGGCACCCTTGCACTGTGGTGCAAGGTTGTCTGTGTTGTTGGCATGATTGTTTTTGTGCAGGAAGGACACCTTCAATTTAAACATTTCTCCTTGTTATGTCAGCTTTGGTAATGCATTAGTGTTGGCACTGCCCCAGATTTATGCTATGTTGTAAATCTGGCACAGTGTCAAAACCGTATGTTTTGCTTCGGGACACCCACAGCAACACCCATGGAACACCCCTTCCACACAGAGTATGAAATTGCCTTACTCCATATTTTGAACGGCAGGAAAAGCAAGGCAGGGTGGCTTTGTAAATATGGGCCGGCACACTGCGCCTCTGGAGCATCACAAAAGTGATGCTTCAGCAGTATAAAAGTGCCTCTGGGGCATTGTAAATATACCACACTGACTGCTTAGTCTAGTTTACTGGAGCCCTCTCATTACACTTGCAGCAGAGCCTGTCCCTCTGGATCTCTGCTTGTCACACTGACTGCTGGGCATGACCTCACTGGGTCTCTTGCCATCCCTCTGGCTGCAGAGCTTGGCCTTTCTGGTTATCTCCGTATCACACTGGCTGCAGCACCTGGCCTCTCTAGTGCACCCTCCATCACACTTATCCCAAATGTTGTTACCTGTGTAGGATCCATCCAGTAACATTCCTCTGTGTATCCACCACAAACTTGTGCCTACATTAGTCCCTTAAAAGAACATGGCAAAGCTGTAACAGAATGTACGTATTTGATATACTTACTGTACAATACTAATAATGACATTTAGCATGTTCCTTAGCACTGTAGATTTTTCTCACAATTTGCTCAAGTGAGTTAGCTAAGATTAACTCTCAGGTAACCTGTTTGCCTGGTCTGCAACAGGGCCATGGAACATCTTACTTTAAAGTTACAGAAAACAACTTTACTGCTTAGATGCCCATCTCAAAACATTGTTGAGTTAGTGAGCCATATGACCAAAAATCTTAAGTGGGATGGATAGCACATGTGGCTACTGCAACTCTCTGATTCTAGAAGATACAGGAAGGCTGGAATATCTTTGGTAAGTGTTTGTAGTCCAGCTATTCTGGGAGAGAAGCATCTTTTCTCACAGCATTGATGGTAACCCTAAACAATTTTGATTTGCTATTTCTAGGTAAAGATAACCTGTTGACCAGTCAAAGAGGAGACCTAATCATTGCTGTCTTATAGGAGCAGGAGTTGTATAACAGAGTTTGTGCTAT
Source organism: Lissotriton helveticus (assembly GCF_964261635.1). Classification (NCBI taxonomy): domain Eukaryota; kingdom Metazoa; phylum Chordata; class Amphibia; order Caudata; family Salamandridae; genus Lissotriton; species Lissotriton helveticus. The sequence goes on along the minus strand of NC_136058.1, from coordinate 272,787,901 downwards.
TGGACGAGGAACTTCTTATCTGGGATGCACTGTAGTAGGTGGAATCACTTCCAGGGTAAGGGTCAGGATGCTTAGAGATGCAGAAAGGGGAGGCATGTTTTCTCTCTGAGTTTATTCATGAATCTTTCCGAAAATATTGGAATTACTATTGAAAGAGTCTCTTATTAAGCATCTCTGTTCCATCAAGGTTTGCAAGACATCCTATCTCAGAAAGGCCAACATACTAATGGTAAGACCTTTAGATATACGTGTCAAGATATTGTCCATGACTTATTGATGAGGATGGAACTTAAAATCTATACCGGTGAATCAGGAGCGGATTTAGAAAAAGTTGCACCATGTATCACTTCATGAGGGATGCAAAATACCAACAGTTCTGTTGATGTTCTTCAGAAAAAGAGGCGCCTGTACAAGGAAAGAGCATCACATTCCTGCAGTGATGAGATCAGCCAGGAAGTATCCTGTTCTTGAACTCATGTTGAGGGACATCTTCACCTGGACATGGCTGATTATTTTCATTAACATGATCTTTGGTTCCCTTTACCTCTGTTCTGCTAACACTGATTTATATAAGGGCATTTATCTGGGTTCTCTAGTCGATCAGAGACACGGCTATATCAGTCCATTTTTGATGTCAGGGGTTCATTGTTCCTGTATAGAATGCCTGTAAAAATTTGGGGGCATATTAGCAACAAATAGCGATAATTATCGCTAAATGCCCTTAGCGCATTTTTTTTTATCACCGCCTATCGCCGAATATTATCGCAGAGATAACGTACTAATAGCAACGTTTATCTCTAAAGCGATAAAATATCCGGCAATAGCGGCTCAATGCGTGAATATCGCTGGAAATCCAGCGATACTCAGGCATTAAGGCAAATGGGGACTTAACCTGAATATCCACCTCCCATTGGATATACAGGTTAAGTCATGGTCTGAGCAGGCGTTGGGTTCTAGCGATAATCGGGCTTAGAGCGATTTTTGTTATCGCTACGCCTGCCTTGCTAATAGGCGTTAGCTGTGTTAGCGACTGCTTTCAGTCGCTAACAGGTTGGGTACGCCCACTTTGCATGTCATTAGCGATAAATATCGCTGACATGCAAAGCAGGCCCCAAACCTGTAGCTAGCAAGCTGTCGTTAACTGCTATTAGCGACAGCTTGCTAGTAGAGCAATAAAAATATTCCAGCTTTAGTAGGAAAAAGTCCAGCTAAAGCGGCGATATCGCCCTTGCTAATATGCCCCTTGTTTCTTTATTAGTGGACTAGTACTAGCCATCAAGGAATGAGACTAGTAGAATACATGTTATGAATAACTCAGCAGCTGCCTCCCTAAACCTTAATCTATTTCAGTGAGAATGAATAGATTATACAGTAGGTATAATATGTACTTTGTGTACAGTTTATACAAGGGGTATTATATGTAGCTCGCAACCATCCAACGGAGATAGTCCACACGGCAGTCTGATGGATAGACGCAGCCAATAAATAAATTAGTCAATCGTAACCAGTATGTTTAGTTAATTCCATGTGGTTTCCTATGTTCAAGTAGGGTTGTTTATTGAGAGAACTTCAGTGGGTCACAGATGACCACGTGCCACAGAGTTTGTCATTGCAAATATTGCGCATGGTCCATGCGCATTAGAAGATGGCGTAGCAGTACTCCTGCTGAAAGGACTGCCTGTATCACTAAAGGTCTTCTGAGTTCTACCAAAGAGAAACATGCATCATTTCTGGGGGAATTTTTAGAAAACTATAAAAAATAAAGACATTCTTTTATAACTTGCCATGTCTGTGCTTTTGTACTGGCATCTTCTCTTGACAGGTTCTCAGAGCAAGGTAGCACATTTTTGATCATCTAAGGAATGATGGTCGAAAGGAATGTGAAATGTGACGAAGGGAGGCAATGTCTGTATGCATGAATTATAAGAGTGTGAAGTGGGATCATGTGAAAGATCATGAGAACTGAGGAAGAGGAGATTGGAGACAATAAAGTAAAGGGGTGACGACATGAACAGGCGTAATTTTCCAAATGAGTAGCGTCAGACATGGCAGCAATTGTCAAACCTGACAGATGGGACTTCAGAAACTCTACTGGCTTCTAGTCATGACAAGATGCCAGCAGAAGCTACTCACCTTCGCATACAAGATGCTACACAATGAAGAACCCAGGTACCTCGACCAATGCGTGACCTTTCACCAGCCAACCAGAAATCTCAAATCCAGGGGGTATATTACCAACAAATAGCGATATTTATCGCTAAGTAGGGTTAGCTGCAATATTTTTATCGTCGCGCATCACCGGTTTTTATCGCTGAGATAACTTGCTATTAGCAAGGTTTATCTCAAAAGCGATAAAAATCAAGCGAAATGCGTGAATATCGCTGAGAATACAGAGATATTCACGCATTAGCGACGAAATGCTCTTAGCCATATTATCCACCTCCCATTCGATAACATGGCTAAGAACTGGTCTGAGCAGGCGTTGGTTTTTGGCGATAGCGGGAATATTTCCATCGCTACGCCTGCCTTGCGGATGTACGTTGTTACAATGCATGCTTTTACCACGCACGCTGTTACAACGCAAGTTTTACCACGCAAGCCATTATAACGCATTGCTTTGGGGGGTGCTGGATAGTGAATAGTTTAATTTACTATTCCAACTCCAGTCCCCGTGGATAGTAGGGAAGGTGTTGGATAGTAAATTAAACTATTACTTATCCTAGAGCGCCCCCCAGTGCAATGCGTTGTAATGGTTTTCGTGGTAAAGCCTGCGTTGTAAAAGCACTGCGTGGTAAAATTTGCGTTGAAAAGGATGTTCCCCCTGCCTTGCTAATAGGCGATAGCAACGTTAGCGACTGCTTTCAGTCGTTAACAGGTTGGGTACGCTCACTTTGCATGTCATTAACGATAAATATTGCTGACATGCAAAGCGGGCCCCAAACCGCTCGCTATCGCCTAAAAGCTGTCGCTAACATCAGTTAGCGACAGCTTGCTAATGGAGCGATAGAATTATCGCCGCTTAGCGGCCAAAAACGGCCGCTAAACCGGCGATAATTGTCTATCACCACCCTTGGTAATATGCCCCCAGATCCCTCACCCTAGCTGCCACCCATCGCATCTGCCGGACAAACATCAAAGGCCGCTCCTTCTCTCATCTGGCAACCAAGACCTGGAAAGAAGCACCTCAGAGCATCACCATTGCTCCAGCAATTCAGGAATTACCTCAAGACATAGATGTTCAAACAATAGGAGAACAGGCAGCACTATCTGACAGCACCTCAAGATCCTCACAGATGAAGTAGCCACGCTCCACAAATTCTGATTGATTGATTGATTGAAAGGCAGGATGTTGCACACAAGGTCAAATATCCTAAGAATGGGTCAACGCATCCAACAAGATTCTTTTTATAGAGGATCCGTGATTTTCCTACACTGTTTTCTCATCGCCTGAACCTAAATTATGCATCAGTAGGGTTTTAGAAAGATATAGGGCCTCATTTATGAAAAGTGACGCATCGCTGCGTGAAAACAGAGATGTGTCACTTTTCATTGCGACCTCCTTGCGACCTGCTGGATGCATCATATTTATAGCATGACGCATCATGTCGCAAGGAGTTACAGATACGTCAGTATTTCGGACGTGTCTGTAGCTGCAAAAATGATGCATGACTGGAGTGTGTCAGGAAAGTGACGCAACTCCATCAAGGGTCATTTCACATGGGCAAGTCCCATTTCAAATGTGCCTGCGTCAGTCTTATGCCTGTTGTGAGGCAGGCGTAAGATATTGGCGCATTTGCGTCCTAGAAGTAACGCAGTAAAATCTCATAGATTTCACTGCGTCACTTCTACGAGGCTTACTTGCGTCAGAACGCCCACTCTGCATATATTATACCTGGCGCAGGTATAATGTGGCGCAGGGGTTTATAAAGTGACACATTTACCTAGATGCGTCACTTTGCAATTATGCGCAACATGCTGCATTTTTTACCCTACTGGTGCATCACAAAAAGTGACGCACCAGCGTCACAAAAGTGACGCAAGGGCTCATAAATAAGCCCCCGACTGTCTGGAGCCAAAGGAAATGCTCCTTCTGTAACAAGCTCCTCGCTGATATAAAAGCACAAAGCACCATGTCCTGATTTCCGCTATGTGTAAATGATCTGATATTCTTGATTTACTTCTGGTGTCCCTTGTTAAACTGCTCTCATGCCACTGGTTTGCTATTATTTTAACTGCACTTGGGCTGTCTGACAATTGACATCCTCTCATACAAACTGAGCAACAATTGGGGTGCTGTATAGTTACAACCAATGTTCCCTCTAATTTATTTCCTCTGTGTGCGGCAGTGGAGGGTCTCTGTGCGCTGCAACCATGGCTATGTGCGCCAGGAACCAAACCGCGCGTGTCTGCGGCGCCAATTGGCACTCCAAAATTTTTCTTTAAAAAGCGAAAAGATAGTGCGTTTTCACACCTACAGCGCCACAATAAGGGTCTGAAGGGCAGTTTGCAATATTGGATAAGCACGCCATGACATGAACTGGTTACACTGGCAAGTACACTTCAAGTTTACAAAAGCACAAGACTTCAATGGTGGTACCATCATTATATTTTAATAAATATTCTTAACTGGAGCCCAGTTCATTGGGTGGGGAAATGCTGCGAGCCTATACAATATCACATATACACAAGAAGGTAGAGGGCTGTTCAGACACGTCAAGTGGCGTCACTAGATGGGTGACAGGGTTGCTTCTCACGGCGATCCTTGCCATTTTTCCAGTGCTGATAAACTCGGTCTAGGTCAACTTTCCCGTTCAGGAGGTAGGCCTTTGTCCTCATCAGCATGTCCAAATGCTTCTGCTCTAGTCTATTCCTCAATTTGCTCTTGATAGTATTCATGAGGCTGAATCCTCGTTCACAGTCTGCACTAGATGCTTGAAATGTTGCGCAGACATCAACAAGCTGAGACACGACACTATACTGAGCAGCATTGCGTACAGTGAAAGTCACCATGTCTTGAAAGGTGGTAAATAACCCACCCTTAACATGTTCTGCCACCACATATTTATAGTCTCTGTACTGTCGAACAACATCTTCTGGTGTTTCACAATCACCCAGGGCCAAGACATTTTTATACTTTTCAACAAGTCTTTCAATATTCTCAGTCCCAAAATCAAAATGAGATTGTGTGGCTATTGCCTGGATCTCAAAACTTGCCCATTCTTTTAGCTCACCTTCAGGGAACCTTTTTTGCATGTGCTCACAAAGAAGGGAAACAAAAGACAAAATAGGCCCACTGCCAAACTCTTGCCTATCCTTGTACAAAACCATCAGCTCTCTTACATTGCTGCTCCAAAAGACAGTGTCCCCCAAATACTGTTGCTTAATTTGGCCAATCTTTGCTCTTGCATACTGTACGGCTTCAACAGTAGTTAAAGAACTTTTTTGGAATAGTTTGCACAAAGATGCAAATTCACCCAGAATGTCATTAAGTACTGCAAGGGAAATATGGTAGTTGGAGTCCGATAGCTTTTTATAACAATATTTAGCAATTGGATCATTCTCCTCAACTTTCTCATGCTCAAAGTACTTAAGAACAGTTTCGTAATTACGAATTAGTGCACCAACAGCAAAATGCCTTGAAAGCCACCGGACTTCATTCAGTGGTCGAAAAGAGACAACTTCACATTCAGTGACCGATGCAATTTCATCCAGCTTGGACTTCCTTGCAGGAGATCTGGAGAACACAGTGTAGACAGTCCTCAATAATGTCTCCATCTCTTTAATCATTGGAACCCTCTTCCAGGCATCATCAACTCCCAAATCTTCTCGATGGGCGACACAATGCTGCTCAACTAGATGAGGAATGGATTGTTTAAGGCGAGTAGCAACACCATTATTCTTCCCCAGCATCACAGATGCACCATCAGATGTGAACATGACCATTTTCAAGAGGTCCAGTTCATTGGCAGTGTAGAATTCTTTCACGGCAGTAGTGATAGCCTCAGCATTACAGCTAGTCAGCTTCACTATGCCCCCAAACTGCGTTTTATGCTCAGTTGATGTTACAGGTCGGAACTTGAAATACAGGATGAGCATTTTTGAAACAGAAATATCTGTGCTCTCATCAATTATCAAGGTGTGATACAAAGCTTGCCGAAGTTCTGTCATAGCTTCACAGTGTATCACGCTATTGATGGCCTCAAGGAACTCAAAGGCATAGTTCTTGCTCCTCCTGCTGTCTGGTATCTTGACATACAAAGCTAAGTGGTCATGGATGTCTTGTACAGATAACATTGAAGTGTTCATCTTGACTGCCAGCAACACGTTGTTGATGAGAATCTTTATCTCCTCAGGCATAGATCTTTGGCGTTCAACTACTTCCATTCTATTTGCTTTGTCTGTGGCAGTTTCTGTCAGCATTGCCCGTACTCCAAAACCAAACCTCGCAGCAGCACTTCTGTTTCTCAATATCACCATGGCAGACTCGTGTACTTTGCTAAGTAGATGGCGTTTCATGTAGTCCAGTTTCCAGCCATCACTCCATTTCTTCCCTGTGGAAAAGTCCCCAACAATCTTGGCTTCGGCACATGCTTTGCAAATCAAGCCCACATCCGGACTGTATTGAAATAGTTCCCCGAGTTGCATGCGGACCTTGCTTCGTGACTTCTGTGTCTCAGCCTCCACAATTTCCTTCATCCACTCTTCCTTGAATACAAGGCAACATTTCTTCCTTTGTGGTGAAGCACTGCACTCTCCCGAAGTTACAGCTTTGCGCTTGAACATTTCCGTACCCGCCGGTTTGAGCCTGCTGTCCCACAAAGCCTGCAAAATAAGGAAACATGGCTTATGTTGACGCCTAGCTCATGAATGCAAACTGTTATACTACAATGTTCAAGATGCACAAAAGTTTAACTCACCCAACAATTACCTCTTCTGCCTGCACTCACGTGCGCCTCTTTAAATGTATGGGGTTCTGGCTGTGAAACCTGCAACAGAAGAAAACATCGGTAAGTATATATGGTACTACAATGTTCAAGACGCACCACAGTTTAACTGAACCCAACAATTACCTCTTCTGCCTGCACTCACGTGCGCCTCTTTAAATGTATGGGGTTCTGGCTGTGAAACCTGCAACAGAAGAAAACATCGGTAAGTATATATGGTACTACAATGTTCAAGACGCACCACAGTTTAACTCAACCCAACAATTACCTCTTCTGCCTGCACTCACGTGCGCCTCTTTAAATGTATGGGGTTCTGGCTGTGAAACCTGCAACAGAAGAAAACATCGGTAAGTATATATGGTACTACAATGTTCAAGACGCACCACAGTTTAACTCAACCCAACAATTACCTCTTCTGCCTGCACTCACGTGCGCCTCTTTAAATGTATGGGGTTCTGGCTGTGAAACCTGCAACAGAAGAAAACATCGGTAAGTATATATGGTACTACAATGTTCAAGACGCACCACAGTTTAACTCAACCCAACAATTACCTCTTCTGCCTGCACTCACGTGCGCCTCTTTAAATGTATGGGGTTCTGGCTGTGAAACCTGCAACAGAAGAAAACATCGGTAAGTATATATGGTACTACAATGTTCAAGACGCACCACAGTTTAACTCAACCCAACAATTACCTCTTCTGCCTGCACTCACGTGCGCCTCTTTAAATGTATGGGGTTCTGGCTGTGAAACCTGCAACAGAAGAAAACATCGGTAAGTATATATGGTACTACAATGTTCAAGACGCACCACAGTTTAACTCAACCCAACAATTACCTCTTCTGCCTGCACTCACGTCTGCCTGTGCAATTGTCTTTGTAGTACGGTCTCACGAACCTGCAAAAGAAAAAAGAGTGCAGATTGTGAATCTATTTACCCAGCAACCCCCAACCCAACGAGGAACGTAAACAGAATTACCTTGTCTTTGTGGTACTCGCACCTGACCACTGTAATCCAAATACCGTACAGACTGGAAACCTACAAGTGAAGACAAGTATGTCAGCAAACGCCCGAAAAATTACAAACTGTGCATGGGACCGGTCAAGAGGCCCAAGACAAAAAATGACCAAATAATTACCTGGGATTTCAGCCTAGGACAAACAGGGGTGTGCCCATGTGTTCCATTATTAGCATCCATTATCTTAAACTGGTCTATAAATGTGAATCCCAGGGGGAAAGCGGCATTACAGAGGGTGTAGCACAAAATACAAACTGCAAATGGTTGAGGTGGGTGAACAAGGTAACCCACAGGATGGCTGAGAAGCACACAATCCATCAAAAGATCCCACCTGAAGAAGGATAATTTTATTACCCCATAGCCAACAGGCAGGTTCAGAGTGTCTGGTTGACATGATCAAATCACCATCTGTCTCCCCAGCAGCACTCCTCCCACACCTTTGAAGTGAAGCTTAGCTTCACTTCAAAGGCCCCTGCTGCTTCACACTCCCCCATTGCCGCTCACCCCGCTCGGCCCCCCGCTGCGGCCGTGTCACATTTCTCCCCCCCCTCCCCAGAGCAATGCCCTCCGTCTTGTTACTCTCCCCTCAGCACTCTCCCCTATAACAACTATCTTCTCTCATCCCACCTCACCAGTATGCGCTCTCACCACTCTCCCCTCTAACCATCACTCTCCCCTCCCTTCTCTTTTTCCCCTCACTCCCCCATCGCTTTCCCCTCCCCCTCTATCCCCACTCTACCCTCCCTCTCCCCTCTCACAACTCTACTCTCTCCTGTCTCCTCTCTCTCCTCTCTCTCCCCCCTCCACCATCTCCCACCACACTCTTCCTTCTCTCTCCTCTACCCTCTCTCCTCTCTCACCACACTCTCCTCCCTTTCTCCCCTCTTTCCTCAATCTCCCTTCTTTCTCCTCCCCTCTCCCATCTCTCCTCAAGGTACACACGATTGTCAATGAGCACTAACACAGCATCATTTATACCATTTCGGCATTAGTCAACACCACTAGTTTTTCCCTGTTGCTCTCATCTTCATCTGCCCCATGGTTACTCCTTTCCCAGGTCTATCTCCATTGCTCTGCCTTTCACCTCTCATGCCTCTCTCCCAAACTCATCTTCTCCCTTTCTATGCTCAACTCTCTCCCTTTCTATAATGTCAGACTCCCTCTCCTCAGTCTCCTGCTTCTCTCTCTTGCTTCGCTCTTGGGCTCCCTGTCCGTACTTCTCGCCCCTGATACACTCTGTCTCCCTCTCCATGCTTCTGTCCCCTGCTGCACTCTCAGGCTCCCTGTCCGTGCATCTCACCCTTGCTTCACTCTTGTGCTCCCTCTCCGAGCTTCCCTTCCTTGCTGCACTCTCTGTGCTTCTCTCCCCTGCTGCACGCTCGTGCTCTCTAGAGATGTGGCCTAACGACCAGAGCTGCCATCTAAGTCACGTACATACAAAACATGTTGCACTCCAAATGCTATAGGTGTCACATTCGCGAAAGTTATAACTATTGGTATTGTAAATGACAAAGCTATCCATTTAGCTATTTGAAAAACCAACACATAAATAAAATATTTGTCATTTACAAGACCAATAGCTCCAACTTTCCTAATGCGAGACCTATTGCATTTCCAATGCTTGTTGTGCCTTTCTGTCCTGTGTCCAACTCGTTTTTGGTGCCCTTCTGCCCCACTCGTTTTTTGTGCCTTTATGCCCTGTATCACCAATGATGAATCACTTGTTAAAGTACCTTTAAAAATGGTATGTAGAATTTGAAGGTATGTGTGTTTGTGTTAAGTGTGCAAAGCCCACCTGTAGGTGGAGTGTTCAGGATGCAGGTGTCTAACGACTAAACCACACTGGCACTCTGTTTCCTCCCAGCCCTCCTCCCACATACAGCTTGATCAGAGAATCATATGTATTTCTGTCAGTGGTTTCAGAATGGCTCCCGTGCGCGTGAAGGCTTTTACTTTATAAATAATGCCGCAAGCGATGGGCACGCTTGGCTCTGCAATCTCCTTGAATGCTATTAAAAGCCTATTTTTTTCTAACTTGCTTTTCATGTCCTGCTTCTACACAAACCAACCACAATACAGATTACAGTCCTTCTCTGCAATGTGACTTAAAAACAATCCAGCCTACACAGCCCCACGTACAACAATTAAAGGCAAAACAAATTTCTGTCTCCCTGACGTCGAATCGACAGGTGTGAACTGTTTAGAAGGTCAAAGTTTAATTTATGTTCAGTGCCTAGAAGCAGAGTCGAGACCATAATCCTGCCCACAGTAGGCTTGCATCAAATTGGCAACAGAGCTGAGAGTCTTTCTGCAGACTGCACTCTAACTATGCTGTTTGAGCAAGCAGTTAGGAGCTAGAACCCAGGAATACATATTTACCCGTTCCGTTTCTGCCTTTGATGGCACTGCCAACAAGTCCCTCTAAGGTCTACTCCTCCCTGCTACATTCAAAACAATGTCTCTTTATCCATAATTTTGTCCAGAACTGGCCCTTTTATCTCTTGGAGCGTTGAAGTTGCCTACCTGACATTTAACTCCCAGGAGAATACTGTTAACGCGCAGAATAATCTTCATGCAACTAACCTTTTTCATATCCAAACATTTCAGCTGGTCACGATTCACTTACACTAATCCAAATCGTGATCACCAGTCCGAAATGAAATGTGAAGTGACCTTACTCTGTCTGTAACATTATGATATTTTCATTTGGTAAGATCGAGTGTGTGTGCAGCTAACTGCTGAGAATTGTTTAAAAGCTTAGACATTGCTTGTCTCTTTCAAAATGTTGGGCTGATCGTGTTCAGATTTTGTCTGAGCATTTGTAAAATTGGATATGTACAATACTGTTAAGGAATATGTTACTCGGAAAATGGGACTATATCCGTTATCTTTACGAACAAAGTTCATTTTTAATTTCATAGTGCTTTGCGTTTCACCAAACGTTCCATTAAATCAGAGATCGAAAACAGCAGTGTTATAATGAATAAAGCTCGTAGAAAATTGAAGTCTATCGTTCAGAAGTTTTTACTTTGGCTGTTGAAGGAGGATAGGCTGCTGCATGGTCTGAGACTGACCTGATCAGTGTTGCTTTAAAAGGCAGATGCACTATACGTTTCTTGAAAAATCTGCAACGTCCTGCAACCACAAATCCGTCCAGGAGCAGAGAGGCTCCTCACCCGATATGAGCACTACGTTGAAAGCACTCCTCCAAACGACTGATCAAAGAATATTATCACATCCAACACACCTCTTGAAATATTTCAATAACGAGCGGGAGAGAAAGAGGAGACGATTCTTCCCGCCCACGTCTCCCGCCCAGGCTCTCTAGTAAGGCGCTGAAGGGCGAGAGCGTCAAGGCTATCTATCGGCCGTCTGGAGAATAGTCAAACCCTGGCACTATCCATTAATTGCCAAGCGACTTCTCCCGCTCCCACACTACCATAACCCCCACAATAACCACCGGTTCCTCGTTCCTCCCGCTTCCCGCTTCCCGCTCCTTACCTGCAACTTCTCACGCCCGCACCGCCGCCAAACGCCGCCACCACTGGAAATGTGCTGCGTGTCATGTTCGCGCCGCTCGCTTTTTAAAAGCGGCAGGCGGCGCGAATCTCTTGCGACGGCCTGTGTGCGCGCCCCACGATAGGTGGTGCGCGCTGACGTCACGGAAGGTGCGCGCGCGCGCGCGGCCTAGAGGGAACAGTGGTTACAACATGTAACAATAATAATAAAAACAAGCATTTGCAATGCAATAGGTCTTGCAATTGCGAGAATTTGACCTATTGGCATTGTAAATGACAATGCCTTTTATTCATGTGTTTAAAAAACCTGCAATAATAAAGGCATTGTCAAATAAAATACCAACAGGTCAAAGTTTTTTAAATGCGAGACCTTTTGCATTGCAAATACTTGTTGTTTACAAGCACCCCATGCTGCGCTTACACGTTAATAGGCACCACGCCCCTTTCTTTAGGCAAGCTGTGTCTAAAGAATGGTCCGCAGCTGCTATAAAAGTGAAAGCGCGGTATGGGGCTCTTTTACCAAAAAAAGCATTTTTTGTCAAGTTGACAAAGAAACACCTTTTTTTGTTAAAGCGCCCCATGAAAGCGTGCACGGCACACTGTATGTTGCAGCAAAGCATATCGTGCCTGCAGTAAGAGAAACTCATGAAAGAAAATAGTGCTTACAGAGTAAAATAAGACATACCATGTAATATCCAAAGTGAAAGAGCCAGTCCACATGGGAGGTTACAAATGAATACAATGTGGTACTAAGGAGGAACTAACAAGCGTATTTACCAATCCGAAGCCAGCATTTAAGGACAATGACACAAGCCAGTGACCAATATGGGCAAAGAGTGGGTGGGGCTTCAAGTCCATATTCCAATACAGCATGCCTCGCAGAGCAGCGCATGCGCTGCCGAGACTCGATGTAACAATACATTCTAGGGCAGATTTACATGCCCCTTGTGCCACCGGTGCGTCACTTTTTGTGATGCTCCAGCGAAGCATTTTAGTGCCCCATATTTACAAGGACAAGAAAAGCCACCCTGCATGACTTTTCCTGCTCTTGTAAATTTGGCCCCTTTGCACGCATCACTTTGCTTGAAAGGAGCGTTCCATGGGTGTTGCTGTGGGTGTTCTCACGTAACAACCATGGAACCCAACACATGTCCAGATTTACGAGAAACTGTAAATCTGGAAATGCATCTTAATGCTACGCATCCCCAGGGGAGGCGTAGGGAGGTGTAACGATGAGAAATGTATTAATTTCTCCTAGTTATTTTACTCTTTCTCTGAGTGCTGCATTCTGCAGCAGGCATAGAAAGAGGAAATCACCTCTGGCAATTCATTATGTAGAGGAAGGTGTCCCTTCCTGCACATAAACAACCTCCCCACGATGCAGGCATCCTTGCACCATGGTGCAAGGGTGCCTGTGTCGGCGCATGGCAACAGTTGGCAGCAGTTTGTGCGCCAGCAACATATTGTTGTAAATATGTCGCATCCCTGTGCTTTTAAAGTGACGCAGTGCAGCCAAATGGCTTGCGGAACGCACTGAGTCACTTTCCTTGTAAATCTTCCCCTTTGTGAATACTAAAAGAGTACAAAGAATGCCAAAGTGAGAAAACAACTAGGGAGATGGAAAAGTAGCAGCTAAATGTATAGTTGCAGGGTGTGGTGATAGTTGTACACAACTGCACATTTGGTGATACAGGGACAGATGTACAAAGGTTTTTTGAGGTCGCAAATTGATCCATTTGCAGAATCTGGGTGTTTGCAACTACTAAAAAGCTTTTTTTAATGTACCAAAGGCAAATTGCGATTGGGTAACTTGTTAGCGAATTGCACTTTGCGTTTGCAACCCAAATCAGTATTCGGAAGGGGCAAGTTTAGGGCGTCCCTTTCAAATACCGAATGGCAGTCGGTATGTATTAATGTTTTGCGACTGAACTACGGTTACAAAACAGTAATAATTAACACCAATCCAAAATTGGTGGTAACCCATTCGCAAGTGGGAATAGGTTCCCAGGGGATCTCTTCCCCTTTGAAACTCTTCAAAAAACTCAGCCACTTTATTTTATTTTTTAAACGCATCCCATTTTCCTTCAAGGAAAATGGGATGCATTTTTTAAAAAACATTCTTTATTAAAAAGCTATCCCAGACATTGTGGTCTGCTGATCCCAGCAGACCACCATCCCTGTGATGGCTGTGATTTCTAGAGGGTCACAAATTGCAACCTACCTCATTAATATTCATGGATCAGGAATCACTATTATAAAATTAACAATGTCATACATTAGGAATTGCGATTTCCAAATTGCAATTCAGTGAGAATCTGGAGAATTTGGAAATCGCATTTCCCAATGTTGATACACCTGGCCCACAGTCTGAAAAGGTAGGTTTTTAATTGTCTCGGGCAGGATATTATGCTGAGGTTCAACCTTAGTTTGTTCAGAAGCGAGTTCTAGAGACTTCTCCAGTTCTTGAGAATGGTTGATGTGCATAATTTTTCCGAGTCAAGGACTTTCCAGGAGAAGTATGGGGCATATTATCAAACAGGGCGATAGGCAATTCTATCGCCCCATTATCAAGCTGTCGCTAACTGATGTTAGCGACAGCTTTTAGGCAATAGCGAGCGGTTTGGGGACCGCTTTGCATGTCAGCGATGTTTATCGCTAATGACATGCAAAGTGGGCGTACCCAACCAGTTAGCGACTGAAAGCAGTCGCTAACGTCGCTATCGCCTATTAGCAAGGCAGGCGTAGCGATGGAAATATTCGCGCTAAGTGCGAATATCTCCAAATACTAACACCTGCCCCGACCCGTTCTTAGCCATGTTATCCAATGGGAGGTGGATAACATGGCTAAGAGCATTTCGTCGCTAATGCGTGAATATCGCTGTATTCACGCATTTCGCCGCTATCGCTGGATATTTTAGCACAATGGAAAAAACGTTGCTAATAGCATGCATTCTCCGCTAACATATCCAGCGATAAAAAAAATGCGCTCAGCGCATTTTGCGATAAATATCGCTATTCCTTGGTAATATGCCCCTATATTCTTGCTATGCAGAGCTCCTTTGCCACCGAAATGTTGCTGAAGTCCAAAAGGTAGGATGGAGAATTAGGATGCAGGACTTTATAGGTGACACAACCCAACTTGGAAGCCAATGTCCAGAGGAGAGGTTTGGGTGGGGAGGAGGTAATATGATCTTACTTTCTCAAAGATAGTACGTGTCTGAGCGTAGAGAAGAAGATGGCAAATGTATACTTTAGAAAACAATCAGCATTGTAGAAGACCACTAGAAACTACCCACCTAACCTACAACCCCCCATTTCATGCTGGTAGTAGCAGTGCATGCAATGTGTGTAACTTGCTCGCCTGCCTCCATCTATACTTGTTGAACCACATATTTTGGTTACACAACAAGCAATGTGTTAAAGTCTGCCTGCTGATCTGTTACTTTCTAGTAATGCTGAGTTTGTGGCATCACTTCTGTTGTCAACATTTATTTGCCCCTCGCCTGCTTCTGTGGGTGATAGTCCTTCTTTGAGCACAAACCGAACATGACCAAACTCTTCCCATCGATCATCCTCACTTAGGTTACATTCTCAGTTCTTTTGTCAGCTGAGCCTCGCGTCATTATTCAAAGTGATATCCAATTCTTAGGGCCTCATTTATGAGAAGTGACGCATCGCTGCGTGAAAGCGGCGATGCGTCACTTTTCACTGCGCCCTGCTTGCGACATCAATGATGCATCATATTTACAGTATGACGCATCATGGCGCAAGGAGTTACAGATACGTCAGTATTTCTGAGGTAGCTGTATGGCGCAAAAGTGACGCATTGCTGGAGTGTGTCACAAAAGTGACGCAACTCCAGCAATGTGTCCTTTCACATGGGGCAAGCCCCATGGGAAAGGGCCTGCATCAGTCTTACGCCTGCTGTGAGGCAGGCGTAAAAAAATGGACGCACTTGTGTACTAGAAGTGGCTCAGTGAAATCTTATAGATATCACTGCGTCACTTCTATGACCCTTTCTTGCGTCAGAACACCCCCCTGCATACATTATACCTGGCGTACGTATAATGTAGCGCAGGGGTTTACAAAGTGACACATCTACCTAGACGCATCTACCTAGATGCGTCACTTTGTAAATATGGTGCAACAAGGCACATTTTTTACGCTGCTGGTGCGTCACAAAAAGTGACGCACCGGCGGGTAAAAGTGACACACGGCCTCATAAATGAGGCCCTTAGTAGTTTGGCATTCTCCCTGCCATGTTGGAAGCTGTGGTCACTGCTGTGGTCCCTACTGTTGCGGCAGGTGTGGTTGCTGCTATGGCCACTGCTGAGGTTATAGCGCAGGTTCCTGTGGTCCATGAGATTGTGGAAGCTATTGCTGCTGCTGTGCTCCCTGGTAGCTGCTGAGGTTATAGCCAGGATTGCTGTGGGACATGCTGTTATAGAAGCAATTGTTGTTGTTACTGCTGCCACCCTGCTCTTGTGAAAGCAGGGACAAAAGCAGTAGCAACAGCAGCCAGCTAGGCAAGGACAACGGCAATGTGAACAACTGGCACTATAGCAAGGGCAACAGCAAGAGCAACAACTGCCACCATAGCAAGAATCAATGCTGCCATCAAAACAAGGACAACAACTGGGAGGACAGCAGCCGGCAAGGCAGGGAAAGTAGCAGCGAACCCAGTTGTAACCACTGAGAACTACAAAAAAAAAGGATTGTTTTCACTGTGTCACTACAGACAGGGATCAACCACATGTAAATCAGCTTTAGTCTAACTCCACTAGGGCTGTCCAGCCTGGCCTGTCCTTTAAATGGGAGCGCAAGCAACAACGCCTACTGGAGTCTCATCATTGAAGTACAGCTCAATTCCTGCTTGCAGCAGGTTATACAGTGACATAGCACAGATAGGAAACAACCTTTACATCGCAGTGATTAGACCGCGAATCTTTTACAACGCGGTTGTTACAATGACCGCATTGTTACAACGCGATGCCATTACAACACAAGTCATTACATCGACTTGCAGTAGATGGCACTCTAACATAAGGAATAGTGCAATTTACTATTCCAATACCTTCCCTACTGTTGCGTAGGCTGGAGTTGGAATAGTAAATTATACATTCCTAATGTTACATCGCCATCTACTGCAAGTTGATGTAAAGACTTGCATAGTAATGGTATTGCGTTGTTACAGAACGCTATGTAATTGCATGCATTGTAGCATGCTATATTCAGCACAGATAGTCCATGCACATTTGAGCGTGTCTTTCTTTGCCTACGGCAGCACATTGAAGCTAAAAATCCATGCTTGGCCAATGCTTGTTTGGTTAGCCTCTAACAGTGAATCTAGTGTGTAGCACATTAGGAGTTATATTTAACTCTCATAGGTACTGCGAGGCCAGCTCCCGACTAAGACAGTAAAGCTCACATTAAAGTGTGGCCTGCTAATTGGTCTTTAAAACCTCTTGGCCCAATTCACAGAACTAACTTAAGACAAAATCCTAAACTTACTACCATTTTGGTATTCACAGAAGGCACTTACTCATTTTGGTATTCACAGAAGGCACTTACTCATTTCGGTATTCATAGAAGTTAGGAGTCCTAACTTTAGGACTCCTAAATGCCTTCTGTGAATACCGAAAGTCTTAAAGTTAGGATTTTTCTCAATTTAGTAGTAGTAAAGTTAGGAATCCTAACTTTAGGAGTCCTAAATGCCTTCTGTGAATACCGAAAGTCTTAAAGTTAGGATTTTTCTCAATTTAGTAGTAGTAAAGTTGGGACTCCTAAATGCCTTCTGTGAATACCGAAAGTCTCAAAGTTAGGATTTTTCTCAATTTAGTAGTAGTAAAGCTAGGAGCCTTAACTTTAGGACTCCCAAATGCCTTCTGTGAATACCGAAAGTCTTAAAATTAGGATTTTACTCAATTTAGAAGTAGTAAAGTTAGGACTCCTAAATGCCTTCTGTGAATACCGAAAGTCTTAAAATTAGGATTTTTCTCAATTTAGTAGTAGTAAAGTTAGGAGTCCTAACTTTAGGACTCCTAAATGCCTTCTGTGAATACCGAAAGTCTTAAAATCAGGATTTTTCACAACTTTACTACTACTAAACTGAGAAAAATCCTAATTTTAATACTTTCGGTATTCACAGAAGGCATTTAGGAGTCCTAAAGTTAGGACTTCTAACTTCTGTGAATACCGAAATGAGTAAGTGTCTTCTGTGAATATCAAAATGAGTAAGTGTCTTCTATGGTAGTAAGTTTAGGATTTTGTCTTAAGTTAGTTCTGTGAATCGGGCCCCTAGTAACCAGTGATACTCCTAAGGCCTGATTTAGAAAAGAATGGTAACATCCAAGGCACAAGTTGAGGGTAGACTGCATCTATCCATTCTTTTCTCACCATCCACACTGCCAGGAATCTGGGCCCCACAGAAATATGCTAAACTCATCCCAGTGTAATTGTCAAGCACTGGGACACATTCCCCAGCGCTTGCATGTTGTCTGCATTCCTGCTTTTGTTCCAAACAGCAACGTGCAAGCGAGGCAGCTTTGTTATTTTATATTCCAGCTGGGCCCAAAACAAAGGCCGACTTTATGGGGCCATCAGGTTGCCTTTTGTTGGAGTATCCAGGCTGGGAGCTATCTGGATCCTCACGACTACCTGCAAATGCAATGAAGGGGAAACAAAGGCACACTGCTTGATATTTCTTCACGGGTACTGAAGAGAGGCATGCTTTTGACTTTTTTCAGTTCCTCTATATAAGAGATATGCATACATTGTAAGAATGTCAGATGTGTTGGTCTGTCCCATTATTTACACAAATAACAATTTAAATACCACTTTTTTGTTTTATTTCTTTTATAGAGCAACCTCTCCCAATCCAGGGTTGTGGAGAACTTTACATCACACGTACACATTGACAATAAATCATATGTGTGCAAATCAATGTACCAGATGTTACATAAGAAAGCAGTGGCGGCCAGCATGGCTTGTGGGTGGCGAGGTGGGCGCAGGGTTGTGCGAGGATGCACATAATATATATATTTTTTTTTAATTAACTTATTTTCCCGCCAGGTCCCAGGTTTATGCTCCTGCTCTCCTCGAGGAACAGGAAGACCCACTGACTGATGACAGCACTGCAATGCAGCATTGTGAATGGTAGGCACGCAGGCTCCCCTGACCAATCGCAAAGCGGCAATGCAGTGTTGTGATTGTTTTTGAACGCTCAACCAGGGAATGGGTACCTGGTCATACTTTTAGTATTCACAGAAGTTAGGATTTTGTCTTAAGACAGACTTAAGACAGACTTAAGACAAAATCCTAATTTAAGTCTGTCTTAAGTCTGTCTTAAGACAAATTTAAGATAAAATCCTAACTTCTGTGAATACCAAAAGTAGTAAGTGCATTCTGTGAATGCCAAAAGTAGTAAGTGCATTCTGTGAATACCAAAATAGTAGTAAGTTTAGGATTGAATCTTAAGTTCATTCTGTGAATCGGGCCCTCTATTTATTATCATTTTATGCTTCCTCTTCTCACACTGCTTGAAAGCAGTGAGGGGACGCCCCATATCGGAGAAGCCGCCACTGTAAGACAGTGAGGGTTACAAGGTGATGGACTCACATGTCCTTCATAGCTCACTGTGCTATATTAAAAGGATTACAATTTATGAACTGCAGGTAACAAAAGGATCTCTGTGTTAAAAGCACTAACCCACTTACCCATCTACATAAAATAAAAATCAGTCATCTGCCTGTTACATAATGCGCTCTGCAGGAGACATATTAACCCTCCCTACTACTTTGATTTAAAACTGGGACTAGATCAAACACAGATCTCTCCATCAAGTGCATTAAACACCAGAGTTATCTTACCATTAGTATTATTCCCTGAGATTTACTGAGCACACTAAGAGGCAGATTTACTAACATTTCGCACTGGGTTAGCATCACAAAAGTGACACTAACCAGCACAAAATGTTTTTTTCCTGATTTCCTTTCCATTGCAAAACTTATGCTGGAAAGTACCATGAAAGTAACACAGAGCAGCGCAAAGCCCTGCTTTGCATTACTTAGCAACCAGAGGCGCTACATGGGTGGTACATGGCATTCTCATACTACCACCCATGCCTTTTGATGTAAAACCATAACTACAAACAATAAAAGACAGGGTTTAGCAACAAAGCGTTAACGCTATTTAAAAGGAGGCATTAAGAGGAGAAAGGTTTTTATTTCTTCCTTCTTTTCTGATTTTGCATGCATGCTGATAACTGTGCAGCACACATGCAAGGTAGGAAAAGTTTTAAAGTATGTCTACCTATGGTATTTTGTAATGGAAGGGTACTCTTCCTGTACAAAACCTATGGTATACTCAGGCACATACTCTGGCGCTAAGTTGTGTGCCTGGCGCACAGCAGCTGAACACAGTGCCGGCACTACAGAGAGGGGAGGAGACAGCCATATCTCAGAAGATATGTCACCCTCCTTCTCCCTCCCTGTCACGTTGCAGCACAGAATGTTTGGCTGCTGCATTGTATTCAGTTACTTTGTTGTTCATCTGGGCCAAAGATCAATGCAGCAGGTGCCTTAACCTCATAAGATATTTTAAAATGCAGGTTTTCAAATCAATTATGCAGAACAGATTTTCTGCTATGGTTCTCCTTGCTGCTTATTTATATGTGACAGAGGTTTAAAAAAATAAATGTATAAGTTGCGGCCGAAATTTCGCATTGAGTTGTTACTTTTTTTACACAATCTGACGCAAAATCTCATTTGTTAAATATTGTAATGTGCTCCAATGTACTCATGCTAGACCTGTTAAACATATGTGTGAGGTCTTAAGATCTGATGCCACTTTTTGTGATGTCACTTCCTGTGCGGTCATGGTCAGTGATGCCACTTCCTGTGATGCCACTTGCAATTTCACACTCTGTGAGATCACACTCTGTGATGTCACGCTCTGTGATGTCACTTGCATACTGCCCATCTTGGTTAGTCCTCCCACTTCTTTTTTTAGGACTTGTGTGAGTGACATAACAATCGCCCCGCAGTCCCTGTGGTGCAGGGGGACACCGAGCTCCAAGGGGGGCCCCCTCCAGCACAGTGCGAGGGCAGAGGGCCACTGGCCTGAGAGCTCCTGACTGTGCCCCGCGTTTGCCCCCCCTTAAAATAGATTGCATTGGAGCCCCCTCAAGTTTCGTTACACCACTGACTTGTGCCCTGGGAACATCCGTTATTTATAGCTCTTTGAAAAAGTAGAAATGTGGCATGAAGCGCTATATATAACAAGTTATTATTATTAATATAATTCTATTTTCTACTGCCCGATTCTCTGGCAGAAGAATCACCACAACATGGCAATGATGATCGCTTCGCAGGAGGCACCTCTTGGGGTAATTACACATTTCGGGGGACAGTATATTGCCACTGTTCATCAGAGGATAATTTAATACCATCGTTCTCTCAGTCCGACAAAAACACCCAGTTAGAATGTGTGACAATGCCGCCACCGTGTGGACAGGTTCAGGAATTCTGTCAAAACTGCATGAAGTGAATTTAAATAAAGATGGGAAGGAAGGGCATTAATTTGTCTAAAGCACATTTTAGGTTTTGAAATGTGACTGGTGGAATTTCTAGTTGACTGTGATCCTCTGCCACCGAGAGACGAGATATATTCACCCATGAGACCTCTTTCTTCCTCCACAACAGCAACATTTTGAAAAATGAAATGAGAGGGAAATAATAGAATTAATTGATATAATATCAATATTATGGGGCTTATTTACAAGCCCCTTGCGCCACCGGTCCGTCACTTTTTCCCATACACTGGCAGCGCAAGGGTCTTGTAAATAATACCCTATGAGCTTAGAGGAGTTCTGACAACTGCATTTGGGACTGCCTGTTTAGTAGAAAAATATAGCAATAATTGATGTTTAAAGGCGTTATGACAACTTTTGGCCCCAGTGCTACTGCACCCGCTGCACCATTTAAATCATAGCCCTATTGCCTGTAAGGTAACTGCCTATTTAGTAGTAAAATATTACAATATTTGATATTTAGAGGGATTCCGAGAGAGTTGGGCCCCGGTGTCACTGCACCTGCTACACCATTGAAATCATGACCCTAGTGACTGTAAGGTAACTACACTTGTGACTCCCTGTTTAGTAGTAAAATATAGCAATATTTGGTGTTTAGTGGAGTTATGACAACTTTTGGCCCTGGTGGCACTGCACTTGCTACACCATTAAATCAAACCCATTTCAACTGCAAAGTAACTGCAATTGTGACTGCCTGTATAGTAGTAAAATATAGGAATATTAGGTTTTTTAAGGAGTTCTGACAAATTTTGGGACCAGTGCCACTGCAGTTCCTGTACCATTCAAATCATGACTCTGATGTCTGCAAGGTAACTGCACTTATGACTGTCTGCTTAGTTTAACATTTAGGCAATAATCTGGGTTTAGTGGGGTCCCAAGAACTTTTGGCCCGGTGCCACTGCACTTACTGCACCATTCAAATCAAGTCCCTTTTAACTGCAAGATAACTGCAATTGTGACTGTCTGTTCAGTAGTCAAATATAGCAATAGTATGTGTTTAGAAGAGTTCTGACAACTTTTGGGGCCTGGTTCCATTGCACCTTCTGCACCTTGCCTAAAAGATAGCTGACCTTGTGACTACCTGTTTAGTTGTTAAATATAGCATAGCTCTTGTACATTGACTTTCTTTTATTGTATATTGGCCTCCCGTGACAACTGTTGGCCAGACTACAGGTTGTTATGAATGACGCAGCCAGACTAATTTTCAGAATGCCGAGACGAGTACACGCCACTTCTTTGCTTCGCAAGCTGCATTGCCTCCCGGTCAGGCAGAGAATCAAGTTTAAAGGTCTCTGCATTGCATAAAACCATGTATGGCCAAGCCCCAAGATATATCAAAGACCTGCTACACCATTAAATCAAGCCTCTTTCTATTGTAAGGTAACTGCAATTATGACTGCCTGTATAGTAGTTAAATATAAAAATATTATGTGTTTAGGGGAGTTCTGGCAACGCTTGGGACAGGTGCTACTACACCTGCCGCACCATTCAAATCATGACCCTGTTGTCTGCAAGGTAACTGTTCCAAGATGACTGTTTAGTAGTGAAATATAGCATAGCTCTTGTATATTAACTTTATTTTTAATGTGCAAAGTTTATCACAAAATTTAGAATTAGATCATGATGACCTAATAGATTAAGTTGGAAAAAAAATCACTCCAATAATGCCTACAAAGTGCAAAGAAAGGTACTGGGGCATGGATAGAAAATGCCACAAACGATCTAAGACAAAAGCATCTGCTTTACATAACTGTGTAATAAAAAGCAAGCATTCCAGCATCCTGTTAGAAGCTGTCTGCCTTTTCTGTGGGAAGAAATCTTATCTTGCCTGTGAACGGGGCTTAAACAGCGTGAACTGCTTTAGTGGAAGTATCGTAAATGTTTGCAGCCAGGAGAAGTTAACAAAAAAAAGTTCCACACAAAAGCAAATTTACAAAGTAAATTGTTACAAACAAAAGTTCCACATAAAAGCGAGTTAACACAATAAATCAGCAATGGGAACCAATAAGAGCCTCCTTTTAAGATATAATAAATAAAAGAGATGTCCCAAGCACAGTGCAAGTGCTGTGCAGGCGAAACCTAAAAAGTACTATAAAGTGACCAGCAGTGATTGCATCATACCACCTTTTGTTTACTTTTAGCCATGCTGCACAGAAGATGCACTGCTGCACAACATGGGTAAAAATATTAACTTTAACTTTGGCTTTTCCAGTGCGTGCCTGTATTTGTTTTAATTTCTGGTGCTTTCAACCAAGGTCGGGAAAATGCAAACTACAAGTCTCAGAATGCAAGAGGTGGTTAGGAGCTACTCACATCTCCTATTTACTATAGTGGTGCATGGTCTGTCTGGCTGGGTCTAGTGGCTTAGTGGACAAATAAGTCCGCTGGAGGGGCCTGGGTTCGATCTCATGGTCAAAGGTTCAAATCTTGGCAGGTCCAATCAGGTTGGGTTGGGTAACAATGAACATCTGTTCTGCACCACCAAGATACCCTCTGGGTGAACATGTGCTTTACAAATACACATGTTATGTCAGCACCACCCATGTGGGAGCGGGTTATTCTCTCTCTTTATAGTAACACTAGCAGCCCGTCCCGACGTTGTCCGGGTATGAAATAGAATGTGTGTATTTGGCAAGGGCAATTTATTTTAAAATCTCGCGGTAGAAAACATTTTTTGTTTCATTAGAATCGGGACGGAGAAGGCCCAGCTGCAGCCCTGGTTGATGTTAGCAGGCGCGTGTAATTGGTGTAGTGATCCGCCGCCTGAGCCCGGCTACAGCCCTGGTTGATGTCAGCAGGCGCGTGTAATGTCGTTGAATGAGAGAGTTATCAGCCACGGGTAAATCCGTTTAATAAGAGAGTTGAGTGCCAGCGAGTAGGAGAGGCTGCAGTAATTGTCCTCGCAGACACACTCATTTGCGTGTTCCCCCTCTTGAGGCCCAGATGCAGGCCTGTTTGATGTTAGCAGGCGCGTGTTCCCCCGCTTGAGGGCCAGCGGCAGCCCTGGTTGATGTTATCAGGTGCATGTTATTAGTGTACTGATCCGCCGCCTGAGCCCGGCTAGAGCCCTGGTTGATGGTAGCAGGCACGTGTAATTTCATTGAATGAGAAAGTTCAGTAACAGCGTGCAGGAGAGGCTGCAGTAACGTTACTTACCACGCCTCCAGCTGAACGCGTTTGTCACGCCCCCAGCACACGGCCACAGCAGACGATCTTCTGATTAATGTACGACCCACATGGCATGAAGGGCGGAATGTAGCACACGCCCCCAGCGTTTCTCATGCCCCCAGCGTGCCCCTTGATGCTGCGCAGCAACATAATTGGCGCTTGTATGTACGACTCACATGGCATGAAGGGCGGACACACGCCCCCAGCGTTTGTCACACCCCCCAGCACACGCCCACAGCCCACGATATGATGGCCATACCACACGCCCCCAGCGTTAGTCACGCCTCAGCCCACGCCCACCGCACAACACAGACACGCCCACAAGGGACTACTTTGCTGGCACGGTTCTTTTACCTTTTAAATGTATATGGTGGCCGCCTGCATAGCCTATGTCCTTCTGCTGTAACTGCCCTTTCCAAAGCTGTATTGGGTGTTGTGATTGGTGCTGTGGTTACTGAGATTACCCGCCTCAAAGGTTTGGGCTCTCTCTTTACAATATTAGTATGGATAGATTATCGGATTATCGCACCGCTTACTCAGAACAAGAAATGCTCCCCTTCATGGTTAACGCTGCATAAAGTATTGTGTTCTCCCCTTGGGACATTTAATCAGCCCTCCCAATGCTGTTCATAAGAGATGCAGAAAAAGAGGTGCTCCCCCAGAGTGCATCAGTCCATGCTCTACAAACAGGGTTGGATTGGGAGCTGAAGCCAGATGTGGGCTATTTTTCCCCCTTACTTTTGCAAGGGCCAGGCCGGCTGCCACTGCTCATCTATCTTAGAGAAGCCACAGTAGCTCCTTCCAAATCTAGCACAGACTTTTATACAACCCATTATCACATACAGAACAACAGTGGGCCAGCCTGAGTCGGCACAGCACGCGGCATGCCTCCTCCTGCCCCATCCAGCCTTTGGTCATGACAGAGAGGTTTTGCCTCGGATGATGCTTCTTTGATCTGCAGAGGTCACACTTACTTCATGATGGGCAACATTCAGAGGGTTCTGTTTTGTCTCGTCCTAGGCGTGAAATTCCACTCCATCATTGGTGCAGACTTTGTAGTGCAAAGCGGGGCTGGGGCGAAAGGTCCCCCTGCACTGAGATGAAGAGCACAATTAGAACGACTTAACAGAACAGGTGTGTATTAATCACAAAACCTTGCAGTGTCCTTACACACCAGCCCTGTGCTAGAGATGAGAATCTCTGCCTTTTTTTTAAATCCCCGTTTCCTAAGGAACAGTGATTATACTTGGTAAAATAAATGATTGTACACTGGGCCAAAACACAGCGGGGCATATTAGCAAGAACCTCGTTAAAATTATCGCCGTTTTAGCGGCAGGAAACTGCAGCTAAAACGGCAGTAATGGGCTTGCTAATATGCCTTATAGAATTCCAATAGAAGCCCAGGTTAGATGTCCTGCACATCTAACCTGGGCTTCTGTTGGAATTCTATAACGCATATTAGCAAGTCCATTATCGCCGTTTTAGGGGCAGTTTCCTGCCGCTAAAACTACGATAAATTTAACGAGGTTCTTGCTAATATGCCCCAGCATGTGAGTTTCTTTAAGCCGCCAACATTGAAGTACCCTGAATCCTTCCGAGACGACCTGCTTCAATAATCGACACTCTTACCATAAAGTGCTGCCAAGAGACATTGATTGGTCAGATTCTGTCAGTCTGTGTTTTTTACCCAACAGCGAATAGTATTCTGGGGTATGTAGTTTACCTTTCTACTACCAGTGGAGGTGTCACACATTATATGGAGCTGCCTACTAACAATGCTCTGTTACACATTGATATTTTCATTGGCCGCACTCTGCGACTACTCCTGCAGGAACTCGAAGTCCAGGCAAGGTGGCTTTTATTTTACAGACAGAGCAAATGTGCATAGACACAAACAGGCAGATTTTTTTATTTTCCTGATATCACTTGCTGTTAAATTGCCATATGTTGTGTATGACACAGCCAGTCAGCTTTGGCATTTTAATCAACAGCAGGTTGCATGCTGGAACGTGTATTTTAATATTAAAGTCAGTGGAATGACCTTGAAACTCTAAGGATACGAAGTGTTGCCAGTTTTAAAGCCAATTTAGCTGATGGTGTCACACATGACAAATGTTCAATTGGATGATATCAATAAAGCAATTTTCTGCTTATGTGCATTTCTAGTCTCACCACCCTTCTCAAACCTTTCGATGAACAATAGATGCACTGTGGCAATCTGCATTATTCGGAATTCCATTACTGTTATCTTGCAAATTTGCATAAATTCTTATCCCAAAACCCTCCAAAGCAACGAAAAGGGGGAATCTTTGCACTGCATAAAGCAATCTGAAAATTGGGGGGCAGATTTACAAGAAACTGATGCATCTGTCCAGATGCGTCAGTTTCCCTGCGCCTCCAAGCAAAACCCTATGATTATTATTATTATTATTAATAGTGTTTTGTTAAGCGCATACTACCCGGAGGCCTCGTAGCGCTATATTGTTTGAGTCATGAGAAGGCCAGAGAGCCAAGTTAGATGAAGAGGAGCGTTTTCAGTTCCTTCCGGAACTTCAGCAGGTTAGGCTCGCCATGAAGAGTGTCAGGCAGGGAGTTCCAGGCTCTGGCGGCATTCCAGGAGAAGGAGCGTCCACCCCATCTTGCCCGTTTGATTCTGTTGATGGTGGCCAAGAAAGCTGAGCTGGATCTCAGGCTTCTTTTAGGGAGATAGGGGTTTGCCAGGGAACAGATCATGGATGGAGCAGTTTTCCACATGGCTTTGTGCATAATGCACATGGATTTGAACACAACTCTGGCCTTGATGGGCAGCCAGTGCAGTTTCTTTAATGCTGCTGTGCCGGAGTCTCGCCGGCCCAGGCTTAGGAGAAGGCGAGCAGCTGCATTTTGTGTAGTCTGAAGTTTTCTAGTGGTGGAGATAGGGGCTCCTAAGTATAGTGAGTTTCCGTAATCCAAACGGGACAGAATAATGGCTTGCACCATGATTCTGCGTGCTTGGAAGGGAAGAAGAGGCAGCACTTTCCTGAGCATCCGCATCAGGCCAAAGCAAGTAGCGGACAGGGCAGTAGCTTGTTGCTTGAAGTCTAGCTTTGAGTCCAACCACATGCCTAGACTCTTTATTTGGGTCTTGGGTTGGGGTGGGTTCCCCATGCTAGGGGGCCATTCAAGCATAGGACCAGGAGTAAGTGAATTGCCCAGGATCATGAGCTCAGTTTTCTCACCATTGAGCTTTAGGTGTGAGGAGGTCATCCACTGATTTATCGCTACCAAGCAATTCGTAAGGTTAGGGGGGGAGGTATTAGGCTGGTTCATGGATACCACCAATTGTGTGTCGTCGGCATAGGTTACAATATCTAGGCCAAACGAGTGCACAATGTCCGCAAGGGGTTGTAAATAAACATTAAATAAGGTAGGGCTCAGAGACGAACCCTGTGGTACGCCTTGATCAAGGGGCCATATTTTTGAGTGGGCATCGTTCTCGACTACCTCAAAGGAACGGTCCTCCAGGAAAGATTGGAGCCATAATATGGCCTTCCCTGAAATTCCTATATGGCGTAGGCGGTCGAGAAGGATACTGGTGTTGATGGTATCAAAGGCGGCACTGAGATCAAGCAACATAATTGCTACAGTGCCGCCTTGATCCATCTGTTTCCTTGCCACCTCAGTCACAGTCAAAAGGGCCGTTTCTGTACCTAACTTTTGGCGGAAACCTGCTTGGGAATCGTGGAGCAGGAGGTTATGTTCCAGATATTGAGTAATGGAGGCATTAATATGTTTCTCCAGCAATTTGCTGATCCAGGGGAGGAGTGAAATTGGACGATAATTGGCCATGTTATCAGGGTCCAAGGTTGATTTCTTTAAAAGTGCTCTAACTTGGGCACGTTTCCATGCCATTGGGACTATACCTGTGGTGATAGAGGAGTTTAAGATTTTGAGAATGACAGGCCTAATGATGTCCGTGATCTTAAGTAGATGGAAAGGGGGGCAGGATCAGTAGGTGATCCAGATTTAACCCTCTGCATCAGGATATCCAGTGAGTCCTCATTGAGTAGAGGGAACTCATCCAGCGTATGCGGCGTCAACTGTAGTGAAGAGGAACCTTTGGGTGGTTCGAATGTGGAAATGATATTCTGTATTTTCTTGTAAAAATATTCTGCCTGATTGTCACAACGCAGTTGGATTTTATTGGGATCAAGGGGAATAGTCGGGGTGTCAATGAGGGATTTAGCAATTTTAAAAATTTCACTTGATGAATTGGAGGCACTGGTAATTAAGCTTTCAAAATAAAAGGCTTTTGAATTCCTAATTTCTGCTTTATATTTTTTAATTGCCTCTTGATGACTAAGTTTGTCTAAATTATTGCGGGAGACCCTCCAGGTGCGTTCCAGTTTCCTACAGCCTCTTTTCAGCTCTTTGAGTTGAGGGGTGTACCATGGGGAATTTCTTGATTTAGTTTTTTCTTTGAGATCTTTCAGAGGTGCAACAAGATCCAGAGCTGCGCACAGCCAATTAGTGTAGGTGTCATAAAGAAATGTGGGGTCTGTTCCCAGTTGGGAAGGAGCAGGAGATAAGGATTCAATCCACTGGTCCACCGAAATTTTTGACCATTCTCTCCCCTGCAGGATAGTGCGGGGGACAACTGGTGCTGGGGTTTCTGGTGTCCATTGTATCGGAATCAGGTAATGGTCTGTCCAAACCAGGGGCAGAGGTGTCCCTACCTCTAGTCTTTGGTCATTGCTAAATACCCAATCTAGGAGATGGCCTTTTTCGTGAGTAGGTTGGAAGCCCTTCTGTGTGATTTGGAGGGCTGCCAGATCATCTACTAGGGATCTGGCCGTCGTGTTACTGGGGTCATCCAAATGGATGTTAACATCTCCTAATAGTGAAAAATGGGGACAGGTGATCACTGATTCAGCGATTTTTGAGTGGAGTGAGTCGAGAAAGTCTCCTATTTGGTTCGGAGGGCGGTAAATAAGAATGCCTGAAAAGGTGGCGGTGGGATTAAAGTCCAGGGAGAAGTACATGCTCTCACAGTTAGATATCGAGGTCGGGCTAACCCTACATTGGTAGTGGTTTTTAACAAGAATAGCCAGGCCCCCTCCTCTACCCTGTGGTCTGTCCATCCTATGGAGGGCATATCCCAGTTGCATAAGGGCAGTAATGTCCGGATCCGCTGCATCCCTAAGCCAGGTCTCTGTTAAAAATATTACGTCAGGGCTGGTTTCTTCTAAAAGTAGCGCCATTTGCACTGCATGTTTAATTAGGGAGCGACAATTCAGGAGAAACATTTTGTAGTGCCTGACGCTGTGGGAGATGCCACTAAAGCTGGTGAGTGTATAATTACAGTGGAAGCAGATGCCTGTGGTTGAATTCGGGCGGATTGAGTGCCAGCAAGGATCTAGGGTAGGTGGCATTACATTTTTTAAGGAGAGAGAGTCATACCGTGTAGGCAGGGCGGTAGCCACACTAGTTTTGCCAGGGGGGGTGGCCCCTGGTCCCGTCCGGTCTTCCGCCCGCCCGCTGTGCGGACGGGCAGTGCGAGTGATTTTATCCATTGGTTAAGTGAGGAGGGTGGGAGGGACGATAGACAGCACCGTCTCCCTTCCCTTCCCAAGATGGCGGCAGGTGCAAAAGTCAAGCATTGCTGGAGTCGTGTCGCAAGCACGACGCAAGTCCAGCAATGCACGGGAAGGCCTATTCCCAGTACACTGCATCACTCCTTACGGCTGCTTCAAGCAGGCCTAGGGTTTTGATGCAGTGGGGTCCTAGAAGTGGCACAGTGAAATCTTGTAGATTTCCTTGCGTCACTTCTACAAGGCTTTCCTGCATTGGAACGCATACCCTGCATACATTATGCCTGATGCATGTATAATGTGGTGCAGGCTTTACAAGGTGACTCATCTCCCTAGATACAACACATTGTAAATTGGTCACAACGTGGCACATTGTTTACACCGCCGCTGCACCACAAAAAGTGACGCAACAGTGGCGCAAAAGTGTCATAAGGAGCTTGTAAATCTGGCCCAAAATCTTGAGGCTTGGCATAATGACACAATGATGGATTTTCAGTTTTATTTATTTTGCTCATTTGTAAAGCTCATGAATCGCCCCACATGGGGTATCTCCGCGCTAAAGACTAGTGAGGTAGTATCAGTTGACTCAGAACAAGAATGTTTTCAGCTGCTTCCTAAAGCTAAGGTAATTATGATTTAGTCGCAGCGTCTCAGGGAGCTGATTCCATAGCTTGGGCGCAAGATGAGAGAAGGCTCTACCTCCCCATTTTGTTTTCTTAAAACGGGGAGTAACTAGGAGGCCTTTGCCTTCCGAACGAAGCCTGCGTGAAGGCGTGTAGACTGTCAATTTGTTTGATAAATATGACGGGCCCAGTTGATGAAGACTCTTAAAGACTAGAATGCATATTTTAAAGTGGATTCGTTTGCGCACCGGGAGCCAATGTAATTTGTGAAGGAGGGGCAAGGAAGGAGTGCGGCGAGGGGCATTGGTGACCAGTCGGGCTGCTGTGTTCTGAATCACCTGCAAAGAGCGTAGGGCAGAGTCTGTAGCTGAAATGAGAAGTGCATTACTAAAATCAGCCGGCTTAGGACCAGAGCATGTATTAGGGTCTTACGGGTAGTGAGGGGTAGGAAGTGGAAAACTTTCCGTAAGAGGCTGAGGGCATGAAAGCAAGATCGTCTCATAGATGCTATGTGCTCCTCCATGTTTAACTTGTTATCAACAAGAACCCCTATATTTTTTACAACTGATTTAGGGGTTGGGGCCGCACCTAGTTCTTCCGGCCACCAGCTCGGGGACCAGCTGGTAATTGCCTCGGTAAATAGCATGATTTCCGTCTTAGTTGTATTAAGCTGGAGAAAATTTCGATTCATCCAAGCCTTGATTTTAAGCATGCCTTCCGAAAAAATTTCACGGATGTTAGGAGCATTAGTATCATAGGCCAGGAGCAGCTGTGTATCATCTGCGTAGGAGACTGGGATAAACCCAATCTCTCTAAGCAGAGCAGCCAATGGGGCAATGTAAATATTAAAAAGCGTAGGGCTGAGACAGGAGCCCTGGGGGACTCCCTTAGTGACCAAGGTGGTATTAGCTTTAAATGGGCCCAAGTTAACTGTTTGGGTCCGGTCCTTAAGAAAGTCAGTCAGCCATTCCAAGGCTTTATCCTGAATGCCTTTTTTACTCAATCTATCCGGAAGAATCGAATGCGAGATGGTATCAAATGCAGCGGATAGGTCGAGCAGTACCAAAATGACTGCTCGACCCCCGTCTGCTTGTAATCTAATATCGTCCAATACCTTGACCAAGGCAGTCTCGGTACTGTACCTGGGTCAAAATCCTGACTGGGAATAGTCCAAGCAGTTGGAAATCTCAACAAAGGAGGAGAGGTGCTTGTTAATATGTTTCTCCAATAGTTTGCTATAGAGTGGAAACAAGGAGATGGGACGGTAATTAGTAATCACGTCCGGTGGAAGTTTTTGATTCTTCCTTATTGGCATAACTTGTGCATCTTTCCATTCTCTTGGAAGTTTACCAGCATTAATGGAGCTGTTAAAAACTACTTCCAGTGGTCTGGCCAAAGTGGACGCAAGAGTTTTTGCAATTTTTGTCGGGATGAGATCTTTGGGGGAACATGACTTGGCAGATATGAGCAGGGTTTCTGTTTCTCCTAAAGTAAGGAGGGGAAACGTTTTTAGGGAAGGCTTGGCGTTTTCCAAAGGATTCGGTAAAAAAGTATCTGTTTCTAAATCCCGAGAGCTGCACAGGGGAAATTTAGCATAGATATCATCAACTATGTTTGTTAGAAAGTTGGCAATGTTATCGCAAAGTAGTTGCGACGGCTCATCTTCGGGGTGACAGGCTTTAGGGTTCACAAGAGAGTTGAGGATCTGGAACAGTGTTTTAGAAGTATTGTCAGCTTGTTCCAATTGTGAAGCAATGTATTTCTTCCGAGTATTTCTAATGTTCTTGTGGTATATCCTCTGTCTCTCTTTGAAGCTATCCTTGTCTAATGCAGATTCTCACACAGTTCTCTGGTTTCAGGTGTGTGTAGCTCTTGTTTTACTATGAATTTTAGCACTCAAAGTTCTACACTTATTATGAGCAAGCAAACTACAAGTGCTTGATTGCAAAACAAAACCCATGTCTGAATGAGGTACTCCCGCCACACACATGATGATGATGAAGGTATTGGGTTCCAAACAGGGAGATACAAAAACCGGACATTTTGAGTTGTGTTCTCCCTAAGACACATAATGACACTTCTCCTACATCATGGCCAAGACCTGGAAGGAACTCCCCCTCAGCATCAGACGAAGCCCCACATTACAAGCATTCAGGAAGAGCCGCAAGACCTGGCTCTTCGGATGACTGAAGCTGCCCGGATTCCCCTCCCACCCCCAGCACCTTGAGACCCTTATGGGTGAGTAGTGCAATCTACAAATCCCTGATTGATTGATTGAAGGTGTTTAATGGATCATCACCTGCACTACAGGAGGTGGCCTGCTATTAGCTGAGGCCTTATGGTAAGTCGGCTGCTTATGGTAAGGTGAAAGCAGTGGACTTTTGAATTTAGAACCCTCTAAGTTGGCAGTCAATATTTTCCCACTCTTTAAATGCAATCAGGCTTTCCATGTTCGATTATTATTTTACTCCATTCTTGGCATGCTCACACAGGCAAGTCCCTCTGGTTCCCAAAACTCTGTTTCACACTCAGAAAAGCAGTAACAGAATCTGGGGTTGTGCCCTCCAGTGTTGCACAGTACTGTTTGTACCTGTCAGTACCTTACTTAACTTATCTTGAATTCATAAACTCCTATCACGGGTATTTCTTCTCATTTGATATCCAAAAAGTCTTCTTTATATTCCAATATGTTTTTGAGTTGATTCCAAACGCACGAGGGATCAGGCAGGCGATGTAGAGAGATAGTCTGGCAGCAGAAAGCCCTTATCTGCAGCCCTAAACCCAAACAACTACCTTCCGCTTTCTTTCTGCTGCTGACCATACACACTTTAGTCCAGATATTAGAGTAAAGGCTGTTAGGGGAGTTGATGCATGGGGGATAGGGGGTAAGCATAAGCCTCTTTGAACTGAGGGTTAGCTAAAGTTTCTGGTAACTAAGATTGAGGCTGGACCCTGGGAGACCTGAGTATACGTTGGAGGCTTAACGACCTAAATTGAGAAGGGCTTTTGCGTGGAGCCTTAGTGTGAAAAGGAGCCTGTGGGATTTAGGTGTGGGCAGGAGCTTCATATATTTAGCATTGAGTGGGAACCTCAGGGCACCATATTGTATTTACACTAGCGCAGAATTAGTAGCATTAGGCACCTTATCCTATCGTCATGCAGATAAGTGCTCAATACAAATGAGGGAGAAGGGGCGCAAATAGGACCAGCATACAGGCCCCAATAAATACAATGTAGCTCAGAAGGAGTATGCAGTTCCTGTCAATGAGGCAGAGTGAGGGGCAGGTTCCCGGCACCGGTTTTCCAGAAAAACTCATGACGTTAACTTTTGTAACGTTCTTTGCTCTGACTAACTATTGATGAGGCGTGACTTGAACCCGAATTGGGTTGGTCCCATGATTTGTATTATTAAGGTACCTCATTGAAAGGTCATCAGAGTGATTGGTTCATTTTCCATAACCAACTACCCGTGTAGATAGTGCATCAAGATAGGTCCTGAAGAATTGCCGAGTGATTTACACACATTGGGCAAGAAACATGTTGACCATGACTACACACATATAGACACCTCCGACCATTATAATCGGCGGTATACCTATTCTGGTTTTAATTGAGACGAGTGGGCTCACAGATTAAAATTCATTTTGGAGCACCACCTCGCCTCATTTTATTTCTCCTCACTACACCACTAGGCCCCTCACGTGCTCCTCACCTATACGGCTTGGGAAAAAGATCTCCGACAAAGAGCCCCTCATCGGGTGCCTGTCAGGCATTGCAGAGCCAGCCTGACAAGGAGCAGGCCCTATAATGAAGCATGACACCCAAATGGGTGTGTGAGGGCCCCACTTCCCAAATTGGCAGACACCCACACTCCATTACTGAGTAAGGGTGTTGACCAAACTAGCCTCCTCCTCTTCTTTCCCCACCCTACAGGAACTGCATGCAGATAAGTGCAATGTTGGTAACCCAGGAGTAGAATTCAATTGCCCTGGGTGCAGCTTCTCCCTTGAGGCCTCCATACCGTGTAGCCCTATACTTAACAAGGCCCACGGTCCTGGGCCACAGGTAGGACCAGTGACCCTACTTCACTCACACCAGGAGCCTCCTTTTCAGAAGGCCTTATAAATTGTTGCTCCTTACCCAGTTATGCACTAGATAACTTGTTATTGGAAAACCACAGGGATTTGTTGTTTCTTACTGAAGCTTGACTAAAGGACAGTTCAGCCACCGATATTGCCGGGACAGCTCCTCCACTAGGGCGGAGAAGCATCGCCCCACTGCTTTCTCGCAGTGCGAGAAGAAACATAAAATGGTAAAACTACCATTTTATGTTTCTGCTTCTCGCAATGCGAGGAAGCAGAAGGGTTTTGCTGGGGGTGGGCAGGTGGGCAGGTCTGCTTCAGGGCAGGGGAGGAGTGGCTTGCCCACTGCTGAGGGTGCTGACTGTTTGGTCGGCCCTCTGGGGCCAACCAGATCAGTCATGCGCACTTTGCCTTTTCTCCATGTGGGCTGCATGCAGCCTGCATGAAGAAAATGGCCTCCCCATAGGTGCCTGGCTGGGCGCCGTCCCGACCAATCACAACGCTGCCAAATGCAGCGTTGTGATTGGCTATGGGGTGGGGAGGCTGCCTGCTCCCTATTCCTGCCAGAGGCAGGAAAGCAGAAGAAGACCGAGCAGTGAAGACACAGGACCAGGGAAAGGTAAGTTTTAATTATTTTGTTTTTTATTATTTAAACGCCCCCACCTCCCTGCGTAAACCCCGCTTCACTCGCAACACTCGACCGTCCCCCCCACCCCGTGTCTGCTCCACCCACCCATGAGCCATGCCGGCAGTGACTGCGATATTAGCTTGGCAATCTCCCCAAACTTCGTTATCAAACACTTGGATTGAGATAACAAAAATGTGGGTGGATGCTATTATACATCGTTCCGCCTACTCTTATACTGCATTGAAACTAGTCAACATTGAAGCAATGCCTTTACCATTATTTTTGTCCCTACCTTCTCATTTAGAGGCGCACTTATCTATTGCCACCCTGATACTTCAGCTGCCTCCCTACAGCTTCTGATTGACACCTTAGGTCAGCTATCCCCTCTCCATGCCAACTACATGGTATTAGGCAAGTTTTACCTCCATGTGAACAACCTCAGCAAGAAACCTGCAGAGCAATTTCTAAGTTCTTCGGAAGATTTTAATCTAGAACAACTTATTTCGGTGCCCACTCACAAAGCAGGACACACTCTGGATCTCATTCTATCTAACCCCTCAACAGTGATGGTAAAACCAGACCTGGAACTCACAGGGTCTGACCCCTTTCAATGTTATTTCACCGACGCCTTGTGGCCTGCATCATTTGAATAAGAAGGTGTCCAGACCTTGGAATAAATTCTTTGACTCCTATTTTATAGAGTTGCTTCAGTCCCTACCCTATCATGGGTCAATTTACGTAGAACAGGATTTCTTGGGTTCCAACGGTTGGTTGACGAAGGTTATTTACATCATCGTGCCTCTGACGTAACCCCTTCATGCCATGGTTCTCTGACATCATTAGGCCAGAGAAATCAACATGTAAAAGGTTAGAAAGGCAATGGGGATCTACATGCAATATAGGCTCTAAAGCAACTTACCAGGCTGCACTCAAGAAATACCATGCGGCTATTCGCTCGGCTTAAAAAACCTAAATTGCCACGTCTATCTCTGAAGCTAAAAAAAGAACAGTGAGAGCTGTTTAAAGGTGTCAGCTCTTTTCTTTCTTCCATGTCATTAAAACATCCCTATCTCCTTTTATGAAGCTTTGCGAGGGCACCACTGACTTCCAAGCCAATATTACCTTAGAGCATTGGTCTTTAAACTTTTTGATGTTGAGACCCCTTTGTCAAACCTTTTTAGGCATAAGGACCCCATGTGACAAAACAATTCTAGAAACCTGATCTCATCATCAACATCTATCGACAACCATAAATGCCCCTGTTAGACCTGGCATCTTTTGGCATGTTTCCCCTGTTTTTTTCCTTTCTGACCTCCTAGTTTTTGCTGGTTCAGTGTCTCTTTGCACTTTCACACTGCTGTTCAGTGTTAAAGTGCAAGTGCTCCTAATGTAAATTGTATTATGGATTGGTGTTTCTATGATACACATGTTTGACTTACTAGTAAGTCCCTAGTAAAGTGCACTTAGGGTGCCAGGGCCTGTAAATCAAATGCTGCTGGTGGGCCTGCACTACTGATTGTGCCACTCACCCATGCACCCCACTGCAGTGTCTGCGCAGTTTGTAACTGCCATGTCGACCTGGCAAGTGCACCCACTTGCCAGGCCCTAATCTTCTTACATGTAAGTCACCCCAAGGTACACTCAAGGTACCCCTATGGGCAGGGTGCCATGTATATTAAAGGTAAGACTGGTGTGTGTGACATGTCCTGGTAGTGAATTACAGTGTGTTTCATTTTTCACTATGGAAAGGCTATCTGTCCCACAGGATAGAATGGGAGTTTACTTAAAACATCTTATAAGCATATCTTACCATTGGACAAGATAGAGAAATGGGGTTTAGTATGGCTGAACTCAGAATATAAAAAAGCATCTTTTAGTAAAGATGACTTTCATGTTCTGTGTTTGAAAATACCACTTTTAGAAAGTAGATATTTTCTTGCTTAGCCATCCTGTGTGCCTCTGCTGGGTTGTGAATTGACTGTCTGGCTTTGGAGTGACCAGGACTGGGGACGAGCATTCTCTTCAGACAGCCACTGGGGTGGGGTCAAGGTGTGTCCTGCCTTTCCTGGATGAGTCAGGGCTGGGCTGAATAGACCTGGGCTGTATTTAGAGTAGTGGGAGGAGATTTCCTTGCACCTGAGTGGGCCGGGTCTGGCTTGGACAATGCGGTCTCCACCTCCAGTCAGGAAGCTGGGCCAGAGAGGATGGAACTGGTTTGGGCTGGGCACAGGCACTCTCTGCCCACACGCACAAAGAGAAACTGAGTATAAATATTGGGGTGCAGACCCCAGAACTTTAGAACTCGCTGAAATCAAGGCATCTGCCAAGAAGAAGATCTGGAAGAACTGCCAAGAGTACTGCAACTTTGCTGTGTTGTTGCTTTGTTGGTTTGGCCTGCAGTTGCTGCTTCTGCGTTGGCCAGTGAAAGGGCTGGACTGAACTTTCTTTACTTGTTGCTGAGTATCTCCAAGGGCTTGAAGTAGAGCTCAACAAAAAGGTACTGTTTACGAGTCTGCGAACACCCCAACCGACTTAGACGGAACTGTTGGATTCTGTTGTTCTCGGTACCATGGTAGCACCAGACGGAGCTATCAACTTCAAGGGCCTGCATTTTTAAGGTTTCTCTTGGAAAGTGCATATTGTTAAGTACTGTATTTGGGATTTTTATTGTTTCGATCTTGTTTTGAATATATAAAGTATTTGATATTTTTCTAAACTGGTGTGGTGTTGTTTTGTAGTCTTTTCACTGTATTACTGTTGGTTATTTGCAAATCCTTTACACACTGCCTCTGAAATAAGCCTGAATGTTTGTGCCAAGCTAACAAGGGGGTGACCAGGGGTTATTTCAGTAGTGTATCCCTCTTACCCTGATTAGAACGAAGGGTTCCTACTTGGACAAAGGT
Source organism: Lissotriton helveticus (assembly GCF_964261635.1). Classification (NCBI taxonomy): domain Eukaryota; kingdom Metazoa; phylum Chordata; class Amphibia; order Caudata; family Salamandridae; genus Lissotriton; species Lissotriton helveticus. The sequence goes on along the minus strand of NC_136058.1, from coordinate 272,749,859 downwards.
GCACACCATTGCCAACTAGAGATCCCCATTTCTAACAGACCACCAATTACCACAGCAAATAATTTTTACGGTGGGGAAATGATATTAAACAGTGTTTAGCAAACCAAAGGTCATTGAGCACAGGGGTGTAGCCAAAGGTGTAGCTAAAAACAAAGGGCTTCATTTATGAGGAATTGGCGTAGGGCAGCACCATAAGTCTTCTTGCGGCGCTGCCCTATCACAGTGTGAAAGGGCAGGAATGCACCGTATTTATAAATTACGGTGCATTCCAGTCCTTTTCCCTTCACAAATTGCTGCCTAGCACCGAGTTAGGCAGAATTGCTGTTGTACTGGAAGAGGCACCTTCCTTCACCAAAACAATCCTCATGGTCGTTTTCCTATTTCTACGTGAGCTGCAGAATGCAGCACACATGGAAAGAAGAAAAAATGAGGAGAAATGAAAACATTTCTCCTCGTTACGCCTCCACTGGGGAGGCGTCCGTTTTTGGAGCTGCCCCAGGTTTACGTTATTTTGTAAATATGGGGCAGCATCAAAATCTATGGGCTTTGTGTGGGAACCCCACGCAAAACCCATGGAACACCTCTTTGACGCAGAGTAAGGCAACACAGCTACTATGTCTTACTCCATATCTATGAGGCAATGCAAAGCCATGCGGGGTGACTTTGCACTGCCTCATTGAGATGCTTGCGCCACCGCAGCATAAAAATAAGTGATGCTCTGGCGATGCAAGCCGCTCATAAATAAGCCCAAAATATTCTGTATGTTTTTTAGGACTTTCACCTGCAGGTATCTACCTATAAAATAATGGGTAGCATAAATGAAAAATACATTTTAAAAAGTTCTTGCTCAGTGGGAAATGCACTGTAGTACATTATGAAACCTCTATTAGTTAGTGCATTCAGAGGTCTGTGTGTAACCAGAGAACCACAGAATTAAATCTCGATTGGTGCAGTGGAGAATAGTGATGTGTATTTTTAGTGCTACGAAGTCACAGTCTGTGACAGAAAGCACTGTGAATATGTAAGTAAATGTTTTATACTTGCATTACACACAGGGTAAGATAGAAAGCTGCAAAACGTGCAAATAGTTTTAAAATAAAATGGTGCTTTCAAAATGTAGGTTTTAATAATACCAGAGCGTATGTAATGCAATTTTCTTTTTTATATAACTGTCCTTTCAACATCTCTTTAGGGGCACTAAGGGCTGTGTAAATGCCGATAAAATTAAAAGCAAGAACTTTGCCAGCCCAGTTGTTAACTCTTGGCACTTCCACTCAAAAAACACACATCTTTGTCTTCACAAAGAGCCAGAACTGCTCCCAAGCATGCTTTTCACTTGCAGATTAACTGATCAGGCACATTTGCCTTTCATTCAGGCAAACAGCTGATAACAATCCCAATTAGCTGTCCCAGGACGGCTGTCTTTTTGCAGGGACAAGTGAAGCTAGGGAATCTGCGACCCCCCTTTCCAGGACTCCACGACCCCCCTGGGGGTCTCACCCCACAGTTTGAAGACCTCTGCCTTAGAGGAATCAGCAGCAGACTCTCAAGTTGCAAGGCTGACTCTCCTTTAGATCCCTGTCCCCCTACTATCCTCAATCTGCCTGCCCCTGTGGCGAATCCCATCATGAACAGGCTTATAGATTAATACTTTGACCGGGCACTGGTCCCTTCCAGCTAGAAACAAGCCCTGCTGCTCCCACTGCTTTAAATAAGCCATCCGACGACCCTAAGGTTCTTAGCAACTTTACACCATCTCACGCCTTCCTATGGTTGTAAACCAAAATGTAAACAGGCAGATATCACACTTCCCGGAGTCGAATCATCTGCTCTATAACTCCAAGGGGCACATTTACAAGCCCCTAACATCACTGGAGCATCACTTTCTTCTGACGCTCCTTTGGCGTTGCTCTCTTCCCAATATTTACCACTTAACATGGCCTAACATCACCTTGTAAATACGCCCCTTACCGCAGCAATCCGCTGCGGCAAAGTGGTGGGCAATGGGTGTTGCTGTGGGCGTTCTACCACAACACCTGTTGCTTTTTTATGTTGCACCATATTTACAAGGCTCGGGCTGCACCAAAAACTAAGGTCAGGTAAAACCTGGTCTTCGGAAGGCAATACGAGGAGAAATTATTAATTTCTCCTTATATTTTGCTCTTTCTGTGTGTGCTGTATTCTGCAGCACACAAAGAAGCAGCAAATCACCTCTAAAGATTGTTTATGTTCAGGAAGGTGTTCCTTCCTGCACATAAACAATCGCCCCTGCAGTGCAGGCACCCTTGCAACATCACAGAAGGGTGTCTGTGCTGGCGCTAGGCAGCTTTTTTAGCACCAGCACTAGGAGAAATGCAGGGTGCATCCCAGCATTATAAAAATGTCAGAGTGCAGCGTTACCAATTTTGGAGTAACACAACACTGACATTTTATCGTGAATGTCCCCCAACTCTGGATTCTGTGCTGGCCACAGCACTGAGACCACTCTTCTTGAAGTCTCAGAATACAATAAAGAAAATCTGGATTCAAATACCCCAGTAATGGTAATGCTTCTGGATCTCCCCTCGGCATTCAATAGGTCTCTCACGCTATTTAGCTAGAGAGACTCGAAACGTTATGGCTGAAATCCTCCATCAGTGAGTACTCCCAGGCTGCGTATCTTCCTCAGTTCACCTTTGCTTCCAAAGTATTAGAGTGCTGACACACCCACAAGACTCAACACTCAGCCCCACACTATTTTAATATATATCTGGAGTCACTGGCGAAACTTGTTGAGTCCTGGAGAGTGAGAGTTGTTTCTAACAAGGATGACACTTAACTCCTCTTGGATTTTCAGGATAAAGTGCCTGCATCCTTGAGCACCTCCAAACACTGCCTTAAATCTGTGGTGGACTGGATGAATGCAAGCTGTGTAAAGCTAAACTCAGATAAGATTGAGGTTCTTTTCTTTGACCTTAAGTCCACCCCCAAACCTAGCCTCTGGTGGCCAATTAATTTGGGTAAGAAACCTCGGGGAAACATTTGACTCTGGCCTTACTTTCGAGCCACAAATCGAGGCCTTATCTGCCACTTGCTTTTTCACTCTTAGATCCCTGAGAAGGATGCTCCCGGCCTGGGACCCGCTCTCCTCCATGCAGCTCCGTCTGGCCGTCACCGCCTCTGAGCTAGAAGAGCAGGTTTCGAAACCGCTCTCGACCCGCTCTCGGTGCATGACTTGTCTTGCTTTTGCTTGGTGTAAGTCAAGTTTAGTTTGCCATTAGGGTCATTTTGGTGGCTTTAGCTTAGTTTTCCTGTTTCCCCTTGCTATATTTTCTTATTTTTGCCCTCTCTGCATCTCCCCTCGTTCGTAGGACCTGCCCACCTCCCACTCGCACGCTTCCGCCCTTCCCGCCTCCCAGCTACACTTTCCCTCCCCTAATAAATGGAGGCCGCTGTGCGGCCACGTGCAGCGGGCGTGCCGCTAGAGCGCCGAAGATGCACCAAAGGCAAGCCGGTCTGCACCCGTATGCGACCCGACCGCGTCTAGAGCCAGGAATTGCCAACATGCCTCGCCGAACACCACCCACAGCCAGTTCTCCTGCCTCCACTGCCGCCGAACCTTCACCACTACTGATGCCAGCACCGATGACACCCTCAGATGCATCCTCCTCAACGTGCACTCCGTACACAAACACGTCATGGAAATCTGGAACCTACTCGACTCTCTCTAGCCCCACATCGCCTTCTTCACAGAAACATGGACCAACGCCGCCTCCGCCATCGACATCAACACCGCCATCCTAGACGGATACAAGAACCAGAGGAAGGACCGCCCCTAACCACCCGGGAGGAGGCCTAGCCATTACCCACAAGAGCACCCTCTGCAAAACCTTCCCCCCCGCCATACACCTGCCCTTCCAGACCTTGGCCAGCCCCAACACCACACTCCGAGGAACCCTTCTCTACAATCCCCCAGACAGCCTTTGCCACCACCATCACCAACTTCATCGCACCGCATGCCATCATTCCAATGAACTACATAATCATTGGAGGCCTTAACTTCCACCTCGACAACCCCAGAGACCCCAACTCCACCACCCTCCTTGACAACCTCACCAACATCGGACTCAACCAACTCGTCACCACACTGACCCACAGAGCAGGACACACCCTCAACCCCATCTTCTCTGCAGGCAACAGAGTTCATTTCAACCACACAACGCAATCGCCATGGACCGACCACAACTGCGTACACTTCACCGTCGACAAACCCAAGGCACTTAAACCAACCCCTCGCCCTCCATGAAGAAACTGGAGCAAGGATACCAACGAGCAACTGAACTCCACCCTCACCCGAGACAGTCACACCTGGGCATCTGATGCAAACATCGCAGCCAGAGAACTTCCCACCTAGATCTCCAACTGCGCAGATGAGTTCGCCCTGCTACGCAACCCCAACAAACAGTGCCCCAGGAAAGCTGCCTGGTTCATCACCGATCTCCAAGAAACCAGGCGCACCTGCAGGTGCCTCGAGAAGAACTGGAGAAACACCAAGACAGCCTAAAACCACTCCACCCACAAGGACGCCATGACAGACTAACACAACCAAATCAGAACCACCAAGAGGAACTTCATCCACAACAAAATCCTCGCCAACTCCACCAACTCCAAGGAACTCTTCAGTGTCATGCAGGAATTCACCAATTTACACAGCAAAGAAACAGACATCACCCCTTCCCAAGACCTCTGCGACAAACTTGGAACCTAATTCCACCTCAAGATCAAAACATTCTACGACAATTTCATCGACCACCCACAAGATGCCACAGCCAGCCCCCCGCCCCCCAGAGACACCAGTCAGCCCACCCTCTCCAACTGGACACCGATCACGACGAATGACACTGCCACAACCATGAAAGGCATCCACTCTGGGGCCCCCACTGACCCCTGCCCCCGTACATCTACCAAAGAGCGGCACACACCATCGCACCCGAAATGCAACGCACCATCAACACCACCTTTAAAACAAACAGGCACCTTCCCAGACGACTGGAAGTGCGCAGAAGCCAGGCCCCTGCTTAAGAATCCCACGGCCGACCCCACCGACCTCAAGAACTACCGGCCCATTTCCCTGCTCCTCTTCACACCCAAGGTGGCAGAAAAATCTGTCAACAGGGAGCTGACACTCTTCATCGAGAAGAACGCCGTCCTAGACCCGTCCCAATCCAAATTCCAAAGCAACCACAGCACCGAGACTGCCCTACTCACCGCCAAAGACGACAACCGTACCCTCCTGGACCAAGGCCACTTCACAGCCCTCATCCTAATCGACCTCCCGGCAGCCTTCAACACCGTCTCCCACCACACACTAGTCCCCAGACTGCACGACACCAGCATACAAGGGACAGCTCTTTATTAGATCCGATCGTTCCTCACCAGGATCAGACTACCACCCTTCCTCTACGCTCCCACGAAAATCACCTGTGGAGTCACACAGGGGTCATCTCTGAGCCCGACCCTCTTCAACATCTACATGGTCCCCCTCGCAGCCATCGTCCGACAACACGGCCTCAACATTGTATCCTACGCCGACACCCAGCTCATCCTCTCCCTCACAATAGACCCCACCACAGCAAAACTGAACTTCCAAAAAGGAATGCAAGACGTCGCAGTCTGGATGACCAAGAGCTGCCTCAAACTAAACGCAGAGATTAAAGAAGACCTTGTCCTTGGAACCACCCCTTCAGCAGGGGACAACACCTGGTGGCACACCGCCCTCAGAAGCGCACCCACCTTCTCAGACCAAGCCAAATACCTCGGCATCATACTAAACTCCTCACTCACCATGAACCGACAGGTCAACGCCGTCACCTCCAGCTGCTACAACACCCTCTGCATCCTTCACAAAACCTTTAAATGGTTCCCCCCAGAGTTAAGGGAGAGAGTCACCAACACACTCATCACCAGCAGACTGGACTATGGAAACGCACTCTACACCGGTATCAACAAATCCCTACTCCGCAAACTCCAGACAATACAGAACACAGCGCCCAGACTCATCCTCGGCATCCTCCGGCATGAACACATCAGCCAACACCTACTGAGACTCCACTGGCTCCCCGTGGAGAAGAGAGTCACCTTCAAAGTCCTCACCCATGCCTACAAATGCCTGGACAACAACGGACCAAAATACCTCAACGACAGAATCAACTTCCAAGTACCCGAAAGAAACCTCTGATCTACCAACCTCGCACTGGCCAAAACCCTGCGCATCCACAGAGCCTGAGCAGGCGGAAGATCCTTCTCTCACATTGTAGCCAAAACCTGGAACGACCTACCGGCAGACATGAGACACGCCCCCTCCCTGAACACCTCCAGGAGGACCCTCAAGACCTGGCTCTTCGGCTAAACTGATGAGCGTACCCTCCTTTCCCGCTCAGCACCTTGAGACCCCCACGGGTGAGTAGCTAGCTTACAATTCCCCCAGATTGATGCTAAACCTTATCCCCGTAGATTTTCACAAAACAAGTGTCCATGCCCTGATTACCTCCAGGTTGGACTACGCCAACAGCTTGAGTCTGGGGCTCCTGACTTTTCTGATTGAGCATGTCCAAATCATTCAGATTGCAGCTGCCCAACTAATTCTCAAGATTTCCCCCAGGTAGCAGTGTCCAGACACCTACATCATCCAAACTGGCTTCCAATGAATTAAAGAATTCAGTTCAAGTCTCTTATCCTTGCCTTCAGTGCCTACAACCATATTGGCACTCTATCTCAGACGTCGCTTCAAACCTCACAATCAGAAGAGATCGCTGAGATCCAACAAACAAACTTTTCCTACTTCCCGTATCAACAAGGCTAGAAGATGAGGGAGATCTTTCAGTGTCCTGGCAGCAAAGTTGTGGAATGCGCCTCCACATTGTAGGAGGCTGGCTCAGTATATAATGTCGACCTATGGTGAGGCACTGTTCACTGCATCCAGGCAACCTTTAATGATAGTTGTTAGGTCCCTGAAAACCAGAGCTCTCAAGGGGTAGCTGTAGAGAGCCGCTAAGTCTTATACAGGAGGGAGTAAAGCACTTGCATTTACCCTTATAATCATCAGCAAGCCTTTCACACAAGAAAGAACCACATCAGGTGGGTAACGAAAATACTTCTTATATATTACTACACGCTAGACAATAACTTGGTATCTCTCCTACCCGGAGATATCAATTACACACAAGAAATACTTTAGAAATAGGCAAATAGCACAGAAAAACTCACAGGGCCCAACTGTGGTGGGGGGGGGGGGGCAAACCATATACTAAATTAGTGGGATATGAGGTAAGTACCAAAACAGAACTAGTACCCAAGGAAGGAGGACCCCAGGGGAACAGGGAAACGCCCAAGGTGAGTAGCCAGGGACTCCAAGGCGCACGGGTGCAGAGTGATTACACCAGGCCACATGCGCCTTTGGAGGCGATATATAGATGATGTGCTCCTCATATGGTCAGGAGAAGAATCATCCCTCCTCCAGTTCTTGAACTGGTTGAACACTCAAGACATGAGCCTTCGTTTCACCTGGAAGTATCATCATACCAGTGCGGTCTACCTAGACCTAGACATCGAAGCAGTGGAAGGTGTTTTCCGTACAAGTGTACACCAAAAGCCGACTGACAGAAATTCTTTGCTATCCTACCAATCATACTACCCGAGAGCATTAAGGGACAATCTCCCTGTGGGGCAATTTCTGCGGTACAGGCGAAATTGTTCTTCCACTGAAGTGTACAAAGAGCAAGCAGAGGTACTTAGTAAGAAGTTGGAAGCTCGAGACTACCCACGTAGAGTGATCAGACAGGCCAAGAAGAGGGCTCTGAATACACCAAGATCGGTCCTGTTAGAGTCACAGACAAAGGAGAAGACAGACTGCCTACCTGTGGTCATGACCTATGACCCAATGACCACGAAGATCCGTCAGTCCATTAGAAAACATTGGTCTCTATTATCCACAACGGATTTAAAGATGCCTCCGCCACGCTTCGCTTTCCGAAGAGCTAACAATCTAAAAGATAAATTAGTACACACCAGGATGAACGGAAGACCAGAAGCAGAGACAACCACCGTCCCTAAAGGACACTTTCCATGCGGAAACTGCTCAGTGTGCCCCCTTACAAAAAAAACTGCAACAGTGACTTTACAATCTGGAAAGGAGTGGTCACTGAATCAGTTTAGCAACTGCAACACCACCAATGTGGTGTACAGATTAAAATGTGAGTGTGGGCTAGAGTATATTGGACTCACCACACGGAAGATCAAACTCCGCATCCAGGAGCATGTGAGCACGATAAGGATTGGGAAACTAACTACTAAACTAGTGCAACATTGCCATCGTAATAAACATTCCTTTACGTGGGTGGTCCTGGAGAGAGTGATGGGTGATGCCCAGACTGCAGAGAGACGTCTAATCACCAAAGAAGCACGATGGATATATCAAGAGCAAAGTGAACAGAAGGGACTGAATTAACTTTTGGAGTGGAACAAGTTGCGTTGAAATATACGTGTGGATGTTCTTGTGCGTAGTAATCTACTGTCTTATTTCCTTAGCTCAAGTACAACTAAGTTGCCATCCACCTCTGAATAGGTCGGATACGTAACATATGAAACATCATTGAAATAGTACCAGGTCTCTGAGTATCCTTCCTATTTATGTATCGTTACATTACGACCTAAATTATGGGTTATGAAGTTAAGCCTTTTCTAAGAATACCACGGCTTCCCTCATGTATATAGAGGCAAACACCCTGAACACATGAATATTGTAGCAATATCTCCTGCTCCCATATCTTTTAGACAAAGACTGAGATGAAATATATGAGCTCGCTGGAGGGCCATTTTTACTAGAGTTCATTCATTAGCAACTCTACCCATATCATTAACATTGCCCATACACTATAGATAAAGACTGAGATGATAAATATATGAGCTCGTAGAAGGACTATCTTTACCAGAGTTCAATCATTAGCAACTCTACCCATATCATTAACATTGCCCATTTACTGCTCCAAGATGGCCGCGACCGGCATACGACTCCTGCACCCGAAAAGAAGAGCCAGATAATTACCTAGAGCCCCTTCCACTATGGAATTGATGCAATGTGCTTATATCATAATATGGATGATAATGTTGTTTATTCTATTGGGCATATAAAATTCCTGACACAGGGACAATTCCTCGAATCGGAAATTTGACGCGATAGTATCGCCAAACCCCTATAAAATACACACATTTTTTATAGGTAAGCTTTTGAGATGGCCATTCCCAAATAAATTTCGTGAGAAGGCTTACATAGCTACATAAAACAGGTATTTTTCAAGGGTTTTGGACCGTTTACAAATGGCCGCGATAGTCACATGACTACCGCAGTAAATCAGGGTCCCCGAAAATCGTCACTTGAAAATCTAAATAGACCGGTGCAACACTCGTTCGGCGTTCGAGTGCTGAGAAGACGCCGAACGACTATTCTCCACCGGTAACCCTTTGATGGACCAATTTGGTCGTGTTTTTATGTAAAACAAGCAAGGTATAAGGATGCTCTTTGAGTAGATAACCGTTGTTTGTCTGGCACTTTCTTCTAGTAACAGAACTGAAGGGAGATAGGATTACGCTCACCTATGGGGGCTGCTTCCCGTTTTTAATGTTCCTCTTGGATGGTATGAGAGGCAAAGCTACTTAAAGGGTAATTATTATCTAAAACAGCATGGTTGTTTGACAATGCACAATGATCTATGTGTAGAATACAAAGGTGGACAGCAGGTAACCTCATTTATGTTTGTTTATATTACAGCACTCAAAGCACAGTGTCTTTGGCAGTGGCATTTAATTGAGTTGCCCTGAGGAAATTGCCTGATAAAAACCAAGGCAATGAAACATGTCGGCTGTAAGTAGGGTGTGAATCGATAGGTAGTATCCACATCCTCCTTTTTATGTTTATGTGTTTACTGTTTGCAACAAAGAAAGGAACATGAGTAAAAGTTTATTGTCCTGATTGCACAGTAACTTGTATGTTAAATGTTGAATGTTGTTAGTTTTTGTCACATATAAGTTGTGTCCACTGCACCATTCACTGTCCTTTTACTTTGGGTTTAAGACACTTTTACGTTAAAGCTTGATGGCACCAATGATGAGAACAGGGCCATCCTGGTGAGTACCAACCAGGGGTCCCATTGGTGGTGTGCCCTTGAGGTGCCATCTCGCTCTTCACACATTTTTTCTGTTGTCTTCCAAGGTGATTGTTGGTCCTATGTTGTCCTAAATGTGTAGATCAGAGTTAGGTCGCTTTTTATAAGGGCAATATACTGAGACATCTTGACAATCTCTAGAGTAAGAGATGTCCTGGGGTGATTAATGCCTAACCAGTGATGTTCACAGATCAATAGATAAACATTGCCTCGAGAACTAGGACTTGTGTTGTGTGATGAGTATCTACTACATACCTTACTAGCAGCCCGTCCCGACGTTGTCCGGGTATGAATTGCTGCTGGCCAGTAGTATATTGTTTTGTAGGATTTCGTTTTGATAGCATTTCTTATCTGTGACAGGCCTGTGAAACGCTTCGATTCACTGCTGATGCACTTAAGAGTGCGCGTTCAATAGTGTGGGAACTCGAGTTGCCCTACTTTATTTTTCCTTGAAATATTATATAGCGCGAACTCGACAACATGGCATGACAGAAGAATACATTCATTTGTGGTAGGCACGAGGAGACAAAGCGATTTGCCTGGAATCACAGGATGTTGAGCTGATGCCGAGATTCGAACGTAGCTCCCCAGCTCTAAAGTTCGCAATTCTAGAACTTGTGGCGGGAGGTGTGCCTAAAAGTGTATGTCGGTGCTGGCCATCAATGAGAGAGACCTGTGCATTTTTCAAATCGGTGGTGAAAAAATATGAGTATGTTGCTGGAGATGTGGGCCGCCGTGCCACCAATGTACTTACCGGGGGAGGATAAACACCCATTAATCGGCAACTTTCTTTCCGCATACCATCACTCCGCATACTTTCATTACAAAAGTACCATGACTCCGCAATGTCATTATAACGCATGGCATTACATTTTATATGCTTTTACCACGCATACATTTACAACCAAATTCGTTGTAAATGCATGAATGGTAAAAGCAATTTTTTTTAATGTTTGGATAAGGTAAGTATGGGTATTGGGGTATATGTTTTGGGGTACTAAGGTATATGTTTTGGGGTGTTTGGGTATTTTAAGGGTTCAGATATAGTTTTAGTTATGGGGTACAAGGGTAGTTTTAGGGTTTAGGGATAGGTATGGATGCTAGGTTTGGGTTTTGGGGTATAGGGGTATTTTTAGGGTTCAGGGGTAGGTTTGGGTTTTGGGGTACAGGGGTATTTTAAGGGTTCAGGGCTAGGTTTGGGTTTTGGGGTACAGGGGTATTTTTAGGGTTCAGGGCTAGGTTTGGGTTTTGGGGGACAGGGGTATTTTAGGGTTCAGGGGTAGGTTTGGGTTTTGGGGTACAGGGTTATTTTTATGGTTCAGGGCCAGGTTTGGGTTTTGGGGTACCGGGGTATTTTTAGGGTTCAGGGGTAGGTTTGGGTTTTGAGGTACAGGGGTATTTATAGGGTTTAGGGCTAGGTTTGGGTTTTGGGGTACAGGGGTATTTTTAGGGTTTAGGGATAGGTTTGGGTTTTGGGGTACAGGGTATATTTATAGGGTTAAGATGGGTTAGTGTTTAAGGGTGTTGGGGTATTTTAAGGAGTAAGGGTGGGTTATGATTATGGGGTGCAGGAGTATTTAAAGGGAGCAGGGTGGACACCCGGAGCTGGAATGGACAGAACCTGGGAAGAAAAAAAATCGCCCCGCACACGCCCAGGCCTTCAGCACACGATATGAGACATGGCATGAAGGGCGGAACGTAAAAACAACAGTTGATGGACAGAATGTAGAACAATGTCATACATTAACCCCAGTACAGAGATCTGGACCTAAATCCATCGTTTTTTTGCACTCCACACTACCCCAGTTCAGACATGGCCATATGCAAATCAGCCTTGACCCTGTGCCTCATGGGAACAGTCCAGCCCGAACTGCCAAGCCATGTCTTTCCTGGACTGGAATCAAGCATCCTAGGACCGGTTTCTTCAGCTAGGATAGCTTGACTCCAGTGGTGTGGAGAGCACGGGATTCACGTTTGAGCATACCCATACCTCTCGGGGTGACAAATGCAAAAACAACATTTGATGGACAGAATGCAGAACAATGTCATACATTCACCCCAGTACAGACATCTGGGCCTAAATCAATCGTTTTTTTGCATTCCACACCACCCCAATTCATACATGGCCATATGCAAATCAGCCTTGACCCTGTGCCTCATGGGAACAGTCCAGCCCGAAGGGCGGAACGTACCACACGCCCCAAGCGTTTGTCACGCCCCCAGCACACGCCCACAGCACAATGCAGACACGCCCACAAGGGACTACTTTGCGGGCACGGTTCTTTTACCTTTTAATTGTATATGGTGGGCGTCTGCGTAGCCTATGTCCTTCTGCTGCAACTGCCCTTTCCAACGCTGTATTGGGTGTTGTGATTGGTGCTGTGGTTTCTGAGATTACCAGCCTCAAAGGTTTGGGCTCTCTCTTTATTATATTAGTATGGATAATGGCTATTCCGCAGTTAAAAAGCCTAGAGAATGGAGTTCCGGGTTTGTAGGGGTACCTCACACTTAGAACCATGCACCCTGCCCTTGGACTGAAGGGCCTACCTTAGGGGTGATTTATAGGTTAAAAGTGCAGCGACTGGTATTTAAGGAAAGCTTTATATCTATAGTGAAAGTTGCATGCATCATTTTACGCAGACTGCATTGGCAGCTCTGCAGATACAGTTTTTATGGGCTCCCATGGGTAGCATAATACATGCTGCAGCCCATGGGGAAATCCTGGTGTACCAATACCCTGGGTACCCCAATACCACATACTAGGGACTTATAATGGTACCCCAGTATGCCAATTTTGGGGTGTACAAAAGTACTTACCAAGGAATTTGGAGAAGAGATCACTGCCACTGGGGTCCTGGTTAGCAGGATCCCAGTAAACCACATTAAAAACATACTGTCACCAGGCAAAAAGTGGGGGTATGTATACTTGAAAGATTTCTTTTTTCTTATGCACTTGACCTAAGGAGCAGTCTGTCTTAACCTGTTTTTAGAAAGAGCCTAAAAACTACTTTCTTTGACTCCTGCATAAATGTCCCTTAGCACCATTGTCATTAGATTGCTTCCACTAGCGCCTGGACACATCCTTGGAGGTAGCTGTGTGCTCTACAAGTGCATTGTATTGTATTGTATTGCATTGTGTGTGCTGACAGTTAACCGCATGCGCGCTAGCGGTTTTCCCGCTGCGCGCTGCGATTTGAAAAAACCTGCGTTACATGACGAGCTCAGCTCGTCATCAGCGTGCGAGCGGCGTAACTCATGACGAGCTGAGCTCGTCATGAGCGTCGAAGCGGTTAACAGAAGCCTCAGTGGATCTTATGGTGTACATGGCTTCTACTGACTTGAGGGTGAGCAGCAGCTTCTGGGTAAAAGGAGCAAGAAATACAGGGCTTAAGGGTGAACAGGAATCTAAGCAGACCTGTGGTTGAGCAGGAATCCAAGTCACATAAGAGTGAGTGCGATTACAAGGGCACCTGAAATTGAAGAGCAGCTTCTTGTGTTTTCAAGGTGAGGAGGATACATTTTTAAATTTATCTTTCATTTCAGGACTGCACGCCTAGTTTAAAGATGGAGACAGCCCCACGGAAGTTCAGTAAATATCGCAACTCCCTCATTGAATGGTAAGGGGTAATGCAGGAAGTGTGTAGAATTTAGAGAGCTTTGTGACCTTCCTCGTTGATGGAGGGGAAACGGTCTACAAAACGAATGAGTGTGCTGGAGTGTTTGTCAGAGGAGGACACCCATTCTGCGTAATAATAATAATCCACATTTGTAAAGCGCACAATCACCCGTAAGGGTCTCTAGGCGCTGGGGGCCGTCAGGCAGATTAAGCAAGCTATTGCCCAGAGTCACATGGTGCTGGGCTAATCTGCCGCCGGTGCCAGGGATCGAACCGTGATCCCCAGATTCCGGAGTCAGTCGCCCAGGGATCGAACCGTGATCCCCAGATTCCGGAGTCAGTCGCCCTAGCCGCAGAGCCACACCTCTTCCTAGGCTTGGGGCTCTGCAAGTGTTAATGATGTGATTATGCTTCAGATTGTGCTTCAGGATAGGATTAACAGTGAGGTGGAAGCAGCTTTTGCATCCGGTGCGACTCTTCCACCCACTCCTCCTCCGGCTAAAGTGCCTAAGTTGACAGCACAAGATGATGATTGCAATCACTCTGAGGACCTCTGAGGTCGGTATGTGCAAAGGTCTGAATAAAAAGAGATAATTACCCATTTAAAACAGAATCTGGCTTTATAGAATCTCCTTCACCACCAGAAGAGGATTTCTTCTCCCAGTATAAAAAAAAGAGAGCCAGAATCTTTTCTCATCCAGGTCTCGTGGCTGGTGTCGAGAAGGCATACTTCCGAAGGTTCTTAGCCAAGCATTATCCATTCCTGGGCTTTCCAGACACATTTCCCTCGACTCACTGATGGCTGGTTAGGCATCTAGGCAAAACCATCATCTCTGAAGATGCCTCGCCTGCAGATCAGGTGGATAAGAAGGTGGAAGCTGTAGTGCAGGAGGCCTATTAAGCTTCCAATTTCACCCTCAATCAATCAATCAGGGGTTGGTAAAGCGCAACTACTCATCCGTGAGGGTCTCAAGATGCTGGGTTCCCTCAGAGCTGGAAGTTTTCAGGCTTCAGATGGCGGAGCTGCAGCAAGTGGAAAATACGGATGCCTGATTGTCTATTATGGAACAGCAAATCTGATTTTTATCTGACATAACTTTCGATTCCCTCTCTTTAGCAGCGGCTTCTGCAGGTTCAGCGATCCCCGCCATGTGTCAAATCTGGATGAGGGCATGGAAGGCGGACAATGCTCAGAAAGCCCTACTGAGTGAGTTTCCTTTAAGTGGGACAAGTCTATTTGATCCTCAAGTGAAAGAGCTATTGAAAATGTTGGTGGAAGGGGGCGTGGCTTGGACGGCAGGGAGAATGGCCGCCTAGTCTGTCTTCGCGCTGCACGGGACCTAGATTTGCGGCGAAAACAGTGCGTTAAAGACCCCAAAAATGTGCCCCAAAGGTGATTCCAGTGACCGCAGCAACTAGCGCACCTGATGAACCGGCGGAAACGGCAGCTCTCCTACTGAAACGGATCGGGCTGAAGATCGAGTTTCTGCCCGGGCGACGCGAGGCTCGGCCGCCATCTTAGGGCCGCGGAACTCACCCTGATGTGATCACTGACTCCAGCCCATTATCCTCTGCAAAAACAGCCTTTCAAACACAGAGGTGAGTGCGTTTAACATAGCAGTGTCACGCCGCTTACTCCGATGCCTTGGCTGCAACTACGAGACCGCAGGAGAGTTGTATATTTGCCCAGCTCAGATGCTGCCTGACCCCAAAATGGCGCAGTGAAAAGATCGTGAGGAAAACGCGATAAGCTTTGCGCGCTAACTCTGCGCCCTACTGCCCAGTACAACAAACTATGTTAATGCAGAGCCCTCATCCTCACAGTTCTGTCTCACAGAGGTAACAATCACCTTCCTGCTCACACAGAGAGAGCCCACGATCATTAACTGCAGCCTGACGTTAAGATGGTGAAACGCACAGCAGACTCTTTCACTACTAGGCACAAATCTGGACTCACGAATACACAGAGCCACAGAGTTCTTCGTAAGTGATCTTCGTAAGTGATCTTAATACAAGGCATAGTTTGTGCTAAACAAGGGCAATTGCATATATGCGACCAGAATTATAAACGCCCAGCCAGTACTAGCAAGTAATCGGTCAGCTACCCCGATTTATATATGCGACCAGTAGTACGTACGAGTAACCAGACGGCAGACCAGATATGTGTATGCGACCTGTTTTACAAGCGCCCAGCCAGTACCAGGGAGCAATCAGATGGCAACCCCGATAATATCCTAAGGTCAGGATGCGAGTATTAGTGACCGATGGAGCCAGTCTTATCGAAGCTTGCGAACTACTGCTGTATTGCACTTCTGTGATAACCCGTCACTATTTGCCTACAAGTTGAACAACCGGTACTATTGCATTGACTCCTGGGTGTCAACAAAACCTCTGCATCTTATCCGTGGCAGATCTCTCAGAAACACAAGACCTCTCGGAAGCACGGATCTCTCAGAAGCACAAGACTAGCACAAGGGCAACATCATCCACTAACATCAACCACTAAATATACTACTACAGTCAGTCGCTACCTGCCCAGAACCATCCCACCTTTACAGGGAACCAACCCAGCACTGACAATGGCGTATAGAGACTCCAAAAACAAGAAAGTTCGTCCAGAATCTTCCATCTCGGACTCGCCCATTAAGAACAAAGGAGACGTAGCTGGCACTCTAGACATGAATCTGAAAAAGTTAGCAGATGTACACGACCTAGCCAAATCCACGAAATGCAACACCGATGCAGCTTGAATTGACCACAATCAGGGCTGACATGAACACCTTGAATCTCCGCCTTGACGAAGCAGAACAAAGAATTAGTGACACCGAAGACAGGACGTCAAACAGTGCTACAATCATACAGCATCTCCAAACAACCGCCAGTGACCTCAGACGCCAAGCTACAGAGTTGGCGGACCGCAATAGGAGGGGCAATGTGCGCATCTTCGGGGTCCTGGAGAACTCAGAAAAAGATGCTGAATCTTGTGTATCATTCCTGGAAGCATGGATACCAACGGTTACTGGGATAAAGTTCCAACATGGACTAGAGCTAGATAGAGCCCATAGAGTACCGACCTTCCAACAACGCACCACGAGAGGCCCACGACCTCTCATATGTAAACCACTCCGGTACCAACACACGGAAGCTGTCCTACAATACGCTAGGAAAAACCAACACATCGTCTTGGAAGGTAACCGCATTATATTTACCCAGGATTACTCTAGGGAAACAGTGGACTTACCGAAAGGTTTCCTGTCACTTCGAGAGCAATTACGGACGAGAGGCATCCAGTTTTCTTTTGCAGGCCCAGCAAAGTTCAGAATCATAGACTGTAGGAACTGGGGTCACCAGTTCCCCGGGGGTAGCCTGGCACGAGCTGGTAGGCACCCGAAAGCTCAGGTGTTAAGTGACTACACAGCACACACAACCACTGAGACAATAAATGCACACGCAATGACGGAGTCCACACCAGTACGTTTTTGATTCCAATCAATTAATTTTATCTAAGACCAAAATCAGGGTGATCACTTTGCAAGGTATCAAGATCTCATTAGGGCATCTCATTCAAGGTAATTTTGGCCATAAAGGTATCAATACCTCCGTAAAACATTTCATCAGTACATCTCAATAACCATTTCATTGCAGGAGCGAGGGATGTAGCTCCATAATCAATATAGCATTTCTCCATAAACATTTCATCAGAGCAGCCTAGGAAACATTGCAGTACTAAGTTTTCATTCAGAGTCAGGCCACTTCTCTCTAGGCAGGAATAGAACTTCTTATGCAAGAATAAAGCATTTTCTTAAGCAGGGTTAAGCAGTGCATTAAATGGGGATAAAACATGTCATTACATGTAAAACATTTCATTAGTCGCAGTAACCATTTCGTTAGGCAAAGGAAACATGGCACCGGATAAAAATGTGCTTCTCCTTAAGCATATAAACTTGGCTTATGCATGTAACACATCTCCTCGGGGCCACTAAACATTCTGTATCTCCCCCCTGGCCTTTCTGTTAAAAGGGGTCTCTGTAGGCAGTTCCGTAGGGCTGAGATAATCTCCTGGCCCAGTTCAAATTACTTCTTCCAGCTTCAGGGGGGCGAATAGGGCCCAACAACAGTCCCGGCAGGGGAGGGGCGGCCCCGGGGCCTCCTTCCATCTCCGTGGGGGCTCCGCGTTCACTTCTGCGGCCGCCCTCCTCCCCCCGGGGGTTACCTTTCTGTCTTAGGCTCCTCAGGGAGCCCTTGCGGAGGATTCTGGTGTAGGGAGGGCGCGGGCTTCTTTCGGGGCCCTCCAGCAGTGTTGCTGGCTGTTCCCGGGCCTTCGAGCACTCCCACGGCCCGGGAACCAATCAGGGCCTGACGGAGGAGGGGCCTGGCTACAGCGGCCAATCGCGGGGCCTGCCTTGGGGCCGCGCCAGCCAGGACCAATGGCTGCGAGGCGCTCGGAGGGGCAGGGCAGAGAGTGTGCCCCATCACGTGAGGCAGATGCTGGCTTCAGGCCTAACGCGGCCTAGGATCACGAAGCGGCGGCCCTCTCCTGGTCCGGGGGCCGCCGAGGTAACTACGCCACCCAGCAAGCGTCGGGCCGCGATGACAGGGACCAGGCCCAGAGGCCTCCCGGGCTGCGGCGGAGACTTCGGCAGCGCGCTCGGGCCGCAGAGGGGGCCACGGGGACGCCGAAGGCGGCAATTCCTCACAGGACACCAGAAAAGCCCCGGAATGCGGCGGTGAGTTACTTGGCCAGCGCTCCTCTCCTTCACAGCGCTTCACACGGGGCAAACACGTGGGGGCAGTTTAGCGCTTAGGGGATGTGGGAGCACCCTCAGCAGTTCTGACAGGAAAGGCAGTCTAAGTCATAGCGCTTATCAGGTCAGCAGGTTACAGCGCTTCTCAGGCAATTCAGCAGGGGGGATGAGGCAGGACAGAGATTCAGACAGTTCAGTCAGGGGGAGGCAGGCAGGACAGCGCAGGCCCAGGTGGAAGCAGGGGGTACGCAGGGGCAGCACAGTCCAGTACCTGGTTGATCCCCCAGTAGTCCTTTGTAGTACAGGCAAGTAGTCTTCTCGGCGCTAGATGGGTCCTGCTCCCTTGATGGGTTGTTTCTTAAAAACGGTGGGGGGGGGGGTGAGTTGGCGGCTTGTCAGCAGGTCACTTCAGATGGTCCCTGGGTTCCCCTCCCGCTGGGCCAGATCAGTGGGCTAGTTCAGGGTTCCTCACTCTACTTGGAAGGCAGCACCTAAGCCCTGTCACTCCCAGTGGCATAGGTGCCTGACTAGGCCCTACCGCCTAAATCTCCTGCGTGGGTCCCCCAGGTCAGTGATGCCCCAACTGACTAAAAAGTTTCCCTCCCTTCCTTATATATGCCCAGGTCAGGTGACCACTCTCTAAGGTGGCAAAAATAGGCTCCGCCTCTGTTCTGGAAGGTTCCAGGAGCTTCCACACTCTAACTATGGGCAGGCGATGGAAGGCTGGCATTGCAACAATGTTTGGGGTCCCAGCCAGCTCCTGGCAACTAGGGTGCTACTAGAAGAAGACCACACTGCAGTAGCAGGGGTCAGTGGCAGCCATGCTTGAAGTAGAGAGCACCTGCACCTTAGCATTGATTGGCAATGGGAAGGTGCCCGGAGACCTAAGGGCCAACAAAAAAGAAGGTGGGAAAATGAGGCAAGGGCGAAAAAAATAGGGAAAGACCACCCTAGGGCTGACAGGTCTAACATAGACCATGGACAGACACGTTTCTTCTCCAACCCACACAACTTGTCTTGTTACCTAAATGGCACACCACAACAAGAAATGGACTTGTCAGGAGGCACATCTTATAAAAGAAAACCAGAATCTCACGACAAGAGTAGTCAGGATTGACTATAGATGCATCTACCATCAAGGCCCGGTCAGGATTTTCACTGCTGGCCACTTTACCATTTCAGTCTGTTCCATCTGAAGAATCGGCGGTGCTTACCCATTACCGCCGCAATAATGAAATCTTTTGTAAACTACATGACAGGTATTCCTAGGTTAAGCACTGCAAAGTTTGATCTTTTTGTCTTCCTGTTGGATTTACCCTTACTAGCCATCTCACCAGCAGCACCGGTCTGGCATAGAAGATACATAGACTTGACACAGCCTTGACAGTCGGGCTTTGTAACGCTGTCAAATCTAGGTACCGACCCACCTGGTTGTAATGGGCCAAGTTCACACAAAATGCAGCATAAAGAGACAATTACTCACTCCGAATGGACCCCAGTCAAGGTGCAGCCCTAAGCGCCAACATACAGTCTATCTGGATAAATATTTCCCGAAAGTACTTGTTATGCGTTTGAGATCTTTGTACGACTGAGTCGTATCCTCAGCTTCTAATACCTCAAGGAGGGTACTAGATATGTTAGTTAAATTTGAGGATGCACCAGACCGCAGCACCCACACGGATGTTCAGTGAGAATGTTACTTTTCTTATTCCTCAGGAAAGTTAGTTGTATCTAGGGGATTTGTCAAACTGTTAACAAAACTTACTACTCCTAGCACATATAAAAAAAGGGGCAATAACGGCCACGCTGTTTCAGATATCAGTTAGCCATATATATATTCCTGTGCGAGCTTAGACAGTACTGCCGTCGCAGCTCTTAAGTTCGAGTTTCAGGGGGGGAGGGAGAGGAGATGGGATGGAGGGATGGGGGGAGGGTGGAGGACTGGGGTTGGGATGGGGAGGATGTTGGTCAGAGGGGGGGTAAATGCGGAGGTTTCAGTATTGTTTCTGCTGTGTACTATATTTTTCCTATGCTCTATTCTCTTCCTTTTTCCTCTGTCCTTACCCTTTCTCTTTTCCTTTTCAATCACTATATACTTTCTGTCACCACGATGTGCGCCACCCACACAGGGTTCACTTTCTACATGCATTATTAGCTGTCAGGACGTCTAATAGAAACACCCTGCCTATATGGTCCGAAACAAATCACATACCTCAGCTACCTCCTATAGGCGTACCCAACATGAAACGGAACCTAACCATACACACACCTGTAACGGGGCGACACCTCACTACACTGAATCCCGATCACGTCCATGGATACAGATAAGTCTTTAGCAGCCTCTCTAAATATAGTCTCGCTAAACGGTAATGGGCTTAATCACCCAGATAAACGCAAACATTTTTTAGACTACCTGGTTAAAACTAAAGGTGATATAATTCTCCTGCAGGAGACTAAACTATCCCAGGAGGATGCGGATTACCTTAAACAAAACTGGACCTCACACACATTATGCTCCCCGGCGGTTCAAAAGAAAAGAGGGGTGATCACTTTGATCGCTAACAAATCAAACTTAGCACTGATATCTCACTCTGTAGATTCTGAGGGCAGACTAAGCCTTGCTCACCTCCAAAGAGATAAAGACCATATTTATGTTGCAAATATCTATGGCCCCAATACAGATCTCCCGGAATTCTGGGACTACGTTTCAAAAGAACTTGAGAACATCCCCCAAGATGAGCTTCTGGTGGTAGGTGGGGACCTTAACCTCCCACTTGATCCCCTGCTAGACAGACAGTCTAAGTGTGTGTACCATCCCTCACGCTCCGATGAGGCATTAACACGATTGTGCGCCAAATTCCACCTTCATGACTCGTAGCGTCTCCAACATCCAGACGGACGTGACTACACCTTCTACTCCCCACCTCAGAATTCTTATTCGAGAATAGATTATTTATTGATTTCAGACCCCTATACACACCTTATCGATGAAACAGGTTTAGCCCCTATATTGGTGTCGGACCATGCATGTATTCATATGAAACTTGCGGGCTCACATTCACTTATCCCTCCGAGACGATGGCGTCTTAATGAGGAGCTATTGTTAGTACCGGAGAATAAGAGACTTATAGAATGAGCCATACAAGAATACTTTGAGATAAACTCTCAGCCGGAAGCAGACCCCGCTTTAGTATGGGACGCTTTCAAGGCCACAATAAGAGGTACACTAATAGGAATCAGGGCTCGAATGAACAAAGACTTGAACTCTGAATTAGACTCATTAGAAAAAGAAATCAAACAACTAGAGACGCAACACTCCTCTGATTTGAATGACAAGGCGAATGTTGACCGCCTGACTAACCTGAAATATAAATATAACGACATCCTAAGTAAACGTGCAGGGGTATGGATTAATAAATTCAAGGCACAGAAGCTCTGCGAAGGTAACAAGGCAGGGAAACTTCTGGCATCCTATCTTAAGCACAAAAGGAAACAATTCCACATAACATCTATTAAAGATCAGTCCAACACCACCCTTACCAAACAGAAAGATATTCTCCATACATTTCAATCTTTCTATGAAGACCTATATAAGAGCAAAAGCCAATTTAACATGGACGAGTGTAATAAATATTTAAATTCTATACATCTACCACGTATATCCGAGGCTGACAAGTCCAAATTAGGGGCTCCACTCACGCTTAAAGAAATTTCGGCCGCCATCAAAACATTAAAGAATAACAAGGCACCAGGGCCTGACGGCTTTACGGCCAATTTCTACAAGACCTTTGAGGAACAACTTTAACCCTTACTCCTCAACCTATTCCAATCCTTCTCACTAAACAACAGAATCACCCCCACGATGAGTGAGGCAACAATAATAGTTATTCCTAAAGACAGAAAGGACCCACTGAACCCAAAGAATTATAGACCGATATCCCTCATAAACTTAGATTGTAAGATTTATGCGAAGATCTTAGCCTGCAGACTAAACGCCGTCTTACCATCCCTAATCAATAACTCACAGGTGGGGTTCTTAAAACACCGATTATCCAATGACAACACAAGACTCCTATGCCATGTGCTGGAGAAGTCAAAAATTTCAGATGCCCCCGCAGTAGCAATCACCCTTGACGCGGAAAAGGCATTTGATAGGGTATAGTGGCCCTTTCTGCGCCAATGCTGGCAAATTTTTAACCTGGGCGACACATTTATAGATATGGTTATGGCACTTTATGCCTGCCCCTCCACAAAGATTGCCATTAACAGCTCGCTATCAGAACCATTTCAACTTGAACAAGGGACTAGACAGGGGTGCCCCTTATCACCCGCTCTTTTCCTTTTGGCGTTAGAACCACTCCTTCGTGACATACAACAAAATAACAACATTAGTGGAATTGCTTTTGGAGACAGGAATGTAAAACTCGCAGCTTATGCGAACGACATATTGATAGTCACTGAGCAGCCAGATACTTCTATAGCTGCACTGATGGATTCTATAGAATCCTACTCAAGACACTCGGGTTACAAGTTGAACCGCGATAAATCTGAAGTTAAACCTCTCAACATTTTCACTAACAAAGAAATTTTAGGCACATCGGGTTTAGTTTGGCAAAATAGGCACATCAAGTATTTAGGTATAAAATTTGGCAGCTCCATTTCCGAGACCCTCCAACACAACGAAACCCTGACCCTCGGAAAAATAAAAAAACAGCTAGATGGCTGGTCACCCCGCTTCATCACTTGGTGGGGCAGGATCGAGACTGTCAAGATGATGATTACACCGCTAGTAAACTACCTAGTCACCATGCTCCCCTTGATGCTGTCCCGTGAGTTCCACAATAAATTAGACAAGGCTCTTAATAACTTTATCTGGAAAGGGAAAAAAGCACGTATTAGTCTTCAAAAACTTAGACTAGATAAAAAGATTGGTGGAATCAATCTGCCTGATTTTAAAAGATATCAATTAGCCTTCTTAGCTAAGCAAGGCTCCTACTGGTTGTCCCCCCCCCGTAGACTACTCACCTGTGTGGTTAGATATTGAAAAAGCTCTCCTGGAAGGCATCCATCCCATCTCGATCCTATCAATGAAGGCGAGCCAAATCCCCTGTTTGAAAACCATATTTATTAACACCAAGCTAGCTCTACTTAGAGTTGACAAATTGCTTGATACGACAATAAGGAAATCTAGATGGGAATCGATCTGGAGGAACCCTACAATCACATACAAAGGCAAGCCACTATTCAACCTATCCTGGATTAAAAGTGGTATCCTTTTCCCCCACCAACTCTACGATGGTGCCTACCCTCTACCCTTTAAAGAAATCCAATCAAAATTTGGGATTAATGCTTCTGATTTTTATATATTCTTAAACATAAAAACAGCCATTACAAAAGCGGGGCTGTCCCCCACATCCCCGGCCCTTCTAACATTTCTCTCCAGCCTAAATAAAATAGGACACCAGGTCTCAAGGTTATATAAACTGCTGAGGTCACAGTCCTAACTGAATGAAAAATCTATGCTGTTTTGGTCGTCTCTCGCCTCATTCACCATCTCTGAGCCGAAGTGGTCCACGACGTGGAGATCCTGTATGAGCCATAAAATAAGCCCTACATTATCACAAACCAAGTTCTGGCTCATGCACAGAGTCTTCTGGACGCCCGCTCGCCTTTATGCTCACAAACTCTGCCCTGATGCATTCTGCTGGAACTGCAAGCGTGCTGAAGGGGATTTAGATCATCTCATCCTTCAATGCGACTGCGTCTCAGCCTATTGGGACAAAGTATTTGACTTCTTCCACAAAGTATTAAATATCACGCCCACCAAGGAACTATCTTTCCTTGTTTTTGGCTTTATTAAGGAAACCCAAATTCCGGAATTAGACAGGGCCCTAGAGACCTTCTACTCATGGCAGCTGTTAAGGTCGTCCTAAACAATTGGAAAGACACCAAAAAAGCTAGTTATGCTTGTTGGTTGAACTGGGTGATTAATCTCCGAGGCGCTGACAACATCACTCTCCAAAACACTCCATGGCGTCCCTCACAAAGAAAAATGTAGAACTCACTTGATACCTACTCATAAACCTCCGGGAACGTAACAACTCCCCAAATCTTCAATATTTCCCGGGTTCCAGGTCAATCATGCATAACACGCAATCCTCGGATTAAACTGATCTGCCGCATTGTGGTGCCCCACCTTCTCATCTTATCCAGCTTATCCTTTTCCTTTTCTTTTCTACTTTCCTCCTTCTTCTCCCTGTCTATGTCTATCCTCTCTTCCCACTCTGCTCTTTCTCTATCCTCTTAGGACTCCATCTCAATAAGACATCATGAATGACTGTGGTACTCACTTAATCCCCAGATCCATCTGAATGTAACACCTGTCATCATGAGTACCAATCTATTACCTTTGACTGCCAACTTCTGATCATATGCTCTTACCTTTGTACATATGTACGCTCATATGCATATGTAATGTGTACACAGCATATTTGTTTTGATTGTTCTGAAATTCTGAAATTTCCAATAAAAAACTTTTTGAAATGAAAATTTTGGTGGAAGACCAGGAGATATTAACACCTGTGAAAGCTTCATTTCCAGGAAGGGTTTTTGGATATCGCAGAACTTTTGAGCAATTAAAGCCTTCAAGGAGAAATAATCAGCACTTTTGAAGCAGGGGCTATGGCTGTGGTGATCGCTATGCCGACAAATCCCAGCCGCAACCTACAGTGTCCCCTGTTGCCTCTTTAACCACAAAACCATGGCTGTCCAGAGAGTGGGAGTGAAATTCATGTATTTTGTTGTGTTTGGAGAACAGATCTTTCAGAATTTAGGATCCTACGTCTAGTGGAAAGGTTATGAAACCGACTTTTCCTCTTGTACCGACGACTTGTTAGTTTCTACTACTACATCTCCCAATCCTTTAAAAATCCAGGGCTTTTTTTAAAAGGATCCAGGATTTGATAAGGAAGAGATTGGTAATTGCAGCACCAGCTCACGAGATTGGACAGAGGTGTTATTCTTTCATGATTCTTGTCCAGGAAACCTCAGGGAATTTTGTCTGGTCCTAGATTTGAAGAATGTTATTGTTATAACCAAATGGATAATTACAATCATGGGTAATTGCAAAAGAATGGTCAAGCCAGTAATTACGGAGGACAATTGGTCGTTAAGGGGGTCCTACATTAAATACAGTAGCTCTAGTAATAATGAATCTCACATCATGACCATAACATTCCACTCATCCAGTGTTTTTAATCCATTATTGACTGCATTGCAGAGTACAATCCACCGGCATTCACACTGTGTTAGCTTGTGTGATAAGTCTTTGCCCCTTTTTGGAAGACGGGGCTATTCGATCAATCTCCAAGTAAAGTCATTTTCGGTAGGATTGTAGGAAACAAAATGAGATAGCAGAGGCATATTCTCTGTACCACATCTGATACAGCTTTTATGTTGGATAATGCAAGCCTTAATCATCTGTGTGGTTTGTCCGATATGTAACAGACCACAGGGACATTGGATGGGACAAACCACATTAGTGGACCGACAACTGGTAAACTGTTTCAGTGAGAGCTGGCCATATGTTGCTGCGGAGGCTCACATTTTTCCAACTTACATGTTAGTTAGCAGTGGTACTCAGGAACATTTTGTGAGTGCATACCTTGCTTGAATCTTTCTGGGAGTACTCTGGAACCATGTCACGACAATAACTCAAAGACATTTTCAATGGGCTGCCGGTCTTTCATACTTCTTGCGAGAAACTGCTCCATGCTGATCATTTGCATTTTGTATATGTGTGTAACTACCTCCTCATGTGTGGAACTATCTGGCTTTTGCATATTTTTGGAGTTTCTAATAGCTATCCAAAATGTGCTCCTTTGACCAACTTTGTACACTTCTAGCCAGGCACATTTGCTTCAGTGCAATTTACTAATAATTTATCTTTCACTTTAATTTATCTGCAGGAACGGTTTTACATTTTAGACTACATATGTAGGCCTGTGCTAACTTCATTAATACTCCTTCAATCTTTCTCAAGGAATCTTCAAGTGTAGTCCCACATTGCAACAGAGACAGATCCGTTTGGTGTCTTCAAGTCTGGTTTTCCGGTCCAGTCCAATGTCTCCTTGTGTACTACTGATAATGCAGTGGACTTTAAGTCTCTCCCAGGTCTAGGATGCAGGGCAAATAGTGCCTTGAAGTCACATGGCTTTCTTTTTGGAGGGGGAGTGCAGCAATGGCTTTATCTATGCTTCAACCTGAACGTAGATGCAATTGAAGGCTGAGGGCCTCATTAATGAAAAGTGGTGCATCGCTGGGCAAAAACAGCAATGCATCACTTTTCACAGCGACATCCTTACAACACCATATTTACAATAAGGTGCTCCATGCCGCATGGATTTACAGATACATCAGGAATTCTGACGTATCTGATGGTGCAAAAATGATGCATTGCTGGAGTGTGTCGGAAAACGGACACCTCTCCAGCAGTGTGTCATGATCCATGGGCGTGTCCCATGTGAAAAGCCCTGCGTCGACCCTTACCCCTGCTTGAAGCCAGCTTAAGGACTTTGACGCAGTCAAGTGGTAGAAGTGGCGTAGGGAAATCTCATACATTTCACTGGGCCACTTCTACAAGGCTTTTTTTACAGGGGGTACACCCACCCTGCATACATTATACCTGAAGCATGTATAATGTATCTTAGACCTTTACAAAGTGACACATCTGCCATAGATGCGTCACATTGTAAATAGGGTGTAGTGTGGCGCATTGACTACGCTGCTGCATCGTCACATAAAAGTGGCGCAATCTCATCATAAATAAGGGCCTGAGTCTCAGATAATCCATGAGGGACATAGCTACAGAATAAGCCGCTTATAAATGTGTGCTCTTGGGACCTGGTCATGGTGCACCTATTCAAAGACGGGCACCCAGTTCCCCATGAAGGCGGTCATTCGAAGGGGTTGTACCCCCACCTGTTCCCTCTTTGAGGCTCTTAGTGGAGCAAGACATGGGCAACACCTGTAGGCTTTGTCCAATAAACTCCCTGATGTCTTTGGAACGAACCAACTCTTACCAAACACCTGCGACATCCAAACGTTGATTCTAGGTGAACTCCAGTGTGAAATGAGCGGTGACGTGAGAGGACAACGTAAACTCCAAAAGAGGGTGTAATTAACACATGGCCTTTTGCTGACCTGAATGTGCCAAATCTTTTCAGGGCCTCATTTACTATATGTTGACGCACGGCAGCACAGCAAGCCTTCCTGCTGTGCTGCTGTGTGTCAAAATAAAAGGGCAGGAATGCTCCGTATCTACAAGATGTGGCACACTCCTGTCCTTCTCCCCTGTGCCAGCGCACAAACAGCAGCTGTGCGCCAATGCAGACACCCTTGTGCCTTGGTGCAAGGCTGCCTGCAATGCAGGAAAGACTGTTGTTGTACTGAAAGGGACACCTTCCTGCACAAAAACAGTCATCAATGGAGTTTTGCTCCTTCTACGTGTGCTGCAAAATGCAGCACACATAGAAATAGCAAAAAACAAGGAGAAATAAAAGCATTTCACCTCGTTGCGCCACTCCTACGCGGCGCCTGGGAAGGCGTAGGATTTTGACACATTCCCAGGTTTACGACACTTTGTAAATCTGGGAATGTATCAGGTTCTATGGATGTTGGGTGGGAACAGCCACAGCAACACCCATGGAATACCCCTTTCACACAGAGTAATGCATGAAAGGGGGCCATATTCACAAGGCCATGAAAAACCAAGCAGGGTGACTTCATGAGGCCTTGTAAATATGGGCAGGCACAACAAAAAAAGTGACGCACCGGCAGTGGCGTTGTTTCAGCAGCCTAGCGCCAACATAGGCATGCTTGCATCATGGTGCGAGGGTGCCAGTGTTGTCAGCAGGATTGTTTAGGTGCAGGAAGGGGCACCTTTCTACACAGAAATAATCCATTGAGGTGTGCTCCTCTTTCCATGTGAGCTGCAGAATGCAGCACAAATAGAAAGAGGGAAAAACAAGAAGAAATAAAGTTATTTCTCCCCGTTACGCCTCACCTCGAGAGGCGTAACGTTTTGGAGCATCCCAGGTTTACATGGTCTTGTAAATCTGGAGAAGTATCAAAATCCATGGGTGTTGCGTGGGAGCACCCACCGCAACGCCTCCCTTGCTCAGAGTAATGCAGAGATTTGATCTGCCTTGCCTTCCTCCAAATCCATGAGGCCATTCAAAGCCTCACAAAGTAGCTTTGTGTGGCCTCATACATATGATTTGATGGTTTACCCTGCCAGAGCGTCACAAAAAGTGACGCTTCATCAGCGTAAGTGACTCATAAATATGCCCCCTATTGTTTACAATATGCATGAAGTGGGTTATCAATAAGTCCCCTTCAACCATTGGCTTGTTTGAATTTTGCCCTTCAGCCATTGCTTTGAGATGGTGTCAATCATTTCCTGGATCAGTCCAGAGGAGTATACATCGCACATCTCATGCTATTGGTGTAACATTTCCACTTCTATGAAGCAGGTTCATTGGAATGTATGATGGACTATTTTACATGCGAAAAGTGTAATCGGCCATCACACCTTTTGTGTCACATTTAATTCTTTGTTATTCATGCATCATATACAAAAACAACCAGGGTTTCATTACACGTTGTTGGCGTAGGGC
Source organism: Lissotriton helveticus (assembly GCF_964261635.1). NCBI lineage: Eukaryota > Metazoa > Chordata > Amphibia > Caudata > Salamandridae > Lissotriton > Lissotriton helveticus. The sequence continues at coordinate 272,720,623 of NC_136058.1, read as the reverse complement.
AGAACCGCAAGCCTTCCAGCTGCACTGCCCTACGTCAAAAGAAAAGGGCAGGATTGCGCCATATCTATGAGATACTGTGCATACCTGTCCTCTTCCACTGCCCTAGGGCACAACGCAGGCGCCCTTGCAATATGGTGCAAGGGTGTCTGCATTGAAATCAGGTTGTTTCAAAATCAACGTTCATGCCACCCCTAGGGAGCCGTAGGCTTTTGAAGCATCATCAGGTTTATAGCATGTTGTAAATCTGGGAATGTGTCAAATGCCATGGGTGTTACACGGGAACACCCACCGTAACAGCCAATGCACGTCTCCCCAGCACAGTGTGAAGCAACGCAATGCCTCGCACCATATCTAAGACACCATGAAATGCAGCGTAGGGTGGCTTTCCGTGGCCTTGTAGATATGGCTAAGCCCTGTGCACCGAGAAAAACCAAAGGTGGTGATGGACGGAGCGTTGACAATACAAACACTCACCCCCAGTCAACTGATCTGGGTTTAATCCATCACCGTTCTTTAGCTCACTCCGCCACCCCAGTTCAGACATGGCCATATGCAAATCAGTCTGACCCTATGCCTCATGGGAATAGTCCAGCCCGAACTGCCAAGCCATGTCTTCCCTGGACCGGAATCAAGCTTCCCAGGACCGGTTTCTGGCATTACAGCCGTCTTCAGCCGGGCTTGCTTGACTCCAGTGGCAAAGTGAGTTTGGTTTTTCTTTGTAAGCCCTGTGCACCACCAGAGCATCAAAATAAGTAACGTTCCGCCAGCACCCATGGCTTGTAAATAAGCCTCTCAATTTCTATTAATATTAGCACTGAAACACATAGTGGTTTACTTAATAGAAAAGTATATTAATTGCTAGGAACGTCAATGCAATGTTCTTCTTATACTTTCCATTAGCGGGATGACATCCCTGGCAAAGATTCAGCTAATCTGGCAGCCTCCCTGCTCCTGCCGCTGAGCTGCTAATGAAATACAAATTCAGCATGACAGATGGTTTTGGCAAAGCTAATAGGTCTGCCTTATAACTGAAAATGCAATCCATATCTCTTGGCTTTGCCAATGCTTTTGAAAATGAAATCAATGGAGCTTAAAATGGTAAGAAACTAGACAGTTCTAGGTTCCCTCCTCAGGGAACGGCTGGCTATCTGGGTAGGTAAGAACCTTCTTACATGCGTACCAGAGTAAATCTTCATGGATAACCCCGGCTTCTCATGAGTAACCACACAGGATGCCCAAACCACAGAGGTAGAAGTTACCACAGGTGGAATCCATATTGATGCAGGTGCCCTCTTCCAACAGTCTCACACTCAGGCAATAGGGAGAACAAATGGACTTGAAAAGTGTGTAGCCTGAATGAGGTCCTTCTGCAAGCGAAAGGACTGCCAAGAAGCCTAGCGATTGGTGGATGTAATGCCAGGGGTCAGCCCAAAGGGTGTACCGCATGCATAACTAAACTCACTAGAAGATGCAATACGAGGACATCACCTGTGCACAGAAGAGAAATGTGAGCATCTCTGTCAAGTTACCTGCTCCAATGTTGAGTGTGAACTTTCCCATGCTGTTTCCTGGAGACTGCCTCATGTTCTGAGACTGGCACAAGACAGTGGTATTGGTGTGGTAATGAACAAATACCTGAAAGAACCCTCATTCCATAGCTGCAAGTGATGAGGGCTCCCCCGGCCATACTGAGGAGGGGTGTTGAAATGGTTACACAGTGACAGCACATAGTTGGAAGTTGTCAGAGTTCTCCAAGTAGTGAACCAGAGGTTTCAGTGGCATGGGATACCTGTTCACAACACACCCATGAGTCCCACATGTATTGACACCCGTGAGTCCATCGCTTGGAAATAAATGAAGGGAACACAGAAAATGCTAGTAATCACTGAAGACTTCGTAAAATAGGACTTTTTATCCAATCAAAAATCTGCCACTTGACACCAAATCTATTCAGAATAATTTTACTAAATCCAAGATGATTTGATCAGAAACATTTCATGAGCATCCGGTCCATCCCCTGTGGACTCCCAAACAGAACGACCAATCAGGGCTCCGCTATACACACCATGTACAAGGATGAAACCACAGAAGGGGCAGTGAAATCCGTACATCACCCTGTCCCATGTCAGGGTTGTACTAACCTACAGAGCAATCTGGCAGTGCCAATGTGTCACAATCACTATTGTAGATGAAACATCTTGTCTATCTCTACATAGTTAGGATTTTATCTCCTTTTCACTGGCTGGCATAGTACTCTCCTCACTCCCCTGATATACAGTTATACCCTGATATGCACTGTGGATTCCTGAACAATTCAAGGACACATGAGATGTTTCCACTCTTGGAAACAGGCAGATGTTTTTTAACCACATCGCTGCGGCGGCTATTCCGCCGCAGCGCTAAGGGGGCGGGGAGGCCGCGCGGCGGGCGCATGCTGGTGACGGAACCGCTCCGTCACCAGCCGCGGTTGAGCTGTGCTCATGACGGAGCGGTTCCGTCATGGCCCCGCCCGCTTAATAGAACGCGCCGCGCAGGCGCGAAATCAGCGCCGTGCAGGCGCGTCGGGCGGGCCAGGACGGAACCACTCCGTCATCAGCACAGCGCCACCGCGGCTGATGACGGAGCGGTTCCGTCATCAGCACGGATAGGGTTAAACCAATTGAAACTACTCTTCAAGATTACCACGTCTGTACTTTCTTTGTACATTGAACAATCGCAGATAAACTATTATTTGAGACTTTTGGTGTGCAGTGGAGACTATCCGACATTCTTGTCTTATACTTGCCTGATTTTACAGAACACCACAGGTCAACCTCTTGATAATCTATACCATATGCTGCTTATTAACCTTTTCAACACCACAGTTGTTTAGACATCCTTTAGAATCTATGCCATATATTATACATTCAAATCCTTGGTATAATGGGACTGGCCCAACAAGTGCACACAGTTTTAACTTTGTTTACCTTGCTCCACAATGAGAACACCTACTATGAGGGTTTCCATTCTTGGTGCTCGAAGAGATGTTATGGTTGTTCTATCTGCGGTGGCATTTAGTGTCCCTGGAATGGGAACTTTCCCTGTGTATGCATCAACTTTGACCATCCTATTCCAAAGTTATTGATTAAATCCAAATCATAGATACCATACTTCTAAATGAATAGGAGTAAGGGGCATTTATTGGTTTCTTCATTCAATCAATCAGCATTTTTATAGAGCAGCGCTGTCACTACTAGGGATGTCTGGGCACTGTGGATGCGACATCAAACTAAAGGTCAGAAACGAGCAGAACGAGGCAGAATAATGGTTAGAAATAAGCGGAAAGAGGCAAAATAAATGTCAGAACAGAGGAAAAAGAGAAAAAAGAGCAAAAAGAGATAAAATAAAAGTCAGAAACTAGCAGAAAAAAGGTCAGAAATTAGCAGAAAATGAAAATAAAGGTCTCTGCGATGAGAAGAAAGAGACAAAATAGAGGGCAGGAGCGAGCAGAAAAGAGGCAGAAAAACAAGCAGAAAATGAGCAAAGGAGGCACAAACCGCAGGAAGCATAGGGAAGCGGACTGCGGGCAAGCTGGACAGGGGGACTGTTGCAGGGGGAGCTGGCACGAGAACAACAACAATGCTAGCTTTGTGCCTCACATTTCTTCCTACTCCACTTTTGTGACGTTGCATGGCATGGTGCTGGTATAATGATATGTAAGCATCGGCTAAGCTGAGCAGTCAACATGAGGAGCAGGGAGCCAACTACAAAGGTAAGATGATGTCCATTGCTGCACATGGCATATACAATAGTCTCTTGAAATAAAACATACTATTACACATTTTTCAAAATTTATTAAATACAAAAACCTCTTTGATATGACAATATGCATTCAACATATGCTCTAAAAGTAAAAGGACATTCAAATGTACAAAAATCACTGTTTTCCTATGACACAGGATGCTGAAATATTTCCACATTCAAAAACCGGTGGTTGCCTCAAAGAGGCATTAGACCCTGTTTAGGGCAGACCTATGAAGACCCCAAACAATTCAAAGCAAATTAAAGTACAAAATTCCAGTCAGTTGTGTCCTGTTAGAGAACCTGGTGAACAATATCGATGTTGTTTCCAAGTGGTTGTTGCACAGGCAAGGGACTTTGTGGCTTCTGTTGATATACAATATGAAATGACACTCTAGCAAAGGAGCGAATAGTATTAAATCATATTCTCTGGATACTGAGCATTCCATCACACACAAAATTCAACAGTCAGTGTGTGTTAGGCAAATCAATATGTAAGAAAACCTTTCACCCTTGAGGCACATCTTAGCACCTCCTACCTGTGCGGAGGATGAAACTTGTCATGGTCTGAAATAGCATCTGATTTGTGTATTCTACATCAACGCAGTTTTGTCAAGAGGTGAAATGCCTTTCCTGCACCAGCCTTGCGGTGCTTAAACTGTTCACTGTGATTACATAAGCAGGTATCCTCCTGAGGAATGGCACTTCCAAAGACCTCGGGCCATATTATCAAGAATGGGCGATACATTATCGCCGCTTTTATCGGCAGGAAACTGCCGGCTAAAGTGGCGATATTAGGCTTGATAATATGCCCTTGTGAATTCCCATTGAAGCCCAGGTTAACACCAGAACCTGGGCTTCTATGGGAATTCACAAGGGCATTTTATCAAGCCCATTATCGTCGCTTTAGCGGCAGTTTCAAGCCGATAAAAGCAGCGATAATGTATCGCCCTTTCTTGATAATATGGCCCCTCGTTTTAACATTTCTAACAATTTTTCCACAACTTTGGTCTGGCTTGAGTTGGGATCTAGATGGGTGCACTGGTACCGCATCCAAATTGCCAAGGCTAGTGAGGTCCAGGAAGAGAAAGGTAGTACCAAGATGAGCAGACCAGGGAAGGCCAGGGTGATATGTTCTTCAGCACTTTAGCGCTACCAGAGAAGGGATGATGTAGCCCTGGGCTCAGCATCTCAGGAAACTTGACACACTATCTCAGTACAGTAAACTTCTAAAAGCATCAACCCAGAAACAAAAACTAGATGCCTCATTTACAAGAGGTCTGCTCCGCCACAGCGTCACTTTTCATGAAGTTTGGTGGGGCAGGTCTCTCAATCATATCTATGAAGTGACACAAAGCCACACTGGCCTCATAGATATGGAGTAAGGCAAGGCAGGGCAAAGTTTTTTGTTGCCTTACTCTACTTTAAGGAGGCGTTCCATGGGCGTTGACGTGGGTTATCCCACGCAACACCCATGGATTTTGACATTCCCAGATTTACAAGGATCTGTAAACCTGGGAATGCATCAAAACTGTTTCGCCTCCCCAGTGGAGGCGCAATGAGGAGAAAAAACGTTATTTCTTCAAGTTTTTTCCTCTTTCTATGCATTCTGCAGCACACTTAGAAAGTGGAAAAATCCTCCATTTATTGTTTTTGTGTAGGAAGGTGTCCCTTCCTGCACAAAAACAATTGTGTCAATGACGCAGACACCCTTGCACCATGGTGAAAGGGTGCCTGCGTAGGCGCAAGGTAGCAATTTGTTCACCGGAGTATACAGAAAGGACAGGAATGACCCATCTTTCATTAATACTGCGCATTCCTGCCTTTTCCTTTTGACGCAAGACAGCACAGCAAGAAGTCTTGCAGCGCTGCCCTGTGCCAAAAAGTTGTAAATGAGGCACAGGTGCATACAAAAGGTGACTCCATCTGTAAGTTAGATTCAAATGAAGAGACATAGGAGATTAATCAAGGTACATATCTGGTTCATCATGTCAAAGCATTCAAACAAATAGACAGCACTAATATTCTTTGAATCACTGTCAATCCACAAATAAGGGCCTCACTATTACTGAATGCATCAAATCCTATTATAAAACAGGGACATCAATAGTGACCTGCACCTATATTAACCCGTTGCCATTTAAAAAAAACAGGCGGGCCGCGTCGGCCATTGGCAGACGGCAGCACCAGCGAGGTAGCGCTGCCGTCGGCCAACGGCAGCATGGAAGGGGTTAATACCCATGTGGATGCTTGTTGGTGAGCATCCATGCATGTCATGTGTAACTGGTCCATTGGGAGTACCATGGACCAGTGACACACGTGTAAGACACAATGGTACTTATGTTTCAATGCATTTCCCGTAGACAGAGAATATGTCAAAGACTTTGATGCATAAGGCCCTATGCACTCTAGCTCTGTTATAGTTCTTATAGGCTAGGAAGGATATCAAACAGGCATGCAGCACCGGTCACTCGCGACCGCCTTCTTGGTCTGCTTGAGATTTCTGCCTGCCAGCAGAAAAAGCTTCCAACTGATTAAAACTTGTAAACAAGTGATCCAAGAATATTTTTCAATGGATTTGAACTTGTCAACCCCCGGATCAACCAACAAAAGAGCGCTAGAGGAAGAAACCACCCAGGAACCAATCAAACTCCGGGTGTAGAAGAGCACCAAAGGAGGAAGTCAGCCAGGGCCAGAGAATTTTTGGACTACTTTGCTATAGCAGTGCGAGTGGAAGCCAGCCATCGGCCAATGGACCTCCAAGTGTTATTGAATCAGACCTCATATAATGTGATGCATCTCTGACTATCTATTGTGGAAATTGACTTGTGGGAGAAATTAGAGAAGGTTGGGCAAGTTCAGCATGTCTAAATACTAAGCTTTCTAGTCAATGTGTGTGCCCCAAAGAGCTCACTAATATGTATAGAAACAAAAGGTCATCTGGCAACTAGTAAACATCTTGCAACCCCCAGAAAGACCTGCTGTGGGTCGAAACTTTAATTGTTCACTTCTAGAAGGCCAGAAGTAAGACTAGCCTAAGGTCATCTAGGCATTACCTTGGATCTCTTGAGCATAAAACTGTGTTCAAAAGCCTTGGTGGCCTAATTATGAGTGCCCCGTTAAATTGCAACCCCTCTGCAAACACCTAGTTCTGCATAGATCACAATTATAAGGGGTGTGTTGTTTATCACATCTGATAATACCCAAGTGTGATAAGGTTCACACTCCCCATATATTCTGACAGAGCAAGCCATGGAAAATGCAGGACATACATATTTGTGTGTGATAAGCACTATAATCGGCATGATGTGTCCCATTTGCAGTGCAAAACTCATGAGATGTGGTTGCACCTGAGAAATTCCAAACCCAGAGGTGTCAGATTTTATTGGCGTGAGAAATTCCATATAAGCCTCCAGGGCACTCGTGATCAGGCCATGAAAGGCGACACCTGCAGTAATTGTGTACGGAGGAACCGGTAATCTACAGAGGCACCAACGAGGATGCATCAAAGAGACATCGGGCAGCAGATGCAGGCTGTGTGGGGGATTTGGATCCTGAGAGGGGACGTGCAGATTAACTGAAGAAAAAAGTGACCTGATCCCAGGACGTCACTTCCCAATACCTTCCATAAGGCAGCATCCTCTACTCCCTTCTTCTTAAATATAATGACCTCCACCTTGATCCAGACTGCGCGTTTGAACTGCAGTGGTGATCTTGCACCAGACTTTATTGCCTTGAGTCAGGCATGCTTTCCATGATATGGGGACACTCCCTATTCATTGCATTTAGTGATAAATGTTTGACCTGCGAATGGTAGTGCCTTCACCATGAAGGCACAATACAAGAAATGTGAGGGATACGCAGGTAAAAAATAAGCTAATGGAAGTAGATAAGCAAATCTTACATGGTTTACTTCCAGTTCATGGCAAATAGAGTGCGAACAGAAGAAAACAAATTATCATTAAACAAGTAAAAATGTTCAGGTATTTTTCACTTGCTTAGTAACTTTTATCATTGTTTAAAAGTGTTTTAAGATATTTGATAGCCAATTTAATCTAAAAATACTAAATAAATCTATTTATATAGAATGTGGAGAAGAAATGTTTTTCCCATTTGTGGTCCCCAACTTTGAAGCAAATGCCATAAAGCAAACAGGATGGGCGTGTCAGCATCTCTCAGGAGGAAGGTACTAACACCTATTCATGACACGTACAATTAGATGGTGAGAGATTCCTAAAATGAAACATATGTATGTGCCTACTGTTTAGTGATCATATGACATTGAAACACATTCCCACAACGGCATAAACCAAATACTTTTCAACCATGGTTAAAAGAAGTTAGTTAACACCCAAACATCTCATTAGACACCAATAATACAAACAAACAGACTGGGAGACACAGCAGGTACATCACAGAAACGCTGCTTTTTCAAGATGGCTGCCTCGTTTTTTTCCCACATTCCATTTGCCTTTTTATTGTGGTCAATCCACATCATTGGTTCGGTGATTTTTCAAAGTGTGTTCTGTGTCGTGTAGGCACAGATGCATTCTTATGGTGAAAAGAAATACTTTCTTCCTCTCACTCTACAGCACTTGATTGACTCATTAAAAGAACTGGTGAATATAGGGAACAAGAGAACAAAACATTCAGAGAAAGTTAAGTAGCAAATCCAACAATCGATAGCCAATGGAGCATCTTAAATCAACCTGCCAGCACCAATGACTTTATTAATAGAAGAAATGACTTCCCTAGTCTGTTTTTGTGCTAAAATTAAATCAATACTATAAAATACATACAGTGGGTCTCTTCCAGCATATTCAAACAAAGAAATAAAAAAATATAGAAAGAGAAAAAGTTCTTTGAACTGGACATGCAGATAAAGTCTCAACAAAATGAAAAATATGGACTCCGTAACAAGGAGGCCCATACGTTCTCTGTTTTGCACTTAGAATGCAACACTCTCCAGGTGTCGGTACCTTTCACTGACAAAAATACTAAAGGCATCAGAGCAATCGATAAACTGTGTACATAGATATATACAATTATATATAAAAACAAAAATTCTCCAACGGATTGACCCAACGAGACAGTCTTCCCCCTTTTGAGAACAGATTTGGCAGATATTACTGACAACATCAGATATTCATTGTCTTGGTTTCAATCTCGAACCCGTCTTCTGTGCTGCCGTGGAACAAAATGTAGGTCCATGAAAATAAAAATGTCTCCTAAAAGGCCTCCACTGAAACCCATAGAAGGGATATATCAAAAACTCATGACCTTGATTACATCTGAATCAGCCAGTCAGTTTTTTCTTTTTCCTCTGACCACTTGCGGTGACGTACAAGATGGCCGATCATGATCCGCTGATCTTCTGTATCAGTCCATAAAGGCATCTTTTCAGATGTCAGCTGCTGGGGCTGGTAAAGCTCTGAGGTCTTTATGTAACGTGTGCAAAGTATGGGTTCACATGCTTAGACGTTTCTGTGGTAAAGGGCTCTGTCCTACTGATGCTGGAGACAGCAAATGTCTATATGTGAGTTGCACAATCCCCCCGTTGAGTGGAAGAATCAATATTAGAGCTTCATCAATGCGCAGAGATAAATCCAGGCAAACCCTGGGGATCTTTTTAAAAACATTAACTGTGAGCAAAGGAGATGGTGTCTCAACTTTAAAGTGAACAAGAAGACCATTGCTTAAACTCCCAGACTCCTTTTCCTCTCCGTGACCAACTACCCCTTCACTTCCCTTTTTTATGGTCAGACCGGTTGTATCCTGAGCCACGCCCTAGAGGACATGCAGCAGTCTGGAGCCATCCCAACGAGACTATAGCTCATGTGTAGCAATGGCAAGATCCACACTTATCTTTGAATAACAGCTTTGGAAGACCCACCAGATGGTGTGTGTGAGGGAGCTATTGAGGCCGAGGTAAAGCAAGAGACCAGTTTGTAAAACAGCACCCGGTCTACTTTTAATGCCCCCTTGTCGAGAAGTGTGAATGGATACAAGCCCCACTGATGCATTCTTAATCTCTAGAGAAGCACATTCAAAACCCTGGCTTTAACAAGCTCTGCAGGGAATCCAGAGATGCTACTACTTGAATTTTAACATTATATGACACAGTGAAGAGATGGGGCTGTGCTCAATCAAATCTTTTAAATGTTGGGAGACATTTAGAAACGTACCTCTTCCAGTTACAAATTGGATTCCTACCTTGGCAGCGCCACGACCCTTGGGTAATTGCGCGCTCTATAAAATCTAGTCAAACCACATCAAATGTCCGGCACAGATCTCGAAGAAGCCTTCACGGATTTAACATCCACAGGAGGCTGCCCATTGAGAACTGTCCCACCTGAGGACCCCTGCAGGCCAGATTTTCGCCTCTGAGACTGTATGCTTTTCCTGTTCCTTTGGTTTGTTGGTTTAGGCCTGGGAGTTTAATTAAATGTTCGTCTTGAAAATAATAAAACTGTATCACTACCTGCTCAGTTCATACAAATTAGCACGTCGTATGGCTGGTGACATCAGAACTAAAGATTAATCCAAATTGGACATCCAATGGCCGCCCTTTTAAGGAACCACAAAGGTTCTTTTAAAACACCACCCAGAGACACAAGTTAATGCAAAATTGGGAAGAAAGAGAGTCTCTTTTTGAGAAAGGACAGATGCACCCAATTCAATCACAATATTCCAAGATCATTGTTTGTCTTCTGCTACATAAAAATCAAAGCAAAAAAACATTGAATCGAGGAATTCACCATTCTTTTGCGGTGCAGTTTCATTATTATTTTCAAACAAAAAAGTCTGGCTCACATAAGATCATCACAATGGAATTATAGAAAATTATTTCAAGTTTAAAGAACTAACCAATTGGCCCCACATGAGGTTTGAGAACTTTTAGCAAGGACACAACTCTGAGAAGGGTATCTAGAGGCCTCCGCCTTCACCACCAACACACAGTGAGAGGTAGGGTCTTTCATATATGATAGTGTCTGGGCTGGTGGGGATGTGGGCTGTGACCCCGGCTCTTAAGTGGAGGGATGACCTATTGAGCAGAAAGTGGTAACCCCCCCACTGTTCATTCATTGTACTCTGAATGTGTGGACACTTGGTGGCCTCAAGGTTGCGTTCCATATAGGAGATTGTGGCCTCAACGCATAGGTTTATGATGGTGATATGGACACCCGGATGAAAACGTGGGGGAGCTGGATCTCTGCTGCAGTGATGAAGGTCTTTGACAAAGAAAAACGAGGGGCAACAGCCAGGGCTATCCTCTCGCTGGCCGGGGAGGTGGTTTGCCAATATCCACTGTGATGTTCGTGTACATAGGGCTCTTTGCAAAATGGACCACGCGGTATTTCAGGGAGTTGATTCCGTCCCGTCGCATAGTCATCTTGGTGTTCTGAATTTTTGTAAACCTGAAAAAGAACAAATAAAAACATATTTTATGTATATTCTTTGGTCTCCACATAACTTTCAAACTTAAAATATGGCCTCATAGGCCGCAGCAGAAGTGAGTCACAACCAATTCCAATCAGACATTAGAAAAACTTCAACGTAGATGAGTTCAAGGCCAAGTAGAATGCCACCAAAAAGAACCCCCAGGCACTAGCAGAACCCGAAGCAGTGCTGGGTACCCTTTCCTGGAACTCCTTCGCTGCTCTTGACCGGCCGGCCACTGCCAAAGCCAGGAAACCAATCCCGGTCGTTAGATCTACCAAATCAGGGCTAAATTTACAAAGAAAGCACACAATGCAGTGAAGCAACTTAAGTTGTTGCCCTGAGTTGCGTGATCAGGAGAAGGTAGACCAGTCCATATCTACTAAGATGTGGCACTATTCTGTTCTCTACCTGCTTTCCGCCCTTTGGCTGCCATGCGCCAATGCAGACACCTTTATGTCATAGAGCAAAGGTGTCTGTGTTGTGGTAAGTATAATGTTAGTGCAGAAAGGAGTACCTTTGTGTACAATAACTATACTTTAAGGACTTACCCTCTTTATATGTGTACTGTAGAATTCAGCACACACGCAAAAAGGGAAAACGAGGAGATATGAAAACATTTCTCCTTATTGCACCAACCTCAATGAGGTGCAGGTTTTGGCACAAATCCCTGTTTACAATTCTTTGTAGATGGGTTGCTTCAAAACCCATAGGTGTTTGCATGGGAAAGCCCATGCACCACGCAGGGAACGCCCCACTGACGCAACATAACACAACGCAGCATACTGTGCAGCATTACATTGCTTCAGGTTACAATCTAATAGAAATCTTGATTTGAGTTGGTTTGTAAACCCCTTCAGTGGGCTTTTGCATCAGGCTTGCTCTAAACAAGTAACACAAAGCTGACACACACTCTTAGTAAATCTGGGCCTCAGTGCTCAACAGGGAGCAGGAGCTGTGAATTATCACCATTTATGAGCCTGTGATCTGTGCGCCCTGGTGGGGGAATATGCAATGGTTGCAGCATGATTTGCTCATTCATGATGTTTTTGACTTGCGTGCATACATGATATAGGAATATGGGTTAACCTTAATAACTGTTGCCGTTGCCTGCATTCAGCAATGTTTTTTGAAAGTGTGCCATGGAATTGCATCATGTATCCAGCCCAGGGAAACAGCCATTACAACGCAGCTGTTTCCATGCATGCCATTACAAAGCATGCGTTGTTACAACGTGTAGACTCTGTATATGCTTTTACCACGCATGCCTTTACACCAAATTTTGTTGTAAAGGTGTGTATGGTAAAACATATGTGTAGTAAAACAATATAATTGCTAAAAGAACAATTGATGGATAGAATGCAGAACAATGTGATACATTCACCTCAGTACAGAGATCTGGGCCTAAATACATCGTTTTTTTTGGTCACCATGCCAATATAGTTTGGACCCATCCATATGAAAATCAGTCTTGATCCTGCGCCCAATGGGAACACTCCAGCCCGATCTACCAGGCCAGGTCCTCCCTGAACTGGAAACAAGCATCCTAGGACTAGTTTGGGACCAGACTGTCCCAGACCCCAAATTCCGATTCAACACCACTTCACCACGATCAGACATTTTTGCAAGCATAGAGGTCCCGAAAAAGACCTAAAAACAAACGTGCCTGTAGAACCATGACCAGATGCATGCACTAAAGAAATTCACTCCTCACTCACTATCGTCATCAAATATGAAAACAGCATCCCTTTGAAAAGGACCCAATTCCGATTCTCTGAAACATGTCATCACAGCCCCCTCCTGAAAAGAACTTCAGTGGAGATTAAGAATCCGGCAACCAACTACCCGCCAATACATCTGATCCAGTCAGAGAAGCCTCTTGTGAGACAGTGAATCTGACTTATCCACCACCGGCAAGAGGCCCTCCTCTCACTGGAAGAAGACAAGGACCGAACCACAGCACTTCTTGACCTACCTGCATCCTAGGATGCAGTTAATGGAATCCGACTAAAGAAAAGTTACAAGTTCGTCCAGACATCACTGGGCCAGACCTGGCATGGATTCAATCCCTCACCTACCGTTCTGTTCCAGTAATGAGGCTGGCAGACTAAACAGACACAATGAAGCAGAACGGTCGCACGGGCAGCAGAAAAGTGCCAAAACACCAGAGATGTCGTGGCCAGTAAACATCTCTGTGTTGCGTTATCTGTCGTTCTCATATTTGCAGCACTCGGAACCAAAGTGTTGTACAGTGAAGCTGTACAAACTTGGATAATGTGGATGCTTACGTCACTTCACATGCCATGAAAAATTAGTTTCTGGCATGGCAATAGTGCTGAACACACACAAGGTGATGGGAAGCATGCTGGCAAACAGTCTATACCACTGGCAGTCGCAATCCAACCCACCCTTTTTCCACTACTTTGCCACTCTAGACAAAGGCCCACCTTTGACAAATCAGTACTGGCCCTGCTCCTTATGGGGTGATATGATTCAAAAATTCCCCCTTGAGCTCTCTCTCCCTATCCCCCCCTCTCCCTCTATATGTCTTCTTTCCTTCACATGCTAGGAGGTGCAGAGATGCGTTTGACAGAGGTTGGATCCACTTGCAGAATAACTAATAGTTTTGAAAGTGTTACTTTGCTTAGATCCACTTGCTGCTGAGAGTTTTCATGCCTTCCCGTGCACGTAAAGTAGCAGAGAAGCACAGCAAGTTAACAAGGCTTACTAGAGCCTTGTTTACCTTCTGTCTGTGATACTGCCCCTGCCATCTCTGATCCCATGGTTCACAAGGACAGTTCCAGTGGCCACAGGAGGCACGCTAGCGGTCTCAAAGGCGAACCATGGCGACCTCTAAATGATGTCCATTGTTACAGGACAAGACAGGGCTGGACTTGGTTTGGCAAAGAGGCGTAAGGATGCTAAAACAATTCTAAACCTCGGATTGGTCCTCAGCAAGGACTACATCCCAGACACTATATGAAGTATGCTGCCAGTGGAACAGAGAACTACTCTGGTATCCATAATAATATGGCAATGGGGAAGGTAACCATAATTATGTATTAGTGGGACAGGAAACCTTCCTGCCTCTCCAAAGCAGCCTGTGCTGGACTCTCTCCACATTCTTTGCTCTCCTCGATCACTCCTCCACCACTACCTTCCCTGACTGGAGCATCGGGCCTGGGGTGGGCACTGCATCTTGCTGCTCCGTCATCTACACATAATCTCCTCACCACATAATTACTAGCCACAATTCCAATGCACACCATGCCACATATTTCCACTGCACATATTTACACTCAACACCACACAATTCCACACAAAACAATTGCACTCTAAGCCGCATAATTGCATTTTACACACCACACACATCCACTCCACTCCACTCCACAACACATAGTTAAAATACATTATTATTGACAACACCTATAGCTCTTGGGTTGCCGAGACCTATTGGCTTTGCCAAATCTTGTTTATAATTATGTTAGCCATACAAATGCACATTTTTCAATGAAAAGGTTTCACATTTTTGTCAAAAATACACATATATATATAGCTATATATATATAAAACAAAAACACAATGTTGCACATTGATATACACACATTTTATATCAATATCTTTTTTTGTATAATCCCCCATATCTCAAATCACTCACCACCACTTCAAACACCACACAGACTCATTCTCACTTCAACCACTCATTCATGCCCCAGACCTATCTCACATACACCTTAAGTTATATTCGGGAAAGATTTCGAATTTCTTTTATTGTTGTGTTGTGAACTGGGGTTTTCCAAACATACTGGTTATGGGAAGCATTCATCACAAACTTCCAGGCAAGGTCCCCTCCAGAAGTGTACACGAGCAACCCATCTAAGTTGCTGTTGCAGCAACGGTGCACAATCTTCTTAGACACAAAGGGGCAGATTTACAATAACTGGCGCATCTCCAGGGATGCACCAGTTATTTTGCGCCACGGCTCCGCCACCATGGATGCGTTGCATTTACAATGCGGCGCACCATGGGGCAAAAACGGCACAGATGCGTGACGCATCTGTGCGTAAAGGCGGCGCATTGCTGGAGTTGCGTCACAAGCGCGACGCAGCTCCAGCAATGCTCTGGGGGGCCCTATCTGTCCAATGCTGCGTCAAGCCTTACGCCTGCTTCAAGCAGGCGCAGGGTTTTGACGCAGCATTGGCCTAAAAGTGACTGAGCAAAATCTTGTAAATTTCACTCATTCACTTTTAAGAGGCGTTCCTGCGCAGGAACGCCCCCCCGCCCCCTTGCGCCGGAACGCCTCCTTATGGCGCAGGGCTGTACAACGTGACGCATCTCCCAGATGCGTCATGTTGTAAACACCCCGCACCATGGTGCATCGTTTGCGCCGCCGCTGCATCACAAAAGTGACGCAACGGCGGCGTAAAAGAGGCGCAAGGGGCTTGTAAATCTGCCCCAAAATAGGTACCTAACAATATCAGTGCAAGATTCTCTAACCGTCAGAAAGCTGGGCATTGCTACCATTAGCGCAGCAGGTGCAGTGCCAGCTGCATCCGCACCCTGGGCGTGCGTGGGACACAGTATCTTACTTGTGGCTGTCCTTTGCTGCCTAACAATGGGGCCCATTTTCCTATTTAGCACATTTTTTAAATATATTGTACCCATGCCCCCAAATCCTTCAGGAAGGTGGAATTACAAGTGGCGGCATACAACAGGTCTGGGCACCTGGACTAGATTTGTTATGTTTTACAAACAAAGGTCTGTGTAGAGGAGACAAGATCTCAAACGTATCCCTGCTTCCTGATGCTGCATGCAAAGATGGTGAATGGCCAATAAATAGTATACCCTCTTTTTTGTAGTCGGATGCAAACTAAGGGGCATTTTTACCAACAGTTGACGCAACTCAGCGCAGTAAGGCAAGTTGCTGCGCTGTGTTGGGTAGACGGGAGAGAGCTGAACAGCACCACACCTTTGAAGATCTGCTGCTGTTCAGCTCCATCTGTTCCTGGTGATGGCACTCTTGTGCTGCCTAGGGCTGATGCAGGCAGCCTTGAGCTATGGTGCAAAGGTGTCTGTGCTATGGTTAGAATGTCTTTTGTGCAGAAAGGGACAACTTTCAGCACAAGAATATCCTTAGGGGCATATTTTACAGTCCACGTATGCAGAAGAATGCAGCACACTTAGAAAGAGGAAATTACAAGTATGGAAAGAGGAAGGGACGAGGATAAAATAAGATATTTTTCCTCATTACGCCTCTGACTGGTAGACACACCATTTTGGCACAAACCCATGTTTACAATTGCTTGCAAATCTCGATTTGCATCAACCTACTTGAGTGAATGTATAGGAAAGACAATGCTCCAACCATGTATCGCCTACCCGATGCAAAGTAACGCAAGGCAGCGTAATGCATTGCTCAGTAAACGCCAAAATAGATTTAAAGTCAGTCCGCACCACAAAAGTGACTCAACCGTGACCCGAAATCTTAGTAAATCAAGGCCTAAATGTATAAACGTGCTTTTGGCACATTAGAACAGACATTGGGAAGAGATATCCTCAACAAGAATGGCTGGAGAAAGTAGGGTTAAACAATGCATTTTCAAAGACAATCTTCCAAGAATATTGTCTAAAAAGCCATGCCTCTGAGATACAGTTTGGAACAGAAGCTCATAAAAAAACGTAATACTTTAGGGTCTGTTCCCAGACAATTTACCCCTGCAGCAAGAAATACAAATATGCAGCTATTAAAATCCTGTGCATGATGCAGAAACATTGCCTGTACAGCAGAAAGCAATGATCTTTGCACATGTGGAATAATGCCTGCGCCCTTTTTCATGAATTCTTTTCTGATTTACTCACACACAAATGCACTCCTATCCCTGCTTCAGCTGGAAACGCAAAGGGGATGAGATCAGCTCCTTAGAAAGCAGATGGTCTACCGTACATACAAGGCTCCATTTCAATTTTTAACGTGAATATGTATTGTTATACTCACAATAACCTCACGAGATTTCCAAACGTTTGAGCAGTAGCAAACATGCTGCCACTACCAAACTGTTCATAGTAGACTACAGTATATCTTCACAATTGACTTTAGGGGAGGGAGCTAACCTACATATACTTCCCTGTTTGAGCTCAGAAGATGTTGGCAGGTTTTGCATTCATGCCTCAGCAACACAATTTGGAAAATATTATTTTCAGAGAGTTTATAGGAGAGAAGAGAAGAACCCTGGAGATTGACAGGCGATAAAGGCTGATTAATGGAAAAAGATGCATGGATCCTGGGACTGGAATGATGTCCAAGTACTGTGGTATTTCTGTGCGTGGTTTGAACTCAAATTTTAGCTTGAGTAGTGAGGGTGCGTCTCTTTTTTCATAATGGAGAGAAGCAAATACCATGAACTTGAACATTATCATTGATTTGAAGACTGTCAGCGACTTGTGGTCCAACATAGTTCATAAAGAGCCAGTCCTTGCCACATTTTTCAAGGTAAACACCAATAATATAAACGTTTGCATGTCACCATCAGTATATGCAAATGTACCTTTTGTGGACATCTTGAAAATCTTGTTTAGATAAAGCCTTCCTGAGCCTATGTTTGATGCCCTTTACCTAAAGTCATGATGAAGGAACTTTCGCTAGTTCATGTGACACTTCTCAACAGTTTTGGCTTCTTCGCATGGGTGTCCATGATTTACTTCTGTGAGATCACTGGTTTTGATACAAATGCAATGTGTACTCTGCAGAAACAGCTAAACAAGGTACGCACTCCCACAGCAAATGTTGCTGGGGAGGCTTCTGTATGTTTCAACTAAAATGTGCATCAATAAAGGTTGCTCTACATCTGAATTCTCATGTGTACACTTACATATAGCTATTATTACAATTGCAGATGGGCCTGAATGTGTTTTCTGGTTTACATTGTTTAAGATCTGTATTTTGCATTTTATTTAAGACAAAAAGCAATAAGCAGATTGCAATCATTCTTGCACAATCCCATACTCACCACTTAATATTTGAATGTATATTTCCCAAGACATCGTTTTTCTCCATACAGTCTCTCTAACAAGAATAATCACTGCTTCACTAGCAATACAAACACAGAGAGCACATCTCTATACACTTCTGTGGTCTAAGTTAACTTCCAGGTGCAGATCTTGTGGGATGGCCTCGGAAAAATCTACATCCGCCCATATCAAGTCTTCCATCACCTTTTCATCACTCCTACTTTTTGAAAGATGAATGTCCTCAGCCAGGGTCCACTCCACTGAGTCCTTTATGCACAGATGCACAGTGGGGCCACGTTTACTCATCCAGAAATGGCATTCATCTCTTTGCCAATAATAGAGCTAACTGTAAAAACTTATACTGCCTTTTCTTGTGAAGTGCACGGCAATGATACCCAATAGGCACTGTTGTGGAGCAGTGGAGCACTGTTGAGAGCACATTCCTGTCACTCTGTGCAGATGTGAGGAGACTTCTGCCCAGAAGCCTGCATCTCTTGGGATATTGCAGGATAAATCTAAAAACAATGCCCTTCCCACATCTCAGACCTAGTGCCACATGTACGACCATTTCCTTTTGCGACTAGAATTTTAGAGACTCGCAAAAGTAAATGTACTAATGTGTCTCAGACACATTTTGCGATTGTCTATGGGGTCGCAAGTGGCCTGCCTCATCAATATTCATGAGGCAGGTCACAATTTGCGACCCATTGGGAATGGGCAATAACACAGGAATGGTGGCCTGCTGGGGACAGCAGACCCCCATGTCTGGGTTTGCTTTTAGATAAAGCAACTTTTTTTTTAATGCAGCCCATTTTCCTTAAAGGAAAACAGAATGTGTTTCAAAAACATAAATGAAACGTTTCCGGTTCATTTTTTAGGCACAAGCAGTGGTCTGTGGGACCACTGCCTGCTCTTAAAAAACGTTTAGCTGCCAATCCCACAGGGGAAGGTGTTACATCACATACTGTTGTCCCTTGTCCCTTTCCCTTTAAGCCTTTGTATATATTGGATTCTGGCACCTGCCAGGTTTTGTATGGGTTCTAAAAGGAACTAGAACCTGGTCATTCTGGATCTGCCTGCTGCCAGGATAGTACTGTGCCTTCGAGATTAAACCTCTTTTTCTTACTACTTCTGTATTCTGCTTCTACTTTCAATTGGGATTCTTAAACTGGCGACGAGGACGTCAAATGTTTTCAAGATGATATTCTTATATTTTCTGGTGATAAAGAGGTACACTCTGATCATCTTAGAAAACTGTGTGTTGTTCTGAGAGAACATGAATGAACTCTCAAAAGGAATAAATGCAACTTGTATCGAGACTCAGTGGAATACCAAAGACACACGTTATCTAAAGAAGGTGTGGAACCCAAAAAATCCCTTGTTGAGGCTATCCTCAAAGCCCCTGCTCAAGATTCGAAAGATAAACTACTCTCTTTTTCAGGTCTCTGCGAGTACTACCGTAAATGTATTAGGAATTTTGCTTCCAAGATGCAACCTGTTCGAAAACTTACAAGGAAGAACGTTGAATTTGTCTGGGAAGAAAGACAGCAAAACGCCTTTGACAGTATCAAGGCTGAGATGGTGACAGCCCCCACTTTAAAACCGTACTGTATTAATAAGATGTGCATAGTTACAGTAGACACTAGTCTGCATAGTTTGGGAGGGGTCTTGTCACAACGAGCTGGGAAAGGAGTGGAATGTAGCTTTCACTTCCCGCACCTTAATGAGACAGAGAGGCACTATGCAGTTATTGAGAGAGAGTCATTAGCTTGTGTGTGGGTCGTGGAGCATTTTCGCAACTATGTTTGGGGAGCTCGTTTTATTTTGAGAACAGACCACAAGCCACTTTAAACCATTTTGTCTCCTGGGGGTGGTCAAAATGCAACTGCTCGCATAGCGAGGTTAATGTCTCACTTACAAGAGTACCATTTTCTGGCAGAATGTGTACCAGGGAAAATTAATGTAACAGCGGATTGTCTTTCCAGGTTGCCTCGTGATTTAAATGAAGAAAAGGACGATGAAGAGATTGTGGCCAATATTGAGGAAGTGGTGTCAGGGAGATTTGGTATCATTTCTGAAGAGATGTGGAGACGTCCTATGGAGTGTGATAATTTGCTTCTTAAAGTTACAGGGTATGTGAGAGAAGGCTGGCCTCCCAAGAGTGAAATTTCTGCAGATTTGTTTCCTTTTTGGAAAGTCTCAGGTGAACTAGAAATGGAGGGGGATCTGGTATTCAGGCAAGGTAAATGCATTCCAACCTTATCTCTTCGTGGTCACATTTTGTCTGTTGCTCATGAAGGTCATCTGGGAATGTCTTTCATGAAGAGATTAGTCAGAACAGTGTTTTGGTGACCTGGTTTGGACAGATTTGTGGTTAGAGTAGTAAGGGAATGTTCTGATACCACGGTCACATGGTGACAGACACGCGATATTGGATATTACTGCATTGACAACGTTTCTTCTCCTTTCCTCCCTCCCTCCCCCTCCCCCCCCGCTTTCCCCCCTCCGTCCCCGCGCCCCCTGCGGCAGCAGCCCGCCCTCACACTGAACTATTTACGCAGCGATCGGCAAAGCACGCACCCCACACGCACACACAATTGCCTCCTGACCTGTTTTGGTTTGCATCTTGTTCGGTTCCTATTTTCTTGAAATTGGTTTGACTCATTCGTACCCAGATTGGGATATTGAAAGTTGCATTAGTTATGACTCCCCCCTGGGCTACCTGCAGAGACCGCTACCGCGGTTTGTATCATACCGACACATCAGGGTTCTCGGAGGTGGGAATGAAGTACTTGGTGGAGACACGGTTGGCACGATTACATGGGCAGGGATATCTCATTAGGATAGCTACGCCCTGACACTGGGGAACACATTCAATGTTCCGAACTGCATATGCCCTGGTGTATACATTACTCGAAACAATACCTGTTAATAGTGACAAGCCAACACCAACTGGCTGGAGACACACTTACTAGCTCGTGTAGCCCTAGTCCAGAGCCTGTACTATATGGTCTTGGTGTGGAATGGCTCACTTCGTTTATTTATCTCATAGGACGTATGCAGTGCTACTGACTGCGGTGCTGAACTGTTGTTGTGTATGGATGGCCTGGCACAAAAATACTAGATGCGTATGCCTTATTACATTCTTCATTTGTTTAGATTTAAACAATATGTACAACAAGTGGTTCACGCACTAGACCGATTGCTATTGTATTTTATCCTGATTGTCGCATCCATGAAAACCTTGTATCAAAAAAATGCAATAATGTTAATAAAAATATTCACAAAAAAAGTAAGGGAATGTTCTGATTGTGCTAGCAGTGAAAAGATGCTTAAGTGTAACCGTGCTCCCTTGATTTCTGAGGAGTGGCCTGAGTTTCCCTGGCAAAAGCTTGGCTGATATTTCAGGACCTTTTAACTTTTTACCTCATGATTGCAGATTTGCTTTGGTGATGACTGATTATCACTCTAAGTGGCCTGAAATCAAGCTTTTACCTCACGTTAATACTTCTAATATGATTGAGTTTTTCAAAGAAGTTTTTGCTAGAGAGGGTTATCCGGAAGTACTAATTACGGATAATGATGCACAGATGAAATATCAAGTTATGGAAGATTTTCTTAAGTAATTTAACATTCGTCATGTCGCTACTGCTTTATACGAACCTCAAGGCAATGGTCAAGTGGAGAGATATAATAGAGTCTTGAAACAGGATATTCTGTGGGCACGTAGTTTTGGTGCAGAGTGGAAAGACAAATTGAGAGAGAAATTAAGGCTGTACCGCATAATGCCTCACACAATCACTGAAGTTAGTCCTTTCAAATTGTTGAAAGGCAGGGAGCCCATCTCTAAGTTATGCCCATGGTGGTTTAAGAAGTCGAGAATTGTGAGGCTTTGTGGGAGGAACAAAGAGGATGAGGCCCTGAGAGTGGACAAGAAACAATTGAGATGCAAACACTATTAGAACATTGGAATGTTGGGAGCTCCATTGAAAACAATGGAGTGCTCTGGGCTTATAATGGTTGTATAAGCCTGGAGCTCCAACATTCCAATGTTTCTTTTTCAAACCTCTGGCCGTGAACAAAGGCTTCAGGGAATTCCAATCCCCTCACGCTCCCATAAGGCTTTGTTTTTGTTTGTTAGAACATTCTGCCTTCTAGTGGCAGAATGTTCTAATAGCCTTATAGCCCTTCGTAGCTGGGCTATACCGGCTATTAAAGTCCCTCTCCCTTGTTAAAGGTCCTTGCGGGCCTTTAATAGCCGGTATAGCCCTCCACGGTGGGCTATAAGGCTATATTATGACATAAGAATAAATGTGAAGCAACCACATTTTGTTGTTGGAGACTGGGTCAGAATACGTAAACCAGGTATTTTGCTTAAAGGAGAGGTAAAGTTTGGCAGACCTATCAAGGCCATAAAAGTTATTCGCAACAGCGTTGTCACCCAGGATGGTAAGGTATGGAATGTCAGGAGAGTGGCTAAAAGTGTGGGTGTCTGTTCTTAATTTTTGTTAAAGAATGAAAATGTGTTACATCACATACTGTTGTCCCTTGTCCCTTTCCCTTTAATCCTTTGCACCTGCCAGGTTTTGTATGGGTTCTAAACAGAACAAGACCCTGGTCATTCTGGGTCCACCTGCTGGCAGGATGGTACTGTGTCTTAGAGATGAAACCTCTTTTTCTTACTACTTCTGGATTCTGCTTCTGTGTTCAATTGGGAATCTTACAGAAGGGCTCCCCTGTGGACTTTTTCCCATTTGCGAGTGGCTTTCCACCTACTTGAAGTAGGCGGTAAACTGCAATTGTTTTGTGACCGCATTCCGGTCGAAAAACAATCATACATCCCCTTGCGGTTCGCTATTAGGAAGGGAAGCCCTTGGCACGCCCTTTCCTAATAGTGGCTTGTAAACCCTATTTTGCAGGTTGATAACAGGTTACTGACTCGTAAAATAAGGTTAATACATGCTACATCCCTTTTCAGTGGTTGCAGATGGCCTGAATCTCCGATTGCCTCTGCCAAAAACGGTCCTACATGTGGCCCCTAGTGTGGTAGATTTTACTTGGAGCAATTGGTTTTAGGTATGTACGATATAAAACGTTTAAATAAATCAGCTTAAATCCGGCATTACCTGGGATTTACCTCACCAGTTCACAGGCCATTCCCAATCTTTATCTGTAATCTGATCACTTATGCCCTTTCTCCAAATCAGCTCTAGCCTTTAAAGCAGGCCTGGTATTGTCTAATTTTCAGGACTTGTACATTAATAGAACACCCACTCTCCAGTGACCGACTGTCATATCCCTGCAAAGTTGACAGAATGGCTGTAGATCACAAATATTTGAATCCCTTACAAAAGGCGTCTGCTTGAGAAATCTTAACTATCCTCTCCCAAATCCTGGCCATCTACCACACTATGTAAGGGAGTGGGGATCCACTCTACTGCTGCTCATGAGTAGCTCTGATAAGGAATCCTCACCAAAGGTACCTATCAATAATCGCTAAATTCTTCTCATCAGCAAACAACTTGGCAGCATGCGGACTATGAGCTGCACAGTGATACAACTCTATGATGGGTAGACCTAGTCCCCACTCCTCCTGGTCCAGTTTCAGTAAATCTAATGCGGCCCTGCTGCGCGTGTGGCCCAGATCAGGGACAACCGCAGCATAGTCAACTGTTTAAAGGGATCAGACCTCAGAGGACATAAAACATTTTGTATGTTATAGAGATATCACAGGAGAAAAAACATTTTGGCATTCTCCACTCTGCCCATGATGGAGAGAGGGAGCATATTCCAAAATGGTATGGATAATCTCAGGTCCTCCGATACTCGTCAGGTGTTGCGGCAGCCATAATTCCTAAATAATGAAACTGATCTACCTCATATTGCAGACTCAAACCAAGCAGCTGTCAGCATGTCAACTTTCCCAAGTAAAAAAGAATGGTCTTTCACTTGTTGGCACGGATGTCAGCCACTCCATCAACTTGTCCAAGATAGTGCATCAATCGTGGAACTGAGGTGCTAGTCGATCAGAGATTTAAAAAAAGTGAGTACCCACTTTTAGTGAGACCATGTAAACCATGTCTCCTATAGTAATCCCATAGCCACCCAGTTCTGCCTGAATCTTGGTGGCTAGTGCCTCGAGGGCCAGAACAAACAGCAGGGGGGAGAGAGGACATCCCTGCGGGGGTACCCTGCCCAATATTCCAACTATGAGAGACAGTACAGCCCACTCTGACCGGGCCATGGGATCTGTCTAAAGTAGACAAACTAACAGACCAACGGGCCGAAGCCCATCGTCCTAAGAACCTCCATCAAATGTCTCCTACTCGGCGTATCAAAAACGTCCTCTTAATTGACCACAACCAGGGAAAGCTCCTTCTCGCTATCTGCAACTGAATGAAGAGCATGGGTAAGTCTACGGATGTTCATAGATATGCTGTGTCCCGGAATGAACCTACATTGACCGTCATGCAGCAGCCACCCCACCACCTATTGCAGTCTATAGACCAGGTTCTCGCACAGTACTTAGCATTCAAGTTAACCATGGTAAATGCTCGACAGGCCGATGGTTCTGCTGGATTACCATTTGGCATGGGCATCATGCAAATGATACCCCTTCACATAGTAAGAAGAAGAATGCTGGCCTGTTTGGCATCCCTGAAGATTTTCAGCAATTTCACAGACACCTGCGGTGCAAACATTTGATAGAATTCTGTCGGGAAGCCATCATCTTCTGGTACTTTACTATTGACTGCAACACATCCCGTAATTCTTCTAGGGTAAGATCAGCCTCAAGTAGCTCCAACATCCCCTACTGGAAGTGCTTGCATATCCGCGCGCACTGGGAATGCCTGTATTAGATCAGGTGAGCTAGCAGGCATATTCTGGTATAAGGCCTACATGTGCTCCTGAAAAGCATATGTGAAGCACCGGAGGTGGGCACTCTGACGCCGCAGTATCAAGGCATGCAACCAGCTAGCTTTATCCCCTTCTCTATGCAACTTTTGCCTGTATTCCTTAAAGGTCAGTCCATCTAATCGGTCCCAGATTTCACCCAGTCTGCGGTGAACCTCCAACATCCTCTCCTGGGATTCCATTTCCTGATGCTATACCTCAGCCAGGATAGCTTGAATCCAGTGGCACAGCAAGCAAGGGATCCACGGCTGGGCATACTTTTGGCCACTTAGGGCGAACATAGCAAAAAACACAAGATGATGGACAGAGCGCTGAAACCTTTCAACCACTCA
The DNA here is from genome assembly GCF_964261635.1 of Lissotriton helveticus. Taxonomy (NCBI): domain Eukaryota; kingdom Metazoa; phylum Chordata; class Amphibia; order Caudata; family Salamandridae; genus Lissotriton; species Lissotriton helveticus. The sequence continues at coordinate 272,695,148 of NC_136058.1, read as the reverse complement.
CCCCCAGTTTTTTACCATTTGGGGTCGACTGATGTAAATATTTATTTAACAAGGTCTATTGGGTGGAAATATTATTGCATAGTTTGTATGTTTTTTCCCAGCCTGGGGTTTGGGGAGGGGTTTGAATGCATTTCTTGGCACAGAAAGTTTAATGTTGTGTAATGTTCCCATATATAGTATGTATGCTTTTCCCGTCCTTCTGTTTAGTTGGTGTTCCCGGAGCATACATGGTACGCTCTTGGTTACCCTTTGTAGTGCCATGAGGACATGTTATAGGATAATTTCATGGAATGTTCGTGGATGTGGTTTTACCCTTTTTAAAACGTAACTAGGTTGATATCGCTCGTATGCAAGAGACACCTTACAGATGCTGAGTCCATTAAGATTTGGAAGCAATGGAGAGGTCAGCTTTATTCCGCTACATTTTCCTTATATTCCAGATGCCCTATCTGTCTGGGTTGGCACAGGAGTGCCCTTTCACCTCACGTTTTGGATGAGATGTAGAGGGCAGATACATACAACTCCATGCATCCTAGAGGAGAGGAAATATGTGTTCTGAATGCATATGCACAAAATACTGACGATATGAAATGAATATAGAGTGCAAGACCTGATCTCTGATTATATAGAGGTGCAGATTACATGAGCTGTAGATTTTAATTGTGTACTAGATGGCACATGAGCCAGACCTCCACCAAAACGTCACACAAAGCCGGGAATGACAGCTGGCCTTTGGAAGTAATGTCCAACACTGGCTTTATTCATACCTGGAGGGTTCTACAGCTGGTGGCCAAGGTATATTCTTGTCACTCACCGATACATAACCCTTTCAGTCGCTTAGATTGGATCTTGGTGGCTATTATTCTAGTCTCTGAGTTGCTCTCTGGCAAATATTTGGGCAGACTCTTACAAGACCTCTCTCCATTATTGATGTAATATACGTGGGGGGAGGGGGGCAGGGGGAGGTCAATCACCTGCTGGGAAATCCTGTCTGATGTATTGATAGATGCTGCATGCTTATACACTTTCAATACTGCACTCACTGCCTATCAGGAGGACAACTGGGGACTACCACCTCCAGGGCGAACGAATGGGAAGCAATGAAAGCTGTGATGAGGGGAATATAGTCGCTTAACTTGTTAGTTTTTGTGAACTGTAGGTATGTTTGGGGAATCCATGCTGGACTGGGAGGCAACTTACCCTTGATTTTTGTGCAACATTATTTCCAAGGCATTCTTGTTAGCAAATGTGTTTGCAGTTGTGCACGCCGTCGAAATGAGAACTGCAGCTCTTCATGTAAATATTTGGACTCACATCTCGCCAGTCTTCAATCGCTACACTGGCCACCTTTGGCAATCATGTATATCGAGCTATCCATGGACCACTCTTCTTTCCGCATAAACTCAGTACCTACTGCTAAAGTATATCACTATAGCCAACTCTTGACTGTCCTTTGCTTTGAAAAGTCATGCACTGGCATCAGCTCCTTGCAAGGTCACACTGCCAAGTTCTAGGGTTCCACTAGAACATTAGACAGACACCTCGAATTCTAGAGGGCATTAAAAACCCGTCTCTGACCTCTTACGTAAATGTATAAGTCTTATCTACTCTGGCAAATAAAGCAGGGGTCGGCTGCATCCTTCCACCTTTACGTCCGGAGTTGGAACCAGGATACAATGTTAGAAACATAACAACAGTTCTGTGAGTCTCATCCTATCACAGTTCTGCGCCATTGTGTGCGGGCCCACTACCATCTAAATTTAAATCATCCATATGAATCAGAGGGCCCTTTTGGATTCTAATTAAATTGAAATTGTATCCTCCTCTGTATATACAAACATTAGTGAGAGTGATTATGATGCAGTGCTCAAAGGTGAAGGCGCGGTGACAATGTAAAAAATTATCCACAAAATAAATACACACTCAGGGCTGCTTGTATTTGCACAGGTTTTAAGTCCAATCATAATTGTTCCTTTTAGAACAACAAATCTTCGGTAGACTACCCCTGAGTTTCTGTCAACAGACGTTTCGACCCAATCTGTCATTTTAAAAGGACCTCATCAGGACGTAAAATGCTCCATTTATCTCCTACACTAAGGATGGTACAAAAAGGCTACAGAGAGGACTTTCAGCCACAAAACGTAACCCCCTCCCCCCTTAGTCGGGGGGAAACGGACATACGTCAACACCTGTATTCAAGGAGCTGTGTTTCGGGAGATGTTGTGTGTGTATTGCTGCAGGACAAACACAATCACAGCATGTTATAAGAGCATGATGTACAGTTGCCGTTAATACAAAAGACTCACTATTTGTTTCATACTCACGAATACGGGAACGTCTTGTGCAATCTTCGCTTAAGAAGATATGTCATGAACCACTTAAGCATCCCATGTGTTGAAATAGGAAGGAAAAAAAGGCTGATCCTGCTGTTCGGTGTGGACGGCTTTATTTGTGAAGCAAGTTTTTGTCGACTGCTCCTATTAGATGCCTCTCGGTGGATTGAGTCCCTTTGTTAAGCCACCTCTGTATTTAGTTGTATTAAGAACAGGTGGGCAACTAGAGCCACATTTCTGGGGAGGGGGGGGGGGGGGTGAAAAATATTTCAGGGGGGGGGGGGCTAATTCTTCCAACCATAGACAGAGTGGCTGTAAGAAGGGGTGACACACAACAAAAGCCTCATTTACAAGTAAATGGTCTTTTAAAGACCTGTTAAATACTCGGGTGCGGCTGCAATTAGATGCTCGCCAGCCCGCGTAGATGTCTCCGCCCGGGCTGACACAGACGACGGGGGCAGGGGGCTGAAGCCCCGTGAGACCAATGGGTGTTGCCCGCCTGATTAAGACACCACCGAGACGGCTGTACGATGTTTGAGTTTACTTAGTCTGCAGCATTATTTCCTCAGATTGAGTCGCCAAGTTGAGCCACCTCCTCTTACCCAGGGCTTTAAGTGGGGCGGGTCCTGCCAGTGCTCAGCACCAGCAGTTCTAAATAGCAGGTGCTGAGATGGGTCCCTATCGGGCTCTCTGTTTTTGCCCTCACCCTCAGGGTGAAAAGCAAATATTAACTCTGCAGCAGTGCCACCCTTCACTGCCTTGGATTTCACTTCAAAGAGACTTGTTGTAGTACTTTAAAGCATGTTCAATATTATATACAACAAAGCCATAGTTGTTGCTTATTTATCTTATGCAACTAATACCCATTGACAAAGCCAGTAGTCCTGGCGTGTTGTAGCCGTAATGTTACTTGTTGTATTATATGTGTGGATGCAATGATAGAAGCAGCAATATACCAGTGGGGCGGCACACTATAGTAAGCACATATTTTTTTTTAGCTTAGGTGTTTTTAAGCCATGCCCTTAATTACATCGCCCCCCCCCCCCCTTAAGAGACTCCCAAGTCTTTTTTATCCCACTTAAAGCCCTGCTCGTACCCTTGTATAAGACAGATGGGACTGCTTTGCAGGGCCCTTAAATATCTAGGTTTCCAACAATGTTTCCACCTCCGAGCGCCGCGGTTCGTCGTAGCTACATTGTCCCATCCAGTAGATGTTTGTGTGACACGTTTCTTTTGTTATACCTTCGCCGCGAGCCCTGACCAGTTTAGAGCACATGACATAACCCTCACACACTTTTCATATATGCATCACTACAAACAACAACAAGTAACTCTGATTTGGACATCCGGAAACGGATGTGAAATGGAGCGCTTCGCAGCCTCATCTGGGGCATACAGCACTGCATACGTTTTACAGTACTGTTGGGATCTAGTTTGTGAACCTCGGCGCATGAACGTTCCCTGCGTGGAACATTGTGTGTGTAGAGTTCTTACTACGGCAGTTGCTGCCGGGGAGTTCCTGTGACTGGTTTGAATAAAGTATCCTCCAACTTACCTTGGTGTGTGGAGCTCTACTTCCTTTCACTGGCGACGATTGATGCCAGATCCAGCCTCCCCATCGTTTGTTTGAGCTGCTGCAATCGGCTGTCTTCATTTGATTGTCTTCGTGGGACCGCCGAGTTTGGTGTTTTGTTTGCCGCCCCTTTGGCGATTCTTGCCTCTCCCCTACGGTCGTGGTGGTCTCCATTGCATCCTGACTGGCTAAGAGTCTACGTGGTCAGCATAGTAAGGTACTCTGCTTGTGTTGATTAGATCCGCGATTGAGCCGTTCCGCTCTCGCGTCACCGCGTGTGCCTGGCTCTGTCCTGCACGTCCTGCCTGACCTTTACGTGACGTTCCAACGCTGCGTGTGGCCATTTTGGATTGCAATTGCCATAGTAACCTCGCTGATGCGCACAGCTTTGTTTTCAGCGCAGCCAGCTGATGCACAGTAGCAATCTTATTGCTTTTACCTCACAGTGCGCACTGTCTCTTTCCTTGCCACGTATACAGTCATTCAGCCTCCAATTTTCTTCCGCTGATGCGCACAGCCTTTTTCTCGTGTGCTCTTTAGCGTCAGCATCTCGGTGGAAGAGGTAGGATGAGCAATCCTACCTCTTCCACCGAGGTTAAACTTTTGAAATCCACTTCCAAACCCACCAAGTCGCCGTCTGTTACTAAGCCTCCTTCTGGGGTTCCACGTTCCTCCGTTGTGACTTCTAACTAAACCAAGGCTATACCAAAGGATGTAATATGTTTCCGTTGTGGTAGTACTACTCATCTTGGCAATGCTAAGTTTTGTTTTGCACTAAATCAGACTTGTTACAACTGTGGAAAGAAGGGCCATTATTCTAGGATGTGCAAAGTCGCGTCCACCAAGAGAAATCAAGATCAAATTGTAAAAACCATTACTGATGACTCTGATGAAGAGTGCTATGAATTGCTTATGCTGTCCTCCTCTGCATTTCTTGGGGATGGTGTGGTAGAATTAGCTGCCTTGGGGGGTGTTCACAAAAGAAAATCACCTTCCTGCAAAATTTCTGTAAATGATACCTGTCTGACCTTTTTAGCTGATTCTGGTTCTCCTTTTACCTTAATTAATGCTGCGGATTATGACATGAGAAGTAATGTGCAACTTGGGGAATCTTGTATAAAAATCTTTGCGTATGGTGGCAAACGGGTTGAAGTTTTAGGGAAATTTGTTGCTAATCTCAAATTTCATTCTGATTTTGCTTCTGGTACTGTATTTGTGGTCAAGGAGGGAGCCAATCTTTTAGGATGGGATGATCAGGGTAATTTAAACATTGTGCTGGATCCCAATCATCCTGATATGGTGATTTCCCGTAGCGAATTTTATAAATCTGTTCCTGCTTCTTCTTCTCATATTGTGACCCAATCGTCTGGTGTCAAGTGGGAACATATGTTACCTGAAGTTTTCGATGGGAAGCTTGGGAAACTCATAGGTTTCCAACACCAAATTGTTCTCAAGGATGATGCTAAGGCTGTTGCGCATAAGGTTCGTAAGGTGCCTTTGAGTCTTCGTCCTGAACTCAAAAAAGAACTGGAACGGTTGTGTGCGGCCGGGGTAATTGAGCCCATCGAGGGTTCTGAGTGGCTCGCACCAATTGTTTTGGCATGAAAAGCAGACGATTGTCTGAGGATGTGTGTTGATTTGCGTGACCTCAACGCTAACATCTGGGTCAACCGTCAACCCCTCCCTAATATCAATGAATTGTTGACCACTTTAGACAGTGCCAGATTCTTTACTTCCCTTGATATTTCTTCTGCGTACCATCAGATTGAACTTAGCAAAGAGTCTAGGCATTTGACTTCCTTTGTTACTCCTGAAGGCACTTACCGTTACATTCGTATGCCCTTCAGCTTTGCCTCAGCTTCGGCTGTTTTTGAACGATTAATAAAAAACGTATTTAGGGATATTTCTGGAGTTGTTTTTTTTCAGGATGACATCCTTATTCATGGGAAAACTGAACTTGAGCATGACGAGAGAGTTAAACATGTTTTGAGCATCATTAAGGCAAGCGGGTTAACATTGAGGGCCGACAAATGCAAGTTTTTGCAAGATGGTGTTGATTACTTGGGTCACCACATCTCTCACAAAGGTATCAAACCTAAATTTAAGATAATTGATGCTATTCAAAATGCACCCACGCCTATGAATAGGGATCAGCTGCGTTCATATTTGGGATTAGTAGACTATTATTCGAAATTTGTCAGCAATTTTTCCACCAAGACTGCTTCTATGCGCAATTTGCTTAAAAAGAAAGTGAAATTTGTATGGGATGAGGATTGTCAGAATAACTTTGTATCGATTAAGAATGAGATTGTACAAGCTGGTCCTCTCAAGCTGTTCAATATTAATGACGTATGCATTTATTTAACTGATGCTAGCAATGTGGGTCTAGGTGCTGTTCTTCTTCAAAAAAGAAGTGATGGTCGTTAGGAAACTATTGCTTTTGCTTCCAGAACCTTGAGGGGTGCAGAGGGGACTTATTCTACTATTGAAAAGGACGCTTTGGGATTGTGGTGGGGTGTGCAGCATTTCAAAAACTTTCTATGGGGTAATGAATTCATTTTGAGGACCGACCACAAACCCTTAGTTGACTTATTCACTACAAAGGGGGGTGGTAGGGCCACACCTCGGGTTGCCAAGTGGCAGTTTAGGTTGAAAGAGTTCCGTTATCATCTTGAGTATGTGCCTGGTGTTAAAAATCACGTTGCGGATTGCCTATCAAGGTTGCCCCTTTGTTCTAAGAATGATGTTCCTGTGCGTGATGATTTGGAGATGGTGTGTGCCGTGTGTTCTTTAACTGACACTGTTGGTTGTGCTCTTTCTGAGCGGGAGTGGTTGGATGGTGTAACTGAAGATGACGTTGTTTTGAAGGTCATTGTTTATCTGGTGTGTGGCCGTGTGATAAGGATTGTCCATCTGATTTGGTTCCCTTTAAAAGAGTCAAAGATGAGTTGTCTGTTGTGGATGGTTTGTTACGTAGGGGTGGTTTACTTGTGGTTTCTTTTTCCATTAGGAACAGAATTCTTGATTTGGCTCACGAAGGCCATCCCGGCATCCGTGCAATGAAGCGTAGGGTTAGACAGGATTTTTGGTGGCCGGCACTTGATAAGGATGTGGAACATTTTGTTCGAGATTGTTGTACATGTGTCACTAGTGACAAGTCTCAAGTGACAAGACCTTCTCCTGTTGAACCTATTGTTGTAAAGAATATACCTTGGTCTAAACTGGCTTTTGATATTGATGGTCCTTTTGGTCTCATTGGTTGCTCTCCCAAGTATGCTCTGGTTCTTGTTGATTACATGTCTAAATGGCCTGAAGTGAGGTTTGTTGACAATGCCAACTCATCATCCATCATTGATTTCTTTCTTGATATTTTTCTTAGGGAGGGTTTTCCGGATGAACTGGTTTCTGATAATGGCACTCAGTTAACCGTTTGAAATGCAGGGATTTTTTAAGGATGCTGGAATTAAGCATATTTGTACTTCCCTTTATCACCCGCGCAGTAACGGTTTGGTTGAACGGTTCAACCGTGTGGTCAAGGAACATGTGCAACTTGCTTTGGTGAATGGGTTGCATTGGTGCAAGGCACTTTGTGATATGTTGTGGGCAGTGAGAACTACTCCTCATATTAGCACAGGTGTTGCCCCGTTCACTTTGCTTCGGGGTAGAGTCGCGGGTTCCAAACTTAACAAAGAATGGATGTCTAGGAGAATAGTTGATTCTAGTAAATTGTCTGGGGTGACTGATGTCAGAGCTGCTGTACAATTGAAGTATGATACTAGGTCTGGTGTGCGTCATTCCTTGGATGTTAAGGGGGGTGATTGGGTGAGATTCAAAAAACCCGGTTTTCTCCGCAAAGGTGAATCTCGTTTTTCGTCTCCTAAAAGGGTGTCTGTGGTGAAAGAACGGGTGGTGGTATTGATGGATGGTAGGGTGTGGAATAAATCTTGTATTTCCATTGTCCCTGAACCTATGATTGTTGAGGTCAACAGAAGAATGGGCACACATTTTCCTTCTCTGTCCACTGATGTTTCTGGGAGGGATGACATTGTACTTCCTAGTCGTACTTCTCCCATGAGAGTGTCATCCAGGGCTAAACGTTTACCTGTCAAGTTCCATGATTATAATATGCAGTAATTGGAAGAGTGTCATCGTGGCTTATCATTTTTGTCATATTCACATTATTTTGTGCTGAAGTCTGCGGTCATTACATCTCTGTTTTTTCTTCATGGCTTTCGAATCTTTGTTTTCTTCTTCCTCCTATTTTTCTCACTTGTATCTTTCATTTTCTTTCTCTCTTCCTGTCTTTGTTTTTTTATTGAAGGAGGGGAGGTGTGTTGGGATCTAGTCTGCGAACCTGGGCGCATAAACGTTCCCTGCGTGGAACTTTGTGTGTGTAGAGTTCTTACTACGGCAGTTGCTGCCGGGGAGTTCCTGTGACTGGTTTGAATAAAGTATCCTCCAACTTACCTTGGTGTGTGGAGCTCTACTTCCTTTCAAGTACCTTGGACGCTATCACTCTAAAACGTTCTCGCCGTCACATGTGATGGTGTCACTTAAAACCCCTGAAAGATTCCTCTGCCTTTAATTAATTAATACATTGTTAGTTCTGCAAGCTCGATTTCGGGCACCTGTCGAGCTTCACAATACCTCAAACAATCGATCACTATTTTCACCCACTTTTTTTTGGTTTCGCCTCTTGCTGCACGGTCAGAATCCTAAAATTGTGAGCACTTACACTATAAGACGTAATGTAATGGTAATGCGTGTCCTGTTACCTTGAAATGATGCTGTAAAGCACTTTATCGCTACGTGTTCAGGATTTTATATGAGGAACAATAAATAAAAAGGCAAGGCCGGAAAAATAGATGTAGAAATGGCTCAAACTTACAGAAATGGTGAAACTTTTGTTCGTGGAATTCAAAGAATTTCAGAAGCGTAATAGGGAAATTGTGACTAATTTAGGAACAGTGGGGACCAGTCATTGGATTCAGACGGCTTAACACAGTTAGACGGCAGGGGGCGCGCTTGAGCTATAATACACGGAAAGACCTCTGTGCAGGTCCCACAGTCACTACAGGAGAGAGGACGTCCTGTGGAGCGCCCCGCTGCTTTCCGAAGTCAGTTTTATGTATTCTAAGTACACCCTGCATAAAGAAATAAGCGCTACAACGTAGCCAAAATTCGTCACGCAAAGCTAAAGCAAACAACAAAAGAACCCCATAAACAAATATCCTAGCTCAAAGAAAAAGAGGCATTTTGAGACTATAATTATCCACGTTTCCACTAGGAAAATAATTATTGTCGTCACACACTTTGGAACTCCTGGCTTCATGGTATTTCAGTACACTACAGGCAGGGCCTAAAAAACCTTCCGCGAAGATGCCGCGAGGGGTCCCCGGGCTCGCGCCTCCTCCAGGACCTGGCTCTTTGGTAGGTCACCAGGGAGTCCTGTATACACGCTCGTGTGATTGGAGCTCGGCTTGGCCACAGTGAGCGTGTTTGGCTACAATGAGCACACCTTTACCAGATTCACTATAAAAGGCACTTCCGAACTCTATCACTCTAGTTCCTGTCCTTTCCAACGATTAAAATAAAGATTCTATCTAGGCAAACCTTCAATTAAACAAACAAATTGAATTATTGACTGTCAACTTGGGCTTCGAAACTGATCAACTCACTAAATCGGGCACCATCAGGGCCATACAAAGAACCAAAATGCTTAAGCCAGCCGCGCTCTATTTTTCGGGAAACCCTATATTAGGTTTTTAAGACACTGTTTTTTTAAAGCCTGATCAACCAAAGTAAGGTCCACTTGAAGCAGCTGAGCAGCAAATCATACAATATCTTTATGTTCAAGTACTAAAAGCCTAGAATTTGAGGCTTTTAACCAATGCATTGTTCGTAAATCAGTACCTAACAGGTGACACAAATGCACTCCATTAAAGCTAAGACATGGATGGAAAGGAGAACCCTTCAGGGATATGACGAGCGGCTTTCTGGAGGTGGAATGTGGGATCGCTGTGGACCACAGTGACACCTACACTCTACTTTCACTGGGGAGATAGCTGGAAAAACATTTGTTTAGAGCCGTTCATAAAGTCTACAGAATAATAAAATGTGCACTATTGCAACTCCCAGCTCAAAAGAGATCCAGCCATCCCCTCTCGAAGAGTAGCGCCGGCTTGAAGGAGAATGCGGAATGTTCAACCTGGAGTCCTAGTACTCGGACAGGACATTTGATGCCAACTGGAGTTGGCTGGCAGAGTGCATGGATGCCCAAGACTGTACTGCACCATAAAGGTTGGTTGGAACGCAACAACTGGTGTGGATTTGAACAATCTGACTTTTCCCAAAGCTGCTGCGCCTGCTGCTTCCTGACTGGCCACCAGAGCTAGAACATATGGTCACCCAATGCTGTTCTCATCACCCTCAAGTGGTTCCATCTAGCAGCTAGAAGCTTTCGTCAAGTAGCCTTCATCATCGACAAAGTGCTACATACCGGCGCTCTGGACTAGTTCGCGTTGCAACTGGCTATCTGAGGCAGGTGACTCTCTTTGTGCCATTAAGACTTTTAAATGAAACTCCTGCCATCGAGCAAGAGGAGACAGTAAAGCCATCTGAAGCACTCCCTTCGGTAATAGCAGATGTCCACCAGCAGGATCAGGAGACATAAGCGTTCAAGATATACCTGCCCCACCAATATGCACACAAACCTCTCCCAAGCCACCCTTCAACTGTCCCTCTTACAATTAAAAATAGAGATTCCAGAACAAGAACAGCGTTCTACCATCATTGTAACTACACATAAGACACTACATCTCCGAAAGCACAACAAAGGTCAATATTTCAATCCCACCAGCCCCAGGTCAATCACATCTCATGAACCTGGTGCAAAGGCAGTAAAACCCGTATTATTCCAAAGATATTCCTCCTTCTGAAGGGTCCCCTGTGGTGATCTTTTTTGCATCTGATCCCAGAACCATTTTCTCCAATTAGTTTCACAGCACTTTCGTAAACAATCTTATTTCGTTTATCTCTACTTGTCTCTCACTGTGGTCACGGAGGTGTTGTCTGCAGTGCCTCATTAAAGCTGTTTTTTTGTATCTACAATATTTGTGTTTTCTATTTCCTCGCTTGTACTACGCAAATTGACACTTTGTAAAGTGCTCTCTTTTCTCCTTAGATCTGGTTTGCACTACATAAAACTGCATCTTAATCAATAAATAAATAGAGTGGCCCCTGCTGTTGACTAGGTTTAATTTCCTTGATGTTGACCTCCACTCTGTGGAAAAGATAGATAAGGCCAAACAGAACTGGACTCCACACAGGGGATGACCCTGCCCCCACTACCCCTCTCCCAACAGCAACATATACTGGTTTCCTAATCTGACAGGACAACAGACACACTGAGGCACCTATTGTTTTTGGTTTTTCTGTCGGATGATGATTTTGCGGAGTTGTTCTGGAAGAACGTGCAAAAGGACTGAGAAATTATGAACAGTGACATGACGAAAGCAGGGATTTCTAATATGATTTCTTTTCAAAGTGGTGTGATTGCCTCCAAAAACATATATGGATTGGGCTGAGAGCCCTCAAGACTATCCATGCTTTCACAGGATCCAAGGCGTTCCATGCTTTTGTAGAGTAAAACTATCCTTACTTTCATAGGGAGTCAAAACTAGCCATCCATGAACAGGTAGGCGAGACTACCTGGGCTTTCAAATGACATCAATACTACCCAGGCATATTCAACTAATGTAATCCCACACAGAGATATAACTTCTTTTATTAAGCAAGTAGCAGCACAAGAGAGTCCCCTCTGCTGTCCCGGAGCAACGGGCGCAGCACTTTTCGCCCTAAGTGGGATGGGTATGCCCAGACGTGGGTCCCTTGCTCACTGTGCCACTGGATTCAAGCTAGCCTGGCTGATGATGGGCAACGCCCTGAAACCGGTCCTAGGATGCTTGTTTCTGGTCCAGGGAGGACCTGGCTTGGCAGTTCGGGCTGGACTGTTCCCATGAGGCACAGGGTCAAGACTGATTGGCAATTGGCTGGGTCTAAACTGGGGTGGCGTAGTGGGCAAATGAACGATGAATTTAATCCAGATCTCTTGACTGGGGTGAATGTATGATTTATTCAGCATTCCACCCATCATTTGTTTGCGTAGCACATCACAGGATCCAAGGCGTTCCATGCTTTCGCAAAGAGTCAAACTATTCTTACTTTCACAGACAATCAAAACTAGCCATCCATGAACAGGTAGTCGAGACTACCTGGGCTTTGAAATGATAACACTACTACCCAGGCGTATTCAAGTAATGCAATCCCACACAGAGATATAACTTCTTTTACTAAGCAAGTAGCAGCACAAGAGAGTCCCCTCTGCTGTCCCTGAGCAACGGGCAAAGCTACCCACACTGACCTCACACTGTGCCTGCTTATATATATAAACATGCCCACTCCCCACTGTATTCCTGCTCTCGCCCATCTGTTGTTGCTACAACACCGTCTTTGCTTCTCTGCCGCCCACCAGAGCTCAACCACTCACACTGCTCTGCATGGTACGGTAGGCCCACAACATTACATCACTGCATCTTTTACATCCTTTCTAGCACTTACAGCCAGTCAGTGCCAGTCAGAAAACGATTGGCACGTTCTACCACACTGTTGCTTTGAGCATTATACAAAGCAGTCCTTACTTGCTTTATGCTTTGTGCATTAACAATTTTGCATCATATTACAGCTACGTTTAATACCCTTATCCGTAACTAAAAAAGTTAGGCAACCTTCTCTCCTAACTAATGTTGGACTCAGTATTAACATTCTTCAGTAATGAAATTCCAGAGAATCTGCAACAGCGGAACATTCCGGACACTTCATGTTGGGCAGTGGGCCATAGCGCGAGTGACTCGCTGTCGGACACTATCTAAGAGACTCCTGCTGGTGCTTATAATCTGGCTTATTGGGTCTTGAGAGTTGAGTGCGTGGATTCCTTGAAAGTGAGCAGGATTGAGCAGGCTGATGACGGCTCAATCTTTGACCACTGGTGGACTGTCATCATGTGTCTTGCACTGCTTGGCTGGGCGTTGGGGGCACAATAGAATGTATCCATATAAGTCAATACCTGGGGCAATGAAAGAATAGTAAGTAGCAGAATGAAGTCCTGGCAAGCCTTTGTTGTTCAGTGTGGCACTCCTGAATGAAAGGGATTTTGTCTGGCACACTTCTAGCATGTCAGACGTTGTTCTCATTTTCTTTGAATTCCACATTGCAAGACACTGAAAGGTGTATAGCCAGGCAAATGCCCCACCCAACTGAAGTAATGTAGTCCCACAACAAGAAATTACTGTTAAACTTATTGTATTAAGTAACAGTGTAATGGAGTCCCTGCGCCTGTCCAGGAGAAACCAACAAAGTTACCCCTAGAAGAAAGTGGCCTGCTCTGGGTCTTGCTTACTTACAAGCATTCCAGAACAATGGCAGTGACTAGATGTAGTTAGCGCCTGCAGCTAAGTAAACTTCATGGTATAACATATCTAACAGTGTGACTACCTCACTGTCTTCTACTTTTTCCATATGCAGGTTACGATTCCCCAATAATATAAAGTGTGCATATCTTAGGGACCAGTGAGCAAGGACATTCCCAAATATTTAAGGAAGGGTCCTGTATGGACTGAAGGTCTACAAATTAGTTCCCCGGCTACTGATTGGTGGGGTGACAGGGAGAGGTGGAAGCCCATCACTTCCGCATCCTCAAGTTCCTCAATAGGAATAGACTTCCAGTTGTAATCTTCCTTATAGTTACTCCACCTACTCTTCCCCCAAGACAGTCCTTCCTATAGATTTTATAGCCTCAAGGAATGACAGTGGCTATAGTAGGATTGGATGACTCAGATAGCCATGTTTCGGTCATAAACAATATATCTGACTTTTCTTCACTCAGGAGTCGAAAATGTTAGCATCATGTTTTTGCAATGAATGAACATTAATCAACGCTGCAGAGAACTGCCTATTCTTTTCCCTAATTTCAGAGGTGGCGGTAGTTACATTTGCCTGTAATGGAGATTTCAGTCGCCAGTTGCACTGAGGGCAGGAATAGCCATCCATTAATAGAAGTGGAGGACAATGAGGCATAAGGGATATTGGCCTGGGGAGGAGGGCTGTGTGCTCCCCTCCCCATTTAAAAATGTAAAGAGTCAGTGGGGCCAAACTGCCCTGGGGAGGGTGGTCACGTGCACCCCCCATAAATCCAACAGTGGACCCCGGGGGATGGGTCCCCAGGGCCAAAAACGGCCTGGAGAGGAAGCCAAGTACCCCCTCCCCTAAAAACATGTATTGGGCCCCAGGGATGGGGGTCTGGGGCCATAATAGGCCCAGGGAGGGTGACAAATGCCCCCCCTAGCCCCAGAAAATGTGCCAGGTCCTGGGGGATGGGGTCCCCGGTCTAATATCAGTCCCGGTTGGAGGGCTGAGTGCCCTCCTCCAGGTTGGTTGCTTTTGGGGGTTTGGCCACAGGGCCTAGCCAGAGGCCAGCCCCCTATGCGCATGGCCTAAGGCGATGTGCTGCATGCGGTTGGCTGCATGGCTCTACAGCCAACACCCCTGCCATGCAGGTGATCTAATTGGGTTCAGAGGTGAAAGGTGGGGGGTTCCTCTGATGTGTCCCCTTGGATGCTGATGTGGTGGAGTCTTTCAATCAGTGTGTGGTGGGATACGATGCCGTAGGCCGTCGAGAGGTCAAGGAGGATCAAAGCTGCTGTTTCACCTCAGACAAGGAGGGATCGGATGTCATCTGTGGTTGCGATCAGTGCGGTTTAGGTGCTGTGATTGCTGCGGAAGCTGGATTGGCCGGCGTTGAGTAGCTGGTTCTGCTCCAGGAGCGTCATGAGTTGATTGTTGATGATTTTTCCAGTATCTTCACTAGGAATGGGACAAGGGAGATTGGGCAGTCATTTTTGAGTTCTCTAGGTTCAGTGGAGGGTTTTTTGAGTAGTGATCTGACTTTGGCATGTTTCCAGGCATCGGGAAATGTTGCAGTGGTGATAGAGGTGTTGAGTAGGGTGGTGAGTTCCTGGTCAATCCTTTGGTTTCCAATGTTGAAGATGTGATGCGGGCATGGGTTTTTGGGAGCTCCCAAGTGGATGGATTTCATGGTGGAGGTGGTGTCCTGGTTGGAGAGGATACATTAGGTTGTCAGTGTGTGGTTTGTGTTGGTTAATTTATTTATTTATTTATTTATTTTATTTTATACTCTTATAAAGCGCCAGAATCGACCCCCGGAGGGGTATCTCCGCGCTGTTGCTGCCAAGAGGGAGTGCTGAAAGGTATTAAGCTGCAATGATGATATGAGGGCAGGACAGACATTAATTAGTAGGATATAGGTGGGTTTTTAAAATTTTCCGGAAAATCAGGTGACTGTTGAGTGATCTTAGTTCAAGGGGCAAAGAGTTCCAGAGTACTGGTCCGGCATGGGCGAGCGCACGGCCACCCTGTCTAGTCTTCTTTACCCTGGGTGTCTGCAACAGTAGTTGGTTGCTGGAGCGTAGAGAACGCTTGGGGATGTAAGGCTGAAAGATTGCAGC
This sequence comes from Lissotriton helveticus, assembly GCF_964261635.1. Lineage (NCBI taxonomy): Eukaryota > Metazoa > Chordata > Amphibia > Caudata > Salamandridae > Lissotriton > Lissotriton helveticus. The sequence continues at coordinate 272,679,660 of NC_136058.1, read as the reverse complement.
CAGATATTTTGGGCCTTCCCCTATCAAACACTTGTGAATAGTGCATAAGATTTTGAACTGGACACGTCTCCTCACTGGAAGCCAGTGGAGTCTAATCAGCAGGGGGCAGGAAGGGGTCCTCGGTGGAACATTGAGGACAATCCTCGCTGCTGTGTTTTGAATCACCTGCAATTTGTTTAGTTGTTCCTCGTTGGCTCCAAGGAGCAAACCATTGCAGTAATCCACCCTGCTGATGACAAGAGCCTGCACAAGCGTTTTCCTATGCTGGTCCGGTAAGTAGGGGAAGACTCGTCTGAGCATCCCGATTGCCCGGAAGCAGGTGCCAGCAACTTGATGTACATGGTCTTTAAATGTGAGTTGCTGATCAAATAACACACCCAGGTTCCTGACCGTACTCTTGGGGATAGGGACAGGGCCTAACTCCAAAGGCCACCAGTCCGGAGACCAGTGTATTACAGCTTGCCCAAACAGCATGACCTCGGTTTTCCCAACATTACACTGCAGATAGTTTGATGACATCCATTCTGCAATGGCTCTCATGCCATCTGCAAAAGATCTTTTTATTGCAGGTGTAAGTTTCTTAAAAGGAAAAAGGAGTTGTGTGTCGTCAGCGTACGACACTGGGGTGAATCCGAAGGATCTTGCTAGGTTGGCTAGGGGGGCCACATACACGTTGAACAGTGTAGGGCTCAGACAAGACCCTTGTGGCACTCCCCTGTTGAGCTCCCTGTGAGTGGATTTGTGGGAGCCCAGCCTCACTTCTTGGGATCGACCAGATAGAAAGCTCTCCATCCATGCCAGAGCCCCTCCTTCCACGCCCACCTCCCTTAGACGGTTGAGAAGCACCACGTGAGACACCGTATCAAAAGCGGCGGAAAGATCCAACAGCACAAGAATCGTAGAGGTGCCATCATCCAGTGCCATTCTGATGTTGTTGGTCACTGTTTGAAGAGCAGATTCTGTGCTGTGGTTTGGCCTGAACCCAGATTGTGAATAGTCCAGGCCTTCCGTCGCTTCAAGATGTTGAGAGAGATAGGTGTTCACATGCTTTTCCGCAACCTTACCCAAGTAGGGTAAAAGGGAGATGGGACGTAGGTTGGATAGGTCCGTCCAGGGGGAGGCAGCCTTCTTCCTTATCGGGTTCACCACCGCCTTTTTCCACTCTGCTGGAACCTGGCCTCTCATAAGGGAGGTGTTAATCACCTCCAGTATGGGGGGGCCCAGGAGAGAGATCATTGGGCCAACCATTTTGGCGGGAATGAGGTCATTAGGGGAACCTGATTTTATGTGACTACAGAGGGAGAGAAGCTCTGTAGTCTCCATAGGGGGAAAGAATGTCAAAAGGGGTTTATTACAAAATAAAGGAGTCTGAGAAGGAACTTGAGTAATTGTGTCTGTGTTTTTTTTTCCTGCTACTATTCTTTCGTAAATGGAATTTATTTTATCCTCAAAGAATAGTGAGACTTCATCGCATAGGGCCTGCGAGAAGTCCTCTGAGCTCTCACAGGCAGTTGGCTTTATAAAATTCTGCAGGATTCTAAAGAGTTCCTTAGAGCAGTTACCTGCTCCTTCAATCTGTTGCGTGAGGTGTTGTTTCCTGGCCTGCTTAATATTTTTGTAGTACTCAGATTGGGCATCCAGGAAAGCTACACGACTAGCTTCATTTTTCCGTCTCCTCCATGCCTTCTCAGCTCGCCTACATTTTTGTTTGCCTGCTCTCAGCTCCTGAGTATACCAGTTTTCTTGTTTAGACACAGGATACTGCTTATGCCTTTTTAGAGGAGCTATGATATCTATGGCTAGCTTGATGGAGACATTGAGTTTGGCCAATGCCATGTCTGCTGTGTCTGTTACCAGAAGGTCTGGGCTTGTCCAGACTTCCTAAGGTAATGGCGTATCTGTCGAGGAAGTCCGTAGGTGTGGGTTGGAGTTCAAAGATTCTAGATATGGTTGCGATCGGATGTATGACATTACAACGCATGCTTTTATCACGCATGCCTTTACAACGCGGTTTTTACATCGCAAACCTTTACAACGCATAGCGCTTTGGGGTGCTGGATAGTAAATAGTTTAATTTACTATTCCAACTCCAGTCCCCGTGGACACTAGGGAAGGTGTTGGATAGTAAATTAAACTCATTCCCTATCCTAGAGCGCCCCCCAGCGCAATGCGTTGTAATGGTTTGCGTTGTAAAAGTTGCGTCGTAAAGGCACTGCGTGGTAAAAGTTGCGTTGTAAAGGATGTTTCCCGTTGCGATCTTGTCATGGAATAAGGGGGCGAAGTTGTTGCACTGCTCCTATGAGGATGTTATGATGTTTTCGCTGGCAGCCTTGTTGGAGAATTCCTCAATGATGTTGAAAAGTTCCCTGGTGTTTTTGGTGCTGGTTTCGATGCGTGTGGCATGGGCTGTCTTCTTTGTTGCCCTTAGCAGGTGGGAGTAGCGGCTGAGGGTGGTCTTGAAGGCTGCCCTGTTGGAGGTGTCCTTACTGGTGCGCCATCTCCTCTCAAACTGTTTGCTGTCTTGTTTTGCTATTCTGAGTTCTTGGGTGTACCAGCAGGCCTTTTTAGAAGATTTTCTATGGATGTTGCTCTTGCAGGCGACAATGCTGTCTGCGCAATTGGTGATCCAGACATTCGAGGTTGGTGACGGTAGCAGGGTTGGAGGTGTTGAGGGTGTTCACCCAGCTGGTCTCTGAGATTTGATGCCACCTCCAGTGGGAGGCTTTGGTACGGGGGCTGGAGATGCTGAAGTGGGCAATGCTGTTATTGGTCCATGTGAGTTCTGTGACATGGCTGTATTTGATAGAGTTGCTGGAGGAGAAAATTGGGTCCATCCTGTGTCCTGCGGTGTGTGTAGGATCGTGGATAATCTGGGTCAATCCGAGCCGGCTCATACTGCCGAGGAGATGTGCCGTTTTTTTGTTGTTGGGGTTGATAATGTGGAAATTTTGGTCACTGAAGAAGATGCAGTCCTTGGAGTAAAAGGCTAGGGGGGCAGTGAAGTCTACAATGGTGTTGCTGAAGCTGGAACCCAGGGGTCGGTATGCGAGGGTGCCCCTGATGGTTGTCTTGTCGTTTATGTGGAGCTTGAAGTTGAGATGTTCCATGGGGGTGGGGGTGTTGTTGGTGGTACACTCGATGGTTTCTTTGTGGATGATGGCTGTTCCTCCTCCCCGCTTGTAGGTGCAGTCCTGGTGAGTGATTTTATATCCGTTGTGGATTGCTGTGCCAATGTCTGGGGTGGATGCAGGGTTCAGACAGGTCTCAGTGAGGAAGACAATGTCGGGTGCGAGGGTGGAAATGAGGTCTTATAATTCAGTGGAATGCTTGCATAGTGAGTGTGTATTGAGAAGGGCGCATGCGAGTTGGTCTTTTTGTTCAGGTGGTGTCTATGTTGTGTTCGGGGTGGGGCTGATCAGTGGGCTGGTGTGTGTGCAGTGGCAGGTGACGTGGCAGTGGATGCAGGTGAAAGGTCCTACCATGGACCATCGGTCAACGCAGTGGCAGTGTTTGTTGCGGCATTCGGGGTCGAGAGTGTAGAGCTCGGCGATGGTGTATCTTAAGGGGCAGGAGGGCCAGGTGTCATGGCGCTGGGTGCGGTCCATGCGTGGATGGGCGCAGACGTGCTTGCCTTTGACACACCATCGTCGCACCAGCGGTGCGCCTGCTAAGTGGTCACGCTACGGTCTGCATAAAGTAGGTCCTGGGCTGGGCGTGGTTTCTGTTGGTGTGAAAAATGGTGAGTGGGAAAACCCAGTCAGGAAAACCCCAGCAGGAAGCTGCAGTATCACTGGATCAGTCTGGAACAAGCAGGAACTGGAGGCCACAGGCAAGTGTCAAGCTTGGTGTCCAGGTACCTGGACAAATATTGTTTACAAATATATCGTCCCAATAATAATTAGGCATATTAAATGTACACCCAATGAAGAAGATATTACATTTACACTCAATTGGTTGATACTTTTGTAAACAAAATTTGATGGTATTTCTTCATAAAATATACTGACACACAAAAGTATACAGAGCCCTGTGAGCAAGGACCTGCCTTCGGCAAAGGGATTTTCAAGAGAGTGCTGTCAGCTTTTGCAGGTCTGGAGGCTACGCGACTGATGTTCCCTGAGGAGAACAGGTGTCAGTGGACCTGCTGTCTGCACTGAGGCCTCACACTCAGTATTATCTGTACGCACATGCTGCCATGCATCCTCAGTCTGAACCTATCAGCTGCCGCAAGAGACTGTACGAGAATTCATTTTATTCCTGCATGGGTATAAAATGCCCAGACAGGACCATCAATTCTCACCCCATACGAGGACTGCCATTCTAATCCAGGAGGGCACTACCCTGCTCACTGAGGGAGAACCAGCTAGTAAAGCCATTTCCGCTCCCTAAGACTGCTTCTAGCTACTGCTACTTTTGAAGAAACAATGCAACCGGGCTACTGACTTTCCCGCATTAACACCAACCCTCTTCCGTCTTCATGATCCCTCCAAGAAGTCTCTCAGTAGACGTGGAGTGGCTGCTTGGTTGTCCAAGACACCATCCTTGGCAACCACACACGTTGGAGCAGGCCCACTTGGGTTTGTGCCCAGGCTGCACCATCTTCCTCCAGTGCCCTCTGCGTGACCCTGACAACCTCCCTTTTTTCGGCTTATTGTGAGGGCCAAGCCATGCATCCCTGCTTACAACCATCATCAGTGACCCAGGACCTCATGCCATTCCTGTGTGCCACCCCTGCATGCACAGCCAGCCTTACAACCTGGCACAAAAACACATTTGCCCAGGGCGGCAGGAGAAAAAGGGGGTTGAAATCCTTTCATCAAAGGAAACCAACTGATCCCAAATCTACTGTTTTATTGTTATGGCGAGTGATCGTCAGGCACTGTCTCACCATTGCCAAAGGCCGTTGGAGAGGAGGAGCGTTGCCCCACTTAAATTCCCTCCCAAAGCCCCCCCGAGATGAACAATAATGACCATTTTATTTTTCATCGTGTCCCGAACAGGACGGGGGTGGGGCCGCTGAGTGACAGCAGCACGGAGGTGGGTGGGCTGGCCATGCACTGTTTAAAGTGCGCATGTCCCTTTGGCCAGCCGTCTTGCGACGTCCAGCCAGACATGCACAATTTGAAACCTCTAACTGGGTTAGACTAAGTGCAGGCCTCCAGGGCACTGTGGAGAGCTGAGTGAGGCCACTACCTCCAATCAGGGCACTGTTCTTACAGCATGAGAGCAGCACCAGGATTGGTTAAAGGAGTTACAGCATCCAGTTCCTGTGAGCGTCGGCGAAAGAAGAGCCGAAGACGTTGCTTGGTAAGTCTTAAAAATTAAATTTTGCGCACACGTCAGCTTGCCCCTCCCGGTATATGCCAGCCGCCACTACTAAAGGTGTTTACTGGCAACACGTCTGACTGTTATCCAAAGCCCTCTCTCACCAAACTGCAAACAGCACACAAAAAAAATACAAGCAACACATTTATTTACTTGGTGACAATTAAAGGTATACGTTTTAAAAATGCTAATGAAGGCGTCGGTTTGTTTTAAAAGGCTTTCACTTTGAGTTCTAAGCTTAATTAATCCTTTAAGTGCGAAAGAGGTACATGTGACTGACAGGAGGTGAAAATATCATCTCAATGTTATTTCTTAGTATTCATATTATTTTTGCTTTCATGTGCCGCTCATGCAAGAGTCGGCTTCCAAATACCATTAAAGAGTTGACATTTTCACACAATTTATACACTGAGTCACGCAGGCTTCTGGTAAATATCTTTCACATCCAGCTAATGAGTTTGAAGTGCAAATCATAACAATAATGTGAGTACCTAACTAAGAAATCTATTTGAGCATTGATTTCTGGTTCATCATTGCCTGATGTCTGTACCGAGGGACATGGGGATGGATGCACAATTATGTTAACATGTAAGCAGCTGGGAAGTCTGTATGTATGTACCTTGTAAAATATATAAGGGCTACGGGTTCTACTTAAGGCTGCACTGTATGTAGTATAAGGTCTAATTTGACTTTCTCCTGGTTTTGCGTGCCCGAGTCCGCAAGGTGTGCCTCGGTGTAGCTGGGCTTTTTTGCTTGAGGGAACACACACTCTAGGGCAGCCAGATCTCTACGTCATCAGGCCTAACTCAGTTATTAGGGCGGGGAGGGGCACCTCTAGTAGAGGTGAGGATGGACTATCTTCAGCTTTGAATGAATGAATGTATGTGTCTTGTAAAGCGCACTGCTGCCCTGAGGCGTCGTGGCGCTGTAGACCGCTGGGGAACCCGTCCTGGCTATCCCTGTGAGATGGTCCCTACTGGGTATCTCCAAGGTGGAGCCAGGCATCCCCGGCGAATGTGGGGGGCCGTTGTAGAGATGAGGCAAGCTAATGCCCAGAGTTGCCGAGTGTGATCCCTGGTTAGAGTAGGCACCGAGGCGAGAATTATCGAGTCCGCTGACCCTGGTCCACGACCCTGCCGCGTCGGGAATTGAACCCTGGTCCAGGGCCGTTCTCTGCTTCCGGGTCTGCCGCCTCTAACCAGTGAGCCACACCACTCCACTTTGGGACCCACGGTGGCTCTGATACCTGCTGCCTTGTCAGATTCTTCCAGGGAATCCACCTGCATTCTCTAGTATTCTTCTGTTTTGGATTGCTCTTTGCCTTTAAGTATTGTTTGTGCTGTGGGCTTGTGATGAGTGTTATTTCTTTCCCCCACTGCAGGTGTTCCTCTCAGCCTCACTATAACTGACTGCTTAGTGAGTTTCTGAAGCCACAGGTGTGGCAGACTCATCTACACTGATCCATAGCTCGGGGGCGGGGCAAGCATGAACATCCATTCACTAAAATGTCTGAGTGGTGGAAGTGACATCACACGTTCTTTATCCCCCTAAGACATTACAGGATCTCTCCCCTAGTTCCTCAAAAGCATCCTATATACTCGTGAGCAGAAGTAACTAAAGAAAGTAATCAGAGCTCTATGGGCCCAATTTACTTTCTGGTCTTTCCGCTTCTTTCTTAACCCTTGAGATCAAACGTAGTAAGGGCACTGCAGGTGGTGCCAGAGGGCAAGCCAGGGCAGCTAGCCCTAATTGACGTCCATAGTGCCAAGCGGACACAAACAACACAATTGGAGGCACTTGCACCAAGCCATTCCCGTTCAGGCTGAGTAGAGCTCTTCTGACCCTCACGGGGTGAAATAGAAAGGCAAGCAGAACGCTCCTGTTCACTTTCCATCGGCTCTTGTCAGCACCACCAACCACTGGCTGCACAAGAAAGAGCGCTCTCTGGTTCTTGAGCTGAAACCCACAGTAATCTGACTTAATTGCACCAAAGGTAAGACCTGATGTCCCTCTGCCAACTCGGATGAAATACAGTAGTTGCAGAAATGTGCAGATGTGGGTCAGGACTGACCAAAATAGGCTAAGGATCCAAGATTCACGAGTATAGTGTAGCAGTGTACCTGGGCTCTGGCATAAGCCTTGCGTCCAGACGAAGAGATTTCATCGCTCCAGGACAGTGAAGCAAACGTTATCAGTATTACTGAGCTCACAGATAATGTGATGGGAGTATCTAGCGATCATCACAAGCAATCGTGTTAAAGTAAATCAAGAAAAAGTGTATACAAGGATTTGGACAAAAAAAACTTAACAGAAGCCTTACTGTGTATGCTGCCTGAGCCTCATCAAATAAAATGGCCGTTCCTTCACTTTCTAAAGAGAAGCCTTCTCTGGCTGCATCAACAGGTTATTACCACTGCCACCAAAGTGTGGTCTGTATGCAAGGGACGAGCAGTTCTTCAATATGATGCAACTTAATCCTGCATGAAAAAAGAACTGCCCTTCCGCGACCTGCCCTTACTAATCCCACCCAAGCCCCTCCACCATTAGGAAACACCAGTCAGCAGCCCTACTGGACTGACATTGATAGCTTAAGATTAATTTGCTATTTACTAGGATCTGGGAGGTGGCTTAGAATTCTTCTTGGGTTAATTTACTTTGTACAAAGATTCTCCTTTTAAAAAAAGTTGTATTTAATAATATACAAAAAAAAGCATAGAAACAGAAAGTTAGAGGATGCCCGCCCCTATAAGGTAAGTTGCAAATACAGATGAATACATTTGGGTGGTGATCAGAAAGACCTGTAACTGTAGATGCTCTTGATTGGTATCATTTTAGAACGTGTCCGTATACAATTAGCCACAGACTGCAAAGCTATTTTCCAAATTTACATGACAGCTACTTATATGTACTTATATTATCAGAGGCAGTCCTTCTAAAATAATCAAAGAAAAACCAAGGAAAAGTCTGAGGCTTTTCAAGGTTGCATGCAAAATAGCATTTTGCCAGTTGGGGCATTCCCTATACAATGAAAAAAAACACTTTTCGGCTCCTTCCTTACCATACCTTACTTATTAGTGTGCAGTGGACAGGGACTCTTGCCCTATTGCAGCATCAAATATGTTTCTGATGACCTTGGGGTGGGGGGGGAGAGTCTCATTACTTACTTCATGGGAGACCCTGATTTGTGAGAGTCCTTCATCTTCCTCTTACCTGAACACTCGAGCACATCACAAGTCATCAGTCAGTTTCACATACACCTTAAATGTAATCTCTGCCCTGATGGTGACCCCTTGATTTGCTCAAACATGAGTTGAAACGTCAATGTATTAAGAGTGGATTGTCAGGATTTTGTAGATCTGATATCTGATTTCGGACTGGCACTTTTTCTGGTTCTCCTTGTCAGTTGTTGGCGCCTAAAGGGTTGAATAGGTTTGTATTACTTTCACACTCTTTTCTAAGCATGCTGAACACCTAAGCACTGAGCTCCACACTTCTATTTATCACCTTTTCCTGATTGTTTTATACATATGAGCAAACTCTTGCTTTGTTCATACAGGAGACCCATGTTGAATCATAGTTACAATATATACGTTCAGAAAGAGATCTTTACGCCTGCCTTTTTCTCCCTTTAAAGTGGTATTATTTGCATACCTACAAAAATTTGCAGGTGTCACTTTTTTGTTTTACATCAGCTTGTGGAAACTTTGTCCCTGGAGAAAAACAATGTCTTTCCTTTCCCCCCACCCTAGACCACAACGTGACAGTGTGTGCCCAATCAGGTGAAGTTCCACTATCTAAGTAGGAGCCTTTACAGCAGGGGGCGGAGGAGCGCGACCCACTGCTTTCTCGCAGTGAGAGAAAGGCAAAATATAAAATAGTAATAACTAAAAGTTATTACCACTTTATGTTTGCTTTGTGCATTGCGGGCGGGTGGGTGTGAAGGGCTACTCTGCTTTTTGAGCAGGGCAGGGGAGGAGTGTTTTGCCCACTTCTGAGTAAGCAAAGTCTGTTTGGGCACTGTCTCGGGCATTGCAGCCAGCATGGAGAACATGGCCACCCCATTAGCCCCTGGCTGGGCGGCGTCCAGAACAATCCCATCGCTGCTTGCATCGTTGTGATTGGCTTAGGTGAGGGAGTCTAGCTGGCTGCTTCCTGTTCCTGTCAAAGGCAGGAGAGCAGGAGCCGAGAAGACGCGGGAACCGGCGGAAAGTTAAGTTGAATGTTTTTTAAAAAAAATTCCCACTATCCCCCCCGTGACCCCTCGCATCCCCCCCCACCCCCACCTGCCAGCAATGCCGGCTGCAACAGGTGCGCTTTTGGTGCTTAATTTGTACATTTATAAATGCAAGGAACCTACCACCGGCTTTGGTGAACGGCAATGTTGTTAAATACCAAGGCTGCCTAATCTTGTTTCTATTACGTGGCTCTTTCACCACCAAGACCTCCTTTCTCTTCTTCTCAGACTTGCAGATTTTTTTCCTTCTATTCTTTCTCCCATTGACATTGTTTTCCTAACTATCTTTTCCTTTATCTTTGTCTCTCACCAGTGTTTCGTTCTCTTGTGCTGGGTCAGTTAGATAATAAACAAGCATTTACAATGCAATAGGTCTCACAGCATTAAAGTTTGAGTTACTGGCATTGTAAATGACAATGCTTTGCATTCATTTTTTTTTATTTGCAATTGGTATATAAAATTGTTTGTGAATGGTTAGCTGTTACTTATGCTAAGCAAAGTTGGCAGTAATATAGAGTGCTAGTCTTGCTTGTTATAAGCATGCTGATTTAAAGCGCTCTGATACCTGCGGGTAAAGTTTGTGCTATATAAAAGTGAAAACTAATAAATAAATTTAAAAAAAGCCTACCTGTACCACGTCCGTTCTTATTCTGCGATGCCACATATCTTTGGGTCCCTGTATTTATTAACTGCACCTGGCTGCGGGAAACCTCCATGGCAGGAACAACGTGTTGCGGGGCAGACACGGGCAATGTAGCCACTGTCCTGTGGCTGAACCGTGCCATAGCAGTGTAGTTCTCTGTGTATGCTGGGCATAGGGGTTGCTATTGGCTGACAAGAAGTGGTGAGGAGGTGCCAGTTCGGTATGCAGGCTACCTGATCTTGGGCAGGCAACAGTTAAAAAAAAAAACATGGTATCGGAGCCACTGGAATTAGCCAGCAAAAGAGGGCAAAACTATGGAGCAGGTTTCGTAACCGTATTATTTAGCGTTTGTGGCATTTTTAACACTAATACAGTTTGAACATGTTCACCTCATCAATACCAGTCCAACACAGGCATACAGCAATCAATTGAACTAAAAAACAATTTGCTTTCGTAAAGACCTGCCACTGTGTAGTAGCACGAGTTTTAACCAAAATGTCATGTTTTAGCTAGAAACGATGTTGAAGTCCGCAAGCCATGCATTCAACTGAATCATATGGCGTTAAGAGTAAATTCATAATTATGCTGTTAATGCTGCAGCCTTAATAACGTCAGTGGTCTGGGCAATAAACCACACAGGAACACCAACGACTGTTGCAGATTGTCTTCCACTTGCTAACCACTCTCATGGCTAGTCATTGAATGGGTTTTCATCTGCATGACTCTTCCTCGTGTATCAGCGCCAAAAGAGCACACCAAGCTCCCCAGCAGCGATTCGAGGCAACCATTAAACACATGTAGACAGTGTGGAAGCAATGGCCAGTCACTTGCCAGTAATGCATACATTTTAGCATTCGTACTGTTCCCATTCCAAATCCCAAATACGCAAGCCACTGAAACCACTATCCTAATAAGCAAGTCTGTCATCCCCCACAAAGGACTCATTAGCACGGTTGCAGAATAATATTTCTCCATTTACACACAAACGGCAGACAGGGCTAACAGGATGCGAAATGCTTCCCCACCCTATCTCCTAACAAACTACTTAAAATACTAGGAACCAGTAAGATGTACACAAAAAAATCGTTATGCTATCCGAGAAATTTTAAAAGCAGGATTAATCAGACCACAATTTACCAACCTTAAACTTTAATTTCATAGCCCCCCCCCCCTTCACGGGGGCGTAGCTGTGACAGTTGTCTTAGTGATGTCATATATCGCTTTTTTTTGCTTCTTAAGAAAGGTATGCAATATCCCCTGATGTGTTCTGATATTATTGTATGTGAAATGAGAAGAAATACAGTTCAGACGAAAAATATTTAGTACGCGAGTTTGCTCTGGACAACCATAAGTAACACTGAAACAACAAGTAAAGTAGTAAAGAAAGAGAGAACGAAGTCAAGGTGAGAAAGACAGGGCAAGAGTAAGAGAGGAATTTGGCCAGCTATTGGAAAGAAGAAAATAATGAAGAGGGGAGTGTGAGAGAGAAAGAGAGTGAGGGCCAGAAAGAAACAACCAGACGTAGGTAGATACAGAAGAAACAAGTCAGGTATTGAGAAACTCACCGCCGCAGCCCGGCTTGGACAGGAAGCCAGGCAACCTGTGTTGGGACGGTGGCGGGGCCGAAAAAAAAAAACAGGAAGCAGATGGGAGCCTATCCCGCGCTCCTGTGCCCGTGAAGCCAGCCGGAAGTGAGTTTGTGAGCTAGCGGGGCTACCGTGCTCGTGGAGAGCCCCGCCTGTTGCCGAGACTGACGCGCTGCCGAGGGAGAGAGGGACACGCGGAAACAGCCCGGTGAGTGGGCGGGGGGGATGTGTGCAGGTGTGTGTTTGCGCACGTGTGTCTGTGTGTGCGCACATGTGTCTGTGTGTGCGTGTGTCTGTGTGTGTGTGTGTGTGTGTGCGCTTGCGTTTGTCTGTGTGTGTGTGTGCGTGCGTGCGCACGTCCAGATCCATTGTGACTGTGAACAGCATGCAGGAATCGGATCGTGTGTTTACGCGCGCGACCTGATCCGATTCCGGCATGCTGCGCATGCCCATCTCTTGTCTCCTGGGAAGCACAGCCGGTGACTAAAGGTCTCGCGGCGAGACAGCACTTCGTGCTGTGATTGCCAGGGCGAGACCTAAAAAGAAGTCCAGATCCCCAAGAATGAGTACTGGTGTCTACCACCTACAATCACGGTCACAAATTAGGCACTGCGCACTTTCAATTACATTTTATAAAATATAGAAGCACAAACCAGGTGTGTTGTCTAAAGTACACCACTTTGCAGCCTTGTGAAGTGGTGAAGATTGTTGAAATTGCACAACGGTACCCATGGGTGAAATAGCTTGAAAATCCTTTGCTTTTAGAGGAAGAATGTTTTTCCCAAAACACCCTTTTTTTACAGGAGAAATCTCATGAAGTGGAAAGAAGTGAACTTGCCCAATTTCATACATCCCGCGTACAAAGCCCTCAAGTAGGACCGTCAGGTATGGATTCTGAAACCGGTCCATGTCCAGCACATATCTGCAAGAATATATTTTAGACAGTCTTAGATCTATGATGTGTATGGATTTCCATCTCATAAAGATAGTGTTAGGTGCAGGCAACAGCCCCATCTCATTGCCCTGCTTCTCTTCTAGCCAATGCTGAAAAGTAGGACACCTACTTCAACTAGCATGGTGGTAGGATATTGTGATAGAGCTTTTTTAATTGGTGTGGAGACTGTCTATGGGTTTTCTCTAGAAATACTGGACCTCTACGTACAACTGAAGAACATTTGAATTTACTCCATTCTGAGAGAATTATCACCAGCAGGTACATGAAGGGAGCAAACTCATTCAATCTAATTTAGTAGATAGATATATGGAACAGTCAGCAGTGGATTTCTCTACTTCACAGGAAAACTTACATACAATTATCATGTCCCTGTAGGCTATTAGTTCAGATAATCTGATCTCCCAACCGTGTCCTCATTTCATTATGTAGCTGAACTCAAGTTCACAATATGGATTGATTTTGGGAGAAGAAAATGTCACAATCTTTCAGAAATCTATAGAGTGTGAGCAACGTTAAAAACACTTGACCCAATCTACGAAGGCAATGTCTTTTCTTCTCAGAGCTTCATCAACTGTGATAGGATCAGTAGGGCTATAAAGACCTTTTAACATTTCAAGGCATTTTCGCCCCTACATTAGTATGGTTTCAGTATTATAAGGGTATCACTTTAATGAATGTGCTTATGTTGCCTTAATGTGATACTTTATTATGATTGAATTATTCAGTTTCCTTATCATTCTTAATACTGACATAGAGTCTGCAATTTTTCTGAAACTAAGATCTCTTTGCTCTTGGATGCTAAGTTGTGGCCACACTTACTCTTCTGACATCCATAACCGCACAGCACAAAAACACATCCACTCATTCCCATCCAACAATCACTGCTTACATTTAAGACCATCAACACACTGGGCCAGACAAAGAATTTAAAAACTCTAAGGTCCTGATTTTAATTTTGGCGGACGGGTTACTTCGTCACAACGGTGACGGATATCCAGTCCGCCGGAATACAAGTCCCATTACATCCAATGGGAATATATATTTCGGCAGACGGGATATCTGCCACCGTTGTGATGGAGTAACGCGTCCGACCGAAATCTAAATCAGGCCCTAAGTCACTAAACAAAGAGAAAATGACATTCAGGAGAACTCGAATTTGAGAAAAGCACTATACAAACGAGCCAGGTGACTGGACATGATTGCACCTCTTTTCTGTGGTTCTTCCAGAGATAACAGGAGAAAAAAAAGACACAAAGATGGCTGTGTGCACCTGATGTAATCACGGACCCCCTGGCAGCAAAAATAGAAAAATAACAATAAGGGTCTCCTTGGTTGCAAAAATGCAAAACAAAAGCATAAGGGGCTCCGTGGCACCAAAAGTAGAATGAGAAAGAACAAGTGTCTCAGATGAAGAATATAAAAAGGTCCTTCTGATCTTCAGGAAGGTGCTGCTGATTCTATACAGGAGAAGGTAAGCATCAGGGAACAATGTGACCGCAAGTGGTTGAGTGGCATACTAGAAATGGCAAAGTGCTGCACACATACCCTAAGCCATAGTGCAGTTTGTAATGCAGAGGTAGATTCCTGCCCCCTACTGGGAGGCAGCAAATATAACTGTAGAAATTATATTCAACGAGCAATTAGAACAGATGCAGTAGGGGAATGATTGTCGATCCAATGTATAGTAGCATCTAGTCGGGTCTTCAGAATGACATATAATATATATACTATATAATCTCCACAAAAAATCCGTATTTTGTAAAAAGGCGTAGTATATATTCATAACTGTATTGTATTTGATTGTAATTGTATTTGTATAGCGCTTACTACCCCTGAGGAGGCCTTGAAACGCTTTTCGGACAGCAGCACGCTACTCCAGAGCCCAAAGTGGATTAGTGATGGATTAGGAAGGGAAATCTAAGTTGTTAATTTGAGCGATGGATAACCTGAAACCCAGACTGGATTTGGTACACTCTGGGTCAATGAAAGCATCCTTATGAGTGAACAGAGGTGGGGAAGTGTGGTGGCTCACCCTGCAACCAACCAGTTTGCTGGTAAAATTGTTGAGAGATTGTAGGTAAGAATTGACTGGTTCAGGTGAAATCGTAGCACTAACGATAAGAGATAATTTGATCTCTATCGATGTTAAAGTGATAGGGAAAAACAATCACTCAATTGAGCTTACCTGAGTCTTCTAGACCTGCTACATAATAATACACTAGCTGGACTTATTTTAAAAGTTTGTCATGATAAATACGATCATTTATTGGTGTAATATTTGCTGCATAAAGACAAAATCATAGATAATGAAAATAAAAGTAATAATGGCTAATGTCCATTCACCCTCATCACAAGATAGGCTCAGAGGATGAGCTTGTCAGTATGCCATCCAAGACTTACCTTAAGATCTCAAGCTCTGCAAATAATATGTTACTCCCAGCTGAAAGAACTTGTCAGAAAGCGGTATGAATTTAAGAACATTTGATTGCTATGCAAGAGGGTACATCACAATAATTGAAAGTATTCTATTGTTGAACCCTGCTCTCTCCCCTTGCCCCCCACCCCTCATCCCGCGGTCTAGGTTCTCCAACTGTCTCTCTTTTGCCTCCCTGACTTTGGGGCAAAGTAACGCAACATGGATTTTTGATTGGTGCAAGGTCTAGGTGTATCGAGCAATCGCTCAGGAATGCAATTACTTATAAACCTTCACAGGAACCTTCAAATCATGTCCATTCCTGAATTTCACCCCTCAATGCTTCCATCCACCTGTGGACAGGCTGGCCTGGGCAACACTACAGACTGATGGAATTCAGTGCCAGACACAGAAAAGAAAATAGGTGACCTTCCTTGCCAAACCCTCATCCCCAGCCCAGAAGAAGGTGTGATTCTTGCAGGATAGGCAGGTTTGCCAATTAGACATTTCTTTTCCTAAGTGTGGTCTACTCTCTCAGCACCAGTGTCAGCCACTGCAAACAAGCCAAGAAGATCAAGCATTTAGCAGGCTAACGATGTACTCTGTTTCAAAAATACGCACCAAAGCCCCCACCCCCTGTGCCTGAATCGCATTAATCGAGGGATCAGTGGCTCACCTCTGAGGATTCGGCTCGTTGTGCTTGTCCCGGTCATGCTTGATCATGCGGTACCTTCCGATCCGGACATCTGGCCTCGACACCTTCATCCCATTCAGTGTGATCCTTGTGGTAAGACAGAGAAAGAGTGAGCCATGGGGAAGAGCTGCAGGAAGACACTTTAAAGGTATTTCAACTTCCACCCAAGCATACTGTGGCATTTCTAGTTCAAATTTCTTTAATGGTATTTCGAGAATTGTGTTTAATTGTTTGTAGATATTCAAAGTTTTTTAAGTTGATAAAGGTGACCTTCAGCTTCATTTGCATAATAAATGTATTCCACAATGCACCTGATCAGGTTTTTCTTTTGCTGTTATTTCTAATTGCAGTCTTGAAACGCATAGTTGAGTGGCAACTAGTAAACAATGAAGGTGAATTGCTAAGCGACTACATTCCCATATATAATGTAGAGTCAAAAGAAGTATGCAGAACCTAGCAAAGTAACTGGCTACAGAACTTAAAAACAAGGATCACACTAGCCATGTGTGGTGCAATTTCCATGGCTCTCTGGTTGGACCAAAGAGAATTCAAAAGCTCATGCCTCGCCTCCAAGTGAACAGAGGCTTTTCTGTGCAAGCACCAAATCTCTGGAAGAGACACACCAGGAACAGCAACACCCTCAAGGTCTTCTGAAAGAAATGTAAAAAAAAAATCTTCCACGAAGCCTAATGCTTCCCTTACTCCAGCCCACACTCCCTCAACTCCATGTCTTATCCATCAAGAATGCATCTATGTTTTCTTGCAACTTGAACGTTCACCAGTTTTATTTCATAGGCATTCCCATTAGGCCTGGGCAAAATTTAAATTACACTAGTGTCATTCACATAATGTCAGGAATGTTATATTATGCCTGCTACACAAAATTCACAAAGTATGCCACTTTGCCACGTCACATAATTACATGCCATTGATGGTTAACATGTACTGTGAATGCTCCATTCATTGTAAAAATGTACAACAAACTCACGGGAACAGCAGAAAGCGAGCAGCATTTCTTCGATGTGCTTCTGTTTAAATGCGCCTTCACGCCAAAAATTGACACGAGGAGATATTTTGCGCTAAAATATAGCATTTACATTTTCCGTAATTATGCATAATTTCACGTAACTTTGCCAAAATGTTACATAATTACACAAAAGTAAATTAGACACATTTTGCACCCCCTAATTCCCAGTGTGAAACCCAACAGCTGCAGTTCCCCTTAAGGTTATTGCTATCATGGTGCATGTAATATTAGAATCATAATTAGAAATGAAAAAAATATTTAGCCAAGTGGCTGAATGGATAATCCATCTTTTGACGAAATCGCACAGCACCTGACAATCAAGAGCCCTGGCAGACTGCAGCTTGCCTTCATCCTTTTACTAGTCATGAGAAGAAACAGAGAGGCGCTGAAAAGCAGTAGGACTCCTCGTCATTAAAGAAGGTCAGACTATTAAAAGTGCTTTAGATGCACCCTCGCTGTGCAATGTAAGTGCGAATGGAAGATACAGAGCCCGGTCACCAGGAATAAAGGCCCAGCAGGCCACAACAGGAGCATCACCACTCATTCATCTCGACTGCTTGTTTAGATTTGCACTCAGACCAGATTTGCACCATGGCTTGAAAGACTTGGCTACAGGGTCACATTTTCACCATAATTCATGCTTAGATTTGGACCATCCCCAGTAATCATTAGTGCACCCTGTGATTTTCAGCATCACTCACTCATCCTAAGATCACACCCACATTTCCACCTTGAATACCAGTCTAAGTAGGTTTCTCGCCTTTAAAAGCGAAGGCTGCTGTGGCGCTGAAACTTGATAAAGGTGATGTTGACTATACTATAGGCCCAGTGGCGGCTGACTAGGAACGGGGTGGTGAGACGGGGTGGAGAGGGGATGGATTAAAAAAAATTTACTTACCTTCTAGCTGCACCGCCGCACGCCTCTCCCACTGCCACACGCCTCTCCTCTGTCTGCTGGAAGCACCCAAAGCATTGAGGCTTCCAGACTCTCCCAGCCAATCAGGACGCTGCAGGAGCAGCAGCGTCGGGATTAGGCAGTGCCTGGGAGCCAGGGCACGTTCTCCAAGGGGCTGTGCAACCCTTGGAGACCATGCCAAGTGCGCATGGTAGTTTGGCTCGCTCTAGCTGGCCGGCCAAACCATCATGTGCACTTACAGGAGTGCAAACCACTGCTCACCTGCTCTGGCGTCACAGATCCCCGACCCGACTCCTGCAGAGAAAAATAAAAAGGTAATAAAGTTTGGTTACTCTAATTTAATTTTTTTGCACTGCTGAAATAGCAGTGGGGAGACGCTCCTCCACCTTTAATGGAGGAACCACCACTGTGTAGGCCAGGGTTCTCCAAAGTCGGTCCTGGAGGGTTGGATCTATGCCATATTTTTAGCATATCCCCATTTAGATGAATGTAGTTTTCTTAAAAACCTGCATGGCTGCGTCCTTCCAGGGACGACTTTGGAGAACCCTATAGGCAGTCAGGACTGCACATTTTAGTTCTTCAGTGCAATCAGTAGGCACTGCATGAGTTACCTCATGACTGTCTTGCCCCTACATCACGTGCAGTGAGCTGTCTGTGCTTGATGAATGCCACCTAGTCCATTATAATACCAACAATGAGCTCTGCAGATTATTATTGCTGTACATCTGCCAAGGTGTCAGTGCCATGTGTGGTCTCTTCAGCAGTCGTTGCTTTTTAAACAGCAGCACTGTGCATGCTGGGCTTCTTAAACACACCTTCACAGTGTCAAAACCAACAATGCAGGCCAAGTATTGCAACAGGATTTTGGCTAAAAAGGCAAGACTAGCTGAAGGTGTCAGATATACACTGGCATCTTTGCCAGAGGTACCTGGCAGAGGTCCAGCCATTGGCCTACATGACATGTGTGTCAGTTGATCGTGGCTTTGCCGACACTATGTTGCCCCACCAGCAGCACAGTTGCCAGTTCTCCAAGACACCCTCCTCGTGGTCTGCGAGTAAATGTCACGGAAGCAGTAATGCCCTTCCAGCAGCAGCCCCAATTGTAAAGCGCATTGAGGCTGCCCGTGACTGCCTGCAGCACATCAGGCTTCTCTGCGCTATCCTAACTCATCTAGATGAACATGGTGACTCTCTGTGCTCTCCTGTAAGCTTGAGTGATCACAACTCTCTGCCACCCCCCATATTCAGGTGCAAATGCCCAGTGTCACAGTACTGCACCCGGATGTGCCAGGATGTGATGGCGTACCAGGCACCACAACCCAGCACGCACTAGGCTCTCTCATGCATGCCAGTGCATGGTGAGCCACTCTGACTGCAAGCCACATACCAGCCACAGGTGTCCAGCACGTCAGATTTGTACAGTGGTGACATGGGAGTAGTTATAACTGGTGCAGCAAGCATAGCTGGCATTGGAGCAGCAGGCATAGCTGCCATTGGCGCAGCAGGCATAGCTGCCATTTCTGCAACAGGTGTAGCTACCATTGGTACAATGGGCAGAGCTACCATTGGTGCAGCAGGTGGAGCTACCATTGGCTCAGCGGGCATAGCTGCATTGGTTTAGCAGGGCGTAGCTGCCATTGGTTCAGCAGGTGTAGCTGTCATTGGTTCAGCAGGTGTAGCTGCCAGTGGTGCAGGCTGCCATTGGTGCAGCAGGCGGAGCTACTATTGGTGACAGCGGGGCCCGGAGCCCTGAGAGTCTCAGTTTACCCTGTAAATCGCTGTTTTTTACTATCCCAAAAGTAGTCAAAGGGGCCCTTTTCCTATGCTACCGCATGATCTGACATCCTTCATCTTCCCATAGGGGTAGTCTCTCCAGCCATCACACTCGCCTGTACTACAACACGATGACAAAGACTGACATTCGCTATATGGACTTCATCAGAATCCTGTAGCATCAGCCACTACACAGGAGCATCATATATATCAGACGTCCCTTATAAAGACTACCTATTACATCACATTTCAGTGCTCAGGGAAGAGAGGTGAGAAAGTCGTGCGACTAGGAGAAGTGTGTGCGGGCCTGCTGGGGAGAATGTTAGGCCTGGAAGAGAGTGACATCAACCGTACAGAAAGGTAACCACTATGCATCTGCAATGAGAGTCTGAAGGTGCTGCATAGGCTACCTGTCTGATATGAGAGTCTGATGTTCCAGCCTATACCTATGCTGTGCGTCTGCTATGAGAGTCAGAAGTTGCTGCCTATGCGACTGCTATAAGAGTCTGCAGGTCCTGTCTAGGCTATGCGTCTGCTGTGAGAGTCTGATGTTCCTGCCTATACCAATGTTATGCGTCTGCTATGAGAGTCTGAAGTTTGTGCTTATGCTATGCGTCTGCTATGAAAGTCAAAAGGTCCTGCCTATACTATGCATGTACTATAAGAGCCTGAAGTTCTAGCCTATTCAAAGCATCTGCTATGAGACTCTGAAGTTGCTGCCTATTCTATGCATCTGCTATGTGACTTTGAAGTTGCTGCCTATTCTATGCATCTGCTATGAGACTTTGAAGTTGCTGCCTATTCTATGCATCTGCTATGAGAGTCTGAAGTTGCTGCCTATTCTATGCATCTGCTATGAGAGTCTGAAGTTCCTGCCTATTCTATGCATCTGCTATGAGAGTCTGAAGTTCCTGCCTATGCCTATGCTATGCGTCTGCTATGAGAGTCTCAAGTTCCTGTATATACTATGCATCTGCTATGAGAGCCTGAAGTTCCGGCCTATGCTATGCATCTGCTATTAGCGTGTGAAGTTCCTGCCTATGTCTATACATTATACAAGTACAGGCTGCATACTGCTCGGTGCCAGAGTGCACCTCATATACCTCACTGGTGCTGAATGCCATAAATGCGGATGTGCAAGGAGAGGCATTGCTTTCTGCTCATCACTTGCGCCGCATGACAAGAAATCACTCATGAAATGAGTCATGAATCCTATAGATTATAATGGGATCCCTTTGTCTGAAGGATTTTCAGATTGAAAGAGGGAGACGGGTATACTGATTTAAATGGGATATCTTTGTGTTGCAATTAGCACTTTATGTAGATCATTTACTTTGAGTTGCAAATCTTTGACCTGCATGCTGGTATCATGTTATTTATTTCTTCAAGCTGGCATGCTGGATATATTAATGCAGCTACTAAAACCACAATTCTAAACTAAATGGAAGGAAGAAACCTGGTCCCATATTCTTCATCCGGAGCACATGTACTTCTGCAGGATTATCTTGGGTTACGGGTCTGCAGCTTTAGACTGCGGACTAAGCACATAAAAAGCTGACTTTTGTTTATATGCACCAAAGGGCACTGCGAAGATGTCACATAAAGTTAGGCAATCAATCCCAAAAAGCTGCTGTTCCGACATGACCCTCCAGTGCTGAGGTGTGGGGTTTTGCCAACAGTTGCCCTGTGGTTGAGATTGGAAATCAATATCTTTATGTCAATACTAACTACTCCTTGTATCATCCCGTACTAGAGGTGTGGAGAAAAAACGGCGGCTGTAAAGCCTGCTACTAGGTGGGAGTGAATTTGAGCACTTTCTTTCAGGGGACACATGCACACAGGATGTGCAGAGGAAAAAAGAGATCACCCAGAAAGAAAGAAAAATGTATATGCAACATTACACCATAGTATGGTGAGCCTATCATAACTAAATACAAAAAACACACTTTTAGTCTGATCCATGTGTATTAATTAGTTAGTGTAAGTTTTGCCTTATCTCTCTCTAACTTAAGTGAAGTGACATAGATCACACATCTAGGGGAAAGACATCCCTTAAGGATAAGACCCCTCACTCACCCGAAGGTGACATGCTTCATTATATGGGGCCTCCTTACCAGAATTGAAAACCTAGTCAACACTGGGAGCTGCTACTTCAAGTTTTTAAGGAAGGAGCTCAGAGATGTTTTTATCATAACGCCAAACAGAAATAATGGCTCCTGGAAAGTGTTGAATGACATAATGACAATGGCAACGATGAGCCAGGAGAAACAAAGCCGCCAGAAGGTTGCCCTGGCTCAGGTGGCAGAGAGAAGGTTGCCCTGGCTCAGGTGGCAGAGAGAAGGTTGCCCTGGCTCAGGTGGTAGAAAGAAGGTTGCCCTGGCTCAGGTGGTAGAGAGGAGGGTGCCCTGGCTCAGGTGGCAGAGAGAAGGTTGCCCTGGCTCAGGTGGTGGAAAGAAGGTTGCCCTGGTTCAGATGGTAGAGAGGAGGTTGCCCTGGTTCAGGTGGCAGAGAGAAGGTTGCCCTGGCTCAGGTGGCAGAGAAAAGGTTGCCCTGGCTCTTGTGGTGGAAAGAAGGTTGCCCTGGCTCAGATGGTAGAGAGGAGGTTGCCCTGTCTCAGGTGGTAGAGAGAATGGTGTCCTGGCTCAGGTGGTAGAGAGAAGGTTTCCCTGGCTCAGGTGGTAGAGAGAAGGGTGCCTTGGCTCAGGTGGTAGAAAGAAGGTTGCCCTGGCCCATGTGGTAGAAAGAATGTTGCCCTGGCTCAGGTGGTAGAGAGAAGGTCGCCCTGGCGCAAGTGGTAGAGAGAAGGTCGCCCTGGCTCAAGTGGTAGAGAGAAGGTTGCCCTGGCCCATGTGGTAGAAAGAATGTTGCCCTGGCTCAAGTGTTAGAGAGAAGGTTGCCCTGGCCCATGTGGTAGAAAGAATGTTGCCCTGGCTCAGGTGGTAGAGAGAAGGGTGCCTTGGCTCAGGTGGTAGAAAGAAGGTTGCCCTGGCTCAAGTGGTAGAGAGACGGTTGCCCTGGCCCATGTGGTAGAAAGAATGTTGCCCTGGCTCAACTGGTAGAGAGAAGGTTGCCCTGGCCCATGTGGTAGAAAGAATGTTGCCCTGGCTCAAGTGGTAGAGAGAAGGTTGCCCTGGACCATGTGGTAGAAAGAATGTTGCCCTGGCTCAAGTGGTAAAGAGAAGGTTGCCCTGGCTCAGGTAGTAGATTGAAGGTTGCCCTGGCCATGTGGTAGAAAGAATGTTGCCCTGGCCCAGGTGGTAGAGAGAAGGTTGCCCTGGCTCAGGTGGTAGAGAGAATGGTGTCCTGGCTCAGGTGGTAGAGAGAAGGTTTCCCTGGCTCAGGTGGTAGAGAGAAGGGTGCCTTGGCTCAGGTGGTAGAAAGAAGGTTGCCCTGGCCCATGTGGTGGAAAGAATGTTGCCCTGGCTCAGGTGGTAGAGAGAAGGTCGCCCTGGCGCAAGTGGTAGAGAGAAGGTCGCCCTGGCTCAAGTGGTAGAGAGAAGGTTGCCCTGGCCCATGTGGTAGAAAGAATGGTGCCCTGGCTCAAGTGTTAGAGAGAAGGTTGCCCTGGCCCATGTGGTAGAAAGAATGTTGCCCTGGCTCAACTGGTAGAGAGAAGGTTGCCCTGGCCCATGTGGTAGAAAGAATGTTGCCCTGGCTCAAGTGGTAGAGAGAAGGTTGCCCTGGCCCATGTGGTAGAAAGAATGTTGCCCTGGCTCAAGTGGTAAAGAGAAGGTTGCCCTGGCTCAGGTAGTAGATTGAAGGTTGCCCTGGCCATGTGGTAGAAAGAATGTTGCCCTGGCTCAGGTGGTAGAGAGAAGGGTGCCTTGGCTCAGGTGGTAGAAAGAAGGTTGCCATGGCTCAAGTGGTAGAGAGAAGGTTGCCCTGGCCCATGTGGTAGAAAGAATGTTGCCCTGGCTCAAGTGGTAGAGAGAAGGTTGCCCTGGCCCATGTGGTAGAAAGAATGTTGCCCTGGCTCAAGTGGTAGAGAGAAGGTCGCCTTGGCTCAGGTAGTAGATTGAAGGTTGCCCTGGCTCAGGTAGTAGATTGAAGGTTGCACAGACTCGTGAGGTTGGGTCAAAGGATGGAGAGTCCTATGGCTTGAGGAAGAGAAGCCCTGGCACATGGTAGCGAAGGACGGTAGTACCATATGTCATTGTATGAAAGGAGGCGTGCCCTGGTCTGTCAGTGAGTCCTGGCCAAGGGTGAGAGAGGTGTTCTGGTTCATGGAGGCAGAGATGCCCTGGATTGTGTGAGGAAGGCATTCTGAGGGACACCCAAGTTGAATATGGTAGTTACCAGTATGCATCTGTTCTTGGCATGTAGGGCTGCTGACATTCATATCTGTAGCATAGATCGCCGCCTAGTGTTGGGTCCGGATGATTGCATATTGTTGTCCTGGAAGAGTCTTCGAAGTATCACGAGATAGGTGGCACCTCCCCTGGACTACAGTGCGCATGGGCATCGACTCCATCCCCAGATTGTTTTTAGCCATTGTGGCGAAGATGGAGTGTAACAGTGTGAGCGATGGCCATGCTAAGAGTAAGTGTAAAGTCTGCAGCCGCTACAGGAGGAGGAGGAGGAGGAGGAGGAGGAGGGTGGGCGATATGAATGTCAGCAGCCCTACATGCCAAGAACAGATGCATACTGGTAAGTAGCATATTCAGTTCGAGGCATGTGGGCTGCTGAATTCATATCTGTAGCATAGAATATATAGCAGTCCCTCCATTAGCGGCGGCCGCCTGTGCCAGCTGCAGACGTTTGAAAAAGTGTCTTAAGAACAGCCTGCCCTACAGCTGCTTGCTGCTTGGCGTGCACATCTACACAGTAGTGTTTAGTAAATGTGTGTGGGGTAGACCATGTGGCTGCTCTACAAATGTCTTCCAAAGGGATATTTCCGAGGAAAGCCATGGAGGCCCCAACTTACGGGTGGAGTGGGCTCTAGGGGGGACCGTTAAAGTGCGCTTAGCCTTCTGATACCAAATTTGAATACACTTAACGATCCACCTGGCTACACCTGCTTTGGAAATGGGGTTGCCTTTGTGTTGGGCAGAAAAGGCAACAAAGAGTTGTTCCGTCTTCCTAAAATCTTTGGTCCTATCAATGTAGTACATCAAAGCTCGTTTGACGTCCAGAGTGTGGAGCATTGTTTCAGCCACCGTCTCTGGATTTTGGAAGAACACGGGCAGTTCAATAGTTTGATTGACATGGAACTGTGAAACCACCTTAGGAAGAAATTTAGGGTTAGTGCGCAGCACCACCCGGTTGGA
Source organism: Lissotriton helveticus (assembly GCF_964261635.1). Classification (NCBI taxonomy): domain Eukaryota; kingdom Metazoa; phylum Chordata; class Amphibia; order Caudata; family Salamandridae; genus Lissotriton; species Lissotriton helveticus. The sequence goes on along the minus strand of NC_136058.1, from coordinate 272,654,827 downwards.
GTGAATCTGTATGAAAGGTTCTTGTACCGTGAGCGCCTGGAGCTCACTAACACGTCGCAGTGACGTAATGGCTATTAGGAAAGCTACCTTCCATGTCAGGAATTGAATCTCGCATGAGTGTAGAGGCTCAAAAGGTGGACCCATCAGTCGGGTGAGTACCACATTAAGATTCCACACAGGAGCAGGAGGGGTCCTGGGAGGAATGACTCGCTTGAGCCCTTCTAGAAAAGCTTTAATGGCAGGCACTCGGAAAAGGGAGCGACGCTGCCGGTTTTGGAGATAAGCTGCAATGGCGGATAAATGTATCCGAATGGAAGCATATGCCAGATTGCATTTGTAAAGATGCAACAGATAACAAATGATGTCGTGCGTGGACGCGTCAAGCGGGTCAATGTTGTGGTCCACGCAATAAATGACAAACCGCTTCCATTTTGCTGCGTAGCATGCTCTGGTGGTGGGTTTTCTAGCCTCCCGTATGATATCCATGCAGTCAGGAGGCAAGTTGAGGTAGCCAAACTCTAAGACCTCAGGAGCCAGATCGCCAGGTTGAGCTGTTGCGGATCTGGGTGCTGAATGTCGCCATGGCTCTGCGTCAAAAGTCTGGGTATGAGGTGCAGCCTTTGATGCGGTACCACGGAAAGTTCGAGAAACGTGGTGTACCATGGTTGGCGGGCCCACGTTGGAGCAACCAGGATGAGCGTCATCGAGTGTTGCCTTAGCTTTCGTACCACCAGCGGTATTAGAGGTGCTGGGGGAAAAGCGTACGCAAATTTGCCTGACCAGTTCATCCATATCGCATTGTCCTGCGACTGTGGGTGCGGGAACCTGGCGGCAAAGCTTTGGCATTTGGCGTTTTCCCTTGTGGCGAACAGGTCTATCTCTGGATGACCCCACTGCTGGAAGTACGGGTGGAGTACCGATGGATGTATCTCCCACTCGTGCATTTGGTGGCTGTACCTGCTGAGCAGATCCGCCATCTGATTGTCCTTGCCTCGGAGGTGTTCCGCCATGAGGAAGATGTTCCTCTGAATGGCCCACTTCCACATGCTCTGAGCTAGATGAGACAACTGTGGAGAGTGTGTACCTCCCTGCTTCTGAATGTAGTACAAGGCCGTCATGTTGTCCGTCCGGATCAACACGACTTTGTTGCACAGATGTACCTTGAATGCCTTCATCGCCATGAAGATTGCCATCAGCTCTAGGTGGTTGATATGCATCTTCTTTTGCTGCGTTGTCCATAGTCCCTGCACAGTGTAGTGGAGCACATGAGCTCCCCAACCCTGCAGAGAAGCGTCCGCGGTTAGGATGATCTGTGGAACAGGCTCCTGGAACGGTCGGCCCTTGCAAAGGTTGTATGGATTCCACCAATGCAGAGAGTTGTATGCCCGACCGGTCACCAACACTAGGTCGTTCAACTGTCCGTGACCCTGATTCCACTGACGCGCTAAGCATTCTTGAAGCGGACGCATATGCAGTCTCGCGTGCGGGACTATGAAGATGCAGGAGGCCATCATGCCTATCAACTGCATGAACACTCGTGCTGGAAGCGAGTGTTGCGGTCTGAATTTTTGGATCAGCGACTGAATGCTGTTGATCCTCACAGAACTTGGCAGAGCTGTGGCTGCCAGAGTATCTATCGTCGCGCCCAGATACTGCCGCACATGGGCTGGCTGAAGGTGCGACTTTGGATAATTTAGCGAGAAACCCAGATTGTGAAGAAGGTGAATGGTGTGGGACATGTTGGCAGCGCACTGCTGGGCCGACTTTGCTTGGACAAGCCAGTCGTCCAGATAAGGGTAGACGGGAACGTTGTGTCTCCTGAGGTGCGCAGCCACTGTCACCAGGCATTTTGTGAACACCCTGGGCGGCATTTTGTGAACACCCTGGGCGCTGTGGTCACTCCGAAAGGGAGGACCTTGAATTGGTAATGCTGATTCTGAATGGTGAATCTGAGGTATTTTCTGTGTGACGGATGTAGTGGAATGTGAAAATATGCATCTTTTAGATCTAATGTTGCGAGGAAATCCCCTTGATTGAGCAACGGAAGAACCTGTTGCAGTGTGAGCATATGAAAGTGTTCTGAGAGAATGTACTGGTTCAGGGGCCTGAGGTCCAGTATGGGTCGCAGGGACCCGTCTTTCTTTGGGAACAAGAAGTACAGGGAGTACACTACCGAGCCTCTTTGTTCCACTGGCACGAGCTCGATTGCCCCTTTTTGCAGCATGACGAGTACCTCTTGCTGCAATAAGTGCAAATGCTCTGTGGACATAGGACGGTGTTTTGGGGGTATGTTGGGTGGAGTGGATGTTAACTCCAGACAATAACCGTACTGGATAAGTTTTCTGACCCACCTGTCCGTGGTGATGGATTTCCAGACTGGCAAGAACTGTTGGACTCTCCCCCCGACAGGCGTGGTATGGTCGGGGGGCAGTGACAAGGCGTCACTGTTTGTTGGTGGCGGAGGACCGGGAGTTGTTGTTTCCACGACCTCTGCCCTTGGTGCTGTTGCCGCGATAGCCGCCTCTACTCTGCTTGTTGTAAGAGGTTTGTGCACCACCTTTCGTGTACTGTGTTTGCTGGGACATCTGGCCTCTGGAAACACCTCTATTGCCTGAGCGATGAAAAGTACTACCCCTGAACTGCTGTGACTGGAGAGCCCCCATGGACTTGGCAGTCTCTGTGTCTTTCTTTATTTTTTCCAGGGTGGTATCCACCTCAGGTCCAAATAAGTGATCAGGGTTCACAGGCTGATTGAGGATGGTGGTTTGTATTTCTGGTTCGAATCCGGAGATTCTGAGCCAGGCCTGACGTCTCAACATTACACTTGTGTTAATGGCCCTGGCCGCGGTGTCCGCTGCGTCCAGAGCACACTTAATAGAAGCATTTGAGATGAGCTTCCCTTCCTGAATGAGCATCTCCGCTGCCTCCTTATACTCATCTGGCAAGTGTCGTAACAGGGTCTCAAGTGTATCATAGTGTGCCCTGTCATATCTGGCCAAGAGCGCCTGAGTATTTGAAATACGCCAGATATTGGCCGCTTGAGCTGCCACCCTCTTCCCTGACGCCTCAAGCACTTTAGATTCCTTGTCAGGGGGAGGAGCATCACCAGTAGTTTGTGAATTAGCCCTCTTCCGGGCATTTGAAACAACTAGAGAGTCCAACGGCAACTGGCCCTTGATGTAGGTAGGGTCGCCAGGTGCCGGCCTATACTTTTTTTCAATTCTGGGGTTAATAACCCTGGCACGTGTGGGTTCTTTAAAAATGTCTGCAGCATGTTTCAGAACCCCCTTCAACATTGGCAGAGTCTTGACAGTTTTTTCAGAAGTGGAAAAGGTATCAAACAGAAAATCCACTTCAACAGGGTCAGCATGCAGCTGGACGTCGTGATTTTTAGCTGCCCTCTCAATTAGAGCATTAAATGCCGCAGAATCCTCAGTAGGCGAGGTCTTTACAGTATATACTTAAGTGTCCGGGGCAGTTTGCGGATCCCCTGGGTCTCCAGCATCTGCCCATGAGTCATGGTGATCTTCAGGATCAGTGTCAGCAGGGAAGTTGTACTCATCATCCTCCCCTTCTCCAGCCTCCACATCAGAGTAAGTGGGTGAGGGTGGAGCAGTGTCCTGAGGCCGTGGATAAATAGGTTCAATTAGAACTGGGGAATCCGTAGAAGCCTTTTTCCTCTTCAAAGGAATGGTGTAGGACTCCATAGGCTGTGCCGGTGTGATCTTTCGCTTGTAGATGGAAAGTTTACCGGCGTCGGCTTTGATAAATTGCTCCGACTGCTCCTCCATCAGAGGTTGTCGATGTTTAGTGCCTACAACTGCAGGGGTTGGCTTCGGCCCCGTGGACACCTTCTTAGGCACGACGTTGACCGTCTTGGGTGCGAACGCCTTCGGCGCCACCTTCGGCGGCAGCGTGAACTGGATCGGCGCCGTTGACTTTGCCGGTTTGGCAGCGGGCTTCGGGGTGGAAGTGTCCTTCGGATCGACTGCGGAAGCCTTGTCCCTGATGCGTTGCAACGAGTCCGACACCTGCTTTGTGAAGGATGCGGACGGTTTCATCGACCCTACAGGTGTTCTCAATCCACCAGCCTGTGCAGACTCGAGGGCGACAGTACTTTTGGCCTTTTCCGGCCGACGTGCAGGATCGACAGCTTTTGGAGCTTCAAGTCCTTTGTCGGTGTCGACGGCCTTTGGCGCCGACGGCTTCGGGTCGGCGGCCTTGACAACCTTCTTCGGTGCCCCAGTCTTCGGCTCGACGCCCTTGAGCGACTTCGGCTCGATGCCCTTGAGCGACTTCGGTTCGACGCTCTTGAGCGACTTCACCGTATCGACCACCTTCTTCGGCTTCGGCGGGCCCGACATGTCTGAAGACGTGAAGGCGACCAAAGCGACAGGCGTCTTCTGTGTCGACGGCGTTTCCATAACTTTCGGTTTTGTCGAGACGAAGCTTTCACTTTTGGTTTCGATTTCACCAACGGCGGCTCCGTAGGAGGGTCCGTAGTCGGGCCCGTAGGCGAGACCGTGGATCCAGGTGTAAGATCTTGGGTAAGGCCATGTGGCGATCCCTCGACCTGAGCCTTAGTGATCGTTCGGACGGGGCATAGCTCTTCCCCTGAGCTATCTTCCATGGCCCCATAGGCCTCATCGTCGCCTCCTACCTCGTCGACGACATCTTCTGTATCGAGCATTTCGACGTCTGCGTCGTAGTCGGAGTCGATCTCCGCCGCTGGAGTTGAAATCGGCTCCTGATCTTCCTGCTCGTCTGCATCTTCTCCCTCGAAAATGTTCACCGGGTCAGGGGCCGTCTGCTGGGCCTCCTGGCGCGCCACACGCCAAAGTCGAATCGTCTTCTTGGAGCGAAAACGGGAACAAGCCATACAGTTGGCTTCATAGTGATCCGGCGACAGGCACTTGTTGCACACCGGGTGGACGTCGATGTGGGGATACTTGGAGTTGCACACGGGGCACCGCTTGAACGGGCTCCGTTCCATGATGTGTCGTCGAAGTCTTGCTGCGTTGACTGGGCCTCGAGCACCGAAGAGCCACGCGGCTCCTCCGGATGTCCGACTCGGGAACCGAGCCGGAACAGAGCTGGGCACCGAACGCAAAACAATACCGACGATAAAGGAAAAGGCCTTCGGGCCTAAAGAAAAGTTTCTATCGTTTCCGATCTTGAGTGATCAAATATGCATCCGAACCCAATGGCGGAAAAAAACAATCTGGGGATGGAGTCGATGCCCATGCGCACTGTAGTCCAGGGGAGGAGCCACCTATCTCGTGATAGTCAAGTCAAGTCAAGTCATAAAATTTGTATAGCGCACTACATACCCAGAGGGTTTCAAGGCGCTTAGGAAGGGGAGGAGGATTATTTGTCAAATATCCACGTTTTAAGCTGCTTTCTGAACGCTAGGTGGTTCTGGGTGAGGCGAAGGTAAGCGGGGAGTGAGTTCCATGTTTTAGCAGCCAGAAATGAAAAGGATCTGCCTCCCATGGTGGTCTTGTTGATGCGAGGTACAGTGGCGAAGGCTTGGCTGGAAGAACGTAGTTGGCGGGAGGGGGTGTAGAAGGACAGTCGAGAGTTGAGGCAATCTGGTCCGATGTCGTAGAGTGATTTGTGTGCGTGGGTAAGCAGTCGGAAAGTGATCCTCTTATTGACGGGTAGCCAGTGGAGGTCTTTAAGGTGACCAGAGATGTGTTCGTTGAGTGGGATGTCTAATATGAGCCTGGCTGAGGCGTTTTGGATTCGTTGGAGTTTCTTCTGGAGTTTAGCGGTGGTACCTGCGTAGAGGGTGTTTCCGTAGTCCAGTCGGCTCGTGACCAGAGCGTGGGTGACTGTTTTCCTTGTTTCGGAGGGGATCCAGCAAAATGTTTTTCTGAGCATGCGAAGAATGTTGAAGCAGGAAGAGGATACGGCGCTGACTTGTCTGTTCATTGAGAGTGAAGAATCCAGGATGACGCCAAGGTTCCGTGCGTGGTCTGTCGGGATGGGTGCTTTTCCGAGGGCTTCCGGCCACCAGGAGTCGTCCTTCCAGGAGTCGTGATACTTCGAAGACTCTTCCAGGACTACAATGTGCAATCATCCGGACCCAACACTAGGCGGCGATCTATGCTACAGATATGAATTCAGCACCCCACATGCCTCGAATGTCAATCCTTCCACCCGCAAGGACACATCCAGTGGAGCTGCAGGGCTGGACCCTCTATGGTGGAGCTCAGACTAACTCTGAAAACAACATGTTGTTGCTTTAGATCAGGTATGGTCAGCATCCTACCAGCCATCCACCACAATGTGAAAAGTATATCAATATTAACCCTACATGTTACTCCTATGTCATGCTGTTAAATAACATACACCAATGCTTTGTTCTTCAACGATTGACATCATGTTGGTTTAAGTAAACCACATACTGCTGCTAATGCCCTATGCGGTGACAAGAATGCCCTATTGTTCATGTGTGATTAAAATGCTTTTCAGTTGCAATAATAAAATAATAATAGTAATTAAGGAGCGCAAGGGAGAACATGACTTGTGAGAAAGGTGTTTTAGGACACTTTGGAGAGTGGACTGGGCACCGTGAAGCACATGACAGAAAGGTGTGTTTCATGTGGCAGGAAAACCTGCCATGGTCTGGGAAGAAGTAGTAATGGCTGAGGCTCAAGGGGAAAGAGGGAAGATGTTCTTGTGCACGGAAATGACTGACCTGTGGGAGAGGAAGGCTTAAAAACAAGAAGGCAAAAGCTCCTAATAGAATCACTGGAGTGCAAAGCCTGCTTTTGCTAGAATGAGTCTCAGGCAGTACTTAATTTGAGCCGGTGGTGGCAGGTGGGGGCCACTGGCACTCATTTTTTGGGGGCGTGCACATATTTTTCGTCATAAGACTTTGATCCAGGGAAAGACACAGAAAAAAGAGAAAAGGAGAAAAGGAGAAAAGGAGGAGGTAAAGAATGACAAAAAAAAGCAGGGGTGAAAAAAGAACCTGAGAGAGTGAAATAAAGAGGCAATGAGTGTCTGGTGGTGGATGAATGAGGCATGAGGTGGAATCAAGACTTTGCAGTCTTGGTATTCTGCACCCCGGCATTTGATAGTGCCGGAAGTGGACTGCTCAGCCACTACTCAGCAAAACTCTGGGGACCGGCACCAGGGCTTTAAGTGGGATGAAAAAACAGTGGGGTCTCTCAAAGGTGCGTGGCTGATGTAATTAAGGGCGTGGCTTAGAAATGCTGCCCGACTGGTATTTTGCTGTTTCTGTCATTGCATCCAGATATATTATACAACAAGTAAGATTGTACCTACAATAAGCCAGAACTATTGGAACTATTGGCGATGCCAATGGTTGTTAGTTGCATAAGATAAATAAGCAGCAACTATGGCTTTGTTAAATATCATTAAAAAAATGCGTCAGTTCTGAAATGATGAGACTGAAAGACCTACAACTAGTCTCTTTTAAGCTACATCAAAGGCAGTGAAGGGTGGTTCTGCTGCTGAGTTGCTTATTTTTTTAACCCCCCAAGGGCGAGCGCAAAAATGGAGAGCCGGTAGGGACCCGCCTCAGCACCTGCTTTTAAGAACTGCAGGTGCTAAGCACCGGCAGGATCTGTCCCACTTAAAGCCCTGCCCAGCACAAATTATTTTACAAATTAAGCACAGGGCTCAGGCTATGCAAAGATGAAAGTATCAGGGGAGAGATCGGGCGAGGCTCATGGGACATTAGTACAGTGGCGGTAGCCTCTGACTGAGGGTGGTGTGACGGGGGTTGGAGGTGGTGGAGTGGGGGTAGTGGGTGAAATAAATAAATAAATAAATAAATGTACCTTCTTCGCCGCTGCAGCCGTATGCCTCTCCTGCCACCGCACGCCTCTTCTCTGTCTGCTGGCAGCACCGGAAGCACCCAGGCTTCTGGACTCTCCCAGCCAATCACGACGCTGTCTGAGCAGCGTCGTGATTGGTCTGAGCGGTCTATTTGGCCACTCAGGCAGTGCCTGGGGAGGCTGGGCATGTTCTCCATGGGGCTGTGCAACTCAGCTAAATGGAGAACATGCTGTGTGCGCAAGACGATTTGGCTGGCCCTAAAGGGCTGATCGAGCCGTGACGCGCAAGTAGTGAGGGAGTGCAAACCGCTCCTTCTCCCTCTGCGGCGAGCCAGCCCGCCTCACCCCACCTGGCTGGAGCAAAGAAAAATAAAATGATAATAACTTCTTGTTATCCACTTAACCGCGGCGGGAATTCCGCCACGGTTTAGTTGAGTGGGCGGGGCCGCGTCGGCCATCGGACTTGGGCAGCACTTTGAAGGTAGTGCGCGTGACGGCCGCTGGTCGACAGAAGCGCGCAAGGGGTTATTATCATTTTCTTTTTCTTTTGCACTGTTCAAGAAACAGTGGGGCAGCACTCCTCCGCCTTAGCGGAGGAGCCACCACTGCATTAGTCCAAAGCATAAGGGAGGCTCTGCACGTGGGAGAGAATGGGCCAGGCTTATGGAAGAGAAACGCTAGAATAAGTGTGAGAAAGAGAAGGCTTCATGGTAGAGCAAGGCCAAGTTTCCTGGACGATGCTGAGCTGGTTAAACATAGAAAGCTTCCTGAGTTCAGGTATAAGTAGTGTCTGGTGAGCATGAAGCTCCAGAGCATAGGAAGCGGCAGGGTTTGTCGAAGACTAGAAGAGGGCGCCTACAACGTGGGGCATCAGTGCAGTGCTCAGGAGGTTCAGTGGAGCCCTCTCTGCTCTGCAGAACGAGGGCACCCACTCCATGAATCACAGAATCACATTCTATTAAAAGTGGCTTTGCCTTCCCAGCATCCCTCATACCGGAAGCCTGGGAGCATTTCACAATCTGGCTGTGGAAAGACCAGTGGGTGGAAACAGCCACTTGGGTCCTCTGATTTGGCAGCAGCAACCAACACATTCACTTTCTGGCCAACTCCCTCTTCTCCCTGGGTCTCCAGAGCTGGAGAGACTACTACAGTAGCATTGATGAGCTAGGGACTGCGGGAGATGTGTGGTAGTGTTGGGCCACGCTGCATTGATCACCCCCTTCTGAACTTCCATCACTTTGGGAAGTGTTATGACTGTAGTGTAGCCTGAGGCCTGAAGCGAGGCCATCTGGAGTGGTGCTGAGGTGTCAGAAATGATCAACAGAGGTGCTAAAAAGTTAGTCTGACGTCGTAACATGAACAGCCCTTCCTGGTCCCGAAGCCCAGAGGCTGGTAGAACGCGCCGAAACGCTTTACGCGTCTGCTAGTCATGCCATCTGCCATGTCCTCTGTGTGACATAGCTAGAAGAAATGGGGCAGCAGCAGTAAAAGGATGGGAGGAGGGAGTGAGAGAAGAGCCCACACCAGGAGTACAGTAAGAAGACAGAAAATGCAGCAAATAGGCATGGCGAAGGTTGAGATCCCCATGAGAGCCAGGCTCTGAAACGGGGCGAAACACATTGACAAGCCTATTAAAAAGGTTCTTGATAGATCTGAACCTCTCACTGGCAGAATCCCAGCTATCCCTCGTGGCTGAACCTAATATTTGCAAGGAAAACTTTGAACTCCCTTTCCATAAAAAAAAAAACAAGCATTGGCTGTTATTGTTTTTGCCAAACGTCATTGTTGTGGAAGCTAGTGTACCCACATTAATATAAAAGCAGCAATATTTTTTCAAAGCACACATTGCCATAGTAGCCCCGTGCTTCGATTCTGTGTGGATGTATTCCTTGGGAAAGGGCAGAATCCTGTCAGAGTGAAGTTGGCCAATGGCTGAAATGGGCAAACCACTGCCCCATGTTGCATGGTGTAGTGAGCAGAATCAAGATGTGAAAGTCACAACAACAAACCAATGGCTGAAGAGGGCTGGCTAAAAGTACAGATAACTGAGATGATATATATATTTCCATATGTTGCCCTGCATCGAGGACGCACTCCGCAGAAGCCGCTTTTATATTTTCAATGCATGCTGGTCCTTGTGGTCAAATCTAAAATTAATTTTTACCTTCCAAAAGGGTTGGCCCAAGAAGAAGGAGCAGGAGGCTCTGAAACGCGTTGGCAAGTGAAAGTTTTGGATTGAAATGCCAGTTTCATGAAAATAAAGGTTTTGGAAAAGCGGCTTCTGCGGAGTGCGTCCTCGATGCAGGGCAACATATGGAAATATATATATATATATATTTCAACAAAAAGTGCCCAGAGGTAAAGCCGCACTCCATCACAGGTAAGTGTACCACACTATTTATTGAAATCAACATGTGCCTCCCCGTCCTGCATTGAGTCTCTTGGTCCGACGCGTTTTAAAAGCATTGAGGCTTTCTCATCAGGGACCGTGACAGGATTCGACTGCTTGCTGACACATCTTAACCCTTCTTGCTTGCTCCGGTGTCCAATTGGCTTCAGATACGCCAAATTTGAATTTCTTCCTTGTGCAAAGGCCGCTGGGACATGTAGTCATTTGCATATGTTTTTACCCTTCGTTGGGTCCGAATTCTGGCACCAATTTAAGAGATAAATTCTTGCCCTCCATTAGGCTCCAGGGCGGGATTCAATGCAGGACGGGGAGGCACATGTTGATTTCAATAAATAGTGTGGTACACTTACCTGTGATAGAGTGCGGCTTTACCTCTGGGCACTTTTTGTTGAAATACATATCGCGGCGGTTCCAGGCCGCGGAAGCAACGCACCCCCTGAAAAGCATTGAAGATTCTGCACGACCGGACAATTCCGGTTTTGCGAAGGCATGGCAGGACTTTAATTGAACATGTGAAATCCCGCCCTGAAGCCTAATGGAGGGCAAGAATTTATCTCTTAAATTGGTGCCAGAATTCGGACCCAACGAAGGGTAAAAACATATGCAAATGACTACATGTCCCAGCGGCCTTTGCACAAGGAAGAAATTCAAATTTGGCGTGTCTGAAGCCAATTGGACACCGGAGCAAGCAAGAAGGGTTAAGATGTGTCAGCAAGCAGTCGAATCCTGTCACGGTCCCTGATGAGAAAGCCTCAATGCTTTTGAAACGCGTTGGACCAAGAGACTCAATGCAGGACGGGGAGGCACATGTTGATTTCAATAAATATTGTGGTACACTTACCTGTGATGGAGTGCGGCTTTACCTCTGGGCACTTTTTGTTGAAATATATATATATATATATATATATATATACACACACATATATATATATATATATATATATATATATATATCTACTATAACATTACTCGTGAGTGTAAAAATAATCATCCGGCACTCCAGGTAAAGTTTACAGACACTTTTGTGCTTTTACTTCAGCGAGGATAACATATATATATATATATATATATATATATATATTTCAGCAATCTCAAAAGCACGGCAAGATCTAAAAAAACGAGAGATGTGACTGAACTTGTACTAAAGTATTGAGTCAATCTCTGAACACTAATATAAAACCCATTCTCGACAGAGGTCAGAACGGTTCAAATGCTGACCAGGTAATATTCATGGCACTGAAATATGCTAGACACCTTAGGCAGACAAGAGCTTTCTATTCCTGACTCCAGCCTCGCCTTGTACCAGCCATGGCAGTGCAAACCCCACTATTTTAGACCATTTAAGAAATACTTCCAGCTGGCCCCACCACAGTGCCAAACTCCACTCCAGCTGGTCCTACGGCTGTGCCAACTTCCATTCCAGCTGGTACGACCGAGGTACCAAACTCAACTACAGCTGGCCCTTCGGCTGTGCCAACCTCCACTCCAGCTGGTCCTACCGAGGTACCAAACTCCACTTCAGCTGGTCCTACAGCTGCGCCAACCTCCATTCCAACTGGTCCTACCGAGGTACCAAACTCCACTCCAGCTGGCCCTACGGCTGTGCCAACCTCCATTCCAGCTGGTCCTACCAAGGTAACAAACTCCACTCCAGCTGGTCTAACGCTGCGCCAACCTTCATTCCAGCTAGTCCTACCAAGGTACCAATCTCAACTCCAGGTGGCCCTACGGCTGTGCCAACCTCCATTCCAGCTGGTCCTACCGAGGTACCAAACTCCACTCCAGCTGGTCCTACAGCTGTGCCAACCTCCATTCCAGCTGGTCCTACAGAGGTACCAAACTCCACTCCAGCTGGTCCTACAGCTGTGCCAACCTCCATTCCAGCTGGTGCTACCGAGGTACCAAACTCAACTCCAGCTGGCCCTACGGCTGTGCCAACCTCCATTCCAGCTGGTCCTACAGAGGTACCAAACTCCACTCCAGCTGGCCCTACGGCTGTGCCAACCTCCATTCCAGCTGGTCCTACCGAGGTACCAAACTCCACTCCAGCTGGTCCCACGGCTGCGCCAACCTCCATTCCAGCTGGTCCTACCGAGGAACCAAACTCTATTCCAGCTGGCCCTACGCTGTGCCAACCATCACTCCAGCTGGTCCTACCATGGTACCAAACTCCACTCCAGCGGGCGCTACGGCGGTGCCAACCTCCATTACAGCTGGTCCTACCGTGGTACCAAACTCCATTCCAGCTGGTCCTACCGTGGTACCAAACTCCATTCCAGCTGGTCCTATGGCCGTGCCAACCTCCACTCCAGCTCGACCTACCACAGTGCCAACCTCCACTTCTACCCCAACCAATCACTTATGGACCTGGCAAAAATAGCTTTTCGTTGAGATCTGTTGGATGAGTTTCTGGTGGCACCAGGAACCTGTTAAGTGTTATATGAAAGATGGTTATAGCCGCTTGTGGCAAGGGATGGGGAATCCTGCATGTCTCTAAAGGCAGTTGCTCTGGTCCTACTGGAAGTAGAGATCAGGAATGTGAAAGTCATGCTGGATTGATCAGATTTAGACAGCGTCTCTGAATTGCTTTGAAATTTGGAGGTACGCTGGGAACAGAAAGAGGTGGTTGACTCTGAAGACATGGGGCATCTTCCAAAATCATTTAAAAAATACATCCTCTCCTAGTGATCCTGGTCTCCTGCACATCCATGAAGCAATAAGGCACATCTGTGAATGTGTTTGCAAAGGGCTGTGCTGGTGAAAACATCTATTAGGCAAATTCCACTGTGCCAGAAAGATTCAGGGGAGGGCTTCTTTTTAATGTTCGCATTCACGACTCCGGTGCCTGGCACTAATATTGAAACATGTTCTTTTACAGCGTGACACAAGTCAAGCAGCAAGGAAGAGCTGAATACACAATTTAAGAGTAGGGTATGATTTAAGGTTGTGTACTTTAAAAGGGAAAGAGGAGAGAGGTCTCGTTGTTGGATCCTGAGACCCGAGTTCAAGTGTATCCTAAATAAATATTTTTTTAATCCCCTTTCAGAAGATCTAAGGAGTAGTCTCTGGCTCTGGAGCACATGCAGAACCAGTAAAGTTTAACACATGCAAGCACATTTTAAGTAAATAATTTCCATGATGCACTTCCCACCTGAGCCCAATAAAAATGTGGAAATAGGACACTGTTCTATGTATTAAAACATGAAAATTCCTACTGCTTAGGTGGTCCTAACTTTTGAAACCATGGTGAAGTTCTTTTGCTGCAGTTTCTGAGAGGCTATATTTCTATGAGACTAGCAGACTATTTTGGATCATCAAAAATGCCTTGTCTGCTTCCATGATCTCCAGTCTGTGATAGCGTCTCTGCTGTGCTTTGCTGTGGATGTAGTTTTAGGGCCTGCACTATGCTCTCTTTGAATGTCGACTTAAGAACGGGTGTATGAGCATGTGATTTATATTATTAATGTGTAACGATGGTCATGCATATTTTTCTTTTTATGCCTTTAGGAAGGATGTAGATTCTAAGGTTGTACCTCATATTCCTATTTTCCTTATCCTCTTCAACATCTCAGTTTGTCCTATTTCTGTAATAATTTTGACATTGATTGCTTATTCTATGTTCATCTCTTGGACTTCCCTCTCCGTGATCAAAAATGCTTTCAAATAGTTAGTTATCACAATTGTGTTTCCACTCCTTATAAATACAAGGACTGTCATTTACAATACAGGTTGGAACTAGTAGGTATTAACAGTGAATGGATCTTGCTTATCTCGAAGTAAAAGCAACTGGTTTAATAGAACATAAGGGAAATCAGTGTGATGAAATTTGTTTTAAAACAGTTAAAATGAATAACTAGAATAAATCTCTCCACCTATATAACTAAAGACCAGCTTCTAATGTGCAGGCTGAATATTGAATACTTATCAAACAAGATGGTTGCCATTTATATAGGTTGCTAATTAAGTTTAATAAGTACAAGATGGATGCCATTTTCGTTAACTTTTTATCAAGTCTTTACTTCACAGTTCTGTTACATAAAATGTTCTTGAGACTGGCATGCTTGTCCTGTGTTCTGTATTGGTTTTACTTTGCTGGATAATGTGCTTTGATGGGTCTGCTCCACAAATTCTGCGGATGGAAACAAAGAGGGCTTTTAGCGGCAGATGAATCCCTGCACTTGTCACAGCCCCGGGAAGCTCCTCTCTCACATCCCTTGTAATCTATTGGGACAGCTTCATGTAAAACACTGAAGTGATGGCTGACACTGCGAGCTCTTATGGCTGTGGAGCTTGCTAGTCTCCACACAGACTGCAAAGCTTCCCCTTACTACACCTGCCACAATCTACACCCACCCTCCCTAGACTGCAGAACCGGTCTCCACCTCCTGACGGTCAGCCATGACATCTCTCGACAAAGAGGGGACCTCATGAGGTTCTCCAGACTGCAGTGCTTGCATCCTAGTACCATGCTAGGTACTTAATGCTGTATTACCCCTAATCCCAGCAAGAATGGCTGAATCGCAACCTCCATCGCTGGTGCCTGGGTGCAGCATCATCCCTTTGTAGCACTGGCGGAATCCAGAAGGTTGACAACATCACAGATAACAAATAACCAAAAACACCTCACCTCAAACAAACCAACAAGAATGAACGAAGGAAGATCTGTTCTGGCCAAGCCAATAGCTAGTGATCCATCCCTGCAACCTCACGTAGTCCCACAACCTCCAACCCAAGTGCCTCCTGAGCTCGGTGCAGCTCCTCCAGCTGCTGCAAAAAGGTGGCTTACGAGGCAACTGTTTTAGCATGAAAACCTCAAGAGACAACCCTCACAGGCTTTATCCCACACAGGACATCTCCACCACAGGGTGCTGTGAGCATCTTCTGCCTCTATCATTAAAGGGAACAGCGGTGACATCCACAGGCTCAGCATGGATGTGGGAAACCTTCTTGGGCCCCCATTCTGTCTCGTCCACCTGTCCCAGAAATGCTTAATGCCCAGCACCATACAGGAGGTGTAGGACATTGCCTGCCCAGAGGGGACCCACATCAGACCAGTGATGTGCCCAGGTTCTTGTATAACAATGCTTCATGATACATGTGAAAGTACAAGGACCAATGTCTGATCCAGCTTTCCTCCCCTTCATTTCACACTCATTGTGAACTGTAAAGGACAACTCTGAATGAGATGGTTTCAAACTTAAATCCAAGGCAACCAGGCAACTGTGCACTCAAATCCACTCTTCAGTAATCAGTGCTGGACAGGAAATATCCAGTTTCTGTTTTAGGTATTTCATGCCAGGGGACCCATCCAAAAGGAGCAGAAAAACTCTTTACAAAGGACATTTTCGTTATAGGATGAGCATCCCAAACACGCGGTGTTATACATAGCACATTATGGTGTCTGGGATCAAATCGAGGCGGGTGTCTTACAAAGAGCTTAATATGAATTACAGCAAAGACATTTTACCTAAATCCACTTAGAGCAAATTCTAGAAAACGTAATACATCTTAAAGGGATACAGGGTTCTATATAGTAATTAAGATGTCATTGTGATTTACTATCTGGTGCTTTTCGTCCTATGTTTAGGTCTGCCTTAGAGACAGTTTCAGCTGTCTAACCAGCCTCTGCATTTAAGAATATTCATACCTATATTCACACATAGAAAGTCTGGACTCTTCATCTATTGGTCTGTTCAACTGTCATTCACGGTTTGCTTCTGCCTACCACAGCATAAAGCATGGGACAATGGATAAGCCACTACAGACACCAACTCTCTTGACTGACACTTTTTTTGCTGATCACATATGCACATCCACCTATGATGTAAATGAGACTGCTATAAGGCTGCTTGGGATGTAAATGAGACTGCTTCAATGTAATGTATGAGGTAAATGAGTTGTTTATAATGGAATTAACCCCTTCGAAGCTCATGACGAGCTCAGCTCGTCATGTAACGCGGTAATTCCGAACCTTTAGCGCACAGCGGTAAAACGCTTAGCGCGGATGAGGTTAAGACTGCTACAAGGCGAATTATGCATTAATCAGACTGCCTCAAGCCCAAGTCTCTTACTGCAACATGGAGAGAAAAAAATTAATGGTGTGCGCGAGAGCGCATCGACCAAAAAAGGAGATCCAAATACACATAGACAAGCTACAAGCTCAGTGACAGGTGCAACGCGCCGTCAGCAAGGACGAGATGTGCCAAAGCAGCAATGACAAAGGATATTTGTCAATGTTACCTGCTTCGGTGACTCCCGCCTCTTTCTCGTCAGGCCACCTGGCTAATGCTTTGCACGCGTCTAAAGCTAGAACAGGAAAGCGCTTCCGACCCAGGGACGCCTGTCAGCAGTCTGCTGAGGCAGCGGTCCGTCCACACCGTCAGCTGTCCGTCAGGCACGCTCTCTCATCGTTTTTTAGGTTCTGCCTGCACAGCCCTTGGGGTCCCTCCCACCCTCCCTCCTACAGGGATCGATTCCGAACTCTCTCAAAGCCGGCCAGGTTGTTAACATCTTAAAAAAACCTACACTAGATCCGGCTTCTCCTGACAACTACAGACCTATCTCAAACATCCCTCTCCTAGCTAAAGTGCTGGAAAAATGTGTATAACAACAGTTGAGCCAACACATCACCAACTTCCACCTTCTAGAGGACTTGCAATCTGGTTTCAGACCTGGGCACAGCACGGAAACCACACTCCTCCACGTTGTGGATGATGCCCTTCAAGCCCTTGACCACGGCAAAACCTTCCTCTTGATCTTCCTTGACCTATCCTCGGCTTTTGACACGGTCAACCACGAAATTCTCCTGAATCGCCTCAAACTTAGGATGGGCCTGGATGGCACCGTTCCGGCGTGGTTTAGGTCCTTCCTCCAGTACTGCTCACAGAGAATCCTGATCAACGGCAACCTATCCGCTTCCTCTCCGATCACAGTTGGAGTCCCTCAAGGCTCAACCCTGTCCCCTACCCTCTTCAATCTCTACCTCGAACTGCTCTGAGGTGCTGCGTACTGCCAATATCTCCTACCACATGTATGCCGACGACACACAGCTCTACATAAAAATCTCTTCCCCAGAGAACATCCACTCCCTGAACGAGGCCCTAAAGCTGACGGTTCACTGGCTCATATCAAACCAGCTTAAACTCAATGCGAAAAAAACTGAGTTCCTCTTAATCTCACCACCTAATGCCAATACAGACATTCAAGTTTGGATCCAGGCTATCACATCGCTAAACTGCTCTCCTACTATTTTGGACTCTGCTAAATCCCTAGGAATTACCTTAGACGGCAACCTGAACATGCGGGGCCATATCAACACGATGGCCAAAACTGCCAGATTTCATTGGAACTACCTAAGAAACCTGAAACCTTTCCTCGAACCCCCAGATCTAAAATCGGCAATTCAGGCTCTAATCATCTCCAGGCTAGAGTATGGTTGCTTCATCCTTGCTGGCCTACCTAAGACCTCTCTGGCACACTTGAAAGCCTGCCTCAACGCC
The DNA here is from genome assembly GCF_964261635.1 of Lissotriton helveticus. NCBI lineage: Eukaryota > Metazoa > Chordata > Amphibia > Caudata > Salamandridae > Lissotriton > Lissotriton helveticus. The sequence goes on along the minus strand of NC_136058.1, from coordinate 272,637,107 downwards.
GCTGCCAGACTTTTAACTGGCTCAAAGAAGTTCAACCATATCTCACCCCACCTTAAAGCTCTAAACTGGCTTCCGCTTGAGGCCAGAATCCAATTTAAGCTGGCTTGCATCACTCACAAGGCTCTCTACTCCAAGTCCCCTGCTTTTCTCGCACAGAAACTTGTTTTATCTGGCGGAGCCAGAAACTCCCGGTCCGCCGGAGCCTTTTTGCTCTAACCTGCACGCTTCAAGAAAAAAAGAACGTACAATCGGGCTTTCTCCGGAGCCGCACCAAGAATATGGAACTCACTCCCACCCACCATCAGAAGAATACCGTCTCTAGCTCACTTCAAAAAGGAGACCAAAACTTTCCTAGTGGGCAAATCCTCTCCTAATACTCATGTTACATTCTCCTCCGTAACCTGACTTTACCTATCATTACGGCATTATCCCTGGCCCCCTCTCCTTTTGTTACCCACCCTGCTCTTCCGAACAATCTTCCAGGGTGCTGAGACTGCTTTTCTAGCTTATTGTATCATTTTGTTCCTACCCCAATAGGTAGTCGGATATTATGATTGTTTGTCTTGCCATGTACTGTATCCTATCCCTTCTTATCTCCCCCCTTTTTTGTCCTGTTATCCCACCCAATACTACTGTAAGGCGCTCTGATACCCTCACGGGTCTGGTTCGCGCTCTATAAAACACTAAATAAATAAATAAAAATATCTTAAAAGGGGCTCCCATAGCTGAATTACTGTGTTCATTCGCTTCTGTGTGGAACCTTTTTTTGTTAATTTCCCCTGGCTGCACGCATTTATGATACTTCTACTAAAGCTATTCACACTGTTTATGCCCCATTCACTGTCAAGATAAGATCTCTTCCCAGGAAAAGGCAGACCGCTTCTAACAGAATGCTGGAATACTTGTTTTTAATTCTTAGTTGTGTAAAGCAGGTGCTTTAGCCTCAGAACATTTGTGGCATTTCCTATTCATGCCTCAGTACCTTTCTTTGCACTTTGTAGGCATTATTGGATTGATGTTTTTCAACTTAATATAGTTGGTGGTTATGATCAAATTCTAAATGTTGTAATAAACATTGAGGTTAAAAAGAAAGTCAATGTACAAGAGCTATGCTATATTTTACTACTAAACAGTCAGCCACAAGTGCAGTTACCTTGCAGACAATAGGGTCATGATTTGAATGGTGCAGCAGGCGCAGTAGCACTGGGTCCAAAAGTTGTCAGAACTCCTTTAAACACCTAATATTGCTATATTTGACTACTAAAGAGGCAGTCACAAATGCAGATATCTTGCAGGCAGCAGGGTCAGTAGTTTAATGGTGTAGCAGGTGCAGTGGCACCGGGGTCATAAGCTCTAGGCATCCCAGAGTATTGCTAAATGTTACTACTACACAATACAGTCACACGTGCATTTATCTAGCAGGCCATACGGTTATGATTTGATTGGTGCAGCAGGTGCAGTAACACCAGGACCAAAAACTCTAGCCCGCCACTAAACACCTAATATATTGCTATATTTTACTACTAAAGAGGCAGTAACAAGTGCAGTTACCTTGCAGACAACAGGTTCATGATTTGGATGGTGCAGCAAGTGCAGTGGCACCGGGCCCAAATTAGCCATGACTTCCTTGAAACACCAAATATTGCTATATTTTACTACTAAACAGGCAGTCACAATTGTAATTATCTTCCAGTTAAAGGGGGCTTGATTTCAATGGTGCAGCAGGTGCAGTGGCACCGGACACAAAAGTTGTCGGAACTCATCTAAACACATAATATTGCATATTACATCAACTAACTCCATTATTTCCCTCTTTCATTTAATTTTTCAAACTTTTGCTGTTACTTACCCGCACTATACCACTAGTAACAGCACCTGGGGAAGTCGATGTTCGTGGACCAGAGGAAGGCTCATTTATACTAACAATGTGTTTATGTACAGTGTTTGAAATGTAAATATAGAAGTCCATTAAGTGTATTGCAGCAGTGCAGAGTAGTGCAGGTACCCACTCACTCAAATTAAAGACATGCAGGTACTCAGTACCCGACGGTACCTGTCCATTTAAAGGACTGTCTATGTATGTGACAATATGTGTACAGTTCTAGCCGAGCAAAGGAGCAGCAGAGGTCTCAAGTGAGGGCGCAGGTGCTGATATACAGTCATTTACAATAAGGCAGAGTATTCGGAGGGGTACATTCGTCTAAACAGGTAGTGACAATCGGGCTGGGACCGAAAATAGTAGCTGGCACCAAAAGATAAGTGGCCCCATTTGTAAATTAGATAGCTAAAAAAGTGGTCCATGTTTGCAAACAGAGGTATATTTGAACATGTAAAGACACGTTGTATAAGTATTTTGCCTGCTATAGAAATCTGCGTAGATTTGAGCTTGTTGCAGGCAATGTTTGTTTTAATATCAAGTAAGCCAGCAACAAAAATTGGCCCATCACACCATAAAACAGGCCCACACATAGCCAAATAATACATACCACACTGGAACCTGGGACAGTCACTCTTCAGACCCTGCCTGCTAGCTTTAAAGGCCAGTCCAACCCCAGAGGTTATGCTCCCTCAATAGATGCATCTTCAGTTCCCTTCTAATTTGCAGGAGTGTAGAAGCGTTTGCTGAAGAGCCTGGTTGGACAGATGATGAAGACAACCTGCTTCCTCTCATTTTTAGGTCGAGCTGGTAAACTGCATCCGAAGGATGCAGGTGTCCAGCTGGAGACCTAATGTTGCCTGTCTCGGGGGAAGGAGGACAAGAGGGTGTTACGAGCTTTTTTCCTGGATTTGGGTGCGCGAACGCGCACGTTCCGTCCCGCGCCGTGCACATGCGCGCGCATATACACAGACAGACACTCGCTCACACACACACCCTCCCCCCCCACAGTCACACACACATGCACTCCAAGACACATACACACACACACGCACGCACGCACGCTCACACAGCCCCCCGCCGCCGCACGCGCGCGCACACACATGCCCTCCCCCCCGCCCTCGCAGCTCAGCAACAAGGCGAAGCCCCACTCACCGGCTTCCTTGGTGCGGCGGCTGGCTCTCCTCATCGGCAGCTGCAGGGTCCGGCAGCAGGACTCTACCTCCCTCCTTCGGCACCGGGGCGCAGGGTAGGCTCCTGCCTGCTCCGGTGCTCCAAACAATCGCGGCTCTTCCGTGGGAGGCGGGGTAGGCTCCCGCCCTCCTACTTCCTGTTTCCGGTTGTCGCGCCGGCCTGCCTGACTTCCTGGTCGCAGGCCGGCGGTGCGAGCTCTGGACGGACTGCAGCACGCGCTCTCGCGAAGATTTCCCTGCCCTCGCAGTTGTTGCTTCGTGTTGCTGCATTTAGTTACATTTTTAAATCAAATATACACGAACTGGGGTGTGCCCTGACACCTTTATCGTAATGCGCCGATGAGCAAAAATCTTAGTAGATCGTGCTACTAGAATTCGGCACCTGGCATCGGCTGGGGCTAATTTTTAAACAGATGTGACGTAGTATAACGTATTGTTTTCGCAGTTACCTGTTCTTCTATAGTTTGAAGTGTAATTTGCACATATCAGAACGTTTGAGAATGTCCCAATTTTTATCACATCATTAAGCGTTACGTACTGATCGTCCAGATATGTTCTCTTTGTGTACATAATACACCCATATGCACCTGCGTGAGAGCCAGCCAGTGCCAAGTTTGGAGCTAGCAGCGATTGGCTACGTCCTCCCCTTTGAAAGTAAACCTCCTGTCGGCGCCACGCCTTGTGTGCGTACAGCTGCGAGAAATATTTCTGAAATGGTCTTAACATGCTCGCTCAGCCAAATTTAGACGGCTCCCGAGTGTGGTTCACATCTCCGAGGACGGGGCGGGCGAGTGGTGTGGGTGTTTGTTTTAGGGAAGTGCAGAGGGGGTGTCAAAGGAGGTTTTGTTTATCCCTTATCAAGCTGTGCTTTTATCTGTTGAGGAGAAGCTGGCTTTCCTTTGCCAGGATTTGCGGGCGCTGCTGCTTTTGGTTCAGATACCTGCCACTGAATGACTTTAGTGCTTTCTGGCCCTTAGCACTTCAGTATCTATGTGAAGCTTTCGCATTAGTGCATTGTTTCGAGGCATCTAATTTAATAGAGTTTGTCCTCACTCCCTTGCCTCTCACTCGGGGAGGGGGGGGGTGATGGGTGATGGGGGAGAGGTGTAGGGCAGTGTAGGTGAGATGGAGCGAGCACCCCTGCAACGTAACATGTCAAAGGGTCACTGGACACTCCTCTTCCCAGCATGTCTGCCCTCTGGCTTTCTCATGAGGTCTCTCCCTATGCTGCTTTCCAGTTTGATTAACCCTCTCTGCGTGTGTTTAGGTTGGGTTTGACTGTCCTTGGTAATTCTTTCCTTCACCCCCATTCTTGGAAGGCTCTGCCTCTGTGAGACAGTGGTCGTGCTCGAAGCCAGCGCCCCTGCACCTATTGGTAAAAAACACCCACACAATAATATTTTCTATGGCGTAGTTTGCTGTACAGCAATACGACAAAAGCTAGAACAGAACAGACGCTAATTTATTTTTTCCACCCGGCATATGTAAAACGAACTCCAAGCATAGCTAGTTTATCAGCACTTCCAGTCTAATTGATTTGATGGCTCTTGAGGACTTGTGCTTAAAATCTCAGTGAACCACATCCAAACTAAGAGTGTTTGCTCATCATTGTTTCCTAACAAATGTGCTTCATTAATACATTCTACCCTCTTAGTGTCTATGTCAAGATACTCTGACAGTTTTGGGTAACATTTGCTACAACAAATGCAAACATATTTTTAGTTTGTATTTCTACACAGGTTGTTGCTCATGTTTTATCCTGCTTACCCAGCAAATTCAATGCGTAAGGTTATCATGCAATTTGGAGGAAGTCCAAGATACGGTATTAGTTCAGTGGCAAAAGCAGAGATCTGGATTGGCTCTTAGAGCAGAGTATGTGCCGAGCCATATGCAAATACGGCAGTAAATGTTTTGAAAACAAGTGATAAAGACTTTACAATGGAAACCTTTATTTTTCAACATATTTCAGTGTTTTGATTAAGTATGTACGAATGTATCCCCGAATTCAGTATCATTTATTGAAAAATATATATTTTAATCCACCAACACATCCACCACCACCACATCCACCACCACATCCACCACTACCACATCCACCACCACCACATCCACATCCACCACCACCACATCCACCACCACATCATCCACCACCGCCACCACATCCACCACATCCACCTCCACATCCACCACCACATCCAACACCACATCCACATCCACCACCACACCACCATATCCACTACCACATCCACATCCACCACTACCAGATCCACCACCGCACCCAGCACCACCACATCCACACCCACCACATCCACACCCACCACATCCACACCCACCACAGCCACAACCACCACATCCACCACCACCACATCCACCACCACCACCACATCCACCACCACCACCACATCCACCACCACCACATCCACCACTACCTCATCCACCACCTCATCCACCACCACATCCACCACAACCACATTCACCACCACCACATCCACCACCACGTCATCCACCACCACCAGATCCACCACCACCACATCCACCACCACATCTGTGTGTTTGTGACTGTGTGTGTGGCTGTGTGTGTGGCTGTGTGTATGTAGCTCTGTGTGTGTGTGTGATTCTGTGTGTGTGGCTCTGTGTGTGTGTGGCTCTCTGTCAGTGTGGGTGCAAATGCAATAGGTCTCGAATTTGCGAGAGATTAAGCTATTGGAATTGTAAACGACAATTCCATTTATTTATCTGTTTTCAAAACCAACACATAAATACAAAATTTGTCATTTACAATGCCAATAGCTCTAACATTTGCAAAGGCAAGACCATTGCATCACTCAGTGCCACCACAGAATCAATCTGTGCAACCATTCAACAACAACTGGTTCAAATATACGCTATCAATGTTTCAAGCTTTATTGCAAATGTCACAAAAAGATGTTAATATTTTACTTCTGTTCTTGGATTTTCGTCACAATAAAATACACTGAACATAATTTCACAAAAGTTCTTTAGAAAAGTTTAAGCTATTGCCATTATAAATTACAATAACTTTTATTTAAGTATTAGTTATTTAAAAAAATTAAACGCCATTATTATTTGTAATAGCAATACATCTAAGTCATGTAAATACAAAACATATTGCATTACAAATGCTATAGGTATCACATTTGCGAAAGTTATAACTATTGGCATTGTAAATGACAAAGCTATTAATTTCGCTATTTTCAAAAACAACACATAAATAAAAACTTTGCCATTTACAATACCAATAGCTCAAACTTTCCTAATGCGAGACCTATTGCATTGCAAATGCTTGTCTCTTTTTACATTTCTTTGTTTCCAGTCTAGCAACATCCTGGATTCTGGTATGGCTCTGTACCCCAGAGGTGGTCCATTTCTCACCAGATAGTCAGTGATGCCATTGCCTATTAGTAAGGATACCCCTCAGCACGGGAACAAGTGGGAATGCTTTGAACCCTTTTCAGAGGATCTTTTCTACACCATTGCAATGTCTACCTCTTCCGGCTCTCCACGGGACCCTTTACTTCATAGGGTCTGGAAAGAAATAGTGCATGAACTCTTTCCAGTGCTAGAGCAACTTTGCAATGAGTCACTTGAATCTTGCACTGTACCTTTAGCCTGGAAGAAGGTGATTGTAACTCCAATACTAAACAAAAACTTCTCTGGAACCAGGGGTGTTTAGTAGCTATCTTTCTCCTGCCATATCCAGTCAAAATTCTGTAACGTCTTGTCAGCCGAAAACCGTCTAATGTTATGGAGGACAATCTTCTTCTTGAAGGAGTGCAATTTGGCTTTAGACCGAATAATGGCACAGAATCTGCCCTGCGTATGGCATTGGATGAACTCAAGATGCGGACTGATGGAGGCCAACGCTTGTCCTGGTCCTTAGATGTTTTAGCCATATTTAATACAGTCAACCACATTATGCTCTTGGATCAACTTGGTTCGTTTGGAATAAAATTGAGCTCCTGTGTTCTTCCTCAAACAAAGTCCCAACTGCACTTCCTTCGAACTTCTGGCCCTCTGGCATAGTTATCCTCTTCGGGATCTGTTTGCAACCTAGGGGGTACATTTGATAATAAACTGTCCATGGAAACACATGTGAATAGAGGAGCAGGCATCGGTTTTAACATTACTTCGAGGTCTCGGGAAGATTCTCCCGTTGATGTCTCCCACTGCTCAAACACACATTGTTCGCAGTGTTATTTTAAGCACAATGGATTATTGTCATGCCCTTTTGTTCGGTGTACCTGAGTATCTTTTCAACAGATTGCACAAAGTCCAGGTCTCTGCTGCCACTTTGGCCTTAGACAGACCCAGGAGATCATCTGCCTCCATGGCCTTGAAAGATCTGCAATGGCTTGCGCTGCGCCTTAGCAGCTTTTAAACCTGCTTACCTCTGTTAAAACGTACTTGTTCTTATTAGTTATTTATACTATTGTGAGATTTTTCCTGAATTGTGGACCTCATTCAATATGGCCGACTGTGTTCCGTGATGCGGCTGGATTCGAAGGCGCAGGCGCACTAGTGGTGCCTCACAGCACAGGTGTGAGGCGTTGACATTTACCGCAGGGGGTTTAAAAAGGGACGCAGTTCCAAGTTCAGGTTGATCTTGCTTCTCTGCAGGAGGAGTTTACAATGGCTTTCCTGTTGCGTTTTCGGCAGCCATTGTCGTAAGTGTGTGATTATGGGGCTTCCTTCACCTTTGGTGCGCGGTGCTGGCATTCTTGAGGCGCATGTGATGGATCACTTCGGAACACCTGATTACTTGAGATATGCCACTGGACCCTTTGGTTCGCTCTGACGGTACCTTTTTCTTTATTTTTAGGTGCCATAAAGGGGTGGATGGACCCTGTGTATTCACGTATCGTGATATAATACAACTTTTTGTCCAGGAACTTGACTGAACACTGGTATAAGGATGCTAGTGAATGATTCATTTGTAGCCTTTTCACTCTCAGGTGAGACATCTTATTGCAATTTTTTAAGTATTTTGTTTTTCGTATAGAAGCAATGACATGTGGTTGTTCTCTGTGACTCAATGGTTTTGAGACATCAATGTTCCTTAATTTCAATCTTCTAAGACGTGGGCATCCAAGTGTCTTGTGCCATAAGGCATATGATATATACTTTAGTATATATTCATCTCTAGATTTCTCTCCTGGCAAGATATTGTGTCCAGTAATGATAAAATATGTTACAGTTCCATTCTCTTCTATTTTTGTACCTTTATATCCGATGAACGAGCAGTTTGAAAATAGGATGACGATATTAATTATGCGATGATGAATTGTTTGTGATTAGTATGATGGAATTATACACACACAGAGGACAGGCGATGGGTCTTGTCGTCCACACATCTAGACCGCAACTTCTTAAATTGTGCCGTTTTCAACATTTATCTGAGGGATGATATGGTTTGTTTGCTATTTTTCACTTAAGGGTGGAAAGAGGTTCCTGTTTTTAACTTTCCATTTAGGAATATCAATGTGTAACAATTGTTTCAATTTGTAGCTCCTTGATTTGTTCTAAATGTGAGTTTTTAAACAGGGCTAATGAAAACGGGATATACACTTATTCAATGTACGGTTTTGAACGTTCATGTTATAGGTAGTTTTTTTTTTTTATGTTATCTATTGTCGTTACAGACCTGAAGAAGTCCATTGTTATGGACGAAACGCGCTGGCTGTTTCTGATGTAAACTTGTGACAGTTTTAAGAAGGAAAACATAATAAAGAGAAGAATTTAATGTACTCTGTATATTGTTTTTAAAATTTCTTATTATTGTTATTAATTGTGCTGCACCTCTCTGGTAAAAATAGAAATGTCCTTCTTTTAGGTCTGTACCATGGCAGCAGTTGCTTATATTGTGTATGCGCACATGGTGGAATTTTTTGTGAAACTTACTTAGGAACACGGGATAGGCGCAGCCACCATTTGTCCAATGCCTTAATCTTTGCTGTTCTCGTTTTTATATCGCTTTGTATTCTTTTTAAAGCCCTCCAGGGTAGTGGACCAGTGCCATTACGAAACAGACTAAAAAAACACTCCGCAGGAAGGTGCCTTCGCTCTGCAACTGCCAACCTTGTGTGCATTCCAAAATTCAGGAAGACCAGATATAGCGGACGTGCTTTCATGGTGAGAGCAGAATCAGCCTCAGGCCCCCATCAGATCCCGGACCAATTTTCTGCAATTTAGAAAAGCCCTGAAAATTCCTTCTGCCCCCATCAGATCCCTGATCAATCTTCTGCAATTTGGAAAAGCCCAGAAAACGTGGCTCTTCCCGAAGCAATGCAGGCGTATAATGTAGCACTGTATTTAGCAGCATTTTTGATCACTCCTGAAATTATCTCAGTTGCAGTCTTCTCGTTACCCCTTCCTTCTCCCTCTCATGTCCCGGCGAGTCTCTACCAGCGCCAGGATACCCGAATGGTCACAGTGCCCTTTATACATTTTTTTAATAAATACATTTGTCGTAGCCTTGTGTAGGATGCAGCTGATCTTGAAGATGAGGTGGGCTTGGAGGGAGAGCGAATGTAGTTCCCTTAGCGATGGGTTGATATGGTTGAACGTCTTCAGGCTTTCGAACATATGTGCTGCAGTGAGTAGGTTTCCTTTCAGAGGGTGAAAGTGCTGTCATTGGGCCATGGAGCAGAACTGATGCAACCAGATGAAAAAGGACCATGTCTGGGACTGCTGTTCTGAAATCTGTCATCAGGCGGGAAAGCTTCCTTTAATTAGGAGGTAGCGCTGACACCATGTCGCCCTAATTGTCAGGAGAGATCTGTTTTGATGGTGCTTTTGCTTTGACTGTCAGCTGGAAAGTGAAGCCGGTCAAGGCGAGCATTTAGGATATCGAAAGGTCATCTTTTCTGATTTTCACCTATTCATTGTTCACGCCTAAGTGACTGGATTAACTAGTCAGGTTTGTCGCTTATCGAGATTAACAAGCGCACCACTTTTATTTGTGCCTTAATATTTACTATTAATTCAACATACAGCTGTTAACAACTCATCAGCTATGCATCTCTGCAACAATCTCATTTTAGCAAACAATCACCTCACTCGTGATTAGTAACAGGAAGGCTACAAGGAGGAGGGTGTTGGAGCAAACATTATGGAAAAAAGGTATGTCAGTACATCATGGGCATCGCCTGCCATACATCGTGTGCCCAAATATATTTTAGAAAGATTTTATCTTTGTGGGTGTAGATTTTCTATTGTTAACTCCAGTGAGACAATACTTTTGTAAATAACATTTAGGGCACAATATTTGTGCCAGACAATATTATGACCACAATATACAGGTACCATACCTGAAAACCCAACAACTTTAAGCTCCATATTACAAGCAAAGAGTAACACATATAACCACGGTCTCACTATTGGCCAACTGTGGAACAATTATATTCAGACTAATGTCGTGGAAACCCTTCATTGAATGGAAATAACCTAGCAGCATGGTCCAGTCCAGTCTCCCACCCAAAACTTAGGACGCGCTACCTCTACGACGGCACTTGGAGCTTGCATCGGCGTAAAATATGTGTTCAATCCTCGTATGCGACTTCATTTGGCAGGATGACGAAGAGTGGCTTCCACAGTGAAGGTAGTTCTTTTACTCTGTTGCAGCTGCCTACATTCACTGCTGAATGCTCCTGTTGTAGTTGGAGACAAGCAGCAACCTCAGGTGTCTGCTTTCTTCCAGTCACTGCTTTTAATATCACCTCTCTCTCAGCTCCTCAGTATTTCCAAGAATGATCCCAAGGACTCTCCGCCCTCTCGTGGACTCTTTGGGCAATTGATATGCTTATCGCAGTATGATTCGCAAAGGCCATCTAGGAAAACAATCTTGTTTGCAACAACTCAGTATTGAGTCCTGGTAGTGACACTTTTTCTGCAAGGTGTGGGACTCCCAGCAAAAGAAGACTTGCTGCCCTTGATGAGTCCTTCAAAAACTCTACCTGGGATCTAATTGGATCAAAGCAGTGGTACCACGGCTACTGAATCCACCCTACCGTTACCATACCGCTTTATTTCTAACACTCAGGACTGAATTTGTATGACCTTTGTTGAGAGTTTATGTACTGAAGCTTCTGCAGTATGTATACGTTTTTAAGTTGTTAGTAAAGTCAAAGTCTCCTCTACCAAGATTACTTCTTTTTAACACCTTGGGTGCTCATGACGGCTCCCGGCGGTCATGAGTCACAGTAGGCGTGTGCTCATGATGGACGGGAGCCGTCTGTACGTTGTCGCTCCTCCCACGCGGTATTAATTCCCCGCCTGTGCGAGGGAATTAATCAGTGGCCGGAGTTCGGACGGCTCCTGGCCGTCATGAGCACAAGCCCACCGTGATTTATGACAGCCGGGAGCCGTCCTCAGTACTGGAGCGCCACACCCAGCCCGCCCCCCCCCCCCCTCGCGGCAGAATTTGCCCCAGCAGTGAAGGGGTTAAGTATTCCTTGTGTTGCCCTGTGTCACCAAGGCTTTCTAGAATCAAGGAGTGAGACTTTCCAAGGGCTCTGCCACCCATTAAAATTGGGGTTCCTCACTCTCTACCAGGGTGGCCAAGTGTCTCGGTTGAAAGAAAATGATCTGACTTTGCCTACTTGGCCTTTTCCTTCCCTTTGTCGTCTTTAACGGGCAATGGTGTGGGCCACTGCTTTTTGATAAATAGTGAAAAAAACACTATCTTAAGGAAACCCCTGGCAGATAGGATAATCAACCGGCAGGTCTTGAATTAATGGGGCACACATTGATTAGCCAGTAATTCTGTGACCGGGCCTGTTCCTTCTCAGGGGACCGCGCACATCATTTTTATGATGCTACTTTCAATGTAGTCTTCCTTGCCACAGCAACAGCTGTAGGAAAGTGGGCCAAGGCAGGTTACTGATCCATCTGATAATTTTCTAACCACCTCTAGTCTCTCAATTAGAAGCCAGAGTGACTGGCAATCAGCCTGGTTGTGCACCTGCCTCAGAATTATAATTCACTACTTAGTTCTCTGCATCCAAAGTGGTTCCTCTATCCAGATCTACACTTGAATGATGGCGCAACGCCCCTGTCGAATAAGCACCTCAAAATGGCAATGCCCCTGAGCTCTAAGAATACACGTCTTCGGAGAAGCCCAGCAAGATGTGCCCTCTGGCCCAGCAAACTCCAACCCTACAACTTTAACATGGTGAAGGGACAAATGTGTTTCCAAAACCAAGAACAACAAGAGGGTGAGGGGTGTAATATACACCATGTAGTGTTGTATAAAGTCACACTACAAGCCAATCTTGTTTCTCCATTTCTCTTACTTGGACAGACTAGTAATGGACCATGGGCTCATACCATATGATGGACTACCCCTCCTAGCTGTCAAGGAGAAGATGCAGTCCCACTGAGAGGTGCACCTTTGATCAACATTCATGTCTCATCACACACTCTAGACCGTTTTTTCCACCAATCGGTGGGTGTCTCCTATTAAAAAAGTAAGAGGGCATAATTGTGTTCTGTGCATAGATGTATATATGTAGGGTTACTCATACAGCTCATCTCGAGATGGGAAGCAATTTTCTTGGACCAAATGCTCTTAGTCACAGATGTGTTATTAATGGAAGTCTATCTCCAGACTTAGCGAGCTTCTGTATTTACCCCCTGCTCACTCACCTGTTGTAGATGTCGTCATCTTCTCCGCCCCAGCCCCAGTACTCATTCGGGAAGCCATTGATCTTCATGAACTGATTCCTGCTCAAGCCGGATACTCCACCAAAGTATCCTGCATATGGTAGCCTGGAATGGACAAACAATTTACAAGTCAACAGGTCATCAAACTTTAAGACAATATGTGCTTGCCTCAGTGGTTGTCAGACAGAAGAGTCATTTACAGGCAAAAAACAAAATACCATCTATATCTTCTCAAGAAACAAAAACCTTTCATATATCAATGCACCACTGCCTGCTCTCACCACTGCTGTCTGCTACTGTGACGCCTATTGAGCAAGTGGCAGTGAAATAAAAGAGGACGAAAGACAGGCACGCTCCACTAAAATCAAGAAATATGATCATGATTTGCCAGTCTTTTCAAATACTTTTGCAGGACTGAATGCTGTGTTTGAGACCCTGGATAGAAGAATACACTTTGGGAATAAAACATCAATATTGATAACAGAGGGATAATGGACTGGAACATCCATAAAACTCAAGGTCAAGGGCAATCTAATACTTCTGCCTCTGTGGCTATGACCGCACTCTGCAAATATGGTTATAAAATAAATAATACTCTCGCCCGCCAAGATGCTGAAACTTCCTTCCAAAAATTAGATAAAATTCCACGGGAAGGAACTATGTTTAAGTACGGTGCTCTATTGATATGATTTGCCATTAGTTTATTCAAGGGTGATATTGTGTTGCGGGATGCTAAGACATGCAAGAACTCTATGCTAAATGTAAATAAACAGGCATTACAACACAAAGATTTTTTTTTTTACACAGATGATGTAAGAGGCACCCTGGAACAGAAGACAGGGGGTTTTCTGGCCATGGCAATGTTAGTTAATTTAAAAGACCATGTTGGTTGTAATGGTCACAACTTAAGGCGGGTGTTGCTGCTGCTTTGTGCACTGTGTTGCATTAACAATGTTTCATGCCTTTCTGCCTAGTTACACAGTGGTAGCAGGTTCTTGTTGCACCAGATACCTAAAGAGATGGGATCTAGATAACCTGGATCCCAAGGTTCTTGATGGACAGGGAGCCTTTAGAATCAGAGAGAAGAAACGCTGTCTGTCCTTTTGAGAGAGGCACAAGTACAGTGGTGCTTCTGATTTGAAGGGGCTTGCATAAGAAACACTTGGAGGAGACAAAGTCAGAAAGATTTGTCAGACAGAGCTGAGGACTATGGTGAGAGATATTGAGGTCACTTTGTTGCAGAGACTTGCTTTGTACTTGTAAATGAGACAAAGCATTCAGAATTTTATCCTGGCCGTAAAAGAGAGCACGTATAGGTTTTAGAGGTTGGGAGCAAGACGTCCCCCCCATGTCAGGCTGGCGAAGAATTGGGCTCCTATGGTTTACGGTTCTGATGACTAGGCAGTGGGTAATGGAGACTGCAGACAAAGACTACATTTCTATAGTGTAGTTAGGTATTGACTACTGAGCTGAGTAGTTTTTTCCAGAGATAGCAGAGGTGATAGTTTATTTCAAGATGATAGGAAAGAGGTGATGCGGTGGGAAGAGACGTGTCAAAGGTCCAGTCACAGGACTGCCCCTTGCATTTAAGACTGACTGCTTCTTCGCATCTACTCCTTGAAGATGTCCATGCATGAACCGATGGAGGTCTCACCTATATTAATAATGCAGAAAATATATATGTTAAAGAAGTTAGGTAAGACCCTAGGGGCTCTACATGTGAATGGTAGGTTCAAAGTTTAATGGATCCAGTTTGACTATTTTTTCTCGGCTGCTCAGGAAGTGGTGAAGCCTCTTGCATGTGGGTCCTTTTCTGTAAAGGTACTGTCCAGCACTTCAATTATGGTGTTTTAATAAGCCATTTTTTATTGACACATGAAAAAAGAACATAAAACAGGATTCATCAGAATGATGTATACAGACAGCAAATAGGAGGGCAAATCCGCATTCCGGTAAGGCAGAGGTGACTCGTGTGCCCCCCATTCGCCTGGGAAGCTTGGTCTCCACTTTAGTGTGTCTTTTAGAATATAGAAAATGAAAATGAACCATACACAAAAAGGAAGGAAGACAACACCCTCCTCCCACCTAGGAAACTCTCCGGGGCAACAGTATTGAGGATTACCGCCAAGTAGAAAGAATGTAAACAAGCATTGGCATAGCTAATAGGTCTCGCCTTTGGGACCTTATGTGTTTAGCCAGAACGTTTGGCTATGTTGTAGAGCATTGCGGCTGCTGTGCATTATGTTGAAAAGTTATAATAAAAAGTGCGAAGCATTTTTGTTGCCTTTATACAAACGAAGACAGCATTATATACAACTGAAAAACCTGATTAAAAAAAGATTTTAACATAAAAATGTCTTCTAGTTTTTTTGTACTTGCACCTCTGGCAACTTCTTCCTGCCTGTTCTCATGCTTGTTTGTTACAATTTTTTTATACTTCAACCTGATGTTGGTATCATTACGTCAGTCTAACTCCTTACCTCCCTCAAGGGTAAAAGATGATTTTCAAAAGTGTAGCTAGCCAAATATTTCTTGAGTGTGGGGAAAGAAGATTGGCTATTCCCTGTAATGAATAGTGAACTATCTGTGAGAATACTGGCTCAAGTTGTAACACTAAAACAGCAGTAGGGGTAATGACCGTACTAACCTGTTCAATTTTATATTCGATATGCCCGAGGACCTAAGAGACTCCTCCAAAACTTCGCTCCCACTGATATCAGTATCTCAACAACTTATGTGGTCCTCTCTAGTTGCCCATGGACGGGCCTACATAACCGGAAGACTATGAAGATAGAGAGAGACTGATGTTAGAAGTCTGCACTTAAATACAGCGATATACCATCATCATGTCTGCTCGCCAGATTTTTATAATATGGGGCTTGCAGTGTAAGTAGTTATCGCATCTTGACCCTGTTGTATCTATATAATTGCCTGGTCAGAATCCAAAACTGGCTCAGGGGCAAGAACTGGTCCTGACCGCACAGCCTGGCACGATGAAACTAATCAGGTGCCTCATAGTATATCCTTTACGAATTTTAACTCGTCACTAACTCCAAAGGCCTTCCTGCGTTATGGTGTTCTATGCTGGTCAAATCAATTTGTATAGGTGATTAGCGCCCTTGTTACTATACAATGTCGTTCATAATCTATTACATGTTATTGGTGACTACCAGGGCACGCTGCTACCCATGCTAATAAGCATGCTTTGCCGAACGCTGAAACGAGTCTTACAAAATGTGGCATATAAACCAAGTGAGCCATTTACTGGCTATTAATAGAAACGGCAAAAACAAATTGCTCAGATAGCCTAACATAGCCGTAGGGACGCCGTACTGCACAATAGGAGGCACTCTGATAGTTTTAAATCTATCAGAATAGTGCTGACCTCCAGAGTTGGTCACTAGGGTCGACGTGGTGCCGTCGCATGCATCCGCTTGACTCTTTAAATATAGTGAGAGTGCAGACTGTTTTTAGGTGTTTGCTTCCGGTTTCCGCATTTGCGGATAAACATAAAGAGAGGACTAGTGTCATGGTGCCATAATGGGAGGGTGAAACTTGTACATAACTAGGCAAATGCAGGTCTAGAGAGTACAGGAGCATAATTTGCATTTCCTGTTAAAAGTGTGGAAACATACCAGGCGCACATACCTACTAATAAAGTTGGAGCTGTAATTACATACTGTCTCAAGGGCTGTATGTTGTAGTCTGAATAAACATTGGTGGGCTTATGAAAATATACTACAGTACTGGTAAAGATAAACAAGCCCGGGAGTTGTGCGTGCGCTAAAAGGAAATAAAAAAGGCCCACGAGTAGTGCGCGCGTGCGCACGGCAAATAATGTCAGGGATGCAGCTGGCACAGTGCGGGGCCGCTGCTCGCTCCTGAGCACCCTAGACCAGGGAACAAAGAAGGTGGAAAAATCACCCGCCTTGGACTGATTGCGTGCTGTCTTTTTAAGAAAGACGCATGCACAGGCCAATTGCGGGTTAATAAAAAAAAAAGCACATGCACGAGCGTGTTTTCAGAGTTCAAAAGCCCTTACTAAATGCCTTGCAGAGCAATGCATGAATGCTGGCTCAGGCGAGACCTAAAAAGCAGTCTTGGGCCTGAGGAAAAGAAGATGTGGACGGTCATGTCTGCAGTCAGATAGATGGGGGTATAGCTGGGCAAAAGGGCAAATGGTCTCGCCAGGGGAATAAATGAAGGGCCGTGGATGCATGTACAGGATCACCTACTACAGGCCCACAGGGGCTGGGAATTATATTCTAACTGGAGCAGGAGGTCGCAAATGATCAAGTCCAAGTTATCTGCTATGGGGAATTTTTGAATACCCCGAAACTCCTCTCTCTGTATCACATGAAAGCCCCCATAGCCCCAAGGACCCTCACCCAGGGAATTTTCGTTTCATCAGTGTGGTAGCCAGTCAGTCACTGGGCCACCCACTGGAGCTGGACAGTCAAATAGTGATGCGTGAAATTTGGGGCACCATACCTCCCCAGCAGGGGGCAATTCAGTGTGAGCAATGCCACTCTTCGCCTCCCAGAGTCCTAGATCAGATCTAAAAGCATGGAATCGAGACACTGCCGGTTGTCCCTAGGGGTTGTCACCGGGAGATTGACTAAGTGGTATAACAACCTGGGGAGCATCACCATTTTTGACATGGCTACTTGGCCTGCCATCGAGAGAGGATCGGTGGTCCAGAGAGATATCTTAGAATGCAACAAGTGCATCATTCTGCCAAGAACATCCATCCCATGGTATATTTAGGATCTCCTGATATTTAAAGGTTTGCGGGCCCATGTCAGGCACCCCTAACCAACCAGTCGCACAGAGAGGTGCTCTGAAAGAGAGAACACCAGGGAATGTGTGCATTTGATTGAGGCCCAAGAGCTCCCTGAAGGCAACCAAGATATCAGACGAGATAACGGATCAAATCCTCTGCATAGAGTACGATGACATGCATCTGAGTGTCTAATGGATACCCCAACCAACACCCCTGGCTCGTAATTACGCTGCCATCCGCTCCAATGCTAATACAAACAGCAGGGGAGACAGAGGACAGCCCTGTTTGATGCCCTTGTGTATATGATACGAATCTGAGATATGATGGTCCGTTCTGGTGGTGGGATTTGTATATAGGAGGTGGATCCCTCCAAGCATGTACGGGCCAAACCCAAATCGCCGGAGGGCCCAAAACATGTATTCCCATTGCAGCGTATCAAAAGCTTGCGCCAGGTCAAGAGACAGGCACACTGTGCTGGGCCACACTCATGGGGCGCCAACCAGGATAGCGTAGAGGCTTTGGATGTTTAACAAGGTGTTGTGATCGAGGTCAAAGCCATTCTGACCCTCATTGACCAGGTCAGGGAGGAGAGGGAGGCCATATATGTTGCGTAGAATTTGAAAGGTATGCCCTGCGGGCCAGGCGATAGAGACCTTGGGAGGGCTCTGTTCGCTTCCTTGATCTGCTGCTCAGTGAAGGGGCCCTCGAGGTTTGCCCGCAGGGCTCTGGGGATCTGTGGCAGTGGTAAACCCTCCAGCACATGAAAAGCTGCTGCCAGCGCTGCAACAGTATTGAAGCTGTACAGAAAGGACTAGTATGTACAGAATGCTGCACTAATCCGTGCCTGGGTATTCTGTATTGTGCTTGTCAGGTCATAAATCCTATGTATTGGGGTCCCTGGAGGGCAGGATATCACAAAGAGGGCCAAAAGCCTCTCAGGGCGGTCAGCCTCCAAGCAAACCATGTAAGCCGTCCAGTCTAGACTTTGGAGGTGCTTTAACAAGGTGGCATATGCTTTTCTCACCTTGGCCAGCTATTCTACATGTGTCGGATCCACCCTCGCCTCCCTCTCACAGAGGTCCAGTTTCTCATCTGTATCCACCAACTGGCGGTTTAGTGTACGACAGACACCCATCACCGCCACCCACCACAACACACCCCACGGAGCACAGCTTTGAAGGACTCTCACTCCACTAGGCGGAAGGAGGCTGAACCTGCATGGCGTGCAAACTAGGAGGTGACAGAGTCATGGATGTCTGGGATGGGATGCCCTTGGGTAACCACACGCTTTATAAATGCTCTTCCATTCATTCATTCATGTCGGATTGAAATATTGAGTCTTCTAACCATTGGGGTTGCAGCATCCACGTGAGGACGTGGCTATGCATACTCCCCCAGGTCACTTCTACGTAAGGGAATTATGGTCTGTGGAGGTCTTGCCAATGTAGGTCGCATCTGCAGTGTGTGTGGCAAGGTCCATGAAGCAGAGTATATAATTGAAATAGGCATGTAGGAGATGGGGTGGGGGAAAAAAGCAATATTCTGTCGAGTGGGTGATGTTCCCACCAGACTTCCGAGAGGGTCCAGTGAGTCAGCAAGTCGGACAGCACCACAGTGGTGTGGGCGGCGGTACAGGTCCGCATCCTTCACAACGATGAAGTCGCCACACAGGAGCCAACCCATGTCACCACGTATGGGGAGTAGGAAGCAAGATATTGGGGTTGATTATGGTTTAGGCATAGAGGCTTCCCAGGACCAACAGCTAGCCATCTAGTAGGACCTGTAGCAGGATTTACCACTCATCATGGTAATGGCAGAGTCTAAATCTGCCTAAGGGACTCCAGGGCAATCCAGATAGCCACACCTCTGGAGTTTGGTGGAGTACGGAGGTCTACCAGCCCCCAAAGCCAAGACTCCACACACAGCGTAGCATCGGAGCCCTCCACTCCTTCTAGAAGCCTCACAAGATGGATGTTGTTGCTGCTCGACCCTCTATGTCCTCAGACCGGTGTTCCAGGAGCTGCTCATAGGCTGCTCAGACAAGTTGGGTCGAGTGGTCGTCCACCTTTGTGGTGATGTCCTGTAGGCGGAAGTATGTTAGCGAAGCTTGTCCCATAGTCTGCGTTGATGTTCTAAAAAAAAAAAACAGATCGAGGGTCAATGTGTAGATTATGTGCTCCAAGGTAGAACGGAAGTCACGGATCTCCACTAGTATATGATCAATCATACCGAGCGTGGGGTCGGCAGAGGAGGCAAGCGATGTGGGGGTCTGTAGAGTCGCAGTGAAGCCCTCCATGATCTCCTCCATGGCCGTGTGGCACACTGCTTCGGCATTTGTCAGCTTGGTCTTGCTCATTGTAGATGGCAAATCACAGAATTCGAGTAGCAACCGCCCCCTTTACCTACGGTTGTCCCGAGGGCAGCTATAAGGCCCGACAGGCACCCCTGCAGAGAGGCTGGCACAAGCAGCCTCGGGATCCAGGTCCACACTTCATCGTCCGAGGCAACATCCGGATTGGCAGGGACCAAAGCCGGAAAGGACCGGGCTTATGGTCCTCTCTGGCCTCTTGTTAAGTCACTCTATTTCCTGTGGCATCCTCCAGTCATCCTCCAGGATGTCGCTGTGAGACCTCCCTTGGCAGGGCCGTCACAAGCAGCCTCGCGTCACGGTGCCACACTCCGTCATCTGGGGTCTCAGTCTGGGTCAGTGAGGGGCTGTTGGTAGGGACTAAAGGAGGATCTGCGGTCCGCTGGGGCCCCACCTGCAGCCGCCAAATGTCTCAAGGCGGATGTTCAGGCTCCTTCAGAGCCCCGGGGGTTCCCTCAGGTGGAGACCTCACAACAACTCTCGCTGCCACTTCTGGCAGACCACCAGCAGCACAACTCGGCAGCAGGGGCCTCCCACCGCGCGACCTCCACGCAACAGCCATAATAGCCAAGAAGGGAGTGGGGGCTTACTGCCACCACACCCCATGTCTAGGGCCCGGTGCAAGGCCACTCACCGCCACATGGCTCGGACCCTGGTTTCGGCTCCACAAGCAATTCGGCCACCCCCATGGGTTCCAGCCACCAGTCCGGTATAGCGTGGGCAGGAAAGGAGCAGGTTGTGGAACACTCGATCCGAACAGTGCTCAAGAGGCCAGGGGCTGCTGCCGCCCTGCAGCCGCAGCCTTCTCCTTCGCCCAGCCAGTGGTAGGTTTTATCCAGCAGGTCTTTTTGACTGCAGCCCGCGATGTCAGCCAGATGTCTTGAGTCCATCCAGGCCCCAGGAAAAGGCCCGGTCTAGCAGAAGGTCATTTTCCCCCAGGCAGCGGTGGAGCTCTCCTAAGCTCTCCTGAGGTGCTGCCGCCATCTTGCAGGCCTCATCACGCCCCCTTTAGTTATGGTTATGGTGTTTGATCTTTGCAGTGGCAGAATCCTGCTGAACTGGTTCAGCAACTTCTGCTCTGTTTTTTGGCTAGGTGTTTTTTTATCTCTTAAATGCAATAATTGTCTCTTTGGCGGACACCTGTATGCGTCCAGGTCCAGTCAGCCTCGAGCTGCACAGACCAGTGTTTTGGGAAGTAGGTGTGAAATATATATTTCTTCCACCTGTTTTTAAAACATAACATGGGATTCTAGATTTTATGTTTTTCTGGCAGCTTCTGCTGCAAAAGAGATCTCCTGAGATATAAAATAAAATGTGGCATTTAATTTGAAACTTTAGAAGCCAAGCTGCAACCTTGGCATTGATAGCTTTTTCTAATCAGATAACCTTGGCTTGCAAGTGAAATGGTGAAGTTAGATTTCAGCTACTCAAATGCACTCCAGCCTTTATGAGATATAAAATATGTTCTTACTTAGCTCAGCTGTAATGCATTCGAGTGACATACACACTGCTGTCTGGAATCACACTCACTTTACACTTTGTGTTGCTTAGCTCTCTAGCTTTCAGTGAAGTTCAGAAATTGTATTTTTAACATAAGTTAAGGTCATAGCACCTAACCTAAATATAATATCATTTTAGCCTTTGTTTTTTTCAGTGAAAGTGTATATGTATATCCTCTACTGCAATTTGCATTCACCGGCCAGCTGCCTGAATACCGGGGGTGCTCGTAAAGACTCTTGTGCCCGAGCATATACTTATTGCAAAATCCTGTCCACTGACAATGGGAAAAGAACAAGCATTTACAATGCAACGGTCTCGCCTTTGCAAAAGTTAGAGCTATTGGCATTGTAAATGACAAAATTTGTATTTATGTGTTGGTTTTGAAAACAGATAAATAAATGGCTTTGTCATTTACAATGCCAATAGCTTAATCTCTCGCAAATGCGAGACCTATTGCATTTGCACCCATGCCCACACACACAGAGCCACACACACACATAGAGCCACACACACACACAGAGCCACCCTCACAGAGCCACACACACACAGAGCCACACTCACAGAGCCACACACACAGAGCCACGCACACACACAGAGAGCCACACACACACACACACACACAGAGCCACACACACAGAGCCACACACACACACACACACACAGAGCCACACACACACAGAGCCACACACACACGCAGAGCCACACACAGAACCACACACACACAGAACCACACACACACAGAACCACACACACACACAGAGCCACACTGTACAATATGGCTAAAACAATCACATTGACAAAGCTAAAATGCTCTAGTCCTACTTTTATTGTCTGGGCAATCCCGGTGTTAACTCCTCAAATTCTTTCTCCGTCTGGCTCTAACACACCGTAAGAGTTGCGAAAACTATTCTTAACAAAAAACACACCTAAATAAACATGTAACAATGAACCATTGTGTAATAGTTTTTTCAATGGTATCATAAAGCCATGAACATACGCTTTGGCGAGTAGCCAAAGTTTTGTTATTGTTTGTGAAGCTTTAAAAGGTCTCTATGTCTTGCGTCCAGTAGTAACATAACCCCCATCACACTCATCAGCAGCATTCCACCTAAACTAATGCCAGAACTCGCCATCCAATGTCATTTGCCAAGCATTTCTTGTGGGCTCGCAACACCCAAGCCCCATGGAGTCACTCTCCACAGACCTTCTATAATACCCAGTTTCCCGCAAACACCCTTATCCTTTTACGCTTTTTATCCAGACGGTCCTCACCTTGTGTTCTTCAACTCCATGAGCTGTTGCTGGTGCTGGGCGAGGATGGCAGGGCCGAGCGACAGAGGCATTTTACCCAGAAAGTCACCGACCGGCGCAGGGTAGGGTGCACGGCCCAGCTTCGGGGAGTTTGGATACATCCTCCTCTCCACAGCCTGGAACACACATCAGGAGTGCCCAGTGCCAGGAGCGCTGCAGCCCAGAGGGCTTTGAAAGACTGCAACTCTGCTGTACACACTGAACACCTTAAACAGAACTCAACACAAGATAGAGAAAGACCGTAAGCCTAGTGCGCAGGCGCTCTGGCAAGGAACGCTCAAACAAGAAACAGAGAAAGAGGACTGGGCATAACGTCATAAGAGGGCACTAACAAAGAAGGAAAAGCACTTCTGGCTATAATAGGATGGGCGACTTAAGTAGTCTTTCCCCTGCTTGTTGCACGAGGTCCTACATAAGAAAAACGTATTTTCCAAAACGTCAGAACATTAAATTCCAGCGCTCTTAACCGAGATGTTGACGCTGACATTGTTTCACTCTGGAAGTGATGTGCGAAATTGCCAATGGGTACCAGTCATTTACACTGACGCCTGTTCCTTTTTTTCAGGGCCACCAGGTGCAGTTTCTGAGATATCCCATGTCTTTTCACGAGACCTTTATCTGAAAATACTGTTAAAAATCTAGTCTGAAAGGGAGAACTTGAACTTTAAACACTATAGGGGGGTGTGGCTAGCGGCCGAGGGAAATGGTCACTTTCTGAAGCGGCTCCACAGCCCTCGCCAATTTATCCGCCAATTTATCCGCCAAAAACACCCGAGATTTCCTCCAAACATCAGGGAACGTCTCTTATACCGGTCCCCATCTGCAGCACCGCTTTTGTGGCAAAACAACGGGAATTGAAGCCTAGTGAGGCACCCCACACGGAGCGGCCCAAGAGACATCAAAATGGCGGCCCATAACGAACAGCTCTGGCGGCCAAGAACGTAAATGACACACCGAGACCTCCTTCACTGACCATAGTGACTGGACACAGCTTTCAAAGGCTGCTGCCCCTGAGACCCTTTCCTGATCGGCGCTGGAGTGAACTCACCGGGTGCTGAGGTGAAGTGTGCAGGCTGCGGCGAGAACCAACCACCAATAGCTCTCCCGTCGCAAGCTGCCTGATCCAAGTCCCTGGCCTGGGGGCCTTCGGAGAGAGTGCAGAGCAGGGTAGGACCGCGCTGAGCCCTCCGGCGGGCGAAGGTGAGGAGCAAGTGTGCTGGGGGTGGCGGTGGGGAGGACTTACAAGAGGCTCCCACCCTCCACCCGGACCGCGCACTGAGCCGCGTTGCAAAATCAAAATTGAGCCCCTGTCTCTGCAGCCTACTGTGGGAGAGGTGGGTCGGACGCGAGCCCTCCTGGAGCGGGCCGCAGGAGCCGCTGGTCCGCACTCGCTCCCGCCACCAAACCCGCCTGACTATAGGCTTGCTCTCTCTCCCTGGAGTTCCTAATAAACGGAGCAGAGCGATACCCAGGAGAGATTTACATGGCCGGACGGCCAAGCAGCCCAAATTAGCATACCCCCAACGGAACATCACCAGCAGCAAGTCTTCCCCACAGGGACGCCATAGACAACACGCGCCAGTCGGCCCTCTGATTGGTTAATAAGGAACACCAATAGTAGTGTTTATTTGGTAGTTGTCAACGAATCAGAGAGCCGACTTGGGCGTGCAGGCAGCGTGATGGGGGGCGTGTTTTGGACTGAGGACGTCACGGAGAGAAAGGACCGAAAAAACACGCCCCCCAATCCGAAAAAGACGGGGCTTAAATTGAAAGACAAACCTCTTCTCCAATGGCTGGCCGCCGTTTAGGAAGCCAGCCAATGGAGAAGAGGGGCGGGTTCAAGCCCCACTACTAGAAACATAAAATCTCGCCAGCGAGACTGCGCAAGCGCAGCCTACGTTAGCCGAGACCTAAAAAGAACGGCGCTCCGGGCTTTAAACACCATCCATATCCATTCAGCAGTTTAACAGAATGTCAATATGTTTCGGCTGCCAGAGCCTTGTTCAGGAAGTTGGCGTCATGAACAAGGCTATGACAGCCAAACAGGTTTGACGTTCTGTTAAACCGCTGAATAGGTATGGATGGTACTTAAATTTGGTCTACATCACCTGTAGTGCCATTCTTGTTCTTTTTTCATTGTTAGAGGACAGGACATGGGTATGTTGTGTAAACAGATGTGTAAAGAGGATGCTATACTTAAATGTTAATATTTTAAAATTATGGAACTGTTAAGCGACTAAGAAAATGGGTTTGCCGAGTAAACAGATGTGCAAAGGGGATGCAGTACCTATGCACTTGTCTCTCGCTAACTAGTTTTAGCCCCTTTAGAGTGCTAACATAAAACATCATTTTTAAAGGGGCTAAAACTAATTATAGAGAGATGTGCATAAATACTGCATCCCCTTCCACATCAGTTTACTCAGCAAACCCATTTTCTTAGTTGCTTAACAGTTCCATAATTTTAAACTAGTGACATTTTAGTTGTTATATACGATGTGTGTGTGTGTGTGTGTGTGTGTGTGTGGTGTGTGTGTGTGTGTGTGTGTGTCCCTCTCTAACTAGTTTTAATTTCAAGCTTTCATTAACATCTCAATGCTCATTTACTTCAGCCTGTTCTTCAAAAAAGGCTTTAAATTCAACGGCTTATATTTCAACACTATGGCATTCAGAAGTAGCAAGCTTTTGTCTTGAATAAAAAATGTTAGCGCTCTAGTTGTTCATTAGAACTCTTTGGGGGTGCTGCAGTTAATCACTAAGGGAGAAAGACTGCTGCTGGTGTTGAAAGTGCATGTTTTGTTCTTCGTTTCAGAATAGTCTACTTAAATGGACGAGGAGACTCACTGCAGCGAAAAGGCACAGACCCCCTCCACTTACCAGGTATTAAAAGAGCCAAGTGAAAGGGGGGGATTAATGCAGGCACTACTGATACATACTAGTAGCCAAGACCCAATAGTAGATCTAAAGGCCATTAGTTACAGTATAGGGAGCCCTGTCTCCCACACTAGCCATAAACCGTCACCAGCAAATGTGGAACTGGAAGTAAAACTCACATCTTGGAATATTGCAGGGTTAAATAAGAATCTCCAAGACGCGATTTGGTGCACGTATATAGACCAATGGGACATAATACTATTACAGGAGACTTGGTCACTGGATACACCGCATAGAATTGGTTACAAAACTTTTAGTATGAATGCCTCCCCCTCAGTAAGAGGGAGACCATCTGGGGGCTTGGTGATCTGGATTAAGATTACTTTAGAAATAGATAGCACCCCGCTTTGTATCCAATCCCAAGATCTATTGGGTGTAAATATAACTACAAGAGGCAAAAACCCATTTATCTAATAAATGTGTACAATAGACCAAATCCAGTTAATAAGGAATCCCAGGACCCCAGTCTCCCTGAACCGGATTTCCGCGGATAGATGGGATGACTGCCCTAGATGTGGGATGGGAAAAGCCGGATTCCTACATCTGGCCTGGGAGTGCCCACTGGTGGGGAGCTTCTGGAAGGAGGTGGTAGAACACGCCGGCCGTGCCACGAGCCTCTGGGTTGCCTTGAGCCCGCTCCATTGTCTATTGGCCCTAGTCCCTAAGCCCAAAAAGAGGAATTTGTCCTATAAGCTGCTGCAGTTGCTCCTGGTGCTGGCGAGGCGACGTGTGGCTATTACTTGGATGGGGCAGAGGGCCCCTGAGTTCTCCCTGTGGCTTAAGGATATTAGAGAGTGGTCCCTAGCCGAGGAAACACATATGCAGTTTACACGCCGTGATGAGAGGCTCCAGGAAGATTTATTAGCTTGGAGGATGATGTGTGCCGAAGGCTGGCCTGACGATGACTCGGATGCCACCAGTGCTGAACTGTTTAGCCCTGAGGAGTCTAGCTCCGAAGAGGACGTGGCGGGAGGCAGGGAGGGGGGACTTGGTTCGAGGTAGAGCCCTATTAGACGCGTACGTTGGTTTCGTATTGTCTTTTTATGTGTTTTGCTTTGATTCCCAGAGGACCCAAATGAGCCCTAAGTAGGTAACCGAACTATTTTCAGCAATGCCAAGTGTGGGGGGGAATTGTTTTGTTGTTATATGTTGGAGTGTGATCTTTGTACGCACAAGGAATTCAAACCTTGAAAACAGCGGATACTGGAGATATTCATTTATTTCATGCAAATGTTATGCTAGTATATTTTTGGCACTCTTTGACTTTCCGCCGCCTGGCCTCCGGGCTGTGGGCTCCATGGCTGTGTATTCTCCTGTATGATCATTTTAGTTATTTTCCTTTATGAGTGCCTGTCGGTAGATTTGCTTGATTGTATTCTCTGTACATACCGCAATAAAAATATTTTTCAAAAAAAAATAAAAAGGAATCCCAGACAATAGAGCAGCTTGATTCCTACCTTAACACTTTAGGCCCCAGTTCCCAAGCAATAGTTGGTGGTGACATCAACTGCAAGTTTGAACCAATATTTGGTTTTGACAATATATATGATGAACAAGATAGGGCAAACAATATCCTTGCCCTAGATAGTAGAGGGGAGGTAAAATGTACGGCAGCAGCAGTCCAAATCCTGCAACTAACTACGGGTTATGACTTAAGGGCATCCATGGTCAGTCAGACCGCCCTACAGTACCCACATTTTGCAGAGGGACCTCTTTATATTGGTCTCCATTAGTTTGTGGCACCTAATAGTTGATTTTAAAGTTGATTCTAGGACGGAGAGTGACCACTTCACGTTACATTTAACACTTGAATCACAGCCTTTTAAAACTTCCCCAGCAGGAGATCCAGGGAATAGTTTGAATGATGGCGATTTCCAAATAACCAACAATAGACGAGCTTTAAAATGGCCATATATTTTATCTAATGATGCAACGATGTCAAGTATTTATAATACCTTTGCTGACATCGTCACACCCTTTCACACCCTTTCAAGACCTCCCTTTAGGAGAACCTGGTGCACTAGACATGCATCTTAACTTGGTAGAGGCACTAACGCCCTTCCTGAGTAAAATTTACGAGAAAGATAAGGGAGCTAGGGATACCCAACCGGCACGGGCAGCACCTGGTATAATAAAGAGTGCCGTGCAGCTAAGACCTCCCTAATCCAGGCAATAAAGAATAAGGACATCCAAGAAATAAGAAAAATAAGGTATACATATAACAAAATTCTTATTGACACAAAAAAAACCTGGGACGAGGAAATCTGGTCTGATTTACTTGCTGCAGCAAAATTCAGGGACCAGGCCACCTTCTGGAACTTAATATCCAAGGGAAACAGGACAGGCAGGACCCCAAAGGACCTCTTCCTAGACAAAAAAACTTGGGTTGACCACTTCTCCAAGCTCTACTCAGATACCACAGGGGGATCACAAATAGTAGAACACGAAATAGAAGTAGCACCAGGGGCACCTATCCTACATTTTGATCTGGAGGAGACCATACAGGCAATACAGGCCATCAAGGCAGGAAAAGCGCCAGGTCCTGACAAGATCCCTGGTGATCTATTAAAACACGACTTAGAAGTATGGGGACCGTACATAAACTTTTTATGTAACTCAATAGCAGCAGGCACACCAATTCTCGATTCATGGAAAGGGGCAGAGATTGTCACAATTTTCAAAAAAGGTAATCGACATGATCCAGGAAATTATCGCCTCATTAGTTTAATTGATCTTTTACAAAAAGTTTTTGCCAGACATATTTTAAACAGACTTTTAGAATGGATGGAAGAGACCCACGTTTTATCAAAGTATCAAGCTGGGTTCAGAATAAAAACAAGTACTACGGACCAAGTCTTTAGATTCACATGTATTTGCTGGAAGTATATCACCCTGAGGAAGGGCAGCCTGTATGTTGCTTTTATAGATCTGAGGGCTGCCTTCGATCTAGTTCCCCGAACCCTATTATGGGAGACATTAAAAGATATAGGGGTCCCAGGTGAACTTCCAGCTGATTAGACTCCATGCAGGGAATTATGCGAAAGTACGATGGGGACCAAGGGGCGAAACATCTAAGGCTATACCAGTGAGACGGGGTGTACGACAAGGTTGTGTGTTGGCACCCACACTTTTCTCACTTTATGTAAATGATATCCCCAATTACCTGGGTAATTGCATTCATGACTCCCCAAAACTTGGGGGCGAAGCCATCACAGCATTATTATTTGCTGACGATACCATTCTCATTTCCCAGACGCCTAAGGGTCTACAAAACTTAGTGAACTCATTCCATAATTACTGCATGGAGAAAAGTCTGGAAACAAATTCAACCAAGACCAAATACATGTCTATAAACCCGCAAAAATCGTTTAGGAAGAACCTAGCTTTAAACAACCAAAAACTGGAATACGTGGGAAGTTTTAACTATTTGGGAATTTTGTTAGATAGTAAATTATCCTGGAAGGGACATCTAGAGAAAAATAGAATAACGTTGCGTCAAAACCTGCTCCCAATACTTAAAAGGCATGGAAATAGCCAGTCTAAGGCTATTTCACCCGCCTTGGAAGTGTTCAAAGCTAAGGCTCAAGCAGCGGTACTTTATGGTGCCGAGATTTGGGGCCCCTTTTGTAAAAATAATTTTGAACAGGAGGAAAATAACTTTATACGGAGCCTACTGAAAATCCCAACCAGAACACCGCTAATCCCAGTACTACTGGATACTAATACTAAACGTACTGACCACCAAGCAGCTCTAACTCCCTTATTATATTGGATAAGGATATGGACCACTCATGAGCTGATTAATTATAGAGACGGCCTGATAGAGATCATGCAGATTAATGGGCATAAGAGCACCCCCTGGCTAAAACACATTTCATCTTGGGCGAATAAGTTAGGCCTAACTCATTACTGGGAAGAGCCCTTTAGATTGACACCTCTCTGCAGGAAGATCTTAAAGTCCACATTCTGGTCCTAAATGCATAATGAATTATTCCATAGCCCATCTGCTGGGTCACTTACCCAGAAGTTCCTCGCATTTAAAGACGAAGGTTCCTTCGAACCCTTTATGGACGAGATAGGCCCCCCGCTAGCTAAATCTTTATTTTTAAAATACAGATATAGTATTCTGCAAATGAATGCTTATACGTCTAAATGGGGGGGGTTCTAATGAAGTAAATGATGTATGTACTCTTTGCATGCTCAAGGCTAAGGAAAATGATGCCCATCTATTTTTCTTTTGTCCATACTACAAAACTGCTCGGGATCGATGGATTAGACCTCTGTGTAGGAATCTGGGCGTGAGGTCTTGCAGTGAAGCTGAACGAATACTGAAGTCTAATACCTCACAATTGGTGGTATTTTGTATAAATAGATTTTTACACAATGTGTACTTGATTAGGAAGAAGGTGGGATTAAAACTTTAGTTGTACAAACTGTATATCTAATGAATTGGGGTTAGGAATTTTTGCACTTGCACTTTAGAAGATATGATTAGTCATAGCTACCAAAATGCTTTTAATTTATAAAATGCCTGGCTTTTAAATCATTTTAGTGTATTTATGATATTAGAGGATAGGTTTTATGGCGTAAACTGATCATGTGAGTAAAAACTGTATGACTATTTCTACCACTAAATCCTTGTACCTGACCTGCTGGAAGATTTGTTATGTAACATATGTGTATTTTTGTTTCTTTTTAAATTGTTTCTTTTATGGCTAAAAAAAGCCGAAATATAGACTAAATGAAATGAATAAAAAGTTATAGAAAATGTGTCCTCATTTTAGCTTTCTCGGGCACTAACCATAATTTCTATGACAAAAGAACCACTAATTTTGCAAATTTTAAAAGGAAATGCTTTGTTTTGCAGCTTTGATTCCAGCCAGATGGCTTCTGGTGTGCCTCAATTTTGGCATGGATACGAATTCAAGTTGTTAATCAGAAAACTGTGGGAAGCTGTGGTAGTACACTGGGGAATCGACTGACAAGTTGCCGTTGTTGGAAGTGCATGTTTTACTTAGAATGTCAGAAATAATCTCACTTAGCCTCAGAAGATAGAGTGAATCTATAGGAAATGTGCTCTCGTTTTAGCTTCTGGAGCACCTGCCAAAACCTTCATGAGAGAAAACTGATTTCTCTCAAACATGATTTATCATATCCCAGGCTTTTCACATGGTAACATCACTAGTGAACTCACTGGAATTTATTTTTTTTAAGTTCAAGAAAAGTTTTAACTCACTGGAAAATGGCTTTTATTGTGACTATAATCTGTGATTAGCATTTATATGTGCTCCTTTTTGTGACCCTCAAAACCTGGCATTCACTACAATGCCACAATATTTTGGCGGGTCGATAATTCTGTCCTCGATATTCTGCCATACAACTATGAAAGGGAACTTGATGTAGTGGGAAATGCGGATATAAGCATCGTATTGGTGAATAAGATGCTGAACTTTTGTCGGTTTATACAAAAAATGGTGCTTTCCCACTGGGACAACAGATGTAACCATGTAAAGCTTTGTATACTAAGGTTATGGCGGAAATAGGTGTACAACTTGTGCTTCACATAATGGAGGCAATGGGTACCGCAGTCTAAGGGACTGCTATTTAGAGGCAACGTGGACACTGGCATGGCAATGATACTGTGTATATTGAAGCAATAAACTAGCAAAAGAATTGTATGTACTGACTTAAATATTTGCTTTGTTGCAGCATCGGTAACCTAATGTATAACTGCTTTCTAAACCTTGATCATTGTAGGGTCAGTAACCCGGAAGTAATAAATAATCTGTACAAATGCCAGCCCACCAAGCAACAAGCCTTGCCGTTGCCCAAGCTCCCCCTTGGCACAATGAGCAGCCACTGTCGCTAATACGCAGTCCTCTGACACGAGTTACTTTGGCTCATTTGAACACTGATGCCCAAGTGGCAGGCTGGCATACTAACCAGCAGCGTGCCATATTTGAAAAGCACACTTGGCTGGCTAAGACACTGAGCACAGGAACAGTGAAGCCAACAAACCCGGGTCTGTGATTTTATATTGAGAGTATTTTAATGTTTCCATGTGATTTTTGATGCAGTTGGCCCATATTGTTCTCCTATGGTGCAGGCATTTGACTCCTGGGCTCACAGTGTGTTGTACTGGGCATCCAGTTTTCCTCGTGGGCACACACCATTGTCTGCTATGGGAAAATCTTGCAATGACCGATAATGTTTTGAAATAACTCTTCCTTTCTAGAACTCCTTATAAAACCTCTGGGCTTTTGGACTGCACAGATGGAAATCTGTGTTGTAAAATGAATGCAGGCCGACCGACACGTCCCCGCAGGGCACACAAATAAGAGGGCGGCCACCGTAGTGCCACAAGATGGCACACGGGGCAGCCCAGCTCTTTGAGACCCTGATGGGTCCCGCGCGTCACTTCCTTCCTGGGGTGGGCGGGGGAGAGTATATATTCCTCCCCCGCGGCGCCCACCGAGCGGCCTCTTTGTCCGCTGTCCCCTCACCCTGACGCAGTTTCGGACGTGTCCTGGGGAGCTGCTGTATACGTTGCGTATACATTGCACGGTGAGTGCGTTGTTGCCCCAAGCCCCCCCCTGCCCGAGCTCCCATTGGATGCATCATGGGCATGGCGGCCCGGCTAGGGCTGCAGGCCGCCGGGGGTGGGGGGAGAGCAGCACCTCTCGTGCGCGAATCGGTTCTTCCGAGCTGCCCCAGGGGACATGAGTGGGTCTTGGCTCCGGTGTCGGGGACTTGAGCGCTCCGCCTCTCCGGCGGCGGTGGGGCAGTCGAGGCATTGGGTCTGGTCCACAGGGACCGTGCGTACTGGGCCTGGACATTTGTCTTCGATATTATGTCCGGGACTCAATGCGGGAGACACATTTTTGCCTTCGCTCTCTGTTGTTCTCTCAGCACTCCCTGTGCCTCTTTGGGGGTCACTACATTGTACGGGCATTTCTCCTTGTGCCCTGAGTTGCAGCATTTGCAGGCGGGGCTCCGGGGTCGGGTGAATGTGGAAAGGCTGCCCTTTCCCACCTCATTCCCCCCCCCCACTCGCTCTACCAAAGTTGGCGGCATGTGCGGTTGTAGATAGGCCACCACAGGGTGACCGCGCTTTACCCTGACCATTTCGTGGCGCCCTTTCATCTTTTCGAGCCACAACAACAGGCACGGGCAGGGGAGTAGAAAGTTTTAGGGCAACAGGTACTCCCCCCCCCCGCAGGTCGCCTCTGCCTCGCAACCCCTCCATGTCACCTTCCGGTCCGTGTGCGTGGCGATGGATGGGAGGGGGGCTCCTTTATCCCTGCTCCTGCCAGGCGCCCTCTCCTCGTCTTCCCGGTGCGGCGGGGGGGGGGGCAGGCAGCGGAGGTTTGATCTATTACGTGATTTATGGTCCGGCCACCAGCTTCTCATTCGACGACCCCATGCCATTTGCACACAGGGGGATGTGCAAGGTCGTGTGATAGAATTTATAATTATAGGTCTAGATGTTTAAGGCAGTTGCGGGCAGAGTTGCATGGCTTTGCCAATGGCGCGTCGATTGTGTCTCGCCTTTATGTCTGGAAGCGCGATGAGAACACAGTTCGATTCGCACGACATGCTCTGCTGAGGCGCAGTAAGCTATGGGCACGATACTTATCTAGGTAATGCCTCGAGCACGGTTTTCTTTTCAAAATGGTCCAGTTTGTATTCGCGTTGCGTGCTAGGATCATTGGAGCGCTTTCTAAAGGTAGTCTTGTTTCACGTAATGTTTTAAGTGCGCTCGCAACCTAGCGCTTCAATGAGAAATTATATGGGCTTTTGCCTCTTTCTCAAGCTGCATGCGTCCGCTGCTAATTCAATTAGGTGTGCCCGCGGGCACAGGCAGCTCGCAATGCCCCCGGACGCTGCCTTTGCTGGCGTGAGGGGAGAGGTTGTGGCTTCTCTGCCAGCGCTGCCGACTTTGGAGCTAGGGCACCAATTCGAGCCCCTGCTCCCAGCTCCCTGTGATTTTGGCCCGGAATCTCAGGATTTTATTGGTGCAATGTGCTGGGTCTGTCTGCCCCTTTTGTGCATTTTACGAAGGCTGAGGGGGCCATGCCGGTCGCCATGGCAGCGGCTGGGCGGAGTGGCTCCGTGCCTCACTGGGGGGTGCTCGGCCTTTGAAAGGGCGGAAGAGTCACCACATCGCTGGTTTTGGGGACAGAGGCTCGAAGAATAGCAGCCTCCTCTCAGTGCAAGCTTCCCCTGCGGTACTCCCCCCTTCGACATGCCGACACACTCACACACACTGTGTGAGGGGCATGAAGCAGTTTGTCACGAGAGAGCGTGACCTGCCATGCCGGTAATAAGGATACCATCATTAACCTTGTTGGGAATGTGACCTGTAATGAATGTTCGACTGTCATGGGGGAGGAACTCCGTGGCTCACCTGGGCAGTGCTCAGCCTCTCTAGCCCTGCAGACTACGGTTCTAGTCTCGGGTCTGTTAGATAGTTATTTACCGAGGGGTTTATTTATTCGTGCCTCTTTGTGTTTCACGAGTGGCACTGCTAGATTGAAGCTTTTTACCTTAATTATAGAAGACTCACTTCTTCTTTGGGCCATGGGGATAACATGTAAACATTTGTGGGCAGAGGAGTGGCGAGAGCTTATGTTAGATTAAGCTCCTTGGCGGGTAAGGTCCAGGCCACTTCCAATGCCTGCACCCTGCGCTTTGGCAGTCTGAGATTTCATTCTGTTATCCTCCCGGAGCAGAACAATCAGGGTAGACCTGATTTTAACGCAATGCAGTGCGCGTGTCTCGGCCGTTTTTTCCTACACTTGAAACCTCCATGCCTTTGGACAGAAGGCTTTCCCCCTTTCTGTTGGCCCCGCGTGGACAAGCATTAGCAGGTAATGGTGGCATAGGCCCGAGCGGGCCGTTAGCTGGGGGAGAGTAGTAAGCGCTATAGGCTCCCTCCCTCGCGGCCTCACACCGCATGCGCCACTTTCCGTTTTACACAGCTGGGGAGTGGCACAATTGCCCAGTTGTGGTCTTCATTCCAGTGTTGCTCTTTTTTTTCATTACTCTACCTACTAGCCAAGGCTTTTACATAGCTAATTCCTAAATGGCGAATGTGTGTATGAACATCTTAGGAAATGTTTGCGCGGAACGCACGGCAGGGGCCACGGGGCTTTTGGGTCAGCCATTAAGCGGCTAGTGGGAGTGGCATGTGTGGCAGCTGTTCTCAATTAAGAAAGCCAATGTGATTATCGGCACAAGCATCAGAATACATGCAAGCTTGCAGGGGGGTGCTACAGCGCCATTTTGCCCCATGAAATCCACAGTGCTCACAGTTTTCGGACAAGAACTTATTTTGCGCATTTCCGTTTTGCAACCTGTCCCGCGGGCGGGTATCAGCCGTGTGATTGCGGCCGCCGCGCTGCCTGCACTTGGCTGAGGCATATGGGCATTTAGCACATGGCCACGGTCTGGTTGGATGCGCACTTGGTCCCTTCCCAGTGCAGGTAGGTGCCCGTGGGACATAGCCTTTTAAGAACACAGTGCTGTAAATTCAACTGTCTGGTGCCAATTTGGTCCGAAGAGCAATTTTTGACTTTCTAGAATGCAGTGTATTTCAGTGTCTTCAGGGGAGCCTGGCTGCAAGGGAGGCAAGTCATGAAATGTTTTATAGGCAGCAAGCGAGTGTCCGGGAGGCTACTTGGAGAAGGCATGGCAGCTTTTAGGCACTCGTTTATAATCGGAGGTGATGGGGCTTTACTGCGAAAGCGGTCGACAATTTTGCGGGGGAAGCGGGTTTGAGTCTTGTTTTGCCGCTCCGCTTCCCGCAGCAGTGGACATTCATGTACACTCCCTTTCATGCCTTCATATAGCGCGCACTTTACCAGAAGGTGTCAGAGCACTTCACAATATGAACAGAACTGATACATGAGAGCACTTTAAGTGAACACATTACAGAGCTAACACATAGAACGTGGCAATTGTGTAAAAACAATCAAGAGGTAGCAAACGGGCATTACAGGAGGAAAGGGACATGTGTGCAAGCTACAAAAGCGTACCAAGTACAAGTAGTGGTATATTACTGCAAGAAATGAAGGACACGAAAAACCAGATCAAACGTTCGTAGGCAATGTTGGCACTTGTGCAAGTACCGGAACCAAGCACTTTGTAAGAAGTAGCAAACAGGGTGTTAGAAGAGAAATGTGAAGTGCGCATGTTACAATAGAGTACCAAACACAGGTAGCAGGATAACATCTCGTAATTGGCATACTCTCATACCACAAGAACACACTGGGAGGACACTTCCAGAGTCAAGGAGAATTTAATTTTCTCTAATAAAAGGTCTTCTTTCAGATAATAACGAGGGCATGACATTGTGGAAGTGTCTTTGAAGAAGGAGAATGTTGAGATCAGTTTTGAAGGCCTGGGAGGCGGAGGTGGTTATGGGAGGAAAAGTATGTATAAACTATGTTAAGAGGGAGCACTGAGTATGTTACATATGATAAGTGACGTTTGCATTTTACAAATAGTAACAAACGCAGGTAGAAGGCTATTACTGCACCAAATGGCAGACTCCTTAGCATAAGAACACACTGGTAAGACACTTCCATAGTCTAGGGGATTAGCTCTAGCTTTTCTGGTTTCCCCTCTTTATTAGAGGGCTCTAGTTGTATTTGGTTGAGGTCAGTTTTAAGGCCTGGGATGAGGTGTTCTAGGTAGTTTGGTAAGGGGTGAATTTTATCACACACACCAATGTGCATCGGTCATCACTGACTGCGAATTCCATTTGGCAAGTGTTCTCCTCTATTCCCTCTGCAAGGGGCAGCTCCTTAGCATGCTCCTTGCTGGGTTCTGCACGCAATGTCCATGCATGTGCTTGCTAGGGCATAGTACACCTTACATGTGCAATTTTCACACATACACCAGTACCTCCAAGTCTATGGCATGCCCATTTCTCACTTTCTTCGGATCGGTCAGCACCTTCGGGAGCCACTGTCCATCCTGGCCATGGTTGCTTCTCCATCATGGGTCACCTTGGCCAGCAGGTAGGATTACCTGTTCAGGACGACAGCATTAGCTTGAGGGGATTTGTAGGGGTCCCCCCACATGGGAGACAGTGGCTTCCTCTGTCCTTTGCAACCTTGATTGCAACTTGATTGTTATTTGACAGGGGGAGACTAAATCATTATTTTTCTCTTGCCTATTCAGACCAAGCATTACACTTTTGGTCATTTGGGACTTTCTTTGAGTAACTGCCTCCCGGATATCAATGTACAGCGGATTTTGCGTATGCATTTTTTAAGGAACAAGCGACCGCTCTCCTTACCACTTGTATAGAGGGGGAAGGGTGTCCGGGTGCCTGCCAGAACAGTGATGCACGTTTTACTCGAACTGGAGCCTCTGCAAGGCTGATGGAAATGCTAACTGCTTTGTCTGGCAGGCAAGGGCATTTAAGGGCTGCATTCACCAGGGTCAGGCAGGGTGAACGGCATCTTTACCCACATCGCATTAGGGACGATGGCGCCTCAGTGGACTCAATTCTTTTATTTCCCTATCCAGGTCAGGAGTGCATACGCTACACAACACACTCGCGGTTGTATGATCGGTGTCCTGGTTAGAAACCATAGTTGGGCCCTGTTTGGATAAGCTTTGTATTTGATACAGTCCAGCGCTTGCACGCCCTCTATGGGAAGAGTTACTGACAGTGCCCGGGCTTACTCTTTCTTCTCAGAATGTGTTTCCGTACATTATCCGGGGTTGGTTAGATGTTTGCTACACATCTTGCAGCAACTCACTATAGAGTCATGAATATACTCGGTGACTCTTCCAAATTGCCTTGGGGGTTCAGTTTTTATCTATAGAAACCTCAAGGATGTTTTAAGAGTAGAACACTTTGCCCTGGCGGCGCAGCGTGCAGCTTTGCAGGGAGGCATACCAGGCTCGGTTATCTATACGCTGTGGGTCAGTAGTGCGACCATTGGTGTGCGTTTTCGCTCTCACAGGTTGAGAACAAACTAGGAGACTTAGGCTTGGTCGGCGTCTTTCTGATATTAGACTGGGTCGGCGTGCTCAAGATGAGGCGTCTCTCTTCATACCTGGCACGTTGACTCCCAAAGTAGCATACATATGTCATTGTTTCACACAGGCACTCGTTTAGCTCGGGAATTCCTGACATAATGCAGCCTTATCCATGGCCTTTTAGAGTCTCTTGTTAGTCAATTGGTGTATTTACTGATTTGGGGCTTACTCAGGTCCATTGTTCGATTGCTGGCACGAAAGTGTTATTCTGCTCCTTTTATGTCTCTCATAGTGCACTGTATTGTTGGAAATGTCACACTTAGCAGTTGACACCTTGGTGATATGGAGGGGGGCGGCTTTTTCTTGTTTTGGCTATGCAAGATAGCTATTACTGTGGCTTAGTTATCTCATGCACTTGAAGCATAGACTATACAATGAGTTGGGCTTGTGGTATGGTAGCGCTCCTTTTCTAAGTAAGGATAGGGAGGCTTTGTCTTAGTGGCCTATCACCAAGCACTTCTCAGCACCTTTGCATGTGCAAGCTGGGTAGCCCATGTAGGCGATCGCTTTAGCTGTCTTTTGGTGTAGGGTCCGCAAGGGACAGGAATTTCCTCAGTCTACGTCCCTCATCGGGGGTTGACTCGCAGTGAAGGGCCCTTGGCTAGGTGCTTGGGTAAGCTTTTCACCCAGACAGTATCAATTTAGTTGTTTTCAGGTAAGATAGTCTGGATTCCTTTGGCAGTGTTCACTTACCAGGTGGTAAGATGAGGAAGGTTTAGTTCCCATAGTGCCACAGGATGCACATACAGTTGTATAGGCTGCTTGTTTAAGCTTCCTAGGGTACAACGCAGGCCAGGCACAGGGGGACGACTTGCACAAGTGTCTAACACGAGGAGATCCCTACACAGTGTTATAAGGGATGTTGCCTGTGCGAATCTCTCACTGGCCTCATACGCTTGATGGAGAAGCTTGCGACCAGCGGTGGGCTGCACAACTATTGTATTATGTGATAGGGGCAGGCATGGACAAGGAGTTGATCCTCGAGATCTGCCAAGTCAGTCATTTTGACTCGATGGCGTTCCCACTGCCGAAGATGGGTCAAGTTGCATTCTGGTAGTTCCCCCTCCTACCGGGCCAGTACTCTGGGACACCCGTGCTCATGTCACTCTTCCCATGGCACGACAGTCACTACTAGGTGGGAACGGCCAGTTACAAGCCTCGACAGGACAGGACCAGCCACTCACATTTTCTGGTCACTTTCAAGTAATGCAGGTCACACACTCTGACTGGGGGTGCGGGGCCCTATGCCATTAACCTAAGCTGCGATGGGGCATCGGGCTCCCAGATGTCCTTGTGGGACGGAGATGGGCATTAGGGTCCTAGTGCATGACGCAGTATTTGCAGGGACACATATGGGTCCCAGCGGATCCCCCAAAGGGATCTCAGCAAAGCAGCTGACACAAAACCTGATAGCCCGACACCGGCCGGGTGGAAGTATCAAGGCTCACACGGGTGGTTAGCAGGGACCGGGTTTCTGTGTCCGGTCACTGGGTCAGCAAGCAGGGTAGACTGCACTAGTTGGCCCTTCATGGAGGTTTTCAGTACCTATCCACAGGCAACACACTCTTTCCCTCCATCTTGTTGTGACACCATGCTGTGTCGCCGGGGAGCTATGGAGAAGTATTGTTAATTTGTCTGGGCTCTGGGGCTAGCATGCACCTTAGAGGAGGAACACAAGGGGAATTGGCCACACGTTGGTGACAGATGAGCTCTGTGGTCGGATTTCTTATCCCGAACCCCAGTGGCATGTTGCCCTGTCTGGGACAGTGAGGCAGCTGGCTCGCACGAGGTTTGCTGCGCCATGCGTAAATATTTTGGGCAGAGATTTGGCCTTTTACATGTGTGCTACAAGCCAAACTCACTTGGTGTTACTGGACTTTTGGGTCAGCGGTCCACGTTGGCATGGACCTGTTTTTTCTGAATAGGGAAGAGACCCTAGTAATAGCAAGTAGGAACAGCTAGGAGGAATGCCGGCCTTGGTGGGGGGCCCTGGCTGTGACGGTCGCCACACCCAGGGCTGTGGCGGAGTTACAGGGCGATCCAGAGGCGGAAAGGTACCCGGGAGTACCCTCTTCAGGAGCACAAAGGATGCTGAGGCCTAATATCCCCAGGAAGTCTGTGCGGTGGACCCTGGGGGTACGACGGTGCCCCGCTATCCTACGGGCGGTTGGAAACCTGTACAACCGGGGGTCGCTTGAACGCTCCGCCCCTCTTAGGGGGGGGGCGTGAGCAAGAGGGTGTACCAATGGTTCACCGGAATTGGGAGGGGCTATCTCCTCCCATAACCGCTAAGCAATGATTGGCTAAGGCCACGTTGCAAATTGGCCCATCAGGTGGTAGGTCGCGAGGGGCGGCTTGCCTTTTGGATCGCCTGTAAGATAACCCACCTTGTTGGCATGTGTATATGCTAATAAACCTGCAGCTACTTTTTCCAACAAAAAAGTTGTCTTGTCTGCTTATTTCTGTGAAATGCATGTTACTGCGAGCGGGCTGGTGAGTGGGCCGATATTGGCACTATGCAGGCCGACCGACACGTCCCCGCAGGGGACACAAATAAGAGGGTGGCCACCGTAGTGCCACAGGATGGCACACGGGGCAGCCCAGCTCTTTGAGACCCTGGTGGGTCCCGCGCGTCACTTCCTTCCTGGGGTGGGCGGGGGAGAGTATATATTCCTCCCCCGCCCACCGAGCGGCCTCTTTGTCCGCTGTCCCCTCACCCTGACGCCGTTCCCCTCCCTTCCGCCTACCCGGCGTTTTCAGGGTGGGGGGGGAAATGTTTCTAATCTTTTCTCATTTGTGTTGCAGGCGGAGTTACAGGGCGATCCAGAGGCGGAAAGGTACCTGGGAGTACCCTCTTCAGGAGCACAAAGGATGCTGAGGCCTAATATCCCCAGGAAGTCTGTGCGGTGGACCCTGGGGGTACGACGGTGCCCCGCTATCCTACGGGCGGTTGGAAACCTGTACAACCGGGGGTCGCTTGAACGCTCCGCCCCTCGTAGGGGGGGGGGGGCGTGAGCAAGAGGGTGGACCAATGGTTCACCGGAATTGGGAGGGGCTATCTCCTCCCATTACCGCTAAGCAATGATTGGCTAAGGCCACGTTGCAAATTGGCCCATCAGGTGGTAGGTCGCGAGGGGCGGCTTGCCTTTTGGATCGCCTGTAAGATAACCCACCTTGTGGCATGTGTATATGTGTATATGCTAATAATCCTGCAGCTACTTTTTTCCAACAAAAAAGTTGTCTTGTCTGCTTATTTCTGTGAAATGCATGTTACTGCGAGCGGGCTGGTGAGTGGGCCGATATTGGCACTACGCCGGTAGCCTTTTTCCCAAGATGCCTGGAGAGGAAAGCCCCCTCGATACTGATGGAAATGGTTGGACCCATGGGGTTCCCTGCTTCACTTAATGGTGCAGGGGTGAAACCATTTCCTGGAGTGCTTATCCCCTTCTGCTTTACAATGCTGGAGTGGGGCTGGACTGCTATGAATTTTCTAGATGAAAAACAGACTTTTAGAATGGATGGAAGAGACCCACGTTTTATCAAAGTATCAAGCTGGGTTCAGAATAAAAACAAGTACTACGGACCAAGTCTTTAGATTCACATGTATTTGCTGGAAGTATATCACCCTGAGGAAGGGCAGCCTGTATGTTGCTTTTATAGATCTGAGGGCTGCCTTCGATCTAGTTCCCCGAACCCTATTATGGGAGACATTAAAAGATATAGGGGTCCCAGGTGAACTTCCAGCTGATTAGACTCCATGCAGGGAATTATGCGAAAGTACGATGGGGACCAAGGGGCGAAACATCTAAGGCTATACCAGTGAGACGGGGTGTACGACAAGGTTGTGTGTTGGCACCCACACTTTTCTCACTTTATGTAAATGATATCCCCAATTACCTGGGTAATTGCATTCATGACTCCCCAAAACTTGGGGGCGAAGCCATCACAGCATTATTATTTGCTGACGATACCATTCTCATTTCCCAGACGCCTAAGGGTCTACAAAACTTAGTGAACTCATTCCATAATTACTGCATGGAGAAAAGTCTGGAAACAAATTCAACCAAGACCAAATACATGTCTATAAACCCGCAAAAATCGTTTAGGAAGAACCTAGCTTTAAACAACCAAAAACTGGAATACGTGGGAAGTTTTAACTATTTGGGAATTTTGTTAGATAGTAAATTATCCTGGAAGGGACATCTAGAGAAAAATAGAATAACGTTGCGTCAAAACCTGCTCCCAATACTTAAAAGGCATGGAAATAGCCAGTCTAAGGCTATTTCACCCGCCTTGGAAGTGTTCAAAGCTAAGGCTCAAGCAGCGGTACTTTATGGTGCCGAGATTTGGGGCCCCTTTTGTAAAAATAATTTTGAACAGGAGGAAAATAACTTTATACGGAGCCTACTGAAAATCCCAACCAGAACACCGCTAATCCCAGTACTACTGGATACTAATACTAAACGTACTGACCACCAAGCAGCTCTAACTCCCTTATTATATTGGATAAGGATATGGACCACTCATGAGCTGATTAATTATAGAGACGGCCTGATAGAGATCATGCAGGTTAATGGGCATAAGAGCACCCCCTGGCTAAAACACATTTCATCTTGGGCGAATAAGTTAGGCCTAACTCATTACTGGGAAGAGCCCTTTAGATTGACACCTCTCTGCAGGAAGATCTTAAAGTCCACATTCTGGTCCTAAATGCATAATGAATTATTCCATAGCCCATCTGCTGGGTCACTTACCCAGAAGTTCCTCGCATTTAAAGACGAAGGTTCCTTCAAACCCTTTATGGACGAGATAGGCCCCCCGCTAGCTAAATCTTTATTTTTAAAATACAGATATAGTATTCTGCAAATGAATGCTTATACGTCTAAATGGGGGGGGTTCTAATGAAGTAAATGATGTATGTACTCTTTGCATGCTCAAGGCTAAGGAAAATGATGCCCATCTATTTTTCTTTTGTCCATACTACAAAACTGCTCGGGATCGATGGATTAGACCTCTGTGTAGGAATCTGGGCGTGAGGTCTTGCAGTGAAGCTGAACGAATACTGAAGTC
Source organism: Lissotriton helveticus (assembly GCF_964261635.1). NCBI lineage: Eukaryota > Metazoa > Chordata > Amphibia > Caudata > Salamandridae > Lissotriton > Lissotriton helveticus. Next base: position 272,594,337 of record NC_136058.1, on the reverse strand, counting down.
TAATACCTCACAATTGGTGGTATTTTGTATAAGTAGATTTTTACACAATGTGTACTTGATTAGGAAGAAGGTGGGATTAAAACTTTAGTTGTACAAACTGTATATCTAATGAATTGGGGTTAGGAATTTTTGCACTTGCACTTTAGAAGATATGATTAGTCATAGCTACCAAAATGCTTTTAATTTATAAAATGCCTGGCTTTTAAATCATTTTAGTGTATTTATGATATTAGAGGATAGGTTTTATGGCGTAAACTGATCATGTGAGTAAAAACTGTATGACTATTTCTACCACTAAATCCTTGTACCTGACCTGCTGGAAGATTTGTTATGTAACATATGTGTATTTTTGTTTCTTTTTAAATTGTTTCTTTTATGGCTAAAAAAAAGCCGAAATATAGACTAAATGAAATGAATAAAAAGTTATAGAAAATGTGTCCTCATTTTAGCTTTCTCGGGCACTAACCATAATTTCTATGACAAAAGAACCACTAATTTTGCAAATTTTAAAAGGAAATGCTTTGTTTTGCAGCTTTGATTCCAGCCAGATGGCTTCTGGTGTGCCTCAATTTTGGCATGGATACGAATTCAAGTTGTTAATCAGAAAACTGTGGGAAGCTGTGGTAGTACACTGGGGAATCGACTGACAAGTTGCCGTTGTTGGAAGTGCATGTTTTACTTAGAATGTCAGAAATAATCTCACTTAGCCTCAGAAGATAGAGTGAATCTATAGGAAATGTGCTCTCGTTTTAGCTTCTGGAGCACCTGCCAAAACCTTCATGAGAGAAAACTGATTTCTCTCAAACATGATTTATCATATCCCAGGCTTTTCACATGGTAACATCACTAGTGAACTCACTGGAATTTATTTTTTTTAAGTTCAAGAAAAGTTTTAACTCACTGGAAAATGGCTTTTATTGTGACTATAATCTGTGATTAGCATTTATATGTGCTCCTTTTTGTGACCCTCAAAACCTGGCATTCACTACAATGCCACAATATTTTGGCGGGTCGATAATTCTGTCCTCGATATTCTGCCATACAACTATGAAAGGGAACTTGATGTAGTGGGAAATGCGGATATAAGCATCGTATTGGTGAATAAGATGCTGAACTTTTGTCGGTTTATACAAAAAATGGTGCTTTCCCACTGGGACAACAGATGTAACCATGTAAAGCTTTGTATACTAAGGTTATGGCGGAAATAGGTGTACAACTTGTGCTTCACATAATGGAGGCAATGGGTACCGCAGTCTAAGGGACTGCTATTTAGAGGCAACGTGGACACTGGCATGGCAATGATACTGTGTATATTGAAGCAATAAACTAGCAAAAGAATTGTATGTACTGACTTAAATATTTGCTTTGTTGCAGCATCGGTAACCTAATGTATAACTGCTTTCTAAACCTTGATCATTGTAGGGTCAGTAACCCGGAAGTAATAAATAATCTGTACAAATGCCAGCCCACCAAGCAACAAGCCTTGCCGTTGCCCAAGCTCCCCCTTGGCACAATGAGCAGCCACTGTCGCTAATACGCAGTCCTCTGACACGAGTTACTTTGGCTCATTTGAACACTGATGCCCAAGTGGCAGGCTGGCATACTAACCAGCAGCGTGCCATATTTGAAAAGCACACTTGGCTGGCTAAGACACTGAGCACAGGAACAGTGAAGCCAACAAACCCGGGTCTGTGATTTTATATTGAGAGTATTTTAATGTTTCCATGTGATTTTTGATGCAGTTGGCCCATATTGTTCTCCTATGGTGCAGGCATTTGACTCCTGGGCTCACAGTGTGTTGTACTGGGCATCCAGTTTTCCTCGTGGGCACACACCATTGTCTGCTATGGGAAAATCTTGCAATGACCGATAATGTTTTGAAATAACTCTTCCTTTCTAGAACTCCTTATAAAACCTCTGGGCTTTTGGACTGCACAGATGGAAATCTGTGTTGTAAAATGAATGCAGGCCGACCGACACGTCCCCGCAGGGCACACAAATAAGAGGGCGGCCACCGTAGTGCCACAAGATGGCACACGGGGCAGCCCAGCTCTTTGAGACCCTGATGGGTCCCGCGCGTCACTTCCTTCCTGGGGTGGGCGGGGGAGAGTATATATTCCTCCCCCGCGGCGCCCACCGAGCGGCCTCTTTGTCCGCTGTCCCCTCACCCTGACGCAGTTTCGGACGTGTCCTGGGGAGCTGCTGTATACGTTGCGTATACATTGCACGGTGAGTGCGTTGTTGCCCCAAGCCCCCCCCTGCCCGAGCTCCCATTGGATGCATCATGGGCATGGCGGCCCGGCTAGGGCTGCAGGCCGCCGGGGGTGGGGGGAGAGCAGCACCTCTCGTGCGCGAATCGGTTCTTCCGAGCTGCCCCAGGGGACATGAGTGGGTCTTGGCTCCGGTGTCGGGGACTTGAGCGCTCCGCCTCTCCGGCGGCGGTGGGGCAGTCGAGGCATTGGGTCTGGTCCACAGGGACCGTGCGTACTGGGCCTGGACATTTGTCTTCGATATTATGTCCGGGACTCCATGCGGGAGACACATTTTTGCCTTCGCTCTCTGTTGTTCTCTCAGCACTCCCTGTGCCTCTTTGGGGGTCACTACATTGTACGGGCATTTCTCCTTGTGCCCTGAGTTGCAGCATTTGCAGGCGGGGCTCCGGGGTCGGGTGAATGTGGAAAGGCTGCCCTTTCCCACCTCATTCCCCCCCCCCCACTCGCTCTACCAAAGTTGGCGGCATGTGCGGTTGTAGATAGGCCACCACAGGGTGACCGCGCTTTACCCTGACCATTTCGTGGCGCCCTTTCATCTTTTCGAGCCACAACAACAGGCACGGGCAGGGGAGTAGAAAGTTTTAGGGCAACAGGTACTCCCCCCCCCCCCCCCCCCGCAGGTCGCCTCTGCCTCGCAACCCCTCCATGTCACCTTCCGGTCCGTGTGCGTGGCGATGGATGGGAGGGGGGCTCCTTTATCCCTGCTCCTGCCAGGCGCCCTCTCCTCGTCTTCCCGGTGCGGCGGGGGGGGGGGGGGGGGGGGGGGGCAGGCAGCGGAGGTTTGATCTATTACGTGATTTATGGTCCGGCCACCAGCTTCTCATTCGACGACCCCATGCCATTTGCACACAGGGGGATGTGCAAGGTCGTGTGATAGAATTTATAATTATAGGTCTAGATGTTTAAGGCAGTTGCGGGCAGAGTTGCATGGCTTTGCCAATGGCGCGTCGATTGTGTCTCGGGCCTTTATGTCTGGAAGCGCGATGAGAACACAGTTCGATTCGCACGACATGCTCTGCTGAGGCGCAGTAAGCTATGGGCACGATACTTATCTAGGTAATGCCTCGAGCACGGTTTTCTTTTCAAAATGGTCCAGTTTGTATTCGCGTTGCGTGCTAGGATCATTGGAGCGCTTTCTAAAGGTAGTCTTGTTTCACGTAATGTTTTAAGTGCGCTCGCAACCTAGCGCTTCAATGAGAAATTATATGGGCTTTTTTTTGCCTCTTTCTCAAGCTGCATGCGTCCGCTGCTAATTCAATTAGGTGTGCCCGCGGGCACAGGCAGCTCGCAATGCCCCCGGACGCTGCCTTTGCTGGCGTGAGGGGAGAGGTTGTGGCTTCTCTGCCAGCGCTGCCGACTTTGGAGCTAGGGCACCAATTCGAGCCCCTGCTCCCAGCTCCCTGTGATTTTGGCCCGGAATCTCAGGATTTTATTGGTGCAATGTGCTGGGTCTGTCTGCCCCTTTTGTGCATTTTACGAAGGCTGAGGGGCCCATGCCGGTCGCCATGGCAGCGGCTGGGCGGAGTGGCTCCGTGCCTCACTGGGGGGTGCTCGGCCTTTGAAAGGGCGGAAGAGTCACCACATCGCTGGTTTTGGGGACAGAGGCTCGAAGAATAGCAGCCTCCTCTCAGTGCAAGCTTCCCCTGCGGTACTCCCCCCTTCGACATGCCGACACACTCACACACACTGTGTGAGGGGCATGAAGCAGTTTGTCACGAGAGAGCGTGACCTGCCATGCCGGTAATAAGGATACCATCATTAACCTTGTTGGGAATGTGACCTGTAATGAATGTTCGACTGTCATGGGGGAGGAACTCCGTGGCTCACCTGGGCAGTGCTCAGCCTCTCTAGCCCTGCAGACTACGGTTCTAGTCTCGGGTCTGTTAGATAGTTATTTACCGAGGGGTTTATTTATTCGTGCCTCTTTGTGTTTCACGAGTGGCACTGCTAGATTGAAGCTTTTTACCTTAATTATAGAAGACTCACTTCTTCTTTGGGCCATGGGGATAACATGTAAACATTTGTGGGCAGAGGAGTGGCGAGAGCTTATGTTAGATTAAGCTCCTTGGCGGGTAAGGTCCAGGCCACTTCCAATGCCTGCACCCTGCGCTTTGGCAGTCTGAGATTTCATTCTGTTATCCTCCCGGAGCAGAACAATCAGGGTAGACCTGATTTTAACGCAATGCAGTGCGCGTGTCTCGGCCGTTTTTTCCTACACTTGAAACCTCCATGCCTTTGGACAGAAGGCTTTCCCCCTTTCTGTTGGCCCCGCGTGGACAAGCATTAGCAGGTAATGGTGGCATAGGCCCGAGCGGGCCGTTAGCTGGGGGAGAGTAGTAAGCGCTATAGGCTCCCTCCCTCGCGGCCTCACACCGCATGCGCCACTTTCCGTTTTACACAGCTGGGGAGTGGCACAATTGCCCAGTTGTGGTCTTCATTCCAGTGTTACTCTTTTTTTTCATTACTCTACCTACTAGCCAAGGCTTTTACATAGCTAATTCCTAAATGGCGAATGTGTGTATGAACATCTTAGGAAATGTTTGCGCGGAACGCACGGCAGGGGCCACGGGGCTTTTGGGTCAGCCATTAAGCGGCTAGTGGGAGTGGCATGTGTGGCAGCTGTTCTCAATTAAGAAAGCCAATGTGATTATCGGCACAAGCATCAGAATACATGCAAGCTTGCAGGGGGGTGCTACAGCGCCATTTTGCCCCATGAAATCCACAGTGCTCACAGTTTTCGGACAAGAACTTATTTTGCGCATTTCCGTTTTGCAACCTATCCCGCGGGCGGGTATCAGCCGTGTGATTGCGGCCGCCGCGCTGCCTGCACTTGGCTGAGGCATATGGGCATTTAGCACATGGCCACGGTCTGGTTGGATGCGCACTTGGTCCCTTCCCAGTGCAGGTAGGTGCCCGTGGGACATAGCCTTTTAAGAACACAGTGCTGTAAATTCAACTGTCTGGTGCCAATTTGGTCCGAAGAGCAATTTTTGACTTTCTAGAATGCAGTGTATTTCAGTGTCTTCAGGGGAGCCTGGCTGCAAGGGAGGCAAGTCATGAAATGTTTTATAGGCAGCAAGCGAGTGTCCGGGAGGCTACTTGGAGAAGGCATGGCAGCTTTTAGGCACTCGTTTATAATCGGAGGTGATGGGGCTTTACTGCGAAAGCGGTCGACAATTTTGCGGGTGAAGCGGGTTTGAGTCTTGTTTTGCCGCTCCGCTTCCCGCAGCAGTGGACATTCATGTACACTCCCTTTCATGCCTTCATATAGCGCGCACTTTACCAGAAGGTGTCAGAGCACTTCACAATATGAACAGAACTGATACATGAGAGCACTTTAAGTGAACACATTACAGAGCTAACACATAGAACGTGGCAATTGTGTACAAACAATCAAGAGGTAGCAAACGGGGCATTACAGGAGGAAAGGGACATGTGTGCAAGCTACAAAAGCGTACCAAGTACAAGTAGTGGTATATTACTGCAAGAAATGAAGGACACGAAAAACCAGATCAAACGTTCGTAGGCAATGTTGGCACTTGTGCAAGTACCGGAACCAAACACTTTGTAAGAAGTAGCAAACAGGGTGTTAGAAGAGAAATGTAAAGTGCGCATGTTACAATAGAGTACCAAACACAGGTAGCAGGATAACATCTCGTAATTGGCATACTCTCATACCACAAGAACACACTGGGAGGACACTTCCAGAGTCAAGGAGAATTTAATTTTCTCTAATAAAAGGTCTTCTTTCAGATAATAACGAGGGCATGACATTGTGGAAGTGTCTTTGAAGAAGGAGAATGTTGAGATCAGTTTTGAAGGCCTGGGAGGCGGAGGTGGTTATGGGAGGAAAAGTATGTATAAACTATGTTAAGAGGGAGCACTGAGTATGTTACATATGATAAGTGACGTTTGCATTTTACAAATAGTAACAAACGCAGGTAGAAGGCTATTACTGCACCAAATGGCAGACTCCTTAGCATAAGAACACACTGGTAAGACACTTCCATAGTCTAGGGGATTAGCTCTAGCTTTTCTGGTTTTCCCTCTTTATTAGAGGGCTCTAGTTGTATTTGGTTGAGGTCAGTTTTAAGGCCTGGGATGAGGTGTTCTAGGTAGTTTGGTAAGGGGTGAATTTTATCACACACACCAATGTGCATCGGTCATCACTGACTGCGAATTCCATTTGGCAAGTGTTCTCCTCTATTCCCTCTGCAAGGGGCAGCTCCTTAGCATGCTCCTTGCTGGGTTCTGCACGCAATGTCCATGCATGTGCTTGCTAGGGCATGGTACACCTTACATGTGCAATTTTCACACATACACCAGTACCTCCAAGTCTATGGCATGCCCATTTCACTCTCTTCGGACCGGTCAGCACCTTCGGGAGCCACTGTCCATCCTGGCCATGGTTGCTTCTCCATCATGGGTCACCTTGGCCAGCAGGTAGGATTACCTGTTCAGGACGACAGCATTAGCTTGAGGGGATTTGTAGGGGTCCCCCCACATGGGAGACAGTGGCTTCCTCTGTCCTTTGCAACCTTGATTGCAACTTGATTGTTATTTGACAGGGGGAGACTAAATCATTATTTTTCTCTTGCCTATTCAGACCAAGCATTACACTTTTGGTCATTTGGGACTTTCTTTGAGTAACTGCCTCCCGGATATCAATGTACAGCGGATTTTGCGTATGCATTTTTTAAGGAACAAGCGACCGCTCTCCTTACCACTTGTATAGAGGGGGAAGGGTGTCCGGGTGCCTGCCAGAACAGTGATGCACGTTTTACTCGAACTGGAGCCTCTGCAAGGCTGATGGAAATGCTAACTGCTGTGTCTGGCAGGCAAGGGCATTTAAGGGCTGCATTCACCAGGGTCAGGCAGGGTGAACGGCATCTTTACCCACATCGCATTAGGGGGCGATGGCGCCTCAGTGGACTCAATTCTTTTATTTCCCTATCCAGGTCAGGAGTGCATACGCTACACAACACACTCGCGGTTGTATGATCGGTGTCCTGGTTAGAAACCATAGTTGGGCCCTGTTTGGATAAGCTTTGTATTTGATACAGTCCAGCGCTTGCACGCCCTCTATGGGAAGAGTTACTGACAGTGCCCGGGCTTACTCTTTCTTCTCAGAATGTGTTTCCGTACATTATCCGGGGTTGGTTAGATGTTTGCTACAGATCTTGCAGCAACTCACTATAGAGTCATGGATATACTCGGTGACTCTTCCAAATTACCTTGGGGGTTCAGTTTTTATCTATAGAAACCTCAAGGATGTTTTAAGAGTAGAACACTTTGCCCTGGCGGCGCAGCGTGCAGCTTTGCAGGGAGGCATACCAGGCTCGGTTATCTATACGCTGTGGGTCAGTAGTGCGACCATTGGTGTGCGTTTTCGCTCTCACAGGTTGAGAACAAATTAGGAGACTTAGGCTTGGTCGGCGTCTTTCTGATATTAGACTGGGTCGGCGTGCTCAAGATGAGGCGTCTCTCTTCATACCTGGCACGTTGACTCCCAAAGTAGCATACATATGTCATTGTTTCACACAGGCACTCGTCTAGCTCGGGAATTCCTGACATAATGCAGCCTTATCCATGGCCTTTTAGAGTCTCTTGTTAGTCAATTGGTGTATTTACTGATTTGGGGCTTACTCAGCTCCATTGTTCGATTGCTGGCACGAAAGTGTTATTCTGCTCCTTTTATGTCTCTCATAGTGCACTGTATTGTTGGAAATGTCACACTTAGCAGTTGACACCTTGGTGATATGGAGGGGGGGCGGCTTTTTCTTGTTTTGGCTATGCAAGATAGCTATTACTGTGGCTTAGTTATCTCATGCACTTGAAGCATAGACTATACAATGAGTTGGGCTTGTGGTATGGTAGCGCTCCTTTTCTAAGTAAGGATAGGGAGGCTTTGTCTGAGTGGCCTATCACCAAGCACTTCTCAGCACCTTTGCATGTGCAAGCTGGGTAGCCCATGTAGGCGATCGCTTTAGCTGTCTTTTGGTGTAGGGTCCGCAAGGGACAGGAATTTCCTCAGTCTACTTCCCTCATCGGGGGTTGACTCGCAGTGAAGGGCCCTTGGCTAGGTGCTTGGGTAAGCTTTTCACCCAGACAGTATCAATTTAGTTGTTTTCAGGTAAGATAGTCTGGATTCCTTTGGCAGTGTTCACTTACCAGGTGGTAAGATGAGGAAGTTTTAGTTCCCATAGTGCCACAGGATGCACATACAGTTGTATAGGCTGCTTGTTTAAGCTTCCTAGGGTACAACGCAGGCCAGGCACAGGGGGACGACTTGCACAAGTGTCTAACACGAGGAGATCCCTACACAGTGTTATAAGGGATGTTGCCTGTGCGAATCTCTCACTGGCCTCATACGCTTGATGGAGAAGCTTGCGACCAGCGGTGGGCTGCACAACTATTGTATTATGTGATGGGGGCAGGCATGGACAAGGAGTTGATCCTCGAGATCTGCCAAGTCAGTCATTTTGACTCGATGGCGTTCCCACTGCCGAAGATGGGTCAAGTTGCATTCTGGTAGTTCCCCCTCCTACCGGGCCAGTACTCTGGGACACCCGTGCTCATGTCACTCTTCCCATGGCACGACAGTCACTACTAGGTGGGAACGGCCAGTTACAAGCCTCGACAGGACAGGACCAGCCACTCACATTTTCTGGTCACTTTCAAGTAATGCAGGTCCCACACTCTGACTGGGGGTGCGGGGCCCTATGCCATTAACCTAAGCTGCGATGGGGCATCGGGCTCCCAGATGTCCTTGTGGGACGGAGATGGGCATTAGGGGCCTAGTGCATGACGCAGTATTTGCAGGGACACATATGGGTCCCAGCGGATCCCCCAAAGGGATCTCAGCAAAGCAGGTGACACAAAACCTGATAGCCCGACACCGGCCGGGTGGAAGTATCAAGGCTCACACGGGTGGTTAGCAGGGACCGGGTTTCTGTGTCCGGTCACTGGGTCAGCAAGCAGGGTAGACTGCACTAGTTGGCCCTTCATGGAGGTTTTCAGTACCTATCCACAGGCAACACACTCTTTCCCTCCATCTTGTTGTGACACCATGCTGTGTCGCCGGGGAGCTATGGAGAAGTATTGTTAATTTGTCTGGGCTCTGGGGCTAGCATGCACCTTAGAGGAGGAACACAAGGGGAATTGGCCACACGTTGGTGACAGATGAGCTCTGTGGTCGGATTTCTTATCCCGAACCCCAGTGGCATGTTGCCCTGTCTGGGACAGTGAGGCAGCTGGCTCGCACGAGGTTTGCTGCGCCATGCGTAAATATTTTGGGCAGAGATTTGGCCTTTTACATGTGTGCTACAAGCCAAACTCACTTGGTGTTACTGGACTTTTGGGTCAGCGGTCCACGTTGGCATGGACCTGTTTTTTCTGAATAGGGAAGAGACCCTAGTAATAGCAAGTAGGAACAGCTAGGAGGAATGCCGGCCTTGGTGGGGGGCCCTGGCTGTGACGGTCGCCACACCCAGGGCTGTGGCGGAGTTACAGGGCGATCCAGAGGCGGAAAGGTACCCGGGAGTACCCTCTTCAGGAGCACAAAGGATGCTGAGGCCTAATATCCCCAGGAAGTCTGTGCGGTGGACCCTGGGGGTACGACGGTGCCCCGCTATCCTACGGGCGGTTGGAAACCTGTACAACCGGGGGTCGCTTGAACGCTCCGCCCCTCTTAGGGGGGGGGGGGCGTGAGCAAGAGGGTGTACCAATGGTTCACCGGAATTGGGAGGGGCTATCTCCTCCCATAACCGCTAAGCAATGATTGGCTAAGGCCACGTTGCAAATTGGCCCATCAGGTGGTAGGTCGCGAGGGGCGGCTTGCCTTTTGGATCGCCTGTAAGATAACCCACCTTGTTGGCATGTGTATATGCTAATAAACCTGCAGCTACTTTTTTCCAACAAAAAAGTTGTCTTGTCTGCTTATTTCTGTGAAATGCATGTTACTGCGAGCGGGCTGGTGAGTGGGCCGATATTGGCACTATGCAGGCCGACCGACACGTCCCCGCAGGGGACACAAATAAGAGGGCGGCCACCGTAGTGCCACAAGATGGCACACGGGGCAGCCCAGCTCTTTGAGACCCTGGTGGGTCCCGCGCGTCACTTCCTTCCTGGGGTGGGCGGGGGAGAGTATATATTCCTCCCCCGCCCACCGAGCGGCCTCTTTGTCCGCTGTCCCCTCACCCTGACGCCGTTCCCCTCCCTTCCGCCTACCCAGCGTTTTCAGGGTTGGGGGGGGAAATGTTTCTAATCTTTTCTCATTTGTGTTGCAGGCGGAGTTACAGGGCGATCCAGAGGCGGAAAGGTACCTGGGAGTACCCTCTTCAGGAGCACAAAGGATGCTGAGGCCTAATATCCCCAGGAAGTCTGTGCGGTGGACCCTGGGGGTACGACGGTGCCCCGCTATCCTACGGGCGGTTGGAAACCTGTACAACCGGGGGTCGCTTGAACGCTCCGCCCCTCGTAGGGGGGGGGGCGTGAGCAAGAGGGTGGACCAATGGTTCACCGGAATTGGGAGGGGCTATCTCCTCCCATTACCGCTAAGCAATGATTGGCTAAGGCCACGTTGCAAATTGGCCCATCAGGTGGTAGGTCGCGAGGGGCGGCTTGCCTTTTGGATCGCCTGTAAGATAACCCACCTTGTGGCATGTGTATATGCAAATAACCCTGCAGCTACTTGTTTCCAACAAAAAAGTTGTCTTGTCTGCTTATTTCTGTGAAATGCATGTTACTGCGAGCGGGCTGGTGAGTGGGCCGATATTGGCACTACGCCGGTAGCCTTTTTCCCAAGATGCCTGGAGAGGAAAGCCCCCTCGATACTGATGGAAATGGTTGGACCCATGGGGTTCCCTGCTTCACTTAATGGTGCAGGGGTGAAACCATTTCCCGGAGTGCTTATCCCCTTCTGCTTGACAATGCTGGAGTGGGGCTGGAATGCTATGAATTTTCTAGATGAAAAACTTAGATATGGCCTTTTCCCGGATTCTAGGAATCCGAGGGCGGCCAGGAAAGGCTCGCTGACAGCCGGGCACTGCTAAGAAACGAGGGGAAAAGTGCGAGAAAATTCGAATCTTAAACTGACAGGATTCACTCTTCCTTGCATGGGCGTCCGCAGGGGTGGGGGCGAGGGGGCAAGGAGGGGCGCTTGCCCCCCGCCTCTCCCCCCCTGGATCTCTGGTCCGGTGCGGGCCGTACTGGTGCAGCCATCCAACATGTTGGTAATGTGTGGGCTGGCACATATAACGACATTAAGTGTCCTTTGGATGACACAACCTGGGCACTTGATTACCAGGCTACTCCCTATGATACCCACGGAGCTCAGGGTGGCACTTCTGTGACTGGCTACAGGAAGGATAAGGGCTGGCTACTACAGAAAGTAAATAATTCTGTGTGTGCCTTGTTTACTTTCTCTGCCCGCTGCTCACTTAGCAGCATGCGCGCTAGCGATTTTCCCGCTGCGCGCTGCATTTTTCAAATTACCGCGTTACATGACGAGCTCAGCTCGTCATCAGCGCACGTTACACTCATGACGAGCTGAGCTCGTCATCAGCCCCGAAGGGGTTAAGCATCCCTGAGACCAGGGAAAGGAAAGGGAATGGAAGTGTAAATGTCAATGGAATGGCAGGTCAGACAAAGCAGCTACGGCTACCCGTAATTGACGCCCATCAGCCCATCATATAGTAAAGACTGCCTGCTGGAGGGCATCTCGTGGTAGGTGCTACTTTTGAACAAACGCAACTTGAACTCAGCTCGATTCATCGACCTTGAAAGCATCAACGTCTGAGTTCTCCAAACTGAGATTACGTTTGTATGAGATGTATAGTTACCATTTTTTTTTTTATTGTACAGAGTGGCTTGGCAACAGCTTTAGAAGTACTCTTTTTCCACTTTTTTTCCAATGGATGTTTAGTGTATTAATATACTAAGCATCCTGCCTTTAGTTTTGCCTTTCGCGACACCGCTGGTTTACAGTTTTTGCAGGCATACACAGCACACTTCCCCCCACTTGCAATAACCTTCGGTTCACCTTAAGCCAAAGTTTCACACAAAAGTAATGAAGCCCTCAGGCTCTCCCACTAACATCAATTAACAATTTGTTGTGACAAAGGTTTGCAGGAACCAGACCAGCAACGGCACATCAACAGCAGGCACACACAGCACACCACCTACTACACTTTCTGTACCATCCTCCTCTCCCGTCCGTGGTTTGTTCCTCACCCACTTCCTTCCAATATGGCCATATCTCCATACACAACGTAATGTACTCTCTCTAACATCCTCCACTTTCCTGTAACTTTTCTCTCTCTTAAAACCCCTATTTACCCTTAAACTGCTTCTTTTTTTTCTTTTTAAATGAACCTCTCACCTCAACTACAGTAGGCATACACAAATGCACATAACACCATAAAAAATTAAATAACATCTACAATATAAAAATAACATTGCACACTTTACCCCAAAAACATATTTGCAAATATTTCCTATATGTTTCTTGGTGTACTACGCTAAACTATTCTGCATAGATCAAACCATGCGCATAATGTAATGATGTGCAGGAGGCCAGTATTAAATATTGGCCACTCCCCTGTAACACCATTTTAAAAACAGTTTTCAACTTCTTTTGCAATATGCTGGTGAAAACAGTTCATTTTTACTTACATCAGAACTGTAATATTAGCACCTGCATGGAGCTTAAATTAGGCTGGTGTCTGCTGAGACGCTTAGCATTCTCTTTATGTTTATCTACTATAAACATTATCGGCACGTTAGTTTGGACTCCTTTTAGGTTATTATAGTGGACTAATCTAGCACAATAAAGCTAAAATCTAGACAGAAATTAGCCCTCAAACCGTTACGCTACAATGCTATTGCAATGCTGCACCACCAATAGCTACACCAATAACCAACATATTAAAAATCACTAAAATTACTATGCTCACTTTATCATACTCTCACAAACTCAGTAACTATCTCACTCTCACTAACAGACTAACTCACACACTACCAAACTACCTCTCTAACTCTCTCACTAACTAACTCTTTCTTTCACTATATCATACTAACTAATTCTCGTACTAACAAATACACTCACTCTCACTATCCCTACCTACCTAACACACTCCCTCAAACTCTATCTTGTTAACTACCTCTCACACTAACACTAACTCGCTACTTAACTCACACTAACAAACTAAATAACCCAAAGTCTTTCAACACCTCACTAATTAACTCTCTCACTAACTCTCTCGCACACAAACTCACTAGCTCACTAACTACATCACTAACTCACTCTTTCACTAATTAGCTAACTCTCTCATTAACTAACTACTTCTCTCACTAACACACTAATTAATTCTCTCACTCTCTCTCAGACTAACTAACACTCTCATTCTCTCGCTAACTCACTATCTCTCTCACGAACTCTCTTTTTCTCACTAAATAACTTTCTAACTCTCTCTCTCAATAACTAACTATCTGAATCACTAACTCTATCTCTCTCACTAACTAACTCACCCCCAATAACAAAACAACCAATAGCAAACAACCATTACAACAAGCATATACAAATTCCCAGCTTTTTTTATATATAATCATTACATTCTATATAATGCTTTCATAGTCATATATAAAGTAACAAAAAGACTTCTAACACTTCTTTATTATACACCATACTACACACCATACACACTTGTGCACAGCACACCTTAAGAACATAGGCAAAGTAAATATCTCTGGCTAAAAACTTCTAAGGTCCCAAAGGCGAGACCTATTGGCTATGCCACTGCTTGTTTAGTTATTATTTCTTCCCATGACTCATGCCATTGGTAGCTGAGCGCTATGGTACTACCAATGACATTTAGCATAGCGCTCAGCTACCAATCATATGGGACAGCCACCAGGAGGCTCAGGCAGCACTGTCATTGGGTAGCTGAACGCTACCAATGATAGCTGACTACCACATCGCCTAATTGCCTAACATGATGCAAATCGAGAGCTGGACCAATCATGGTCCAACTCCGACCTGCCCCCCGCCCTGCTTAGCCCCCAGCAAGTGCACACTGCGCAGGTTCCTCTCCAGTCAGACGGAGAGAGAGAGTTCAGCGAGAGGCAGCTTCTCTGTCCTGCGCTTCGTGTTCAAATCTAACAATAGAATAATATAAAACTATTTAAAACTTGAAGTTTTAGGGGTTTCTGACAGCCTGTATGTTTTACAGCTACCCTGCCTGGTTTTGTTTATTTTCTGAAATGTGGTGGAAAACCGAAGGAGACTTTTAGGAGAGGAATGTAAAATTCAGGGTAGAAAGATTCAGAAAAATGGGGGGGGACAAGGAAGGGAAAAGCAGTAAAAAAAAACAAGGCAAAAGCAGGAAAAAACAGTCCGAACAATGGGGGAGACTAAGGAAAAAGCAGTAAAAAACATGGCGAATGCAGTCAGAAACAAGCATTTACAATGCAATGGTTTCGGCTTCCGGGGACTCTGCCGCATCTGCGCACAAGCCAGGTGGCGGGTGCGCGCGCACACCCAAGTCCTATTGCTCACAATGAACTAACTAACAAGAGTGTTTATTATCTATGTCCAACTGACATCAAACCGTCAGAGAACGCTGATGGTCTGTATGGCAGTGCCGCCCTGTTAACCTGTCTAGATTGAACGTTTCTGCAGTGCACCTTCGGTATAAGCAGCGCTTAACTGTCAGCCCTACGTGGGCGAGTTGTAGAATGTTCACTTTTAAATGACCACTCATATAAACGTGGTACGATGGTGCCGGTAAGAAGTAATAATTAAAACACTCACCCACTAATGTTAAAATGGTTACACTCACTGTCTGTACGCTGCCCATGTGAGATCCAGACAACCATGCTCGCGTCTACGCGACTGCATGGTTCTTGTACAAGATCACTTACAGTAGAAGTGTATTTTTATGTGGGGTGGTGAGGGTCACAGTTGGCTATCCTTTGGCTTCTACCGCCTTTCGATTCACTGATTCCAGGCAAGCGCCGTGGATCAGGCAAAACTGCCGGAGCCGCCATATTTGGTGGGGGAAGAGAGGGGAGGGTCACGGAGTCAGGAGGAAACAGACAAGCGGGAGGGAGGGGAAGGAGAGACAGGAAAAAGAGAGACCGTCGCTGACACCCGCCGGAACCCAAGCGAAGGATTGAGAGGGAGGCGGTAGAGGGGCTACCGGTGCTCAGAGGTAGTTGCGGAACCCGCACCCTCATCGGACGACAAAAAGGAGGTGCATGAAGCGCCACTGGTCTCGAGCCGGCCACAGGCGGTGACGCACGAGAAACGCAGCTTCAGGCGGCGCCGGGGAGGGAATAAAAAACAAGGAGACAACATGAGACGGGATAAACGAGACGAGGTACACGTACAAACACGGGGCATGTGTTAGAAACAAAGAAAAACATTCACAACAAGGGGCATGTAGAGACCACAGCAAAGACACACACAAAGACGTAAACAAACAGGGAGACGACATGAGACGGGATACACATGCAAAAAAATTATAAACAAAATGCTGCTTACCTGATCGGAAATAACAACTTCCTGGCAACTTACATCTCGCCGACCACTCCGGCTAAAGGCACTTCCAAAAAGACGAAAACATCACGAGAAAAAAAAAAAACACACGCCCACAGCCGCATGACGTGATAAAAGGGGCAGGATGAGAAAAACATCGCCAGAATGCCCACGAATCGCCTCGGACCATGACGGACAGATCTCACTTCCAATGGCTAGCCTCCATTTATGGAGCTAGCCAATGGAAGTGAGAGGCGTGACAAAGGCACCATACTCTTCTCAAAAGTTTTCGCCAGCGCGAACGCTGCTGCGCAGCGGACGCCATACGAAACCTAAAAACGGGGTTAGTGACCAGGAAGGAAAAAGCAGTGAAAATAAGGCAAAAGCATGAGAGAATACTCAGAAAAATGGAAGGAGGAAGCAGTAAAAAAAAAAACGGGACAAAAGCAGGAAAATGGAGAAAGCAGTCAGAAAAACAGGGGAGACGTTAACATTTTGCCCCACCCTGGAAAAATTTCTGCGGACTCCCATGCTTCCTTGTCTAAGAAACAATCAATTACAAGAACCGAAACCGAAGGGTGGAACGTGCTGGCTTGACGTGGATCCTTCTGTGTTTGGATCATCAGCCCTCTGCCCGCGGTCACTTGCCAGACTGTTCCATCTCCCTACAGGGGGTGTCCTGCAGCTTCTGAACTCGCTGCTCTGAGGCAGAAAAGGGGCAGAGGCTGGAGAAAGAGGGAGCAAGCATGCCTCAGCAGAGAAGACGTCTACTAAAGCTTTGTATCTTCAAGAAAGATCTGTGCATTCAATGTGGATATTTCCGAAGGTCCCCTACCTGTTTCTTCGCACCTTTCCAACTTCTCTTTTCTCACACTCAGTGCTTAATTTGTAAAACACAATAAGTGCCTGGGCTCTCGTCAGGAGGCCACTGCAGCTTGCATCACATATCACCCCTGCCATTCTGCCAGTGATAGTAACAACACAGCTACTAACCATCACACTTCTACAAGCGTGACAATTCAGACTACTTCAGGTCCCCAAAAGCTATAAGAATGGCTTGGGCACTAGATAATAGTCATTTTTTTAATGTATTTTGAATTAATAATTAACTGTTGTGATCATCTCTATATTAGCCAGACAGTGCCTCCTTGTGGCACAAAGTGATGACAATTAAGTGTTGGTGTCTAGCACCAGAAATCACCGGCTCAAATTAAGCACTGCTCACACGATACCTGCTAGTGGTTTTACATCGGATGGAACCGCTTTGTTAAGATGACTTATCTTGGTGCAAGTTCCCTCAATCAATCCGCTCGGTCATAGGGTCTTATTTGGAAGTGGGTTGGTGGGTAGCAACAGCCATCCACCACAAAATAGAAGGTGTTGAGTTCTCCCACCTCCACATTAGTCACTTCATTTAGAATCGCACAAAAACAATGTATTAATGGGAGAGCGGTCTACTACTCCATGGGGGCAACACTCTTTGCAGTCCTAGCACCAATACGGAATGGCTGTGTATTGTATTGTGTTGTATTGTAGCATTGCATAGCGTTTACTGTCCCTTTGAGGGGCACTGAAGCACTTAGCCTGAAGCACTTCGCTATATGGATAGCTAGCTACGCCATGTAAGTAGGGGCGTAGCTTCTGGGGGGTGTTTGGGATGCTACACCCCCCTAATAAATGTATTTTCTGATGAATAGTTGGGTACAGGGACTTTCAGTCGGGTATGGTGAGGTGTCTGTCAAATTTCAGCTGGGACTCTGCATGCACACACTGCCAAAAAACATACCCACGCTCCCTCTCATCTCTGTTTTGAAAGCCCTAAAAAATGTTGTATATTTAACAAAATATAGTTTTTCTCTCGGTTAGTACTCCTACCAATCGGCATTCCTCTCCCTTTCCACTGCTTCTTTAGCCCCTCTCAAGAGCCGTGCTTGTCCTATAGTTTAACATTATATGCAGCGTGATTGTCGGAAAATCAGAAGTTCACATCCCCCCAATCTTACTGACCAAGCTACGCCCCCACATATAGGGTGTGTGGTTGGAAGTTGTTTTGTGATCCTATTTGGGAAGTGTTTCCAATTCGTGTGCGATGACCACAGAGGCTCGAATATCATGTTATGAGACGCAGCGTGTAGCAGTGTGATGGATGATGAGGTGCGAGAGACAGATGCACAGTTTATTGTTTCCAGCACTCAGGCAGCTTTGAACAGCTCTGCAGGTCCCTTTATGATATTTCTTATGATTATAGTCTGTTTAGCTGGTTACTGCACTGGAAGTTGCGCCCAATTGAGGATGGCTCATCCAATGTTATTTCCTCTGGTGGCCCACTGAAGCCATGGCACTCTAAAAAAGAAAATCTGTTTAATATCCTTCATGTGCTATGAGAAAACTCCCAGTTCAAGAGTGATTTTCATTATGTGTGTCCTGCAGATGGACGCTTGCAACGCAAGACTATCTTCAGAATAGGTATACGTGATATGTGTTCCGTCAGGTTTCCCTGGCATCTCAAAATGTCGGCAGCTGTATTTTCCCTGAAGCAGTTCCCACTGAAAATACAAGAGTCATCTAAGGGGGAAAAGTTCACCCCTGAGACTCTAATCTCTATCACTGGTACGAAGCGCCTCACCTCAACAGCTGGTTGACACATCAGCTGCCAAAAAAAAGCAAGGTACTTGAACTTCTAGCACTCACTACCATTCAAACTCTCAAGGCAAATGAGCTCTAAAGCCTTGAGTCAGAAATGACATGGTGGAAAAGTATGTGAGAAAGGAATCTCCTTCTTTTTGGATAAAACATCCACATGAACTTGTCAATAAGTGTGGTATCTTTGAGAGTGAAGCTGGCAGTACTAGGCTCCCAAAGTCAATCCCATGCAGCCTCTACTGTGTTGACTTTTACCCAGCCCGAAATAAGACTTTATCTCCTTTTTTATGTGAAACTACAAAGGGCATGCTTTAGACTCTGACAGGGCCCCTGCCCCCCCAAACTTGTGGTTTGAGGTGAGAGCACCACCATCAGCTGGCTGTCCTGTCTGACACCCTTCACCTGGCAGCCACACAATCACAGGATTACAGTAGTGGTAGCCCTGTCCTATGTTGGGTGGGACTAGCCATTTATTCACCTGCCAGATCCACCAGTCACATAAAAAAAGAATGCAGAGTGGGCTGAAACAACAGGGGGGACAGCAGTGCATTCACCTTTGTTGAAAGTGCATCTACTGCAGTGGGAAATTCTATTTTAGCAAAGAGACAGGCGATGATATATAAATAAGGCGGGCGGTCCTGCACTGGAAGAGCAGAAGCGAGGACCTCCATCAACCAAAGCCTACATGATGTCCCAGTGTGTGTCTGCCTAACTAGCCTGGCAGTGGCCAGCACCATACTCTGAGATCTTACCGGAATCCAAACTTGTCCATGGCGATTGCAAAGTGGCGCGGCTGCTCATAGCAGTGATACAGGTTCCGGTCGTCCATGGGGATGAGGTCCACATCACTGAAGATGAAGCAGTCATAGTCCACTTCCTTCAGGGCCTCCAGGAACCCAACGTTCAGCAACTTGGCCCGGTTAAAGCTGTCCTCGCCCAGCTGTGAAGGACAGACAACAAAATGTCATTTCAGTTTCACGGTCAGGCAAGCAAAAAGAATTGGAGCAGGCAAGTTCAATCGCTGTTGAGTTCCTTAGGGCAAGCAGTGTGTTTCACAGTCATAGGCAATGACATATAATGTTCTTCTTGAATTCAGAGTGAGGTGAACTGCAGACACATTTCTGCTGGGTTATAAATTAACTTCATAATTCAGCGTTTACTGACCACACTACTCCCCAGTCAAGTGACAGGCTTGTTTTTATAACAACATTCTTTCTATAAAGCATCTCACACTGCAAATCTGCTGCTTTTAAGTGGAATTACTACTGCCTGATTAATGGTATTCAATCAATCAAAAATCTTTATTTCAGCACTATCTCCATAAGCCATAAAAGCACAATAAAATTCAATACATCATTATTCTTTCAAAAACGTTTAAAACATTGAAATATACCTCCAGAGCTTGATGATAAGATAAAAATGCAATATAGAAATGATTCAAGCATTATTTTCCTGTTTCGTATTACACTGCAGATATATATGAAGCAACATTAAAGCATACAGCAGAAGATTCCAAAGGACACATAGTGCATAACAGCTTTGTGAGCATGAATATCGTGTGGGGCAAATATAGGTTTTAAAAAATATTTCCTTATGTCCACATGAAACTGACAAAAAAAGCATAAAGTGCAAAGTGCTATGTTTTGAGGTTCCATCACAAGTGCATAGAGCAAGCAATCTATTTCACTGGTTAATTTTGGGGAAGGAAACAAGATGATGTACAATACTCATCCACAATCTAGTTAAAACAACCCGGTGTTGCAAGTTTGAAACCTGGGTCAGATAAGGTTGAAAGCCCTCTGGAGAAGCGAAGATTATATATGCAACTATCGTTTGTTTCTCCTCGTCATCAAAGACTCTCTTTCTTGCCTTTAAATCAGACAGGAGAACATTAACCTCCAATTTCCCATACAACAGAATTCTAGCTGGATCCTGAAACCCAGAAAAGTCAAACACCGACCATATGTTGTCATTCATAAAAGACAGTCTTGGAATTTTAAGGGTATGATCTAAAGCTTATTACCAGTCTCGTATGATAGCCTGTGTAAATTTAGTCTCCGATTAGGCCCAAATTGAGCGCCATAAGGAAATGGGCTTACAAGCGAACATATCTTCCAGGTGGCTCAGCCATACTTCCCTATGGATGATGGCGGACGATGTCGAAGGGGGGATACACAGAAGGCGCTTTAAAAAGGTGTTTACCTCGACCTGTAATGGGCTACTCAACACAAAGACCCACACTACTCCTCCATAACTAGCGGCAGCTAAAGCTCTTGCTTTATAGATACTGATCATGTCCTTAGTGGGTCGGCTGCCTAGTTTACTGGAAAATCTGAACACACCCTCACACACTCTTTTTTCTTAAGCCAGGTATTCGGAACATGTTCAGCCCAGAACCCGAATACAGAGAAAAGAATACGCAGGTAACAAAAGGACTTCACTTTAACAACAGGGGTAGCATCCAAGTAGACCTGTTTGACATTCCTTGGGACTTACCCACAGATCATTGTAAATGTCTTAGATTTATTAAACTTTAGTTTCTTAGAGTCCATAAAACATGCAGAAGAATCTATCAGTCGCTGCAGCCCAACAGCAGAGTTTGACAATAGGACCACGTCGTCTGCACAGGAACCGGACCACTGGCAACAGTTAGCTCATCGGCCTGCAGGGTCCATAAACTATCATCGAGCCCATTTATAAAGAGAGAATAAAAAGCACACACCCCTGTCTTGCACCCCAACTAATTCTAAAAGAGAGAGATGCATCATCATTAGGACCATAGCGTACTGGAGATGAAAAGACAAAGCTTTAAAACAAGAGAAACTATATTTCTCAAGAGCACCATTCGAGCTCAGAGTATGCCATAAAATTAAATGATCCACTAAATCGGATGTATGACGGTACAATGCGGGTTTTACACCGCAGTACCATTACAACGAGGGTTTTACAACCCAAGTCGTTACCACGACTTGCGCTGTAGGGTGCTGGACTTAGGAATAATAAGATTTGTAATGGATGTTCCCCCACTAAATCGAATGCACTACTGAGACCAGCAAAGCACAGAAAAAGAGTTCCTGTCTTAGCTCTTGGGTAATTTCCTATTGAAGGCTTAAGGTGTAAGGATTGTTCCACCATCTCAAGACCTTTCCTGAATCCATACTGGGCTTGAGAAGGATGGAACTGTTCGTTGCCCAGTCCTCTAGTTTCTGCAAAACAATCCCACTCAGGAGCATCACAGAAGAGTCCAGGAGGGAAATGGGATGGGGCATTGTGGATCGGCTTGGTTTCCTTTCTTATGGATAGGAATAATTATGGATCTGGTCCATGATGAAGGTACACAGCCTGATGAAGGTACACTGCCCGATGCTGACTTGTTGAAAATGTGGCTAAGAATTGGTGCCCAAAGTTCAACCATCACTGAAAAGGCATCAACCAGTACTCCATCAGATCCAGGTGCTTTCCCTTTGGCACAATTAACAATGCTTCCCAGAGCTCCTCCAGCGTAAAGTTCAAGGGCACACCAATCTAGAAGGAGAGATCCTCACAGAACTATCTAATGCCGGAGGAACTGACCTTGAACCGCTATATGCCAAAGAGTCAAAAATTCCTTTAAAAAAATGGTCTACCCATATTTGTGACGGAATATTTAATGTCGAATCAGGACAGGTATCATGTTTCAAATAGGGAGCATTTACGGTGTTCCAAAACAGAAAAGGTGTCCCCGGTCTCAGCAGCCTCAACCAAATTGATCCAGGCCTTTTCCCTAAGCACCTCCTAGCTGCTAGCGTCTCATTATATTGTTTCCTTAATAATTTAATGGTAGATTAATCTCTTGGAACATGGTGTAAGGCGTCCCTTAGCTTTTTGGAGGCCTGTGATCACTCAAGATTAAACCAACTATGTCTTACATGTGGCCCAGATTTGGCAGGATGCATCAGAAGAGAGTTAAGGACCTCAGTAATGCGCTCGAAGGCAGAAATCAGGTCTTCATTGTCCACAACAGAGGCTAAACTGGTGTAAAACTCAACTGCCTTTTCAATTAGCAACTTCATCAATATGCTCATTGGGTCAATTCTTGCCCATTTGAGACGTACTCCATTTGGTCTAACAATATGTAAGATCTTTGAAGGGTTTCCAGTGCAGTCAGCAAAAAAAACCAAGGTTATCACTATCGGGCTGTGGTCACTTACTACAGTGTGTTATACTATGGTCTTATGTTCTGTTGTGGAACTGATAAACAAATCGTCAATAGCAAAATGTCTACCCCTTCTCACAAACGTATGGATCTGGAGTTTACCTTACCGCATATGGGATTCCAACAACAGAAGATCATATTTGTGGATCAATGTGTTTAAACGCTTACCATACTCACTGTGTTGAAAGTGTCTGGTACCCTCCCCAGACCAGTTAGTGAAACCACACAACCATCTTGGTGGATGGCTGCATTGTTGAATATTAAAATCCCCCCATACGATTGGAAAAGTAAGCTTGAAATGTGATAAGAATACATTCAAGTCAGAGTCCAAAGCACGACGACCTTGCTACGGGTGGAGTCAAACACATTATTGTAGTAATTAATTATGATCATGTCACTCCTTCCCTTAAAAGTAAATCAGACAAACCGATAATATCGGTACGGTGTGACCGATTTTCAAATATTGACGGACAATTAGTTTGAAATCAACAACTGTAGCCCACCTCTTAGCACGTCCCGCAAGGGATGGGATAGCTGCTGAGAACAAAGAAAATAAACCCTCAACATGCAAAGGTATCACCAGCCAGGTTTCCTGAATATATATTATATCGGAACTGAGAGTAGTATTTAGCCAATATTGAGAGGTTACTCTGAAGCCCTGAAATATTTCAAGAAACAGGATTACATACCCCGTGGTGACTTGGTTGATCCATTGGGGTAGTTAAGTTGGCATGGCTTGGGTTCCTGACCAAGTCCCTACAATTAGACGAGGCGCCACTAAATAAGGCAGGAGCATCAATAACGACTAAAGGGATATTTGCATAACAGTGGGAGGGTTTAATTAGAATTCAATGGTCATGTAGACCACCGGAGAAGGGAGTGACCTCGGCAGCCGAATGACAATCCACTGCCTGCAGGTAGGTCAGGGTATCGTACCTGTTTGAAAGTGTTAGGGGGAAAGAGTAACAAAATCCGATGGAACAGTAACAACATCCCCTGGAAGACTATGCCCAGCTCCGGCCCCTACTGCCAGTGTGTCGGAAAGGCGACATACCACATGTTCGATCTTCAAATTTATTACCCCCATGGCGCGTTTAATATACCCATCCAAAGATGCAGAAAAGGAGCTGGGTTTGGATAAAACAGGGTTTTTACGTTTCTCCATCCTCACCAAAGTTAGGTGTTCCAGGCAGAGGTGCTTTAAAGATCAATAAATAAATAAACGCTCTCAATAGGTTAAAAAGAAATTCCCTAATCTGAAATTATTCCTTATAATGATGTCCCCCCTTCGTCAGCACTCAGGGCGTCTGGCTGTTGTACCACTAAATGCTACAATGTTTGCATTGTTCAGCATTCCATCCATCATTTGTTCCTTTTGCTGCGACACTGGATTAAAGCTAGCCTGGCTGATGAGGGGTGATGCCCCGAAACAGGTCCCAGGATGCTTGGCCAGATCCTGGGAGGACCTGGCCAGGCAGTTTGGGCTGGACTGTTACCGTTCGGAAATCTATGACAAAATATCGACTACAAAAATATCTACCTACCAAAATATCGCAACAAAAATATCGATGGCAATAATATCGAGATCCTATCTCTAACAAGGTAAATACAAAAATATCGAAAAAACATATATCGATGTCAAAAATATCGTTTTTTAGAAAATATCGTTTTATTTTAATAAATAAACAATGAAATATTAACAAAATAATCATTATAAATGTAATAAACAGTTAAAAATATATTATAATATTTAAAATGAATAAATAATGTAATAAAAACTAATAATAATAAAGATATAATACATAGTATGTACTTCATTAATAATAATTGTAAATTAATTATTTTAATGAAAATATAATAAATTACAAATAAATTTATATACATAAAATAATAATATAAATAACAATTAATAACAATGTAAAACTAATAAAAAAATTAAATACATTTTGGATAGCGTACGGGTAAAAACTTACTATTCCCACTCCAGAGAGTGCAACAGTAGGGAAAGTGTTGGATAGCGTAGGGGTAAAAATTACTATTCCCACTCCAGAGAGTGCAACAGTAGAGAAAGTGTTGGATAGCGTAGGGGTAACAATTACTATTCCCACTCCAGAGAGTGCAACAGTAGAGAAAGTGTTGGATAGCGTAGGGGTAAAAATTACTATTCCCACTCCAGAGAGTGCAACAGTAGGGAAAGTGTTGGATAGCGTAGGGGTAACAATTACTATTCCCACTCCAGAGAGTGCAGCAGTAGGGAAAGTGTTGGATAGCGTAGGGGTAAAAATTACTATTCCCACTCCAGAGAGTGCAACAGTAGGGAAAGTGTTGGATAGCGTAGGGGTAAAAATTACTATTCCCACTCCAGAGAGTGCAACAGTAAGGAAAGTGTTGGATAGTGTAGGGGTAACAATTACTATTCCAACTCCAGAGAGTACAAGAGTAGGGAAAGTGTTGGATAGCGTTGGGGTAAAAATTACTATTCCCACTCCAGAGAGTGCAACAGTAGGGAAAGAGTTGGATAGCGTAGGGGTAACAATTACTATTCCCACTCCAGAGAGTGCAACAGTAGGGAAAGTGTTGGATAGCGTAGGGGTAAAAATTACTATTCCCACTCCAGAGAGTGCAACAGTAGGGAAAGTGTTGGATAGCGTAGGGGTAAAAATAACAAACTTATAAATAAATGTATTTTTTTAAATAATAAAAATAATAACTATTAAATAAATATAAACCATTTACAAATACTAATACGTAATTATAAAACATGATTAGCAAAATATTTTTAACCCAAAAAATTAATAAAAATACCATATAATAATATTTAATTACCAATTAATAATTAATTATCAATTATATAATTAACAAAAAAATTAAGTAAAGCACATTATTACTTAATTACATTTAAATTACTTACCACCCTATTCCCCTATAAACCCACAACCCGCTACATAACCTATTTATCAATTAATCAATTAATTAAAATTAATTACCAATTAAATAAAAATAATTACCAATTAATTAAAATTAATTTATAATTCCTAATAATTAATTAATTTAACATAATGAAATTATTTCCCACCCTATTCCCCTATAAACTCACAACCCGCTACAGAACATATTTATCAATTAATCAATTAATTAAAATTAATTACCAATGAATTAAAAATAATTACCAATTATTTAAAATTAATTTATAATTCCTAATAATTAATAATTAATTTAACATAATTAAATTACTTCCCACCCTATTCCCCTATAAACCCACAACCCGTTACAGAACATATTTATCAATTAATCAATTAATTAAAATTCATTACCAATTAATTAAAATTCATTACCAATTAATTAAAATTAATTTATAATTCCTACTAATTAATAATTAATTTAACATAATTAAATTACTTCCCACCCTATTCCCCTATAAACCCACAACCCGCTACCGTACTAAAATACAATATTTAATTAACTTACATAAAAATAAATTAATAAACATAATAAATACATAATATACAAAAAAATATTTAAAAATCGATATTAGTAACATCGAAATTATTAACATCGATATTAATGATATCGATATTTCAAACTTCGATATTACTAATATCGATATTAAATCTATCAATATTACTTACCTTCTATATTATGTCCCATCAATATTTAAACTTCGATATAATTGTATATCGATATTTAAATATTGATATTTTGTCTGCATACCACCATTCGGATCAGGGTCAAGGCTGATTTGCATATGGCTAGGGTTAAATTGGAATGGAACAGGGAACAAACAAATGATGGATTTAGGCCCAGATTTCATTATTGGGTGACTGTTTGACATTGTTCAACATTCTACCCATCAATTGTTCTTTTTGCATTTGTCACCCTGAGTGGGACGGTTATGCCCACACATGGGTCCCGTGCTCTCCATGCCTCTGTATTGAAGCTATCCTGGCCAATGAGGGGTGAAACCCTGAACTGGTCACAGGATGCTCGTTTCCGGTCCAAGGAGGACGTCGCTTGGCACTTTGGGCCTGACTAAGACTGATTTGCATATGGCTGGGTCCAAACTGGGGTGGCGTGGTGGTGAGCAAAAGAACGATGGATTAAACCCAGATCGTTGTGGCTGGGGGTGAATGTTTGCATTGTTCAGCATTCTGTCCATCATTTGTTCCTTTTACAAAAATTTGAGCAGCAAAAAACAATAATGAAATATTACAAGCAGGTGAGTGCAATAATGGTGCATGCACAATGTAATATGGCACCAAGATGCAGACTCGGACCGGGCTAGTGTTCACAGTTTTACTGGGACTCAATGACACCTTAAAGAAATAATCAGAATGCTCAACTGAGTAAATTAGCACAGTACCCGAGGGGGTAGTGGTGTGTAGAACAGTCACCGCTGTCGTAGCGCAGAGCCCAATCCAAGAACAAAGGCCAAGTGGAGTGGGCCTGCCCAGCCTCTTCCTGGCGCTGACCGGTGTAGGACAGGCCCGGGCTTTGCCCAGGCATGGCCTGTGCGAGTCTAGTGCTGCAGGTAGAGTGCATGGTAAGATTGGTAAGCAGGGCTCTCGGGCAATGGGCCGCTTTTCTGGATTGCATGGAGGCCAATTTGGGCTCTGTCTGTGCTGTTCAGATGATGCCAGCAGCCCAATGGGTTCCTGAGCGGCCTTACCTGAGGTAGATGGCCTCTACTACCTCTTTAACCAACGAGCAGGAGGTGTCATTCCCAGTCTCTCGCTGGACAGCCCATTAATGTATGTAGATTGAGCAGGGGTGAGGGGCCTGTGCAAAATAAGCCTCACTTACATTCAGTTGTGGTTCACCGGAAAAGTCTCCCCTTCTCTTCATGATACTTAATTGAGTGTTTGCGAAAAGGCGCAATCCGTTAATGTGGGCTCCTTTTTTTTTTTAAGGTGCCCTGGCTTACTTAGCATCCCCAGCCCACCTGGTAGAGTGTGTGCACTTTAAGCCCAACCTACCCTACTCCAATCTACTCTACCCCATCTCAATCTACCCCACACCACTCTATCCAACTCCACTCTAATCTTCTTCACTCCAATCTACCCCACTCTAACCCATTCTACTACAATTCAATCTACCCCACACCAATCTACCACACTAATATACCCAACCCTCCACTCCAATATACCCTGCCCCAATCTACCTCAGTCCACCCCACTCCAATCCACTCCAATTCACCCACACCATTTGACCTCACTCCACTCTACACCAATCTTCCCCCCGTCTACACCATTTCACTCTATCCCAATCTACACCACTCCAATCTGCCCCACCCCACTCCACGCCACTAACTTTTAGCCATGCTGAACAGCAGCCCCACTGGTGTACATAATGGCTAAAACATATTACTAAAGCCAATAGCTCTCGCATAGGCGAGACCTATTGGCTTGGCCAATGCCTATTGAATTCATCACCAGTGCAGTGCTTGTTTCATGCATCATCCTGTTAAGTGGGATGTCTTGAGCATTTCACTGATGAGAACAGGTGCAGTGGAAGTGGATCCCTGCTCACTGACATCGACCTTCTAAGGGAGGATCTCTAATGTGGCTTCTTCACTGAGGTCTCCACAGACAAACAATTGTGAGACTTGTCCTCTGCAGCGGTTGTGGGATCCTGGCAGTGAAATGTTAGTAGGATTGAGGGGGTTCGAGAGGGCATAGAACATCTAGCGGAGAAGACAAGCGTGAAAGGATGGGGGTGGCCATGGTTCAGTACTAAAGAGCAGAATCTAAGTAAAGATTGAGTTTGTATGTGTGAGTCTATGGGTCTTCTTCGGGTACAGCAGCCCAGTTTTCTCTTGAAACTGGGTTGCAATGTAGGGATTCGGGGTTTTGGACTGCAGGTGGTTTGTGTGCCACGGCAGTGATGGGACGACTGGTTCACATTGCCGCCATCATCTTCACGACATTTGTGCATCAATACTGCGGAGTCAAATCTCTTACTAAGTCTCCCAATCTCATAAGTAATGCCCACTGCGGAGTGCGAGCTCAGGGCAAAAGTCCCTCGTCGTCTCCATCTCTCTTCTGTGTCTTTAGCTAAAGGTGTCCACTGTGGGTCCACGAGGGCACGGTTCATGCCATATTTGTATATGGTTATCCTGAAAATCAGCCCTCTTGGGCATACATTGGGCACCCAGGCTTTGGCTCCTCACACCTACCAAGCCTTCCTGCTCTGCCTCTAGGGCTTCAAGCATAGTTTTACCACCACGAGGGCCTCATACTTTTTTCAAAGACTGGATCAACCAGCACTGCTTCATTCCATAAAGTTAGGAGTGTCTTCATTGCGCACATCCAGAAAAAAACAGTAATTAGGGGATTATGTCAACATGAAAATATATAATTAAGCTGAAACTAATATTAAATACCTTATTTAGAATAAAGTTTCCTTTTTTTGGTCACTACGATTAGCACAGAAATAACGGAGAAAATATAAGGTTCCATCATCACTAACTGATGAATGAGACAGTTAGGGGGGGGGAGGGTGTTAAAATGCTATGGGCTGCTATGTACGTAGGGTTAGTACTAGTGTAGAGTTGAGTTAGTGATAGGGCTAGATTTAAGGTAGTGATTGTTGTCAGGTTAATGCCAATAACGAGGTTTAGGGACAGGTTTCGCTTTAGGGCTAGTATGGGTGATGGTGGTTGAAGTACATTTTCACAATGAATTCTTTATAGCATAGGCTTCTATTGGTCCTCATAATGGTATTTCTCCATTAAATGATTCCTTATTCCAGCACAGATAGATATTTAAGGAAGGCCATTGATCTGAGTCCTCACAAAAGCCCTCAGGGTAATCTCCATGGTAACAGTACATGTTGTTACAGGTACCTGCCGCTCAAATGTCAAAACAAACAGAGAAATGTCACATTCACCCAGCCCTGGTCCCTCATGTGCAGAAAAGATGCAAAGGCAAGTGTGTTTTTTTTTCTGGACAGGAATCGATAAAGTAGCTTACATTTCTTGCAAGCCATTGGTAACTGGATTATACTGAAGTAAGCTTCAATTTCTTAAAAGAAAAGAACAAGTTTACTTACCTGTGACAGTGGTTTCACAAGCTTGCTTGAGATGTAAAATAGTCCCTCGTGCATTGCAATGCAAGCAGTCCTCAGCTGGTAGAATAATGCACCAAACAGCCAGCAGCACCAGTGAGGAGACAGACATTTGCACTTCTGAGTGGAGTCAAAGCCCACTTGACATATGTTTTAAAGTATTCCCAACAACAGGTCTTCAGACAGCTGCCCTGCCAGCCAGACTTAAGAACTGAGCTGCTCATAAAGGCACGAGGCTGATCTGGGGTTTGTGATTGCACTGGAAAAAAAACGTTTCAGAAAAACAAGAAGAACGAATAAATGAGCACATGTTCTTGTTCATTCATCTTGTTTTTGAAAGCAGCTCAGTTTTGGGCACCTCTGTCTGACGTGTCCTCGTGTTCAGAGGTGAGGCCTGTTTTGCTAAAACATAAGGGAAGGTGGGGGTGGAAGACTTTTAAATGAACTGGAACGAAGCAGAATGAGCTTCCCAGGCAGAATTGTCAATTTTAAGATCAATGACACCATCTGTCCTTGGTTATCGGTTCGGTTGTGTCTGATGTGTTGTACTTTATGTGAAACTGTCATTACATGAATTATTTGTTTATTATTATTTTATTTATGTGTTTTGTGCCAGCCCTTGAGGCAATCTGGGGGGGGCATATACCGCTCTAAATTGAACTCAAACACACAAAGACATGATTGTGATGCCTCCGGGAAAGGGTCTGATTCACTGATTCACAAACAAAGGTGAAAATCTGCAGCTGCAGAATCCCCCCCCCCCCTCTTCTCCCCTCCCAAAGCCTGGGTGGATATTTTCCCAGTTTTTTGGAATTCACAGGAGGTTAAAAGATACTACCTGAAAACCTGCAACAGTTTTAGGATTCCGGGCATAAACCTGAAAACATTTGGTGAATTACATTTTCTCTGTCAAAAACATATATGTAATTTTTTCCTTCGTGGCGAAACCAGTCCTTAATTTGAGCCGGTGGTTTCCGGTGCTCAGCACCATGACTTAATTGTCAGCACCGGCACGTTTGACAGCTGCCCCATGGTGGCACTGATTGTGAAATATAAAAATGAGCAGAACAAATGTTGTCTATTTATTCAATATAAATTAAAAACAATTAATACTTGCCACACAAGCCATTCTTATAGCTCTGGGGGCCTAGAACAGTCTGAATTGTCACACTTGTTGCAGGGTAAGGGTTAGTAGTTGTGTAAGTGCTGTCACTGACAGTGGCAATGTGTGGTGCAAGCTGTGGTGGCCTCCTGATGAGGACCCTGGCTCTTTTTTTTCTCACAAATTAAGCACTGTCTTTCCCCATGGAAAATAATCTTACGCACCCTTTCCCACACTGGAAAAGATTGGAAATAGTGTTGAAAAGATTTACCCTTTACTAATCAGGGGAAAATTTGTAAACGTCTCCAAGTTAGGAAATGGTAGAAAATGCGCTTGTGAAGACCCCCTAACCACACATGTAAATTCAAAGGGCATTAGTAGCCCTGTCAGCTCACAGCACCACCGTGTGTCACATCAAGTGCTTAATTTGTAAAATATATAAGTGCCAGGGCCCTCGTCAGGAGGCCACTGCAGCCTGCACCACCCACTGCCAGAACCAGCACTGCCAATGACAGCACCGAAAAACCAAAGGGGATGATGGACGGAGCGTTGACAATACAAACACTCACGCCCAGTCAACTGATCTGGGTTTAATCCATCACCGTTCTTTAGCTCACTCCGCCACCCCAGTTCAGACATGGCCATATGCAAATCAGTCTGAACCTGTGCCTCATGGGAACAGTCCAGCCCGAACTGCCAAGCCATGTCATCCCTGGACCGGAATCAAGCTTCCCAGGACCGGTTTCTGGCATTACAGCCGTCTTCAGCCCGGCTTGCTTGAATCCAGTGGCAAAGTGAGCAAGGGACTCACGTCTGAGCATACCCTGCCAAATTAGGGCGAACAAAGAAAAACCAAAGGGGATGATGGACGGAGCGTTGACAATACAAACACTCACCCCCAGTCAACTGATCTGGGTTTAATCCATCACCGTTCTTTAGCTCACTCCGCCACCCCAGTTCAGACATGGCCATATGCAAATCAGTCTGACCCTGTGCCTCATGGGAACAGTCCAGCCCAAACTGCCAAGCCATGTCATCCCTGGACCGGAATCAAGCTTCCCAGGACCGGTTTCTGGCATTACAGCCGTCTTCAGACGGGCTTGCTTGAATCCAGTGGCAAAGTGAGCAAGGGACTCACGTCTGAGCATACCCTGCCAACTTAGGGCGAACAAAGAAAAACCAAAGGGGATGATGGACGGAGCGTTGACAATACAAATACTCACCCCCATTCAACTGATCTGGGTTTAATCAATCACCGTTCTTTAGCTCACTCCGCCACCCCAGTTCAGACATGGCCATATGCAAATCAGTCTGAACCTGTGCCTCATGGGAACAGTCCAGCCCGAACTGCCAAGCCATGTCATCCCTGGACTGGAATCAAGCTTCCCAGGACCGGTTTCAGGCATTACAGCCGTCTTCAGCTGGGCTTGCTTGAATCCAGTGGCAAAGTGAGCAAGGGACTCACATCTGAGCATACCCTGCCAACTTAGGGCGAACAAAGAAAAACCAAAGGGGATGATGGACAGAGCGTTGACAATACAAACACTCACCCCCAGTCAATTGATCTGGGTTTAATCCATCACCGTTCTTTAGCTCACTCCGCTTGTTTCCGGTCCAGGGAAGTCATGGCTTGGCAGTTCGGGCTGGACTGTTCCCAAGAGGCACAGGGTCAGACTGATTTGCCTAAAGCCATGTCTGAACTGGGGTGGCAGAGTGGGCTGAAGAACGGTGATGGATTAAACCCAGATCTTTTGACTGGGTGTGAGTTTTTGATTGATTCAGATGCTCCGTCCATCACCACCCCCTTTTGTACCGCTTTGGCCGCCATAAGTATGGCAGGGTATGCTCAGACGTGGGTCCTTTCCTCACTTTGCCACTGGATTCAAGCAAGCCGGGCTGAAGAAGGCTGTAATGCCAGAAACCGGTCCTCAGAAGCTTGTTTCCGGTCCAGGGAAGGCATGGCTTGGCAGTTCGGGCTGGACTGTTCCCATGAGGCACAGGGTCAGACTGATTTGCATATAGCCATGTCTGAACTGGGTTGGCAGAGTGGGCTAAAGAACGGTGATGGATTAAACCCATATCTTTTGACTGGGTGTGAGTGTTTGATTGATTCAGATGCTCCGTCCATCACCACCCCCTTTTGTACCGCTTTGGCTGCCATAAGTGTGGCAGGGTATGCTCAGACGTGAGTCCCTTGCTCACTTTGCCACTGGATTCAAGCAAGCCGGGCTGAAGAAGGCTGTAATGCCAGAAACCGGTCCTCGGAAGCTTGTTTCCGGTCCAGGGAAGGCATGGCTTGGCAGTTCGGGCTGGACTGTTCCCATGAGGCACAGGGTCAGACTGATATGCATTCTTTAAACAAATTTTTATTGACTTTTCTTCAAGCATCTTACAAACATACAGCATAAGAGGATCTCCATCATCGTGGGCCCCTTTTCAGGACAAAAATCAACAGTAGTCCATACCCTCTGTCCCTATTCGAGTCCCCCTCCCCCCTCCCCCACTACCCCCAGCCCCCTAGTCAGTGTGCCTCCCACTATCCATCCTATAGAGTGGCATAAACCTTTGTGCTGCAACACCCAACTCCTTCGAGGACCCTCACAATTGCAGCCCTCAGCAGTCCGACAACCCAGGAAGTGTGCAAAGCATACCATGTGTTCCTATCGGGTCATTCGTTCCCTTCCAGCAAGAACGCGGAAACATCACGTGCGCTGGGATTCCAGGGTCTAGCTGGTCCCCCCCCCCCGTGTGTACCCCCGCGCTCCCCACCCCAGTCTCTAGCGTCTGATTCGCCGGTGCATCCGTCTCATCTCCCCCACTAGCCTACACCGTTGACTGAAGGTC
This sequence comes from Lissotriton helveticus, assembly GCF_964261635.1. Lineage (NCBI taxonomy): Eukaryota > Metazoa > Chordata > Amphibia > Caudata > Salamandridae > Lissotriton > Lissotriton helveticus. The sequence continues at coordinate 272,560,681 of NC_136058.1, read as the reverse complement.
CGCCACCAGCGCGCCCCACGCCCTGGCTGCATCCAGCGCTTTGGTCAGACTGATTTGCATATAGCCATGTCTGAACTGGGGTGGCAGAGTGGGCTAAAGAACGGTGATGGATTAAACCCAGATCTTTTGACTGGGTGTGAGTGTTTGATTGATTCAGATGCTCCGTCCATCACCAGCCCCTTTTGTACCGCTTTGGCCGCCATAAGTGTGGCAGGGTATGCTCAGACGTGAGTCCCTTGCTCACTTTGCCACTCGATTCAAGCAAGCCGGGCTGAAGAAGGCTGTAATGCCAGAAACCGGTCCTCGGAAACTTGTTTCCGGTCCAGGGAAGGCATGGCTTGGCAGTTCGGGCTGGACTGTTGACATGAGGCACAGGGTCAGACTGATTTGCATATAGCCATGTCTGAACTGGGGTGGCAGAGTGGGCTAAAGAACGGTGATGGATTAAACCCCGATCTTTTGACTGGGTGTGAGTGTTTGATTGATTCAGATGCTCCGTCCCTCACCACCCCCTTTTGTACCTCCAATGACAGCACCAGCACAACTACTGACCATCACATTCTTGAAAGTGTGACAATTGCTTGCCCTCAAAGCTGTAACAAGCATTTGCAATGCAATAGGTCTCGCATTAGGAAAGTGTGAGCTATTGGTATTGTAAATTAAAAATTTTTTTAATATGTGTTGGTTTTGAAAATATATAAATTAATAGCATTGTTATGCACAAAGCCAATAGCTTACACTTTCCTAATGCAACTCCTATTGGCTATGGCAATGCTTGTTGGTAGCAAGCAAGGACAGTGCTGTTGTGGTGCTGAGGGATGATGTGGTTGGGCTGAGTGATGTGGTGGTGTCCCCGAGTGATGTGGTGGTGTCCCCGAGTGATGTGGTGGTGTCCCAGAGTGATGTGGTGGTGTCCCAGAGTGATGTGGTGGTGTCCCCGAGTGATGTGGTGGTGTCCCCGAGTGATGTGGTGGTGTCCCCGAGTGATGTGGTGGTGTCTCCGAGTGATGTGGTGGTGTCCCTGAGTGATGTGGTGGTGTCCCTGAGTGATGTGGTGGTGCCTCCGAGTGGTGCCCCTGAGTGATGTGGTGGTGTCCCTGAGTGATGTGGTGGTGTCCCTGAGTGATGTGTGGTGCCCCTGAGGGGTGCCCCTGAGTGATGTGGTGGTGTTTCTGAGTGATGTGGTGGTGTCCCTGAGTGATGTGGTGGTGTCCCTGAGTGATGTGGTGTTGTCCCTGAGTGATGTGCAGTGCGCCAGATTATGCGTATTCTAGTCAGGCGGCTATGTAGGTACCACAAGCTAAGTGCATACGGGCAACAACAGGTGTGCAATTGTCAAGGCAACTGTGGAAGCAACTAGTTCAGCTTGAAATGTCACAAAACAGGGAGGACCGCACCCACACACGATACATGCATGATGTTTGCTGGAGCAAAGTGCACGTTCATCAGTAAACAACACAAGTGATGACGAAAAGCTTAAACAAGGGAAGAGCGCGCACCGAACAGAACGTGGGAAGAGAGACTCAAGGGGACGTTCATCCCTCGGAAGGTATCGCTATCAGCTAGTTATCCTGCGTGTGATGGAACGTCAGGAATCTAGGAAATGGCCTGATGCGGCGAGGCTTCCGCAGTCGGCATGGCTCCCAGGCAAAGTACAGGGCATGAAAAAGAGACTAATGGATAAAGCAACGCACACGAAAAGAACGCATCGGAAAGCGATGTAAGGATATTGTGCCCGCACCCAAGATTACTGTGGTGTTGGCATGTTTGAAAATCAGAAACCTTTGTGCGGAATGCAACAAAGTAATATGCTAGTCAGGATGAAGGAGAGAAAAAGTGTGGGGGCGGGCGGCAGAGAGTGGTGCAGCAGCACAGAGACTGAAGCTAAAAATAAAAAAAAAAAGCTCTCGTCATTGCGTGGTGCGGGAGCTCATTCCTTTGAAGTCTGATGGGGGGGGGAGGCGGGGGAGCGGCTGTCTATGAAGTCTGATGCCGAGGCTCAGACAAATGGTGGTGTGCGAGCGGCTTCCTTTCAAGTCTGATGAGGGAGAGCAAATGGTGAGCGCGCGCCCGGCGCACATGCACTGGCCATAATCGCATTCCAAAGCCCTCTGGTAGCCTTTCCTGGAGCCCCTACATAAGTCTCGCTGGAGCAATGCACAAGCGCATTGGCTCAGTCAAGACCTAAAAACGGCCTGGGTGGTAGGTGTTAGTAATTTATTATTGTGTATTAAATTAATTAACAGCTGTTGTCCTTATCTCTAAATTCGACAGACAGTGCCATCATGTGCAGACTGTCATAAGTGCCAGGGCAGAAATGTAGTGCCGGTGCTGAGCACCGGAAACCACCAGCTCAAATTAAGCACCGGTCACATGATCTCGGTTTTCTTCACACAGTCACTGGTGACGCTGGACCCCGAGGTCCCTCCACACAGTAGGATCGCGGCTGGAGGGTGTGCATGGATTAATGAAGGCATTATATGTTTTTACAACTTCTGAGGACATGGCAGGCAGCTTCAGAGGCTTTTCTTTGGGGAGTACAGTAGTGCCTTTCCGGATAAGGCTGGATATAGAACCTTGATCCCGCCTCCTTCATTGTCCATCATGGCTATGGTGGTCCGAAAGTCCTGCCCCTTTCCAGAACCACCCTACACTAAACCTCCAAACCCACCCGAGAACCCCCCTCCTCACTAATATGGGGATAACCTTTTCAAAGTTGGCAGGCTTGCATTAGAAAAGTGGTTTTGCACTCATATGTAAGGTGTACGTAGGTTTGATTTAAGTGGACAAATACTTTTGAGAATTGGTCCTTGGAAAAACAGGCACTTCCCCGCAGAGCAGCTGGTCATGAGTGAATGATTGATTGATTAAGCACAGTCATTGCCCACTCACCTAAAACAAAGCTCTCAAGCGCATGTTCAGGTGGAGACTGGCTCAGAAAAAGAGACCCAGGCACCAAAATAAATGCGGCCCCAATTAATGAATTAGAAAGCTAAAAAAAATTGACAAGGTTTGCAAACTGTGACTGTTTTGAACTTGTAAAGACACTCTACATAAATGTTTTGCAGGACATGGAAGACTGCTTGGATTTGAGCTTGCTGCAGGCAATGTTTGTTTTAATATCTGGGAAATTAACAGTAAACATTAGCCCAGCATACCATAAAACAGGCCCCCAGGCAATGAGTATTGGCAAGCCAATAGCTCTTGCCTATGTGAGATCTATTGGCTTTGCCAAAACAGGTCCTCATCCAATGAGCATTGGCAAATTCAACAGCTCTTGCCTATGTATGATCTTTTGGCTTTGCCAATGTCTTTAGCCATGTTGTACAGTAGCATGGCTGAAAAGAACGTAAGAAAAACAAGTGCTATGATGCGGCCACCTATGATTTAGCGCCTTTTGGAAGGCTGGATGGACAAGCATAGACAAGGGACTGTGGTGGAGGCACGGGTACTAATCAAGAGGAAGCAATTATGAACTTGGTCCATGCTCCACAGAAAGAAAAGGTAGTGATACCCGGCATGTGCTGGTCAGTTAGGAGGCAGCAAAAGAGACTGACAGTGAAGTCATCAAATGGTAAGCAATCAGTCCGCTCCAAGCCCTTTATTGTGAACAAAACCCCTCGCGGGTACAGCACTTGCTCTGTCAGTAGGTGAGACCTAAAAAAGTTGAACCACATACTGACCTGTAAGATCTACCCTTCGGGCACTGCCTAGTTGAATTATTGGCCAGTCCCACCCTGCCAGTCGCAGTGCCCGGAAGTCACCTGGAGATAAGTGAAACACAGGGCAAGTGGACAACAGAGGTGCATTGAGAACGGAGGGGAGACATTTTTTTTTGTTTTTATGGCCTGATCTTGGCCCTAGGTCATTAGAGAGCTTTCCATGATCACCTGAGTACATTACACATGGTCATATTTATTATTTATGTTCTTATGCGCAGGGAGATTAAGTGATTTGCCCAAAATCTCACATCTTGAGCCGACACCCGGACTCAAACCTGTTTCCCAGTTCCAAAGTCGGCAGCTCTGGTTTCAGGCCACATCTCCCGTCACTGCGAGTCGATACCCACTTATTTCCGCCGGTAGTCTCCGCAGAAGGATCACTAAGCAGCACACAACTTGCACACACAGAAGAAATCATCAGTGTTCCTCCATCATTCCTTGCTGACGGAGAAGAGCCTCTGAGGCTTGCTAGTAAAGCTGGCACCGCGCACACGGATAGACCCGTCGTGGGCACGCACAGATGGTTATGCTGAGAATATCTTTAGAAACTAGGTCCTGAGTCTTTTCGGCGGGTAGGCAAGGGCTTGAATTTAAAGAGCCCTGCAAATGTGACTTGTACGATTCGCAGAGCTCTCTTTACAAGTGCATTATCCCACTGCTCTATCTAACCTGCTAAATATCTGTTATCTCTGAATGGATTATTGAAAGGAGATAATAATAATAATAAAAGCTTCTTGTATAGCGCCTGGTTACACTAAAAACAGTGTGTCCCCGTGCTTTATGAACATGGACTGGGCTGATTCCGGGAGAGGAGAGGGAGTGGATAGATGGGAGGAGGGGGGAGAGGGGGCTCATATCTTCGGGAACAGATACGTTTTTAGCTTTGGCGGAAGATTTTCTCTGATGGTTCTATTCTGAGTTTAATGGGAAGTGAGTTCCATTGTTTGCTAGCCAAGTATTTAAAAGACCTACCGCCCATTCGCGCCCTATAGATTCTGGGCACTTGAAAGAGCATTTGACCGTGGGATCTTAAGGATCGTTTAGGTTGGTATTTGGTCAGTAGTTTTTGGAGAAGCTGTAAGGGTTGATCAGTTGCCAGCTTCCGCAAATTCTCTCTCAGTTGCCAAGGTTTAGAACGTAAATGCAGTAATGCAAATCTTGCTTCAGGAAGGTAAAGAAAAACAATTTTTAGTCCTCAAATAACTCATTTTTCATACTGTGTTTACTATACTACCCAGTGTTATTTCCAAATCCGTAAATAACAATTATTATAATTGATCTTATTAATTACTCAATTGATCGACCGCCGCAGAATGAAGGGATGATATTGCCATAACAAGATTTGATGTTGGTACCCACAAGCAGAGACACATATAAGCAACAATGCCTTAATCCTCTTAGCTACTTTATCAGCAAGCAAAACAGCCTCCAGCAAACTGAAGTTTACCTTAGTAACTCGCAACCAATTGAGTAAAATAGCCCTTCAGCGGCTCAGGTAAGCACGGTGGGGTGGTTGGGCGTGGCAGGGGAAAGTTGACAGACAACGGAATATGTATTATTTATTTATATAATTATACGTATTCCATCACCTGTCAACTTCCCCCCCTCTCCCAAGCCACGCCCAACCGAGCTTACCTGTGCCGGCCGCCGCTGAGCACAGTAAAGTCCCTGATGTCTACAGCAGTAGAAGGAATTTCAAAAAATACCTCTCACCTCTCCTTCAATGTCAGGGGGCAGAAATTGAGACTTCAGAAAAGATGGTCAAGGGGAGAGTTATGATGCCTTTGGACATCTATTCCCAGCATACTGTAAAGAATGGCTACCAGACCACTTTTAATACCTTCCATGTTTGTTTTCCCTGCTGTGCCCCTAAACACACATAGCACTTTTGAAAGCTAAACTCCAAGCAGCGGCCAGACTACTGTTGGGGGGAGAGTCACTCCGATCACATCACTCACACTCTCAGGAAACTCAACTGGCTACCAATGTATATTCAAAACTGCTTGCATAACCCAGAAAGCTCTCTACATGGAAACCCAGTTTACCTTGCAAAAAAACAATCAAAAGCAATTCAAAAGAGACCTTGTCCAAGCTCCTACAGTCTACTCCTGATTCTGTTCAAATTCAATAAAGAAAAATTGAGCACCTGCTCCTTCTCTTGGGAACGCTCCCAGAATCTGGAACTCGCTGCCTCAGGATTTACATGACTATTACTCATTCCCCTATTTCAAAAGGAAACTTAAATATTCTTCTCAATAAATACCTAAACTCTCCCCCTAAATTATCCGATTGGCCTAATACTCCTACTCCACATCCTCCATCTATATTTGAGTACCACTACTTTGGGGGAAAACTGTGACTCTAATCTTCCCACCTTCACAACTCCCTACCATAACTACCTTAGAACTGTTGCATTTGCATATCCAACTGTCTCTTGAATACTTCTTTTTATATGGTTACAATATATATCTTTGCGATTCGATCGCCTTGAGGGTCCAACCCCACACCATCCATCTAAACTTGACTTAAAACTTCTTCTTCTCAATAAATACCTAAACTCTCCCCTCTAAACGATCCGATTGTCCTAATGCCCCTAACCCACTTCCTCCATCTATATTTGAGTACCACTACCTTATAGAAAAACTGTGACTCTACCATCCCGCCTTCACAACTCCCTTTCAGACTACCTCAGAACTATTGCGCTTGCATATTCCACTGTCTATCTTATACTTCTATTTATACAGTTACTATGTATTTCTAAACTCTCCTACCCCACTTCCTCCATATTTGATTACCACTACCTTGGGGGAAAAAACGGTGACACTACTCTCCTCACATTCGCAACTCTCTACCATGACTACCTCAGAACTATTACGTTTGCATATCCTATTGTCTAAGTGTACTTCTTTTTATACGGTTACTATGAATTTCTATTTACTCCATTTATGTTACTAGTGTAATTGCCGCAGCATCATACACGTATCCTACTGTGCATCTTCTAGTTCTTTTGACACTATTTGCTTTCTGTGTAACTGCTGCTGTATCGTTCACATATCCTGCTGTCTAATGTATGCCTCTCCTTATACTGTTACTATGTACTGTTATTTGCTTTTTAGGTAATTCGTGTACTTGCTGCTGTGCTATTCTGTAAAGCGCTCTACAGGAGAAGTTCTCGCTATACAAAACTCGATAAATAAATAATAAATTAGATTTGACATCTGCTGCCTTCTCTTTTTCCGTCAAGCAATCACGAGGAGGGGGTTTCCTGGAGGAGGGTCTGCCAGATTTAGACCAGGAAGCTGTAGTGAAAGCAATTCGTGACAAATTAGGACAACATGGCAGCACATAAAGGCAGACAGTTCCATAGCAGCAGATCCCTTCATATACCATGGCAGCAGACAGGAGCCTTTCTTTAGAGTCTGAAACTTGGCACAGTTATTACCCAATGGTGGTCGGCACTGAGCAGTGATAGTTAGGACCATGTTTCAATAGGAAATTGATTTTTGGTTTGTTAACTTTGGTGCCATTTGATGAATATTCACAAAACTCTCCGAACAAAAGCCTGATCCACCTCAGATCCTTCCTGGGAGTTTCTCAGTGCCCTGAATGAAAAAGAAAAACACCTATAAGGAGCAGGATAGGAATATGCTGCCCCCTAGGCCTAGTGGGGTGGAGGTTCCAGAGGGATCAGTGACAAAAAGGTAACTTTGGCTTTTTTTTTCCCCCAAGACCTTTATTACACATTTTCGAACTGACACAGCATAGAGCCTACAACCCCAAGGGCCGGCTGTGGTACATATAGTTACTTAGCAACATTCCCAGAATAACACAGCCATTCAGCCGACACCCCGGAGGTTCGGCGGCGTGGTAGCAAGGTGTGCATAGAGTAGTCAAAGGCTTGTACTGGATAATCCATAGGTCTTAGGTATTTTCTATTTTAAAACAAACGTGATTGTTCGAAGCAGAGGAAACATTTATGTGAACAATTGCAGTCAGCATTCTCGCCACAGAGCACGCACGGCACGGCAGCAATCATAATTAGCCATATCTGCCGTTGGGGAAGTACACAATTCGCCCCTATAGGCATTCCATCAACCCCATTTCTTATCCCAGACTCCGGGACATCCCCTAGTTTTGTAAACTGATTTTTCCGACAGCATGCACATGTCCATTGCAGCCACCCATCTAATCAGGAGCGGTTTGTGTGGTGAACCCCAGTGCATGGCTATTTCACGCTTTAATAGGACGAAGCTTAGGTCCGCCCAGCGCTGTTCTATTGCAGTTAAGTCTGTAGGGTCCCATATATTAAGAAGCGCACATTTGGGAGTCAGAGGGACACGTTTCCCTAGGGCATCAGTCATTTTCAGGACGGCGCGGTTCCAAAGGTCTTGGACTGCCGGGCATTCCCACAGGATATGATAGAAAGTTCCTGTTGAGCCACAGTGACGGAGGCAAAGGTCAGATGGGCGTCGGCCTATTTTGGCTAAAAGGGGACCCGACATGTACGTCCTGTGTAATATTTTCAACTGTATCGGAATCTGTGATTGATGGCTGATTCGCGCGGGGACATCAATGCTGACTGCCATTCTGCATCATCCATAGTGCCAACATCAGTCTGCCATTTATCCCGCAGGAGGTGAAAAGTGTTTGGCATAGTGTTGCACAATTTACGGTATGTGTAAGATATCGCTTTAGCTTGAAGGGGTTCTGATAAGAGTCTGTCCTCGAGGGGCGAGGATTGTGGAAGGGAGGCGAGATCCGGGATGTTGGTGAGTATGACGTGCTTAATTTGGAGGTATCGGAAGTCTCGGAGTGTGCCAGATTGTATGTGTTTTGGAGTTCTTGGACTGTCAGTAGTTTGCCCTTGTGGAGCAAGTCGCCAATAGTGGATATGCCTATTGTGTCCCATTTATCAAAGCCTCTACAATGACAGAGGGTGCCAAGCCTGTACGAGGTCCAGAGTAGGGTGGACAGTGTGAGGGTGTTGGCCCACCCGAGTCGTTCGTTCGCGCGGTGCCATATTGACAGTGTGTGGTACATTGGGCCAATATAACGAGTACGGGAGTGTTTGCCGTAGAGAGCTTCGAGGTATCCACCACAGCTTGTCTGCTCCTTCTCCAAATGAAAGGCAGGGTTTGTGGGTGTGCCATAGATCCATGAGTTGGTGGCAACCAATTGGGTTGCCCAATAGTAGAGACGGATGTTCGGGAGGGCGATACCTCCGTCATACCACCCTTGCGTGAGAGAAATGAGGGCAATGCGAGGGGAGCCGCCATCCCATAGAAGGAGGCGGAGGTCTCCTTCGATTAAGTTGAAGTAGGAGTCAGGTATGGGGAACGGGCAAATTTGTAGGGCATTAAGGAACCGAGGGAGCACAAGCATTTTAAATAGGGCAGCTCTGCCAGGTAGAGAAAGGGGAAGCGACCTCCAATGTGAGACGTCTGCATGGAGTTTCTGGAGTGGGCCTTTAAGGTTACGGTCATGGAACAGGTGGGGGTCTGGGGTGACAAAGATTCCCAAGTATTTAAAACCGTCTTGGGCAATTTCGACGGAGTAGCCTCTCGGGAGAGGTGGGGGTGGACCATGGAGAATATATAGCACCGATTTCGACCAATTAATGGAAAAGCCAGAGTATTTGCCAAAGTTAGTGATCACGTGTAGCAGGCTGTTAAGGGAGGATCTGGGGGAGGAGAGATACACTAGGATGTCATCTGCGTATAGCGAAATCTTATCGACTGTGTCAGCATTCCATCGGAGGCCTCGAACGGAATTATCGGTTCTGATCCAGTGGGCAGGGGTTCTAGAGTGAGGGTGAATAACAGGGAGGACAGCGGGCATCCTTGTCGTGTACCCCTATGAAGGGGAAAGCGCCTGGACGTATGTCCGTTGACATAGACCTGCCCCCAGAGATCAGTGTAGAGTAATCAAACCCATTGTATACATCTGGAGCCAAAGCAAAAACGAAGGAGTACTTCAAAGAGGTAAGACCATTCGATAGAATCGAAGGCAAGTGTCGGTCGAGGGAGAGGATAGCTGTGTCTTCTCAGAGGTGCGGTATCCTACTCATGACATTATGGACACGGCGGAGAATGAGCGCAGTATAACGACCCGGCAGGAAGCCCGATTGGTCTTCGTGTATCAGGGCGGGGAGAACTGCCATGAGTCTGGTGGCTAGGAGCTTGGCAAGGACTTCAGTGTTAGTGAGAGAGATAGGTCGGTAGGAGCTGCAGTCAGCAGCTGGCTTATTGGGCTTACGGATAACCACGATCGAAGCCAATCGTTGGTCCTGTGGCAAGCGGCCGACTTTACAGCTGTCTTCGAACATCGCTTTAAGATGTGGAAGGATCTCACCCGCCATGCCCTTCAGGAACTTAACAGGGATGCCATTGGGGCCCATTGCCTTGCCAGATTGAATAGCGAATAAGGCGTTTCTAACTTCCTCCGTTGTGAGGTCTGCCTCGAGCTCCTGCATTTCGGTCTCAGAGAGAGCGGGGAGCCTCATTTCGGCTAAGAGCAGTTTGGATTCTTCCGCGTTGTAGTGGGCTCTGGCGGTATAGACTCCCTCCAGGTGGGTGGCAAAAGCCTCTGCTATATCGCCCAGATCAGTGACAGTAGATTGGTCCGGAAGGGCTAATTCCGGGATCCAACGGGAACCCTGCTCTCGTTTCTCGAGCCTTGCGAGCATCTTACCTGCTCTGTCTCCCAGCTCGTAAACACGGTGGCGGGTTTTCAAGAGTTTGGCTTGCGCCTTTTCAAGAGCCAGAGCCCTATATTCTATTTGTTTCGCTTGCAGGCGGGCCGTTGTCTCATCTGTGGGGTTCGTGCTGAGGAGGGATTCCAGGTTAAGCATGTCTGTTTCTATTTGTAACAAGTGTTCACTTTGTTTGTGGATGTAACCGGTCTTGAGAGCTAGCGCTTTACCCTTGATTACTGCTTTGTATGACTCCCATATTGTTATGGCCGAAGGTACTGATCCCACATTTTCGGCAAAGTAGTATTCTGTGTGTTCAAGCAAGCTATCGTGTATGTAAGGGATTTTTAAGAGCCAGGGTGCGATTATTATGGGACCGCGTGTCTTTTGACGGTGATGTGTGAATTGCACCGTGAGGGGGGAGTGATCGGAGATCCCCCTGGGGAGCCCTTCTGGATGGCGAAAGAACTGTAAATCAGTTGCGGGTGAGAATAAATAGTCTATACGAGAGCTGCTGTTGTGAGCGTTGGAGTAGTGCGTGTAGTAGGACGTGCGGGGTGGGACAGGCGCCATAGGTTTTCGAGCCCCATCATTTGTGCAAAGTTAGACAGGTCCGAGCTTGACTTGTGTGAGGGACGGTGGGGGTGCCTGTCTACGGCATCATTCATTGTCATATTGAAGTCTCCCCCAATGAGCAGAGGTCCCTGTGGAAGATCGAGCATTAGGTGTTGCAGGGTCTGGAGTGCGGCTGTACCTAGGGCTGGAGGGATGTAGACTGAGATAACATTCAGTGGCTTGCCTTCCCAAGTGGCCTCCACCACTGCATATCGACCGAGGGGTTCGGCCCGCGTTTTTGTGCATGTCAGGGCCACATTCCTACGCACCGGAATACCGGTGCCCCTAGATCCAGAAGTGAAACCGGCATGCACAAGCAATTTATATCCGCCTTGGTTTAGCGCCTGGCATGCATTACCCATGAGGTGCGTCTCTTGGAGGAGAACCAGGTCTGGAGAATGGCGTTTAAGGTACTGCATAACCACCCCTCTTTTTATCTTATTGCCAAGACCATTAACGTTCCACGTCATGATGGTCAGGGACGTTGTTGAAGGGGGCGTCATGGCGGTCTAAATAAGTGAGATTGTGCACGGATCAATGGCTTGTGGTGCGTAGGGTGCTGTCTATAAAAAGGTGTTCCAAGGGAGTGGGTTACCGTGGAGCCTGTGCGGGGTCTAGCAGGGCCGAAGTCTAAGCAATAGGTATAACGTGATGGTGCATGGTAGCGTATAGGTGGGCCCAACGGTGAGAAATCGCCAGGGGTAGAGTGCGAGGTCGCGGCGCGCTGCGCATCGCACTCCACGATCAAGAATCCGCTGCAATGAATAAGCAAGAACAAGAACAGAGACCATAGAAGTCTCTTCATCAACTTCCCAACATTCCCCGACCCTCCCAAACCAGCCCCCCCTACTGTTTCCCTCCCAACAACCCCCCTCCCTGCGTCCCAGCCCGCGGACTTAGAACTATCCACTCCCCAACTAGGCAGAGTGCCTGTCGCCCCCCCGAACATTAGAGAGGAGTGTGGAGAGCCAAGGGTGCCCTCGTCGGCCAACAGTAGGATGATGTCATCTAGTGCAAAGATAACAACCAATATCAACAAAAGCATTCACATAGTAGGAGTCATTGAGAAGACTTAGCCGTAAGCCGGTCCCGTGCCCGGGGTCACAAGGTGACTAGTGCGAGTGGAGAGGCAACACCAAAGAGCGCCGCTCAGTCTATCTTTATAACATTCAACAACCCCCCTGACAGGGGGAAGCAGTATCCATAACCAGTACCGATGACTTCAGGCTTATTGACTAGCACCCCACACTGCCTGTGGAGCGTCACCCGGGGTTGAGTACCTCCCCTGTTTGTGGGCATTGAGAGGGTGATGCCCCTCTTGAGTAGGATGTTGTCAACAGTGATATGAATAGGACGATCATCAACAACGGGTATAAAGACCCACATCGGAAGAAAAACTTTAAAGGATACATATGAGTCAAAATGTGAATGAGTTAGGAGGCGGACTGTGTTTCAAACTAGTGAGACTCTGAGGAAGAGGGTCCGATATACATCTACTATCCGATAGCAGAGTCGGACTATCATAGTGGAGAGGGTAAACACACATTACAACGCATTTTTTACAACGCACTACCATTACAACGGAACTTTTACAACGCAAATACCATTACAACGCATTTATTTACAACGCATGTTTTTACAACGCAGGTACTTTTACAACGCATACCATTACAACGTAAGTATTGGTAAGTATATAATTATATTTAAAATGTTATATGTTAGGTTTTTTTTAAAGGGGTATTTTTAGGGTTTAGGGTCAGTTTTGGGTTTTTGGGTAAAGGGGTATTTTTAGGGTTCAGGGTCAGTTTTAGGTTTTTGGGTAAAGGGGTATTTTTAGGGTTCAGGGTCAGTTTTGGGTTTTTGGGTAATGGGGTATTTTTAGGGTTCAGGGTCAGTTTTGGGTTTTTGGGTAAAGGGGTATTTTTAGGGTTCAGGGTCAGTTTTGGGTTTTTGGGTAAAGGGGTATTTTTAGGGTTCAGGGTCAGTTTTCAGTTTTTGGGTAAAGGGGTATTTTTAGGGTTCAGGGTCAGTTTTCAGTTTTTGGGTAAAGGGGTATTTTTAGGGTTCAGGGTCAGTTTTCAGTTTTTGGGTAAAGGGGTATTTTTAGGGTTTAGGGTCAGTTTTCAGTTTTTGGGTAAAGGGGTATTTTTAGGGTTTAGGGTCAGTTTTGGGTTTTTGGGTAAAGGGGTATTTTTAGGGTTCAGGGTCAGTTTTGGGTTTTTGGGTAAAGGGGTATTTTTAGGGTTCAGGGTCAGTTTTCAGTTTTTGGGTAAAGGGGTATTTTTAGGGTTCAGGGTCAGTTTTCAGTTTTTGGGTAAAGGGGTATTTTTAGGGTTCAGGGTCAGTTTTCAGTTTTTGGGTAAAGGGGTATTTTTAGGGTTTAGGGTCAGTTTTCAGTTTTTGGGTAAAGGGGTATTTTTAGGGTTTAGGGTCAGTTTTGGGTTTTTGGGTAAAGGGGTATTTTTAGGGTTCAGGGTCAGTTTTGGGTTTTTGGGTAAAGGGGTACAGGGTAAAAATAAAATAAAATTAAATTTAAATTAAATTAATTAAATGAAATTAAATTAAATTAAATTAAATACAATTACATTACATTATATTAATTTTAAATAATATACAATTAAAAAAAAATATATACTTACCAATACTTACGTTGTAATGGTATGCGTTGTAAAGGTACCTGCGTTGTAAAAAAATGCGTTGTAAATACATGCGTGGTAATAGTATTGGCGTTGTAAAAGTCCCGTTGTAACGGTATGCGTTGTAAAAATATGCGTTTTAACGTCATATATCCAGTGGAGAGCGTATCAACGCGTAGAGGAGCGGCTGAACTGTTCAATCCAACTTGGGTTGTCCGGCGTTACTCTTCCTGCACATTGTCTGTGAATAGATCTTGACTTTCCGGTGGCACCACCTCGTTAGAGCGATCTGTGGATTTCCTGCGCCGGTTTTGGGTGGAATTCGACTGTCACCATCCCTCGAGCCAGTCCCAAACATCAGCAGGAGATTCAAAAAACCAGGTCTTACCCTACACTTCGACGCCGAGTTCCGCAGGGAATAACATAGAGTACTTGATGGACTGCGTACGGAGTGCCTTCTTCACCTCCAGGAAGCTGCGTCGATGGGCCTGTACTTTCATGGTGAAATCTGGGAAGATCGTGTTTTGCGCATTGTCTATACGCAATGGTGGTCCCGCTCGCGCCGTTGGAACTCTTGGGCCCGTTCTATGGAGAAATAATTGGAAAGGTTCTTTGGTTGAAGGTGTTGCAGGACCAATTTCTCCACAAAGAGGTCGGCGGCCAGCTCCTCAAGGCGCTCGGGAATACCCAGGATGCGGAGGTTATTGCGTCGGGCGCGTCCCTCGTAGTCGTCCAGGAGCACCTCCATCTGGTGTTGCTGTTTCTGCAGTTGGGTCACTTGTTGCTGCAGCGAGGAGGTATCATCGACGAGCGCCTGGGTTTTAATCTCAATGTCCTTTACCTTGGAGTCCATTTTCCGGAGGTCGGCACGCAGCAGCGTCACCTCCACGCTTATGAGTCAATACGGGTTTCGAGTGAAGAGCGGACCCCCGCAATTGCCTCCATGACGTCGTCCAGTGTGGGAGAAGATTTCCCTTGCGGAGGGGGGGTTGTCGCCTTGAGGGCGGCGTCCGGAGCCGCATCCTTAGGGTCCCCTCTAGAGCCCCACGATAGTTTATTGATTTGCCGTTGAATGGGGGGCCGGTTCCCTTTATTGGAGGCCATCGCCAATTTGGTCTCCGCCGGGGTTGTGGTGACGGAAGCACGAAAGGCAATCCCGTTGGAGAAGCAGAAGAGGGGGGGAGAAGGAGCCCCTCACCGATAATCCTGGGGGAGGTGGAGGAGCGTGCTCCGCGCTCGCACAGTCTCGGTTGAGATGGGGGGGCCGCAACTTCCAAGGTCTGAGTGGCAGTGGCCCCGTGGAGCAAGTTGCTGGTGGGGAGTAGGGGGCCGGGAGGACTCTTCCTCAGTGGAGTCGGCAAGCCGGGTGTAGGCCAGCAGCAAGCGTCTTGTTGGGCGAATTAGAGGGACTATGAGGGGGATCAAGCACCACACAGATTTTCGGAGTCCCCGTTAGTCTGCCCGGCAGAGCGCTGAAGCCGCGATGTGAAGGAGTCGAAGGGAGGGAAGGGGGAAGCAGAGCGTCCTGGTAGGCCCCGGGAAGTTAACTTGTGGAGTCCCGGCTGGCTCCTCCGACGCAGCAACCCGCCCCCGTCGCGGTCCCCCAGACCTGGGCCAAAGGCAGTTGTTAGATGAGACCAGTTGTCGCGGCGTGGGGCAAGTACAGAGAAGTCGGAGCCGGTAGGCAGTGTTGGTCTCCGGTGCTAGGCCCAAGCCGGGGGCTCGCCTAGATGTCAGTGCCGGGCGGGTGGGGGAGGCTTGTATGGGTTGTCCCGCTCCTCACCTGTGGGAGCCAGCGGCTCGAGAGCAGGCTGTATCCGTAGGGAATCTTCTCCCCAACACTCGATCAGCTAAATTGTAGGCACCGGAGGTTTGGTGCGGTCCGCGGCAGCCTCGGAGTTGTCACTCGGATGAACTTTGAGTGGCGGCCGCCATCTTGGGCCGATGCGCCCCGGCCGCCGGGATTTGCTCGCGGTGATTCCGGCGGGCTAGCAGGCGCCAGAGGTCAGCCGGGGGCCTCAGGTGGGGTACCAATAGATGTCCGGTCGACCCCGGGCCAGGCAGCAGCACTAGCGGAGGTGTGGAGGTCGTTTGGCCTTACGGGTTGAGGAGTCGCCTCAAAGTGCGACCATGCTCCTCGGCTTCTAGCCACGCCCGCCAGTAACTTTGAATTTTAATCTGTGCCGCAGACCACTAGTGGATCCACTGATCAGCTATTAAAAAAAAAAAGTGAGCTCCTGCCCATTTTCAAACTGAGCTTCACACATAGGGAGAGCCATGGGGTTCACCCGTTTTATTTTTAATGGGAAGGGGTGCACAACCCCAGCGGCAAGACTTCTTTACTCACCGAGCTCCCTACCCCGTGTCCAATATTTATAATTAAGAGGAGGAGGGGAGCTGATCATTTAATAATCACTGCTCTGTGCAAGGAGCACCCCCCAGTGCCCTTGGGATCTTTTCAACATTATTTTTTTATTACTAGGTGTCCCTAGAAGGGGGAGGAGCACCAACCATTGTTTATTATTGCGAGGAGATGCAGGAAATGCAGCTTACCCCCACCAACATTAAAAGATACACAGTAAATCTCCTGGGTTATTGAATTCATGACCCCAGGAGAATTTACCATATTTTTCTAAAGCCCTCCAGCTGAACATCTGAATGCTCTTCAGCTGGAGTGCAGGCTCCCTTGTGGTTGGTTCTATGGCTGCACTTTGTGGCTTGAAAATGTTTTTTAAAAAAACGACTCAAAGACATGTTTAATGATTTTTGAAAAAATGCTTTTCACTATTAATTAACATTGCAATGTGTGAATTTATGAAATATACATTTGATTATAGTTATTGATGTCTTTTTGACAAAGCCAATAGATCTCCTTCATATATGTTGACATGCTACCCCCTTGATAAAGCCAATAGGCCCACCGCTTTTTATATCTTGGTATTTTGACCCTTTGACAAAGTCAGAAGGTCTGCCTTACTTGACACCTTATATTGTTACACAACATAGTTAGCTGTGTGCAACAGTGGGAGGTTGCACACAAATTGAACCAAATGCTGTGCGCAGTAAGAGGATGGGCACCTGCAGGGGGTTGGGCACAGTGCCTGGCCATAGGACATCCACATTGAGTTTGTGGGTGAAATGATAGCTGGCTCTAGCATATCTAACCACTAGCCATTTTTCTGCAACTATTTCACTACCAAGGCTTATCTTATCAAGTTCCATTTCCTGGCTTGTGTCGCTATACTTATGATGTACCAAGTACAATACATCTATATACTCCTGGACCAGGTCATCGTCCTAAATACAAATCCCTGAATTCAACACAGGAAGTATTTCATTCTTACTTCGATTAGATTCCTATACAACAACATTGATTGCCGATTGCACTGAAGAAGTTCCAAGCTGTTTGGGTTCTAAAAACGATGGCTGACTCAGTAAATATCTAGTTATACACTGTGCATTAAAGTGTAAAGAAAATATTATTTGGAGAGCAACCTTACAACAGACCTAAATCTGGGGAGGATGCTCGTCATATAGAGGACTGTCCTCGTGCAATTTAGGATTTTGAAATCACTTTAGTATTCAAAGCTTAGACAGTCAAATATGGAATTTACTTGGCTCCCAAATGCTCTATTGGCTCTGCCCCAATCCAAGTTTAGATCAATATACTTTCTGCACTACTGGATTTGCAAGATCTGAAAATCATGTTTCTTCTAACTTGCCTTGCTGAGAACAATCAAAGTCTTCTTATCTTCCACTGATTTCTCAGCCACATCTTTGCCCTTTTTCTTTCACACTTATAAAGTAGAAATACAGCTTTGGTTGGTGTCCTTGATGTTGCACTTTCTACTTAAATGCTGTTTTGTCCACTTTTGGTGATTTGATTTCCGGCACTGGCAACTTGAATCACAATGGATCACACTGTTTCATTTGCCCTAACACTATGATTGAGGTAAACTATGCCACATAACCTTCAAAGTACAATAGGAGGTAGAAGTGTATTGGTAGTTTGAACGTGATAAATCACCTAAAGACTGAGACTTTAAATGTAATAGTAGAGATAATAGGGAGAAGAGAGTTAAATGGATAATTCTCTATAGACTAATGCTACGGAAAAGGTAAAACTATGGGCGAGGAACCACGAGTAAGGCGGAAAGCCTTCTACAATGTTGACCTTTCAATTACGACAAATGCAGGCCCAATTAGCAAACCTGGTGATCTGAGACGGCAGGATAAATCTGCTAATACACCATGAAGACACAGATGAGGACTTTGCGACCTTTTAGTAGACTTTATGTGGGACACCTTTTGTAGAGAGGTTTCTGGGCAGCCTTGACTTACCTTGGCTAAAAAATGAAGGGCGAGCATTGCTGAGTGGTAAACTCACACTTGATAAGATCAACAATGCTCTATCAGGATTGCCAACTTTCATATCCCCTGGGGAAGATTGCTTATAAGAAGAATCTTTCAAAATGTAAAGCCCAAGTTACCCCTATGCTGAATGAAGCCTTTATAATGGCAGATAACCCACTTATAGTAGGTATCGAGAGATCTCAATAACAAAATATTCACCATCTCCCTAGATGCAGAAAAAGGCATTTGTCCTTTTTCAAATCATGGACGGATTGGTGCTGAGTCAGGGTTTTATCTCCAAGGTTAAATTGATCTATCAATCACCAAAGGAACCGATAAACTGTTGGGATTTGTTATCTCGCCATTTAAGGATTACATGTGGCAGTAGACAGGGCTGCCTCATATCCCCCTCCTTTCTTCTTCTTTCCTTGGAACTCTTGGCAACCTCCATCTATTTTTCGATTTCATCAAGTGGATCCCCTCACTAATGGGCTCAATTAAGCAATTCCTCTATGCACATGATGTTCTCATAACAATCTTTAAACCGCACATGTCGCTGCCTACACTCATATCACCGATACACTCATTCTCTATGTTTTTCTTGAAAATAAACTGGGAGTAAATGCACAGCACTTAAATCAAATCAGGTGTTTGTTAAGCGCGAATACTCACCCGTAAGGGTCTCAAGGCGCTGGGGGTGTGCGTGTGTGGGGAGGGGGGGTCGCAGGTTCCAGTCCATCACGAAGGGGGTCTGTCGAAGAGCCAGGTTTTGAGGTTTCTTGCAAAGATGGGGAGCGATGTTATCTGTCTGAGGTGGAGCGGAAGGTCGTTCCAGGCACTGGCCACGCGGAAGGAGAAGGAGCGGCCTCCCAATCTGGTCTTTCTGGTGCGGGGGACCACGGCGTAGGAGAGCTGGGCTGATCTTAGGGTCCTTTGGGGTGCATGGAATTTGAGTCGGCTGTTGAGGTATACTGGTCCGGTGTTGTGGAGGGCCTTGTGAGCATGGGTTAGCATCTTGAAGGTGACTCTAGCTTTGATGGGGAGCCAGTGGAGTGTGCGCAGGTGCTGGGAGATGTGGCAGTGGCTTGGTAGGTTGTAGACCAGTCTTGTGGCGGCGTTTTGGATGTTCTGTAGCTTGCGGGTGAGGTTTTTGTTTATTCCGGCATAGAGTGCGTTGCCGTAGTCGAGTCTGCTGGTGACCAAAGTGTAAGTGACGGTCTTTCTGTGTCCGAGGGGAATCCATTTGAAGGTCTTACATAGGAGGCGGAGGGTGTAGAAGCAGAAGGACGAGACGGAGTTGATCTGGCGGTCCATTTTGAGCCCTGAGTCAAGGATGATTACCAGGTTGCGTGCGTGGTCCGTGAGGTGGGCGGGGGCCACCAGGTGTTGTTCCAGGCATCTGGGTTTGGGCCCATGATGAGTACTTCCATTTTGTTTGTGGTTAGTTGTAGGCAGCTGTTTTTCATCCATTTGGCGACGGCTTCCATGCCTTCTCGAAAGTTGTGTCTGGTGGTGTTGGGTTCGTTGGATAGGGAGAGGATGAGTTGGGTGTTGTCTGCGTGTGACACAATTTTGAGTGCGTACACTTTCCCCGCTCTATCAGTCGAGCCAATTTCAATAACTTATAAGATGGAATCGGTACACAAGGCCTGTGTTATTTGGGCATACTGCTGAACAGAGATCTCAGTGGCATGGTACAGCGTAATATCCTCTCATTGCTAACCAAGTCACAGACAGAATTTGAGAGATGGTGCCAACTCCATATTTCCTTATGGGGGAGAGGTAAGGCAGTCCAATGTGTAGTGGACTTATTTACATGTTTGGCATGTTGCCATCATGACAAGGAAACGGTTTCTCACTTGCATTGATGCTATCAATAACCTACATTTGGGGAAACTCGAAGCCAAGATAGAAACTGACTCAGTTGTATGCCCAAACAGAGGCCAGTGCATGTCCCATATTGGAGATTATTACCTTCAAAATTAACTCTCACAATTGACACACTTAAACACAACAATAATTAATCCACCTCCCTGGGTAGTAATGGAATGCACCAAATAAACACTGTGATTGAAATGTTAAAATATAATATAGACACTGGACACCACAACCTGTGACTGACAGCCCAGTAGTCACACGCAAGCTCCAGATTTGAATGGCAGTACACGAAGCATTCAATGTAGATCCATCGCTCCATGCTTCAGCCCCCTTATGGTAAAATATAGGAATAACAGTGGGAGGTTCCTCCATGAACTGGAATGATTGGTACTAGGTCGGTATTGGTCAGACAGAACTTTAGAATTTTGGGAGCTCCACTGAAGACAATGAAGTGGCTCTGGGCTAATAATGGCTGGTATAAGCCTTCTGCTCCAACAGTGTGATGTTTATCTTTCTGGTTCTCACTTTTTAATTTAGAATATTCTACCTTCAGTGGGTGAAATGTTCTAATAGCATTATAGGCCTTCTGCCTCTGGTTATAGCAGTTGTTAAAGGCCCTCTCCCTTGTTATACACCCTTGTCTGCGGCTCAGGCCTAGAACTTGGATTCAGGGCTTTTAACAAAAGGTATAGCCTTTAGCAGTGGGTTATAAGGTTATAATAAAATAAGACTCGATTGACTTAGAAGCCTACTTCAATCTTAACCCAACACAGTACTGGAGATATTGCTAAATTGTCTACAATATGCAAGTCCTTTAGGTAGAGATCCTACAAGCATCTTACCACTCCCAGAGAAGGTATGCAGATGGAAGATGGGAGAAATTCAATGGGGTGGATCAGGCCTATTTAGATTTCTGATTAAGTGTCTTTACTCACACAATATTTATCAAAAGGAGAGAGGGGGGGACCAAGGAGCTAATGAAGGTCCAGTGTCCGTGCTCCTAATTTCAATGTTTAACCAACAAGGAGGACAAAGTTCCTGTGCCAGGGTGCAAAAAGTCACCCATGCATTGTGGTGCAAAAAGTCACCCATACTTAAAAAAATGGAAGGAAAGGCAAGGAAAAGGAGAAAAGGGGATTCCTAGGTGTGAAGGACCCAAACTTATGAGAGGGAAAGACACTGTTTCCTCTGTTGCCCTCACACACCCCGAAGAGTGTCATGCTTCATCATCGGGTGTTTGCTCCTCGTAGGGCCGGCGCTGCAATTCCCTACGGGTCCCCCGAAGGGTCACTTTATCGGAGATCTTTTAGAGGAATGCCAGATGTTGCATGCGGGTGTGCGGGTTATGGGTCAAGAGGAGGGTAATGAAAATACGTGCCAGTGTGATAGATTAAAATTAAAGCAAGGGTAAACATGCAGCGATAGGTTTAAAAGTATACCCTTGGCAGTCAATACTGCTGAAAAATATTTACTCACACAATGTCAGCCTCCAAAGTGTTCTAGCAATAGGTACCACACTGAATATTTCCATGAAAATTGAAAAGAATCATCATCTTGCATGAAAAACTGTTGTGTGAATATAGGCTTAAAATTTCCTTCTTTAAGATTTCTTACAACTGGCACTAGATTCCTTACATCTATAGAGAGCAAGCCTCCTAATGCACTCTGAATGCTGGTGGTGCAAACACTTTGGCTGTGACTTGATTCACAACTTGTAGGAGTGTCATAACATCAAACCCTACTGGACAGAAATGTGGGCCACTTTGTCCTTTGAGGATATTACCTTGGTCCCATCAAACCACTTGGCGATAGTTCATGAAATGTCCAACAGTATATATCACAGTAATAACAGATGCAGATGGATAGCAACATTGTGATGTCGTCTTTCTACAGCACTGAAGGAAAAACATACTTACCTGACCCAATTAGAATTTGCTGATGGGATTAGCAAGGCAGGCAGACTGTGAACATGTTATCTATAAATTAAATGATCCGATGTCTCTTTTTGATCTAACCTGTGGACCATTCCTTGCCTTAATCCACACCTACACCATCACCTATTGACCAATGGGAGACTCGCAAGACATTACGCATGTCCTGTATCTCTCAGAAAAAAACCAATTAAAGAGTATTTATTAAAATTGAAGGGGGTGAGGGATAATCCAGAGTGGATGAAAGAAAATGTATATCTATATCTGGGATACAATCAGGTAAAGCAGAGGTGACATTGCCAAGGGACGAGCAGCATTCAGCTACTATCCAGTACTCCTCGCATTGTAAGTCAATTACAGTTGCGAGACAGATGCACACACACGACATGCACACCCACACACACAGTCTCTCCTACCATTATCCTCCGAAACCTTGATCTTGCCTCACAGAATTCCACGCACACATTGAAATCTCCATAACAGCCATAACCATCAGCCTAGGTGTCTCATTCTTTCCATTTTTTTTAGGTCGAAGCCTACCTTGTTTGCTTTCAAAATCTTGGAGGCATTCGATAAGCTTCAGTGGGAATGCATTCAGCCCATTGCTTACCATTGGCTTTGTGGTTTGTAACTCACATTTGATTGCTTTCTCCTTGCTGGCTTTATTTGTTTTAGGCTGCCCAATTCCCTTGCCCAAATCTTATTTACTGTATTCTTCCACCAGTACTGGATTTCTGTATACAGGCTTCTAAATCGTGTTCTTATCTTGTCACATTTGTTAGGCATTCTAAGACAAAGGTCAAATGTCAGGCTCCATCTTCCAGGGTACTTGGTGTTTGCTTCTCTTTCTCTAACTTCAAAGTGAGAGGATTTATGTGACAATCATGCTGGCTGCTGAGGGGTGTTGGGCGGAAGGCTGTTTGATGTTATTTTTGTTTTCTAACACACAACATTTGAATGCCAGTAAATGAACTGTGCAGATTATTTCAACATATATCAGAATTAGGACAGTAGAAATGAAGCACATTTTTTGGTAATTTTGAAGTGTGGTGAAAAAAAATATTTGAATGCAATCAAGACAAATCAATACACTAGGTGATGACATTTCCACACATTATTGGTCATTTCAATTGAAGATGTGGTGTCTGTATTGGCAGTGTGCTACTACACCATGCATACTCCACTTAACACGACCCCACTCTACTCTGCACAACTCCACGCCATTTCACTCTACTCTAATCCAACCTACGACAGTACACTCCACACTACACCACCGCACCCTACTCTACACCACTCTACTCTATGCCAATGCACTCTACCTCACACTACTTTACTATGCACCACTGCACTCTTCTCCATCGCACTCTGCGCCACTCGACTCTGCGCCATTGCACTCTACTCTATGCCAGTGCACTCTACAGTAATCCACTCTATGCCACTCTAATCTACTCTGCACAACTGCACTCTATGCCACTATACTCTACTCTGCAACACTCTAAACCACTGCATTCTAAGCCAACTGCACTCTACTCCATTGTATTATATGCCACTGCACTCTACAGCACTCTATTCTACACTACTCTACAACACTGTAGGCCACTGCATTCACACAAAAGCACTCTCACCACTATAATATAGGTATCACTATACTCCACAACAGTCTGCTCTGTGACACTGCACTTTCTGCCACTGCACTCGACTCTGCCCAACTCTACTCTACGCCAATGCACTCTAAGCCAATACACTCTACTTAACTCTATTCTGCATCATTCCAATCTACGCCACTACACTCCACCCTGAACCACTGCACTCCACTCTGCATCACTCCACTCTACACCACTCTACTCTGCAATCTCCACAACTGGCCACTACGCCTCTTTAATTTGCACCTTTGCATTCAAAGTCACTGCACTCTACTCTACTCTACACTACTCTACTCTATACTATGCCACTCTACTGCACTCTACGCTGCTTCACTCTACATTGCTCCACTCTACGCCAGTCTACTTTAAGCCACTCCAATTTACTCTCCACCGCTGTATTCTACAACACTGCACTATACAACACTCTACTTTCTGCCACAATATAATCTACGCCAGTCTTTTCCACTCAGCGCCATTCAATTCTGCGCCAATTTCATTCTACGCCACTGCAATCTACCCTGGGCCACTCCAAGCAACTGTATTCTATGCTGCTACATGCTACGCAACTGCACTCTACGCTAATACCCTGTAAGCCAATGAACGCTACACCACTTTACTCAAAACCAATGCACTCTACGCTAATGTACCCTGCAGCACTGCACTGTATGCCGCTCTAATCTACAACACTCTATGCCACTGCACTCTGACCACTGCGCTCTATGCCTCTCGAGTCTACTACACTCTACGACAGTCTACTCTGTAACGCCGCACTTTGTCACTGAACTCTATGCTACTCTAATCTCTGTCACTCTACTCTGTGCCACAGCACTCTATGCAACCTAACTCTACACTTCACCACTCTACTGCACTATACACCAATGCACTCTACCGTCGAAGCACTCTAACTCACTACAGTCTATGCTAATCCACTGTACCCTACTCTAATCTACTGTGCACCACTTCTCTCTATGACACAGCACTCTGCACCGCTCTACTCTATTTCTGCACCACTCTACTCTATGCTAGGGCACTCTACCCCACTCTGATATGCACCACTATGCGCCTCACCACTGCACTCCCCACTACTCCAGTATAAACCACTACACTCTACTCTGCATGACTCTACTCTAAGCCACTTCACTCTACAACACTGCACTGTAAGCCACTGCACTCGACTCCATTACTCTGTGCCACTGTACTCTACCCTGCACCACTCCACTCTGCGCCACTTCACTCTCCTCTGAAACAATATACTCTACGCCACTGCACTCTATGCCACTGTACTGTACGCTGTACCGCTCTACACCACTTTACTCAAAACCAATGCACTCTACGCCAACTACTCTGCACCACTGCACTCTGTGCCACTATACTCTACTCTAACATTCTATGCCATTGCACTCTACCCTACTGCATGCTATGCCCATGCTCACTGCGCCACTTTACTCCATTGCGCTCAATGCCAATCTACTCTGCACCACTGCTCTCCACATCACTTTACTCTGGACTACTGTCCTCTGCACCGCTGTACTCTATGACACTCTACTCATGTAAGACTGCCTGCTCCGCCATTGAACTCATCCCCACTCTACTCTGCACCACTGCACTCTGTGTCATTGCACTCTTCACCACTGCACCCTACTCTGGACCACTCAACTTGACGCCACTCTGCTGCACTAGACACCAATGCACTCTACATCACTCTAATCTATTCTGGCCCACTGCACTCCATGCCATTGCACTCTACACTTCTGCATTCCTCCCTGCACCACTTCACTTCACTCTACTCTGAAACAATCTGTTCTATGCCACTGCACTCTACATCACTGCACTCTGTGTCACTCTACGCCATGGAACTCTACGCCAAAGCAGTCTTCTCTGCACCACTCAACTGTCCACTGCACTCGGTCACTGCACACTATGCCAATGCAGTCTACACTACTTAACTTAATACCAATGCCCTCTACAACACTTTACTCCACAAGACTACACAAAATGGTGGATGAGTGAAAGAATGGATGGATGGATGGGTGAAAGGGGAGTGGATGAATCTAAAGGGTGGATTGATGGATGAGAGAAAGAATGGATTGATGAGTGAAAGGGAGGATGATGAGTGAAAAGGTGGATGGATTATGAGAGAAAGGATAGATGGATGAGTGAGTGAAAGGATGGACGAATGAGTGAAAAGATGGATGAGTGAAAGGATGGATGAGAGAAAGAGTGCATGAGTGAAGAGGTGGATGGAAGGTTCGATACAAGGATGGATGGATGAGTGACAGAACAGATGGATGAGTGAAAGGAAAGGTGGATGGATGCATGAGAGGGTGGATGAAAGGATGAGTGAAAGAATGGATGGAGGAGTAAAAGGAAGTGTGAATGTATGGGCAGATGAGTAAAATCGTTGATAGGTGAGTGGGCGGAAAGGATGAATAGATGAGTGAAATGGCAAATGGATTGATGAGTGAAAGGGTGGATGAATGGATGAGTGAAAGGATGTATGGCTGAATGACTGAAAGGATGTATAGATGGATGAGTAGAAGGGCAAATGGAGAGATGGATAGCTGGATGGATGGGTTTAAGGGATAGGTTTGGAGATGGGTGGATAGGTTTAGTAATGGATAGGCAGACGGACAAAATGGTTAAAGACTGAATGATGGATGAAATAATTAAAGGATGACCGAATGTAAAGGTTGGTAGAATATAACAGGAAGGATGAAAGGACGAATGGATAGATGATTGGAGATCTTCTGGGGAGGGGCATGTTGACTTGCTTCATTTGCTTGGTGCCATAAGAGCTTTGGTTCGAAGTGGGGTGTGTTTTAATTTTCTGGCTACTCCCTTGCAGCATGGTTTCTACTCACTGTAGTTTCCCGGTGTCAAGTCAGCTTAGAGGTGACTTGTTTCGATGTCCCACATTTCCGTTCTGAATATCTCTGCCTCTGTCCTTGTTTGACGCTCCCAGTTTCTGTAGCCAATTTCTTCTGTCTCGCGCCCATCGTACTGCGGCTTGTCACCCCTTGCATTCCGTGCCCACGCTCTGCCTGACACACATATTTGGCATTTGCATAGCTTCATTTATCACTTGCAGCCTATATCCATCACATCCTTCTCCGGGATGGCATCTGCCGCAGCGGCCTGTCATGGGGAACAGATTGATCGCTGACACTACTGGACGGTGTATCCAGGAGCTCAGCAGAGGCTGGTGCACAGCATCCCCGCGTGCTGAGAACCCGTGTGATCCTTACAAAGGCTGCGCGAGCACAAAGTACATTATTTATTTATTTATTTTGAAGGTTTTATATTATTGACCTGACGATGGTGCCCACAGTCAGTTGGACCCGGAGTCTGGGGTCTGGCACAAAAGCCAAGGGGGTCCTTACCAGGATCACCTTGATCCATTCTGGGATGTACCAATCCAGAAATCCCCAAACAAGGGGTAACCAGTAGACAGGGCCTGGCGGATGCTCCCAAGCCCTAGGGGTCTGCCCAGGGCGAGTGCCCTCAGTTCCACTGCACCACAAGAGGCAGCCAGGTGAATGAGTGCAGGGCTTGAGTCAAGCACTCTTCAGATAGGGTTAAGTTGACGGCTAGGTGTGGGGCATAAGCCTGTGTACGGATGGCCTTGTGCCGCGGGCACATGAAGCCATCATTCACTTACATTGAAGCCTCTCCACAGCTCGAAAGTTTATCTGTCCAAGTAACTCCCACAGCTGTAATGATCTAACTGGGAAAGTCCTCTGTACCTCAGAATGCTGTGAAGGAGTTGGTGTCCTTCACTAACACTGCGTTATATCACACTGTGCGCCCTAGTACCAGCAGGATGGCAACGTAAACAAGAGGAGCCCTTCTGTGTCCAGGCTTCTGCAATGAGTTTTGGGGGTGTTTGGGGTAATTGCGGCGCAATTGCAGCGAGGTGGAGACATTCAGAGATCAAGCTGAAGACCTAACGGACAAACTAAAAGCACGGGGATATCCGGACAGAATTCTAATGAAGAGCCGCAAGCGTACCCGCAACCAGAATAGGGAAACTTTATTGGAGGACACAGCCAAAAGCGAGGCAGAGATACCCCTTACCTGCGTGACGACTTATAACAACGCCTCCCAAGCAGTGGCGAAAGCAATCCGGAAACATTGGAAGATACTGGAGAGCAATAACCACCGGTGGGAGAAACCACTGTTCTCGTACAAAAGAGCAAGGAGTATCAAGGACTCCCTCGTACATACCCGTCCAAAGGCAAAAGTTCCCAACCAGGATATAACCATCACTGAGACATGGGGACTACCACCAGTTACAGGGCACTACCCCTGTGGCTCCTGCAGCGTATGCCACCTTACGAAGACCACGAAACAACTCAGTTTGGAACCATGGTCAACGTGGTATCAACGGACCCATACGAAATGCAATTCCTCCAACGTTGTTTATCTCATTGTCTGCCCTTGTGGCTTGCGCTACATTGGCATGACAACTCGCAAGATTAAGCAATGGGTGGGGGAACATAGGAGCAACATCAGGTGCGGGAGGGCGAGCACAAGATTGACAGAACATTTTTTAGCTTGCAACCATACGCCTAACGATCTGACTTGGACAATAATAGAACAGCTGAAACCAGGCCCTAATACACAGCGTGCCTTATTTGAAAAGGAACAAAGGTGGATCTACCGCCTATCCACGAATCAACAGGGACTCAATGACAACATACCTTGGGGTAGTGTGTTAAAATGATCCTTTTCACCCTGGCCCAAGAGGGTTCGTAGTGATTAGCCCCTGGGAGGTGGAGACAGTATTTCATTATCATTAAGCCAGCAAGTTCCTGTTTTTGTAATATGATGACTCGTGATTCTCTAGCACAGTCTCGGTGCCTTTTTGTACCTTGGGGCTTGTTTGGGTTCATCGAACTAACCTTCCGAATTTGAGGGATATACTGTTAGAATTAGGGGTTTGCTCCCTGTTGCGGAGAATGGGACGATAGATGTTCCCGAGTTCGCCCAGGTACAGAATAAACATGACACTTAGGAGCTCTTTCCAACATCGAGCTCCTGTTTGTTATGCCTAGATCTACCTACCTGAATCCACCTACTATATAATTGGATCTATCGACCTCTATCCACCTACTACATAAATGGGTCTGGATTACATAAAAGCCCTCACTGCATTATATGTTATTCCTGGCCATCTTCTGGTTCAGGATGCTAGGCTAACAAAGGTTTTGTTTGGGTGCATTATGTAATCACCTGATCAGAGCGCTATTGAGCTTCACGGTTCGTAATACTGATCAGCTTGTGGCCATTTGGGACAGGAGACGGTTATAATCCATACATACCAAGATCAAGTGCTGATGTTACCATTACGGCACAGACGCTTTGTTGCTAGGGGTCACAGTAGTGTGATTGACAGGGGTGACAATAAAGTTTCTTTTTTGACCATTGCCAGTACTTGGACATAACTTTATTGCCTACATTCACTGCTACACTATGCGCGGGGAGGATAACGTTCTAGTCTTTCATGCACAGGCTGACGTAACGTAATGACGTTGCCCTCACGCCGCCCCATGTGACCGGTGTAGGGAGTTCCTTATCTTCTTGGTGTGCCGCTATACCGGCATTATTCGGAGCCAGACGTGCACGGGTAGGCACATCGTGGGACCCTGCAACCAAGGAAGTAAGTTCACGAAGACGCTAGGAGGGAGAGGGCTTCCCCTTTGTTTCCCTTTCAGAAGTCTTTAAATGCTCCGTACATGTTGCTTGTTTGTTCTCAGAACTTCAGTGGGATCCCCCGGTCTGAGTTCCATGAAGTGATTATCATATCAGATTCAAGTAAGCCTCATTTTTTCCATGTGTTTGCTCAACGGTTTAGCTCTACCTTGCTGAAGCCCGACCTGGGTTTAATTAATTTGACCCGTGGTTTTATAGCTATCGGTTGTGGCCCCTAACAGGAGGCCGTTTAACGGTGGTCATTAAGTGACTGTGTGCCTCCTTATAAGAGAAGGGGCTTGTTATATTTTCAGTATTATTCGTGCATTGGTGGGGTTCGCCCCTAGGTACGGAGACCAGAGATTGGTGGGTTGTGGGTAAGTTGTGGTCCCAGCTGGGGCATACAGCCATAGTTCTCTTCCCCCCCCCCCCTTCCCCCTTCTCTCTACTTTGGTAGTATAAAGGTAGAAAATGAAGGAAAGACTGAAACGCACATTTTTTTAGATGACTGTAGCTGCATAGCGAGGGACTGAGTGATTGTTAAAACACAGAGGACTATCCTGTTTGTTTTCCTCTCTTCCTTACAGGTCACTACCGGCCTGGAGAATACCAGAAGACCGATATTCATGGTAACACCGTGAGTTTTTACCACGTACACATGACCATAGGTTAGGGTACGCCTTAGCGTGCGTATACTGCCATGGTCACACACTTTTTTAGGTCCTGATAAATGCTTAGCAGAACATGCACCGTTAAACAAGCTGAAACATGTTCATGTCGACCAAACACCACACTTTTACGGTTCTTCCAGCTTCATTACTCGGCTGGGTTTGATCCAACACTTGCTTTTTAATCAGTAACCAGATCACCTAAAAATATACGTTTTTTACGGGTAGTTTCTGGTTACTTCTTAATCCTGCACTTTACCACTATGCACATCACCTTACCTGCTCCGCTGCAACTGCAGGCGTCGTAGCACACCGGAACGACATTTGGTTGTTCCGGTGGGGACCCTATGATGAAGCATGTCACCCTAGGCTGGTGAGTGAGGGTCCTTTAATAAACATGTGTGTGTTTCTCTCTTTTCCAGTACTTATTGATTTTAGTTACTCTTTTGTTGTTACTGGGTGTGTGGGGTACTTCATGGCCTTGGCTACCTTTATGGGTTCATTTTGGTTGGAAATATATTGGGAATGTTTGTGCAAATACTCAGACAGGTCACACTGTATGGGTATTACAAATATCCCCCTCCTCTCCTGGAAGTGCCCCTGGCCCCAGCTCTATACCATCATCAAGCTGGGTACAACTCGGGCATTTGGAGCTGTTTTACATACACGGCGCACTTTCCCTCTTTGCGCCACGATGCACCTTTAAATATGCGTGTCGTGCACAAACAGGGAAAGTGTGCAGTATTACAGTGAGTGTGCTCCCGTTTCAAAATCGCTCCGTGTTTCACTATGCAGGTGCCAACCTGCCTGTACTTTCAAGAGGGGAGAGCAGTGAGATGTCTGCACCCACCTGCAGGGGGATCTCTGGAGGGTCCATGGGACACCCTCTCCCCCTCCAAAGGGCTGACATCAGGTGGCACATTGACAACTTTTTGTGGCGCACGTTCAGTGTGCTTCCTGATAGCCGCTTTGCCTATGCACCCACGTCCATAATACCTCGCAGGTGAAGAGGCAAAGCGATTCCCTCATTTGCATAGAGCCAAACCCCTATGCACACGAGAGAAAGCCCTCTTGAGATAACGCCGGTGATACATGTGAATACACTTTCTGTAAGACAGCGTATGGTTATTGTAAAACTCTGCACTGGTTACGGCCTGCCCGTGAGAGTGAATATCGTCTGATTGCATTGAGCAGTGTGTGTTAGTGGCGTTTACAGAAGACACAGTCTGGCCTATCTAAGGCGTGCATCAAGTTTTATAAATTGGGCAATCCCTGTTCCGAGCTTCACAGATACAGCTTCCAAGGGCATTGTAAAGGTAACTTATTCTCATCATCAGTTCCTTGAGCTGTAAGGCCTGATTCACAAAAGTACCTTACACTTTTGAGTATCTACACAGGTAATATACTCCTACACTGTTAACTACAGTAGCATTCTGATATTGTGAATGGCCAAAAGTAGTACAATTACTCAAAAGTATAAGAGTAAATGCACATTTAAATTACTCACAAGTGTAAGTTACCTTTGTGAATCGCCCTAATAGGGTTTCACATTGAAATGCATGGCGCTTTTCTTTACACTTTTGAGTAACTTTTTCTGCTTTTGGCTGTTCACAAAATCAGAGTGTAAAGTTACCCAAAAGTGTACGGGTAAATTACACGTGTAAATTACTCACACGTGTAAGTTACCCTTCTGAATTACCCCAAAAGGTATTGATCCCAGCAACACAGTTCAGTATGGAAAGCAATGTGTCTAAATCCAAAAATGTACAATTTAAATCATTAGATGCTGACACATTGTCCAATAGACATCTGTGCATTTATGCACTAGTAGGGCCAGCATAAAGTCAGAAATAAGGCACATCAAGTAAAATGAATATTTCTGTCCAGCCCACTCAAAACGTAGAACTGGAGTGCACATAGCCTGGGGCCCTCGTGTAGTACAGACGTCTACTCTGTGCATAATTACTACCCACTGTCTAGCTGACCTGTCTAACAGAAGGTCACAAATGTTACTAAGGTGATCTGTATAAAACAAAATCGTCAGCCATTTAAAAGAAGCACATGATGGCTGAGGCAGGTTCACATGCCCCAGTCATCAGTAAATGTCAACAAATAGCGTGATAATAAAGCAAAACCTTTCTAGAATCACAAAGTGGCTCCTGGGATCCTGGCACAAAGGTTTCCACTATACTTTACCATAAGAGTGTATGGGTGCACAGTCCACTAGAATATCTGTATGACAGTGATCTCCCAAAATTGAGGGGATTGGGGAAGGTGTTAACCGCAAAGTTGATGATGTAATGTGTTCCCGAGACAAGATTCTAACAGCATTTCAAAAATAAAGTTTAAAAGAATGGGCTTTACTTAAAAAGGGAGTTCGAGATCAGAAATTAAGGAAATACATGAAGGTTTACTATAAATACAAAGGTGCAATTCATAAAATTAGGAAATGCAGATATAGCAGTAATTTCATTAAAATGCACGGAAGCCATTTGCCACAAAGGCTCTTTATTACAGAATATTGCAATCATTTGCAAAAATCAAAAAAATGCTAATTCTCGAATGTGCAGCAAATCAACTAAAAAACCGGGCAGCATCCCTGGAGGCTTGGGAAACAGTCAAAAGATTACTGGCTCGCCCCCAAATACAGAGGTTTTTTTAAGCATTTTCAGCATAGGAAATCCTGGAAACTGCAAAGTCAGCATGATAATGAACGTCTTACCACATATCATAATTTGTAATTTTTAAACATAACATAACCGTACCATTTTAGCACTAACCCCCTACATAAATATACAACTGCCCCTTCTGAACTAATGTCATCCGGAGGTGTCAGAAGAAATTAGCTACATAAACAACAGAAATCAAATTGTGAATGAATGTAATACAGTATTCAAGCAAGAAGAGCCTTGAAAGCTATGAAAGGCTTCCTCCAGCGGGTTCTTCGAGAATAATATATCATACAAGTAGAGGCGGATTGGTAAGGCGGGCACTCAGGCAATGGCTGAGGGGCCGGTATCAGAGTTCCAGCTGTGGGCTGCTTTTTTAGGCAGCCTGGGGGCCGATTTGGGTGGTGTCTGTGTTGTTCGGATGCTGCCAGTGGCCTAGTGGGTGCCTGAGTGGCCTTTCTGGAGGCAGATGGGCATCCATTGCGTCCCTTTTATACACAGGCAGAGGTGCCACTCCCTTTCTCTTGCTGGGCCGGGCCATTAATGTATGCATAGTGAGCGGGGGCAGGGAGCCTAAGCAGAAGTGGCCTCATTTGTTTTCAGGTGTGTTTCACCAATGTGAACTAATCTGTGCATTTTTTTTTAAATCTAAGTAAAGTTAAGAAAACATGCCTCTGTCAGAGGCACCCGACCCACCTTCTTTTTATAAAACTTCGCTGAAGCACTGTTTTGCGGAAAAAAAATATGCAAATGTTGGGCACTTTTTTATAGCGTGCCCGGGTCAATGTTTAATCCCAATCAGGCCCGGACTGGCCGTTGTGGGCACCGGGCAATCCCCCGGTCGGCCGCAAGGGTGGGGGCCGGTTTTGGGCCCTGGGGACCGTTTTTGTTGCAGAGCCGTATTTGCAGCATAGCTGCAAAATCGGCCCTGTAACAAAATCGGCTGAAAAGCGGTCCTGGCAAAGCGCTCGCCCGGACGGGGGGGGGGGGCGCGGCCGAGCACTTTGCCAGGGCCGGTTTTGGTTCCCAGTCCGGCCCTGATCCCAATCCAACCCTGCATACAAGATAAACAGTGCACATCCTGCTGCGGTTAGGGTGAAATGAGCAAATAAACAGAGAATGAACACCATGGTGGAGCATCCATTTTAAACGAAGATGATGGTAAGGGCTAACAATGAACTAGTGTTAGTCTAAGCCAAAAACATACTTATTATAGATAATGGGGAAACCCAAAGAGTCAACCGGACCTGGGTACAGTACCTCTGGCAACATTGGGCCGTTACTTTCTGTGAATTCAGCAC
Organism: Lissotriton helveticus; assembly: GCF_964261635.1. Lineage (NCBI taxonomy): Eukaryota > Metazoa > Chordata > Amphibia > Caudata > Salamandridae > Lissotriton > Lissotriton helveticus. The sequence continues at coordinate 272,526,883 of NC_136058.1, read as the reverse complement.
ATACCTGATTAGTCAGGCCTGGCACCTTTCACTGGTTTTGGTTACCAGTCATTTGTAAAGCATCTAATTGTATGTTTTCTTACTTCTTTTTGACTTGTGCCCTCCCACCTTCCACCAGCACTCCCCACCCCTTTTCTTTTTTTGCGCGCAACATTTTATCATTGAATGTACCAATAAATGTTTTGATAATATTTCTGGAATTGTTTGGCGCTTCTAATTGTGTGGTCCTTCAATAAATGTATTCCTAAAAATTGAGTGCATGTTTGTGATATTTTGTATCAGTGTTGTAGTACCCTACACAACACAGACTGTGTATATTTGAAATTCAATTCAGGCTTAATTGGTCACGGACCATTTTTTTTTGCATTCCCAAAAACATACTTAAACACATCATAATGGTTTCATTTTAATAGCCAACAACTTTATGCTAATACACCCCTGTGAATGAAAATGAAAAGCAACCGCAATTAACGCACATTGAAGTCAAAACATAGAAAAGCTCCTTCGCGTGCACAACTTTAACAGTAAAACCAGTATAACAAGCCAAGACGCTTAGAACAAGATCACTATGTCATAAAATGTTAAAACCTCAGTTTCTGCCAGCTGCCCTAGGTTTTTTATTACATCAAGAGAGCTAGATGTGACCTGGTTCCAAGCAAACTTCAGTCAGATGAAAATATACACGTTTATGCTCTGATATAGAGAGAAGGGGTGCCATAGTGCACAGTTATGAATGAATACCTGTGTCAAAGGTCACATCACTCAGGCCTATTAATAGGCATACACTGGTTACAATAGCAGACTGGGTGTCTGCACTTAGAACCATTGGTTCTGAGTTACTACTGGCACTTGTGTGGTATGACACATGTTCTGCGGATTTAGACACAAGATATTACATGTGATATTGTGCTGCTGTTTGAGGTTCACTCGGAGGCGGGAGCTGGTCCTCTCACCTCTGCCACCTGCAGCTTCCCTGCTGAAATCCTGCTGTAGGAGAGATGTGCTGCACATGCATGCATTCACTGGGTAAGCGTTTATCATCTAAGTAAATGTGGACACATACCCATTGCAACTTTTTTCATACACCAAAAGTAAATGTGGATACATGAGAAAAATATGGATAAAAACCGAAGGGAAGGTTAAAGAAATACAATCCATGAAACTGGGAGTTCTAATGATAATCTATAATTCTCAGTACTTGGGGTCGTCTATCAGTTATCAGTTCTGCACTGCTGCATTGCAGTTTCCACTCCCCTTGTGGTGTTAATTATTCATTTTAAATACATATATTACCAAGGTTCATTAATTTTAATTATTCGAGCATGGTGCCTTTATTTGATTATAACAAGTAAGGCCATTGGATGGACATTGAACTTTCGGGGGATGTGTTTAAAGCACTGCATGGTTGGATTGTGCAAAGACTGAGTGCACTAAAGTGCTGTTTCTCTCATATATCACATTTAGGTAGCTGGCACTGGCAGACTTCCCCGCGAAATGTGCCCACGTTACTTGCTATTTCATTTTAACTGAGCTTTCACCAAACCGATTTTTGAAATGTATGCACTCTGAAATAAGCAGTGCTCAATGATCATGATGGGTTATGACATGCAAGAAGAAAGAGCGCGTAACACAGTCGCTGCACCAGTCGCGCCACATCACACAGTCGCTGCACCAGGCTGAAGCATTACATACGAATATTTCACATTTTATTAAAGATTGGTATGAATGGCGGCTATCATGATACACTGACTATAAAATATAAGAGAAAGCCCTGTTTAGGATTTGCATGTTCTGGGTGTTACTATTTGAACCAGGGGAGCGGAGGGGTATGTCTTGAGCAAATTCAACACTGCATTGAGGTAGATCACAGATACAGGCTTACCAAGAGGTATAACAGCGGACAGAGCGAGTCTTGTACAAGAGATTTTGTAGATGTGTTTGCTTCTTTTTCAGTTAAACTGGACATTATATAATTTGCTCAGAATATGCAATGGACAACTACATGGGAGTCTGCATACATTTTTCAGGTGGGGGGACACAATAAAAAAAAAGTCAAGATTGCGCTATCGGTATTATGGACAACTACCAACCAGACACAGTAATGGGCCCAGATCTCAAGCAACTAAGCCACCAGTAGAGTCAACATTGATATTGGCAGTGTCCGCAGCCGTGTGCAGGAGCATGTGGTCACTCGTGTCACATTAGTGTAATTAAGCCTCAAGGGTGGGGTGGATCCTCAACAGATACGTTTTGAGCTCCTACGTAGTTAGTACGTGAGATTACCAGGTGATATCCGAGTGGCTTCCAAATTTTTGAATCACGTCTGGACAATTTATTTCTCTTATCCTTGAGATTTCAAGGCTTAGAAGGTCTCTGCTGCAAAGCCAGTAGGTGGCATCTCCGATAATGAGATTTGTTTTGACACTTAGCTTTGGATGTTATTGTGAACGGCCTTTGGGGTTAGAGAGATTCTTTGGAGGCCCGCGACCTTCAAAAGAAACCAGAGCAGGCGTTGTACAGTCCGTGTGGTGGGTGCATGACGGTAGACTGGTGGCGGCGTATTAAAATGGCTTTGAGGTACTGCTATTCAGAATGTCCATCAACATTGTAGCTGCAGCCCAAAAGGCTTCCCGCTTATAGATTCATGACTTGGTGGAAGTCAATAACCAATATTTTTCTTACCATAGAGCCGGTGAAACTCGAGATGTACTTCACTCATTCATATCTTGACTTTACTGATTGAGGTGCACTTTACAATACAGAAACACCCCAACAGATTTTGCGTTGGACGTTATGGTTTGTGAAGCCTTTTGCTATGATTACGGTGAGCCAGTTTTGTAAATTGAGGGTGGAGTTTGGAAATAATAGTGTCTAGTCCTCAGTAATTGCTGGCAGAAATATCAGTCTATCCACAGGATTACCTTATAATACCTAACAAGAGTGTACCATATCATCTCTTCAACGCACTGCCTCTATGGTGTCAATTTTTGACAAAGGAGGGAGGGAGAGGGAAAGTGGATTCAGTCTCCCCTAGCAATTTATATAAACAGAATGGAATCCACTCAGGTAGTTGTAGTGCTCCCTACAGTGGTGGGGAACACACAGTGTTATTTTGAATACCCCTCACACACCAACAGGCCCCTTGGTGTCATGCTTCATCATTGGGGTCTTCGCACCCCTCTACGGGATGCGGCGTGCTACGACTCACGACTACGTAGGAGCACTTAAAGTGTACTATGTGTTGGTGTGTGTAGGGGAATAAATGTGAGTGGTGAGGTGGTGAAATGCGATAGTTAAAAAATACCTGGCTCGTAGGGTGAAAAATAAAATTTATTAAGCCCTCGGCTGGTATTGTTAAAAGGAGTGCAGGGTGAGGTTGTTACTGTGTTTAAAGGTACATCAACCTCAGAAAGTGCGTCGACATGACATGTATCGGAGTGTAAGAACTCCTTCAGGACGAGGGAATGCACAACTCTCCCCACCTTACTCACATGTAGTGTAGATGTCAAAGTGAATTCTACAAAAATTCTATATAAAAAATATATGTAATGTTCCTAATAGTGTTTATATTATAATAGTCTGTTGCGCCCAATTGGCGATATTAGAACAAGACCTGTGAAGAAAAAGAGCAAAATAAATCATATCATCACATTAGGAAGTAGATTCTCATCAGGAAAATAACCTGTACAGAAATGGGGGGTAGTCTGTGACCAGGTGAGGTCTAGTACCCTGAAAAAGAGAAGGACAAGGACACACACAAAGATAAGGACATACACATTACAAAGAATAAATCATATGCTTCTCCTTAGTGGTTGGATTGTTGGAAAAAGATTGGTTTTGTCAATGCTTACTTATATGCTAAGGCAGGATGGCCTCATGAGCCCTGCGTGATATTGGGGGTTGTCTTCCGGCTCAATGCGGCAACCTAAAGGATATGGGAAGTTAAATTCAGGTTTTTTTGTTGGTACTACTCATGAGTAATGTAGACCCATTTTTGTTATATGCACCAAACTCACGGTTTCAGCAAGACTCAATAGGCTGCCTTCCCCTCAACGCGGCTCCGAAGTAATGCTGTGTGTGTGGAGATTTGCCCTTATATACAAGGTGTGAGTTTAATTGATGCTTAACTCAAAACGGAACAAGCCCAAAGAGGGAGTGTGACCCTGAATAGTTTGTCGGTTCTGCGCGGATATTTTGGGCGTTTCTCTTTCATATGCGCATGCGCGCGGGAGTAGCGAGATGCTATGTGCACTGATTTTGTATATCGCGCATGCGTGATATCGCCCGTTACCTGCACCTATGTAGAGGGCAGGAAAAAGGAATATTGTATGCAGCCAGACGTGGGAATTAAAGGTACTAACTCCTCAACTATAACTCTGTAAAAGAGTACTGGACCTGTATTATAGTGCATTCAAACGCTATGCATATGATAGGGAATGGGTTTATACAGGTCATATTACTCTGGGATAGCAGTGTAGGTAAACTTCTGCATATGTTGATCAATCAATCAATCAATCAAAGACATTTATTGAGCGCGCTACTCACCCGTAGGGTCTCAAGGCGCTAGGGGGGTGGGGGGTGCCGTTACTGCTCGAACAGCCAGGTCTTGAGCTTCTTCCTGAAGGAGAGGTGGTCTTGGGTCAGGCGTAGGTCGGTCGGGAGGGAGTTCCAGGTCTCATGTGGAGGGGCACATAGTCCCCAACATTAACATATCCATCGTTTATATCTAGGAAGGTTGGTGCCTCAACTAGGGTTCTTAATTAAAGCGCGACTCATGAGCCCATAGGTCATCGCAGCTGGCCCCCTGGAATGGAGTCGTTTAGTCCGCTGGTATCTGTGCCCAGACGGAAAACCCACCTCTGCTCCTTTTCAAATAGTCCCACATCTGTGGGTAGCTGTTCAATAACAGTCCAGTGTAGTTCATTGACACAATGTTGCGCCTCCAAAAAATGTGCGGCCATTTTTGTGGTTGATTTTCTGCACCTCACGTTGCTCTTATGTTCATTTATTCTGGTTTTGACAGCTCGAGTGGTCATGCCCACGTACTCCAAATTGCATGGGCACGTAATGAGGTACAGAACATTCTTACTATTGCAATTAGTGAACACTCGTTGTTCCCACCGTGTGCCATTTTTAAAAGTTAGAGTATGACTTTTCCTCGTTAGGTGGCAACTATTGCAATTTCCGCATGGGTGGTGTCCATGCACTCCTTGTAACCGTGGTTGTTGGGTTACTGTGCTTTGTGGTCTCGTATGCACCAACATGTCTTTGAGGTTCCTTCCTCTCTTGTGGGCAAAAAGAGGTTTTTCCAAGTTTAGTGTGCCACTCGTGAGTATACGCCAGTGTCTGTTCACCAGTTTGGTGACCTGGTTGGAAAGTGTGCTATATGTGGTCACACATACCGGTCTGTTCACAGTGTTGTCTTTTGGAACTTTGTCTTCCAGGAGTGCCTCACGATTATTGTTACGAGCCCTTTTCATAGCATTTTTTATAACCTTGTCTGGATATAGTCTCTGTTTTAGTTTTTTGCTCAGATCTTGGGCTTGGGACTTGTACCTTGCTACGTCGCTACAATTGCGGCGCAGACGGAGGAACTGTCCGTATGGCAGGTTTTCTCTTAGATGACGAGGATAAAAACTATCAAACCAGAGGAGACAGTTCCTCGCTGTTGGTTTGAAGTGAGTTTCTGTCTTTAAGAAACCTGACTCATGGTAGATGTTCAAATCCAGGAATATCATCGACTCTTTTGACATGGAATGAGTACATTTTAAGAAGGCGTTTTGTGTGTTCAACCATGTCATAAAATCTATGAATGATTGGTCATCGCCATCCCAGATAACTAGGACGTCGTCTATGTAACGTCGCCAGGTGCGTATTTTGCCCCTGAAAGGATTGTTGGGATGGAGGATCTTGGTAGACTCCAGATGGTGCACATAAAATCCCGCCAGGCTCGGCGCGAAAGTGCTGCCATACTGGTTCCATGTTGTTGCAAGTACAGAGTGCCTTCATACTCAAAAAAGTTTTTCGTAAGTGCTGTTGAAATGCACTCCATCACTACCCCCGTGGGGTTTGGTGTTTCCATGGGTTAGAATGTAGAACCTCCTCGATGATCAGGAGGGTTTCATCATGGGGAAGGCTGGTGTAGAGGCTCTCTACGTCAAGGCTCAACAGCATCTGTGAGTCCTGGTCAAATGGGAGATCTTGTAGTAACTGTAGTACTGCTTTCGTGTCTCTCAGGTGTGTATCTGTCGATTGTACCAAAGGTCTTAAAAAGGCATCTGCGAACTTGGACAGCGGCTCTAGTATTGACGAGATGCCTGACACAATGGGCCGACCCGGTGGATTTGTCAGACTTTTGTGTACCTTCGGTATACTATAAAAGTATGGTGTGCGAGGTTTTTTTTGTGTCAAAAAAACTGATTCCTTCTTTGTGAGCCAATTATGAGCCAAAGCCTCTTCAGTCATAGACCCTATCTGTATGCGAAGGGACTCAGTGGGGTCATTAAGCAAGACCTGATAATTTCTCCTGTCTGATAAGAGTCTCCTGCATTCTTGGTCATAGGCGGTGGTGGTTTGAATTACCACTGCCCCGCCCTTGTCAGCTGATTTTATGGTCAGTTGTTTATTCAGGGAGAGTTCTCTTATTGCCTCATTCTCTAATTTACTCATATTCTGAAAAACATTCTGATTGGTCTCAAGGTGACTGAGTTCAAGCATAAAGGCCTTCTCAAATGCTAGAACTTCAACCGGAAGTTGGTTGTCGGACGGTGTGAAGGTCGATTTTGGCCTTAAACCTGTGTCTGAAGTATCGGGGGTTGGTTCTTGGTTACTAAAGAACGCTTTCAGCTTGATAGTTCTCACAAAGTCTTGGATCTCCTTGTGTAAGCGAAACTGGTCTGGTTTGTTGGTGGGAACGTAACCAAGCCCTTTGTTAAGTACCTGGTTCTGCAATTCTGTCAAAGGCCAGGGGGATATATTGATAACTAAGTTCCCCTCTTGCTTGTGGAGGCTTTATTCGCTGTCATGCTCCTGGTGTGGACCCTGGGGTCTGCCTCGTCCCCTGTTTGCCAGGTGACGTTGTTCCCCTTCCTGTTCCTGCCCCTGCGAGGTCCCTGGCCCCACGCTGAAAAAGACTGCGGAGTTTGGTGTGCGGGCGTTGCATCTGGTCCCCATTGTGGGTACACTGGTCCCATCGGTGGTGGACCGTACTGGTATTGTGGGAATTGGAACTGACCTTGATAGGGGTTGAATTGCGGAGGTGCTTGAAAACCTCTCCAGCCTCTTTGGCGTGGATATTGGGTTCTCTGTTGTCGGTAACCTCCTCTTTGTTGCCTTTTTTGTTGAAAGCTGCCAGAATTAGTGCTGGTGGAGTTTCCATCTGAGCTCACACTATCAGTGTCACTTGTATTACCCTTTGCCACATAGTCCGCTTTTGTATAAGGGTATGCCCTCTCTGCAGTGAAACGGTCCTTATCTTTCTTTAGTTTGTTGAACTTGCTTGTCTTTAGTATGATTTCAAAATCAATCATCTGTTGGTTGAGTTCCTCCAGCCCTTTCTTCAGGGCTGTGGGTGAGATGAATGTCTTAAGTTGTACCTCTAGTTTCTGGATATCCACCTTGAGTTCTTGTGATATTCTTGTGGCTGTTTGTACTATTAGTACCAGCCAGTCTCTGGTACAGTGCCATGAGATAAGGGACCAGGCTTTTTTAAAAACAAGATCCTCCTGAAAGATAAAGGGTTCGTTTTTTACAATTAGGCCTTGGGGGGCTATTTTGTTCCTTAAATACTCTCTCATGAGGAGACCATGTAGAGCAGTCCTAATCTGGACTTTCCTCAGATTTGTGAGTTCATCCCAGTCCGCCACTGATGGGCCTGGGTCACTGTTGCTTAATCTTTCAATGGGATTGACTTCCGCAAGGATCCTATCAACATCATCCTCACCGAAGGTGAGGCCATGTTCATCCTCCATTCTGTTGTTGTGTGAATAATGTGTGTCACGTATACTTATGTGAGTCCAAAGGAGGGGCTCCCACAGCTGTGCGCTGTTAAGGACAAATTTTTAACAAAGGAGTGAGGGAGAGGGAAAGTGGATTCAGTCTCCCCTAGCAATTTATATAAACAGAATGGAATCCACTCAGGTAGTGGTAGTGGTCCCTACAAAGGTGGGGAACACACAGTGTTGTTTTGAATACCCATCACAAACCTCTTTTTGCCCACAAGAGAGGAAGGAACCTCAAAGACATTTTGGTGCATACGAGACCACAAAGCACAGTAACCCAACAACCACGATTACAAGGAGTGCATGGACACCACCCACGCGGAAATTGCAATAGTTGCCACCTAACGAGGAAAAGTCATACTCTAACTTTTAAAAATGGCACAAGGTGGGAACAACGAGTGTTCACTAATTGCAATAGTAAGAATGTTGTGTACCTCATTACGTGCCCATGCAATTTGGAGTACGTGGGCATGAACACTCGAGCTGTCAAAACCAGAATAAATGAACATAAGAGCAACGCGAGGTGCAGAAAATCAACCACAAAAATGGCCGCACATTTTTTGGAGGCGCAACATTGTGTCAATGAACTACACTGGACTGTTATTGAACAGCTACCCACAGATGTGGGACTATTTGAAAAGGAGCAGAGGTGGGTTTTCCGTCTGGGCACAGATACCAGCGGACTAAACGACTCCATTCCAGGGGGCCAGCTGCGATGACCTATGGGCTCATGAGTCGCGCTTTAATTAAGAACCCTAGTTGAGGCACCAACCTTCCTAGATATAAACGATGGATATGTTAATGTTGGGGACTATGTGCCCCTCCACATGAGATCAACATATGCAGAAGTTTACCTACACTGCTATCCCAGAGTAATATGACCTGTATAAACCCATTCCCTATCATATGCATAGCGTTTGAATGCACTATAATACAGGTCCAGTACTCTTTTACAGAGTTATAGTTGAGGAGTTAGTACCTTTAATTCCCACGTCTGGCTGCATACAATATTCCTTTTTCCTGCCCTCTACATAGGTGCAGGTAACGGCGCGGTATCACGCATGCGCGATAGACAAAATCAGTGCACATAGCATCTCGCTACTCCCGCGCGCATGCGCATATGAAAGAGAAACGCCCAAAACATCCGCGCAGAACCGACAAACTATTCAGGGTCACACTCCCTCTTTGGGCTTGTTCCGTTTTGAGTTAAGCATCAATTAAACTCACACCTTGTAGTATATAAGGGCAAATCTCCACACACACGGCATTACTTCGGAGCCGCGTTTGAGGGGAAGGCAGCCTATCGAGTCTTGCTGAAACCGTGAGTTTGGTGCATATAGAAAATGGGTCTACATTACTCGTGAGTAGTACCAACAAAAAAACCTGAATTTAACTTCCCATATCCTTTAGGTTGCCGCATTGAGCTGGAAGACAACCCCCAATATCACGCAGGGCTCATGAGGCCATCCTGCCTTAGCATACAAGTAAGCATTGACAAAACCAATCTTCTTCCAACAATCCAACCACTAAGGAGAAGCATATGATTTATTCTTTGTAATGTGTATGTCCTTATCTTTGTGTGTGTCCTTGTCCTTCTCTTTTTCAGGGTACTAGACCTCACCTGGTCACAGACTACCCCCCATTTCTGTACAGGTTATTTTCCTGATGAGAATCTACGTCCTAATGTGATGATATGATTTATTTTGCTCTTTTTCTTCACAGGTCTTGTTCTAATATCGCCAATTGGGCGCAACAGACTATTATAATATAAACACTATTAGGAACATTACATATATTTTTTCTATAGAATTTTTGTAGAATTCACTTTGACATCTACACTACATGTGAGTAAGGTGGGGAGAGTTGTGCATTCCCTCGTCCTGAAGAAGGAGTTCTTAAACTCCGAAACATGTCATGTCGACGCACTTTCTGAGGTTGATGTACCTTTAAACACAGTAACAACCTCACCCTGCACCCCTTTTAACAATACCAGCCGAGGGCTTAATAAATTTTATTTTTCACCCTACGAGCCAGGTATTTTTTAACTATCACATTTCACCACCTCACCACTCACATTTATTCCCCTACACACACCAACACATAGTACACTTTAAGTGCTCCTACGTAGTCGTGAGTCGTAGCACGCCGCATCCCGTAGGGGTGCGAAGACCCCAATGATGAAGCATGACACCAAGGGGCCTGTTGGTGTGTGAGGGGTATTCAAAACAACACTGTGTGTTCCCCACCTTTGTAGGGACCACTACCACTACCTGAGTGGATTCCATTCTGTTTATATAAATTGCTAGGGGAGACTGAATCCACTTTCCCTCTCCCTCCCTCCTTTGTTAAAAATTTGTCCTTAACAGCGCACAGCTGTGGGAGCCCCTCCTTTGGACTCACATAAGTATACGTGACACACATTACATCCATACACCACTTCCTCTTTTCACACAACAACAGAATGGAGGATGAACATGGCCTCACCTTCGGTGAGGATGATGTTGATAGGATCTTTGCGGAAGTCAATCCCTTTGAAGGATTAAGCAACAGTGACCCAGGCCCATCAGTGGCGGACTGGGATGAACTCACAAATCTGAGGAAAGTCCAGATTAGGACTGCTCTACATGGTCTCCTCATGAGAGAGTATTTAAGGAACAAAATAGCCCCCCAAGGCCTAATTGTAAAAAATGAACCCTTTATCTTTCAGGAGGATCTTGTTTTAAAAAAAGCCTGGTCCCTTATCCCATGGCACTGTACCAGAGACTGGCCGGTACTAATAGTACAAACAGCCACAAGAATATCACAAGAACTCAAGGTGGATATCCAGAAACTAGAGGTACAACTTAAGACATTCATCTCACCCACAGCCCTGAAGAAAGGGCTGGAGGAAATCAACCAACAGATGATTGATTTTGAAATCACACTAAAGACAAGCAAGTTCAACAAACTAAAGAAAGATAAGGACCGTTTCACTGCAGAGAGGGCATACCCTTATACAAAAGTAGACTATGTGGCAAAGGGTAATACAAGTGACACTGATAGTGTGAGCTCAGATGGAAGCTCCACCAGCACTAATTCTGGCAGCTTTCAACAAAAAAGGCAACAAAGAGGAGGTTACCGACAACAGAGAACCCGATATCCACGCCAAAGAGGCTGGAGAGGTTTTCAAGGACCTCCGCAATTCAACCACTATCAAGGTCAGTTCCAATTCCCACAATACCAGTACGGTCCACCACCGATGGGACCAGTGTACCCACAATGGGGACCACATCCAACGCCCGCACCCCAAACTCCGCAGTCTTTTTTTGCGTGGGGCCAGGGCCCTCGCAGGGGCAGGAACAGGAAGGGGAACAACGTCACCTGGCAAACAGGGGACGAGGCAGAACCCAGGGTCCACACCAGGAGCATGACAGCGAATCAAGCCTCCACAAGCAAGAGGGGAACTTAGTTATCAATATATCCCCCTGGCCTTTGACAGAATTGCAGAACCAGTTACTTAACAAAGGGCTTGGTTACGTTCCCACCAACAAACCAGACCAGTTTCGCTTACACAAGGAGATCCAAGACTTTGTGAGAACTATCAAGCTGAAAGCGTTCTTTAATAACCAAGAACCAACCCCCGATACTTCGGACACAGGTCTAAGGCCAAAATCGACCTTCACACCGTCCGACAACCAACTTCCGGTTGAAGTTCTAGCATTTGAGAAGGCCTTTATGCTTGAACTCAGTCACCTTGAGACCAATCAGAATGTTTTTCAGAATATGAGTAAATTAGAGAATGAGGCAATAAGAGAACTCTCCCTGAATAAACAACTGACCATAAAACCAGCTGACAAGGGCGGGGCAGTGGTAATTCAAACCACCACCGCCTATGACCAAGAATGCAGGAGACTCTTATCAGACAGGAGAAATTATCAGGTCTTGCTTAATGACCCCACTGAGTCCCTTCGCATACAGATAGGGTCTATGACTGAAGAGGCTTTGGCTCATAATTGGCTCACAAAGAAGGAATCAGATTTTTTGACACAAAAAAACCCTTGCACACCATACTTTTATAGTATACCGAAGGTACACAAAAGTCTGACAAATCCACCGGGTCGGCCCATTGTATCAGGCATCTCGTCAATACTAGAGCCGCTGTCCAAGTTCGCAGATGCCTTTTTAAGACCTTTGGTACAAGCGACAGACACATACCTGAGAGACACGAAATCAGTACTACAGTTACTACAAGATCTCCCATTTGATCAGGACTCACAGATGCTGTTGAGCCTTGACGTAGAGAGCCTCTACACCAGCCTTCCCCATGATGAAACCCTCCTGATCATCGAGGAGGTTCTACATTCTAACCCATGGAAACACCAAACCCCACGGGGGTAGTGATGGAGTGCATTTCAACAGCACTAACGAAAAACTTTTTTGAGTATGAAGGCACTCTGTACTTGCAACAACATGGAACCAGTATGGGCAGCACTTTCGCGCCGAGCCTGGCGGGATTATATGTGCACCATCTGGAGTCTACCAAGATCCTCCATCCCAACAATCCTTTCAAGTGCAAAATATGCACCTGGCGACGTTACATGGACGACGTCCTAGTTATCTGGGATGGCGATGACCAATCAATCATAGATTTTATGACATGGTTGAACACATAAAATGTTAGTGACAACACCTTAGCCAATATTTGGGGCCTACCGAAAGTCACTGGTCACCAACGATGCAACAACTGTAGTGTGTGCCACCTGACGTCACCTTCCAAAACCCTGAACCTAGAACCGGGCAAGACCTGGACACAACGGCAGTTCACAAACTGCAACTCGACCAACTTGGTGTACCTGATAACCTGCCGATGTGGCCTAAGATACATTGGCATGACCACCCGGAAAGTCCGGACAAGAATGACGGAACACAGGAGTACGATAAGATGTGGCAAAAACATAAGCAAGCTCACAGATCACTTTCTGACTCATAACCACACTCCCAATGACTTCTCCTGGACCGTCATTGAAAAATTTGACAACACCATCAACGAAAAACTTCTCCTACAAAAAGAACAACGGTGGATATATCGCTTATCCACACATACCCAGGGTTTAAACGACGCTATACCATGGAATTCCCTAACCGTGTAAACAACCACATGCTGTGCAAAACGATGATACCTGTGCCAGATCACCACTGCATGAGCGACCCCGCCCTTGCTCCCCTCTCCCCTGACCAATGCCCGCATTTGCATGAGCCCCATGCACCCTGGTGCACTAAAAACTAGTCACCACGTTTAGCCAACCACTCGACCAAGCCATTACTATTCCAGTTCTAGGCCTCGTCATGATGACAGATCATCATGACTAACATCCATCCCATCACAATAAATGCGCGACCTGCCCACACCCCAGTCAACACTTTGACTTCAACGGGCGCCAATGCGCATGCGCGACTTCACCGCGCATGCTTACAGACTCAGTCCCAGGGCTATCATGCGCTCGCTATCTGCGCATGCGCAATACCGCGCACTACTTCCATAACGCATGCGCGATCAAGCCGACAATGACATGGCTATTAGCGCGCATCCCTCCCTTTGTTTTTACCGCACACAGGTGAAACCAACCTACTAGGGAGTACAAATACGAAACCGGACGCCCCACTCTCCTCATAACGGGCGCCGCGGAAGGACGAATAGGTCCAAGGAGGAACCAGACCGAAATACTCGTGAGTAAATCTGATCCACTGCTGCTACATACAGGGTAAGCCACCACCTTCTTTTCCCCAACAGGTTGGAGAGATGTTGAACTATCTTTTATTTCACCAGGGTCTCTTTCTCTGCCAGGCGACCCATGAAGCTTTTTACAAGACAAAACAGAGTGAGGACCCAGTATTATACTTACCTGTACCTCACCTTGTAAATACGCTTTTTTAGCCCACCACCAAAACACTATCGGTTTTGTTAAAACCCTCACCAGCCTCATGCACGTGCCATGAGCTCACCATAGCCGATTATAGGTCGAACACCACCTTATAAGTCGGCATCTTGTGGTACAACACTATACCATACTGAAATGACTCTACCTTGTACGTCCTGTCTTTGTCCTATGTGTTATATGTAGTCAAGCTTGAGGGAATCCCCTCTAAACAGCTATAGCGCCTTAGCGTGCGCCACACATAACCAAAAGACCACATAACCACTTAAAATTAAGTTTATTTTGCACTTTTCACATACTAAAAGGTCCTGAGGAAAGCCAGCTTAAAACTAACAAGGCACTGGCTGAAACATGTAGACCGCACTAGACGCTGGAGGTCATAATAAGCACTCCATCTCGTCTTCTTGCCTTTTTATCCGCTAGCAGAGGCCCAGTTCATTAAAGATAAGCAACCCTCGGGTGCTGGGACCGCCTGCATAGCTTTTAATCAACTTCACTTCTCTCACCCTTTTCACCGCACACTCAGCAACATACCAGCTCCGCAGTCTCCTGGTGTTGAAGCACACCCGGGGCACATTCGGTGCCACTGTGGTGGGCCCGATGATGAAGCATGCCACCGACTAGGTCGGTGGGTGAGGGCTTTATGAGGAAAACAAAGTTTTTTCCTTATCCTTTGTTGCTACACGACGTACCTACCTGAGTCTCCTATATCCTTATTAAAACTAGCTAGTCCTTATTGATATATGCATATATAATTCAGGGGATTCGGCCTAGCCTATCTAGTCCTCTCTCTCTCTTTGATCTAAACATTACTGAGCAGCGCGCAGCTGCGAGAGCCCTACCTACCCTCAAAACATGGCCGAAAACCTTGGCCTCACCTTCACTGCAGAAGAGGTCAGTGCAATACTGTCTGACCCCGCACTCATGGCAGACTTCACCATCTCTACCACGGTAGCCCAATCAACCGACTGGGACTCCCTGACAGAGAAGAAGAGGAACAGGATCCGGACTGTTCTGCATGGTGTTATACTGGCACAATATCTACGCACCAACACAGCCCCCACTGGCCTTTTGGTCACAAATGCCCCTAGAATCTTTCTAGACGATGCTGCATTCCGAAAAGACTGGGCCCAGATCGCCTGGCACTGCACCAGGGACTGGTTAGTCCTCATCATAAAAACAGCAAAACGCCTATCAGACGCCATCATGATAGAGATCCAAGCTACAGAGACTCATTTCAAAACTACCCTGACGGGTTTTAAGAAAAAACGTGAAGATCAAAATCGTGAAATAGCGGAATACAAAGACTACTTATCCCAGACCAAAATCAAAAAATTCGAAAAGGACCTGAAACGGTTCAGCTACTCTAAGACCTACCCGTACTCCGATGATGACTACACTCCGCCCAACAAATCCTCAAACAACCAAGACAACAGCTCCATTTCTAGCACGTCGAGCAACTCCAGCCCAGGATCAAACCAATCCAGAGGCAGAGGCCGACGAGGGCAACAATGGCAACAACCATGGCAAGGTCCCCAAAATTACAACTTTGGCCCACCACCACCCCATTTTGCCAACCCGCTACCACCCCCATTTTTCGGTTACCCCCAAATGTACCCCCCAGGAAACATGCCCTTCTTTCAGGGAAATCAGAATCAACGATACCCTTTTTTATCCCAGGGCAGGAGAGGACGGGGGAAGAGGCGGAACCCGGGGCATGTCCAATGGGCACCAGAGGAAGAATCAGTGAGCTCCAACACCAGAAACAAAACAAGGGAACAACCGGGAACAAGCAAATAGCACCCCCATGCCCACTTGTATTCAACCTCTCTGACACACAACTAACCACAGAAGAAACAGAAGTGCTCAATAAAGGCCTCTCATTTGTCCCTACTACCAGACTGGACACTTTCAAACTTCATGTAGAACTTGCCGAGTTCTTCAGGAAGCTCAAATGAAAAGCATTTTTTGAGAAGAAAGACAATAACAACCACGACAGTGACGACGCCCCTAATGAAACAGGCCTCAGACTAAAATCTACCTTCACCCCACCACCGGGAAGTATCCCGGTTGAAATCCTGACATTTGAACAGGCAGTATACACAGAAGTGGAACAACTCCAAAACAAAGAGACCTTCAACAACCTCTCAAACAAAGACAGGACCACCATTCAACGTCTACAAAATGACCCCACCATTGTTATCAAACCCGCGGACAAGGGAGGCGGCATAGTCATCATGAATAAAACCGACTATGACCAGGAATGTAAGAGACTCCTTGGTGACACCAGGAATTACAAACGCCTCAACAGGGATCCAACTCAACACCTACAAAACACCATCAACCTCATGGTTAAGGATGCCAAAGACAATGAAAAGATCTCCAAACAAGAGGCGGACTACCTATGTCCCAGAGATACCAAAACCCCGTGTTTCTATATTGTCCCGAAAATACACAAAGGCATCACCCCACCACCCGGTAGACCAATTGTATCTGGAATAAAGTCACTATTAGAACCCCTTTCACGTTTTTGTGACTTCGTTCTCAACCCGTTGGTCCAAAAAGCTCCCTCCTACATCAAGGACACCAAACACCTCCTAAGTGTGATCCAAGACATCAACTTCAACCCCAACTCTGAATTACTAGTAGGATTAGACATTGAGAGCCTTTACACCAGCCTGCCACAGGATGCAATACTCAAGGTACTACATGATGTCCTCATGGCAAGCCCCTGGGAATACAACACCCCCCGCAGTTTCATCATGGACTGCGCAACTTTGGCCCTCAAAGAGAACTACTTCGAATATGAAGGAACATACTACCTCCAGACCAACGGAACGTCTATGGGCAGTGTTTTTGCCCTAAGCGTGGCAGGATTATATGTGGCACACTTTGCTTGAGCACGCTTACATACAACAACCTACCAACCCTTTCTCAACTAACATAAAAATGTGGCGCCGCTACATTGACGACGTCCTCCTGATATGGGAAGGCAACCAAGAACAATTGGACAACTTCATACTCTGGATCAACAATCAAGACCCCTTCCTACGCTTCACAAGCACCAGCAGTTCCACAGAACTAGCCTTCCTTGACTTGAACATCAAACCGCAGAATGGAGGCCTGATCACGACTACCTTTTATAAACCCACAGCAAGGAACTCCTTGCTAAGGTTCGACAGCTTCCATCCCAGACACCTAAGGGAAAATTTACCCTATGAGCAATTCTTACGCATCAGACGTAATTGCAGCAACATCCAGGATTACAAGTCACAAGCCAATGATTTAACAGACAAACTTAAGGAACGTGGCTACCCGTCAAAGATAATAAACAAAACTTGCAAAAGAGCAAGAAACCAGAATAGAGAGGCTCTCTTGGAAACTTTTGAGAAACCACAGACAGAACCCACCCTAACCTGCGTGACCACTTACAACACGGCTTCCAACCAGGTAGCCAACATCATACAACGAAACTGGAAGATTATCAATTCTGGCACCAGGAACTGGGAAAAACCCCGTTTTGCCTACAAAAGAGCAACCAATCTCAAAGACCAACTAGTAAAAACCAGACCCCTGCCAAAGAAAAATGTTAGTGACAACACCTTAGCCAATATTTGGGGCCTACCGAAAGTCACTGGTCACCAACGATGCAACAACTGTAGTGTGTGCCACCTGACGTCACCTTCCAAAACCCTGAACCTAGAACCGGGCAAGACCTGGACACAACGGCAGTTCACAAACTGCAACTCGACCAACTTGGTGTACCTGATAACCTGCCGATGTGGCCTAAGATACATTGGCATGACCACCCGGAAAGTCCGGACAAGAATGACGGAACACAGGAGTAGGATAAGATGTGGCAAAAACATAAGCAAGCTCACAGATCACTTTCTGACTCATAACCACACTCCCAATGACTTCTCCTGGACCGTCATTGAAAAATTTGACAACACCATCAACGAAAAACTTCTCCTACAAAAAGAACAACGGTGGATATATCGCTTATCCACACATACCCAGGGTTTAAACGACGCTATACCATGGAATTCCCTAACCGTGTAAACAACCACATGCTGTGCAAAACGATGATACCTGTGCCAGATCACCACTGCATGAGCGACCCCGCCCTTGCTCCCCTCTCCCCTGACCAATGCCTGCATTTGCATGAGCCCCATGCACCCTGGTGCACTAAAAACTAGTCACCACGTTTAGCCAACCACTCGACCAAGCCATTACTATTCCAGTTCTAGGCCTCGTCATGATGACAGTTCATCATGACTAACATCCATCCCATCACAATAAATGCGCGACCTGCCCACACCCCAGTCAACACTTTGACTTCAACGGGCGCCAATGCGCATGCGCGACTTCACCGCGCATGCTTACAGACTCAGTCCCAGGGCTATCATGCGCTCGCTATCTGCGCATGCGCAATACCGCGCACTACTTCCATAACGCATGCGCGATCAAGCCGACAATGACATGGCTATTAGCGCGCATCCCTCCCTTTGTTTTTACCGCACACAGGTGAAACCAACCTACTAGGGAGTACAAATACGAAACCGGACGCCCCACTCTCCTCATAACGGGCGCCGCGGAAGGACGAATAGGTCCAAGGAGGAACCAGACCGAAATACTCGTGAGTAAATCTGATCCACTGTTGCTACATACAGGGTAAGCCACCACCTTCTTTTCCCCAACAGGTTGGAGAGATGTTGAACTATCTTTTATTTCACCAGGGTCTCTTTCTCTGCCAGGCGACTGTAACCAGGGTACGGGGTCTCGCAGGGAAGAGGGACCCCCTTTAACGATGTCCGACCCCCCCCTCTTGTCTTCACAGCCTCCCCAAACTCCTGGATGGTCCGCACTGGAAAGGTATAGTTGCGACGAAGAGGAGGAGGACGGATGGGGGCCCTTTAAGTGGACTGAAACCCTGATGGAGGAGGAGCCTCGCGAGCAGGTAAAAGGAGGCTCAGACAGTCCCCAGGTGTGTTACTACACCGGAGGAGCGGACAGAGTGCAGGAGAGCGGAGAGGCGGGAAGCAGTGAGACGGACTGGAGAGGAGGAGAGAGGTGGTTGCAGGACGAGGAGCGGATCGGAGGCGAGAGGTGGTTGAGCGAGGAGAACATTGCGGAAACGGAGGACCCGGAACCAAGGGAGCAGCTACCGGAGTCGGCGGATCAAGACTCAAGGAGAGCGGAGACCTCAACAGAGAACGCCGGGAGAGAAGAGACGGGGACCAGCAAAGCCTGGAGGCCACCCCCACGAGCCGCCCAGCCGTACGCCAGGAGGAGTACGGCTAGCCGAGGTACGTGAACGGTTCCTGGGGTGGTGGAGGCGGAAAGGCTGACAACTTATTTAGTTTAAAGGTCGTAGAGACCATCTGTTTCCCCTGTTGATCCGGCACTGTAACTGCACCCTCACGAGTCCAAGTAGCAGAGCACCGTGTGTTCCCCCCACGTCCCTCACACCCCCCTTCCCCACTCAAATACCGTTCTTGGCAGTACGAAGCATTTACTTGTCCTCTCTTCTCTTTCCCTTCTCGGCGGCCGGCGAGGGCGAGCACTACGGAGCCTCCAGAGCCCAGCAGTAGGAGGAGGAGCCCCGTCCGGAGGAAGGAGGAGGAGGGAGTGCTTCGAAAGACCCGTCAAGAAAGAAGCCTATCCCCTAGAAAGGGAGCCACAAGAAAAACCTGTACCGATGACCTGTATGATAAAATAAAATCTTCTACTACTAGGACACGTCTGCTTCCTATTCCTAGCCCCGCCGTAACAGCGACCCATGAAGCTTTTTACAAGACAAAACAGAGTGAGGACCCAGTATTATACTTACCTGTACCTCACCTTGTAAATACGCTTTTTTAGCCCACCACCAAAACACTATCGGTTTTGTTAAAACCCTCACCAGCCTCATGCACGTGCCATGAGCTCACCATAGCCGATTATAGGTCGAACACCACCTTATAAGTCGGCATCTTGTGGTACAACACTATACCATACTGAAATGACTCTATCTTGTACGTCCTGTCTTTGTCCTATGTGTTATATGTAGTCAAGCTTGAGGGAATCCCCTCTAAACAGCTATAGCGCCTTAGCGTGCGCCACACATAACCAAAAGACCACATAACCACTTAAAATTAAGTTTATTTTGCACTTTTCACATACTAAAAGGTCCTGAGGAAAGCCAGCTTAAAACTAACAAGGCACTGGCTGAAACATGTAGACCGCACTAGACGCTGGAGGTCATAATAAGCACTCCATCTCGTCTTCTTGCCTTTTTATCCGCTAGCAGAGGCCCAGTTCATTAAAGATAAGCAACCCTCGGGTGCTGGGACCGCCTGCATAGCTTTTAATCAACTTCACTTCTCTCACCCTTTTCACCGCACACTCAGCAACATACCAGCTCCGCAGTCTCCTGGCGTTGAAGCACACCCGGGGCACATTCGGTGCCACTGTGGTGGGCCCGATGATGAAGCATGCCACCGACTAGGTCGGTGGGTGAGGGCTTTATGAGGAAAACAACGTTTTTTCCTTATCCTTTGTTGCTACACGACGTACCTACCTGAGTCTCCTATATCCTTATTAAAACTAGCTAGTCCTTATTGATATATGCATATATAATTCAGGGGATTCGGCCTAGCCTATCTAGTCCTCTCTCTCTCTTTGATCTAAACATGAACACACAAAACGCCTTCTTAAAATTTACTCATTCCATGTCAAAAGAGTCGATGATATTCCTGGATTTGAACATCTACCATGAGTCAGGTTTCTTAAAGACAGAAACTCACTTCAAACCAACAGCGAGGAACTGTCTCCTCCGGTTTGATAGTTTTAATCCTCGTCATCTAAGAGAAAACCTGCCATACGGACAGTTCCTCCGTCTGCGCCGCAATTGTAGCGATGTAGCAAGGTACAAGTCCCAAGCCCAAGATCTGAGCAAAAAACTAAAACAGAGACTATATCCAGACAAGGTTATAAAAAATGCTATGAAAAGGGCTCGTAACAATAATCGTGAGGCACTCCTGGAAGACAAAGTTCCAAAAGACAACACTGTGAACAGACCGGTATATGTGACCACATATAGCACACTTTCCAACCAGGTCACCAAACTGGTGAACAGACACTGGCGTATACTCACGAGTGGCACACTAAACTTGGAAAAACCTATTTTTGCCCACAAGAGAGGAAGGAACCTCAAAGACATTTTGGTGCATACGAGACCACAAAGCACAGTAACCCAACAACCACGGTTACAAGGAGTGCATGGACACCACCCATGCGGAAATTGCAATAGTTGCCACCTAATGAGGAAAAGTCATACTGTAACTTTTAAAAATGGCACAAGGTGGGAACAACGAGTGTTCACTAATTGCAATAGTAAGAATGTTGTGTACCTCATTACGTGCCCATGCAATTTGGAGTACGTGGGCATGACCACTCGAGCTGTCAAAACCAGAATAAATGAACATAAGAGCAACGTGAGGTGCAGAAAATCAACCATAAAAATGGCCGCACATTTTTGGGAGGCGCAACATTGTGTCAATGAACTACACTGGACTGTTATTGAACAGCTACCCACAGGTGTGGGACTATTTGAAAAGGAGCAGAGGTGGGTTTTCCGTCTGGGCACAGATACCAGCGGACTAAACGACTCCATTCCAGGGGGCCAGCTGAGATGACCTATGGGCTCATGAGTCGCGCTTTAATTAAGAACCCTAGTTGAGGCACCAACCTTCCTAGATATAAACGATGGATATGTTAATGTTGGGGACTATGTGCCCCTCCACATGAGATCAACATATGCAGAAGTTTACCTACACTGCTATCCCAGAGTAATATGACCTGTATGAACCTATTTCCTATCATATGCATAGCGTTTGAATGCACTATAATACAGGTCCAGTACTCTTTTACAGAGTTATAGTTGAGGAGTTAGTACCTTTAAATCCCACGTCTGGCTGCATACAATATTCCTTTTTCCTGCCCTCTACATAGGTGCAGGTAACGGCGCGATATCACGCATGCGAGATAGACAAAATCAGTGCACATAGCATCTCGCTACTCCCGCGCGCATGCGCATATGAAAGAGAAACGCCCAAAACATCCGCGCAGAACCGACAAACTATTCAGGGTCACACTCCCTCTTTGGGCTTGTTCCATTTTGAGTTAAGCATCAATTAAACTCACACCTTGTAGTATATAAGGGCAAATCTCCACACACACGGCATTACTTCGGAGCCGCGTTTGAGGGGAAGGCAGGCTATCGAGTCTTGCTGAAACCGTGAGTTTGGTGCATATAGAAAATGGGTCTACATTACTCGTGAGTAGTACCAACAAAAAAACCTGAATTTAACTTCCCATATCCTTTAGGTTGCCGCATTGAGCCGGAAGACAACCCCCAATATCACGCAGAGCTCATTAGGCCGTCCTGCCTTAGCATATAAGTAAGCATTGACAAAACCAATCTTCTTCCAACAATCCAACCACTAAGGAGAACCATATGATTTATTCTTTGTAATGTGTATGTCCTTATCTTTGTGTGTGTCCTTGTCCTTCTCTTTTTCAGGTTACTAGACCTCACCTGGTCACAGACTACCCCCCATTTCTGTACAGGTTATTTTCCTGATGAGAATCTACGTCCTAATGTGATGATATGATTTATTTTGCTCTTTTTCTTCACAGGTCTTGTTCTAATATCGCCAATTGGGCGCAACAGACTATTATAATATAAACACTATTAGGAACATTACATATATTTTTTATATAGAATTTTTGTAGAATTCACTTTTACATCTACACTACATGTGAGTAAGGTGGGGAGAGTTGTGCATTCCCTCGTCCTGAAGGAGTTCTTACACTCCGAAACATGTCATGTCGACGCACTTTCTGAGGTTGATGTACCTTTAAACACAGTAACAACCTCACCCTGCACCCCTTTTAACAATACCAGCCGAGGGCTTAATACATTTTATTTTTCACCCTACGAGCCAGGTATTTTTTAACTATCACATTTCACCACCTCACCACTCACATTTATTCCCCTACACACACCAACACATAGTACACTTTAAGTGCTCCTACGTAGTCGTGAGTCGTAGCACGCCGCATCCCGTAGAGGGGTGCGAAGACCCCAATGATGAAGCATGACACCAACGGGCCTGTTGGTGTGTGAGGGGTATTCAAAACAACACTGTGTGTTCCCCACCACTGTAGGGACCACTACCACTACCTGAGTGGATTCCATTCTGTTTATATATCTATGGTGTCAATACCATCTCTGAGAAAACAGTATATTAACTCAAGCTTAGTAATAGATGCAGAAAGCCAACGGTGGATTCCAGGCGCCGCACCACCCCCTAATTATTTCCGTAGGTATCTAAAAGTACTTACATGCTGTTGGTGTGCAAACACAACTCCTGCACCCACCGTTGCGGGATACAACCCATAAGACTGGGAAAAAAGTCACTGACGATAATGGAGTCGAGCACTACCAGAATGTCCAAACAATAATAAAGAAGCTCAATCAGTTCCTTCATTGCAAAAGTCTTTAATTATATAAATCCAAAGTATAGATGTAAAAGCAACAGCCAACGCGTTTCGTTCTTAGAACTTCGTCAGGGCAGTCAGTAAAGTTGAGCAGTAATCGCCTCGATCAGTCATGCCTTGAGCATCGCAGAGCAGAATAATGTTTCAGAAGCGTGCGCCACCATGATAAGGGCCACGTTATAGTGCTGTCATTCAAGCGTCTCGAGGAGGTGCCGGGTATCTCCTGGAAGTTAATTAACTCAAGATTAGAGCTGTGATGAAATTCATCACGATTTTATGAATATTGGGCGCCCTCCTTTAAACTGACCGTTGTTATCAGTTTCAATTCAAAACTTCTTGGTTAGATGATATACTACATCTTATAAGACCCACATGGCTACTTGATAAAGGCGTACAGCCGAAACACGCGTAGAGATACGAATTATGTTAGCCATGATCACATTGTTTGCTTATTTAATACTATTTATGTATTGAGTTTTCGCTCTGATCTTATTATTTTTTTATTAATATATGTCTAACAGTATAATATCATGTTTGACATGCTTTAATAAAATATGATGCATCATTAGGCCATGTATGAATGGATTAGTATGTATAAACATTTTTAGCAATAATCCTCTATTCAACTTGTACTACATACATAGGCAAAGAGAAAAATTGCATGTCCACCGAATTTGTTATTGATGTCATGTTCTATTGTCTCTCTGTTCATTAATTAAAAAGAAAAAATATTTAAAAACCTTTTTGCATAAAAAAATAAATAATTTTGATACTTAATCTTTTCTGGTCACACATTGTTTATTTAGTATAGGTACACTTTTTACTCATTTCCTAAATGTTTATTCACCCATAATATTATAACCCTGATTTAGGAAATTTGTTCATGGGTACCCCTATTCTCACACATAATTATCCCATTAGATGGGCTAAGTAATTTTCTGTTTCTTACCTTCAGGTATATTTGTAGGTTGTCCTAGTATAGGTATGTGGTTCTACCAAGAATTTTAGCTAATGCTTCTTGGGGTTTCCATGTAAATGGCATTGAACACAGTATATGATAGGGGTGTCATACGGTATTAGCGCAGCCATGGACAGAATTTGACCAGCTGAGTATTGTGATATAGGAAGAGAAAGAGCCAGTAGAGGCATCAGCCACCAGTGTCCATGCAAGACGTCATGGTGCTGATTAGAATGTTATGGCCTACTGCCAAATGTTAGTGACAGGTCACAAAGAACAAGGACACAGGCTTCGCTTCTGGCTATTCTGAGCAGTGTCTCGCCAATGACCTGTACTGTGTTCATTTTAATGCTGCGACCCAATATGAATATGGATGGGTGTATCTCTAATATGTTATCAGTAAAAAAAATCAAGTTGCATTCATATGCATAGTTCGTTTTCGTTCATAAGAGAAGGATTGAGACGGAAAATAAATTCTGTGATCAACAGGGCCCGGTAAAGAGACTTGTGACGTAGGGATCTGGATGGAGGTACAAATCATACAATAGATTTTTGTTTGAAATTTGAGTGGATGAGAAAAATACTGAATACAATTCTTGACCCTTAGAACCTTTATTAAGAAGGAAGAGAGAGGCACTAACATTATACCAGTGAAGTTAAAGTCACCTGAAAACGTGATCAGAAAAGTCCATAAATTGCATGTATATGTAACCAATACAATGAACCACAGTTTGGCTTTATTTTTGGGGACTACTAGCAGTAGAAAAAGCTACAAATTAATTTGATAGGTGTGTTTTTAGGTTGATGATAGGTTTGCACCCACCAGTGCTTTTGTAAATCACGGTGATTCCCTCCTCAAGCTCCATATTCAGAGACCAGTTGCAGGATGGCATAGTTCCATAACAGGCTGTTAGGAAAGGATTGTACTAGGTCTCTGTTAGAGGGTTGGCCATTTTGTAGCTGTTCGTGTGATGAGCAGACGTGCAGCTGTAGGATGTGAAGATGGTGCTGGTCATGTCAGTTTTGGCATTTACAGGGAGCCAGAGTTGGATGTCCTCACTCTACCGGGAGGATTTCATTTATGTTCATATACTCATTCAGCTGCCAAATACACCGCAACCGGCTTTAGCGTTGGTAGCGCCCAGTGCAATTATCTTTGTAGAATCTCGTCCCATAATGCTTTGCAGGGCCTTTGGTTGGGATTGTATTTTTGCCCATACCTGTGTATGGGGTGGTCCTAGGAGGATGGGACCACCACCGAATCGTTCAGCATGATATGCTCTTTGTGTTCAAGGCATCTGCTTGGTTCTCTCCCTAGGTTAAGGAGGACCCCAAAATCATCACCTTGCTGTATTTTCATGTTCACTTTTGTGAGATGACTGTATGCTTTTTTGCATGTGAAGATAGAGTTACTTGTTTTATCACAGGTATGTGAGGTTTCTGTTTTATTAATTGGGATGAGACGGAACGGAGTTGGAGTTCACTTCAACTCCGCAGAATTCTGCATAGTGGTACTCCGCCAACAACACCCACACCCTTTCACAATAGTGCAAGGGAGTAAGTGTGATATCAAGCTTAGATTTTATATTAGAAGCACAAACTTCCATGCTTTGACAAGGTTTAACACTTTACTGCCTTGTATGTGTTGTACGTTGGATAATGTTAGAAATACTTGGAGAAAATACACATTTTCTTCAAACGTAACAACTGCCTCGAAGAGGAGTGTCAACATCCATAGGTGCATGCATAGGAACTTAGAGCAGCACACAGTGGAATTTTGTGTTACTTTAGGCCCACTTTGCAACACAATTCAGGATTTGCAAAGGAAAGTGAACCCCAAATCAACACTTTGTACCAGTTTTGCATAACTTCTATGATGCAAACCAGGTACTAAGTGTTAGCAATCTGCCCAATAAACTAAACCTTTGCGATATAACACAATGATTGGGGCTGTCACACATACAATTGTATTAAAAACAGTACAATATCTATGGTTTGCAATTTGCATGCAGCGCTTTGCTGCTAGTTTCTAGCTCAATGCACCATATTAAGAGAATTGTAACTTATGAATTCCAAGTAAGAAAAAGATCTCTGTGACGAAAGTAATAAAATACTGAGCTATGGACAAACAATTCAAATCTGTGATCTGCATGTCACATGTTGTGGTTTGCAGTGTTTTGTTTGTTTGTTTATTGAGTTTTATATAGCGCTGGCTAGCCCCGGAGGTATCAGAGCGCTTTACATAAGGAACAATGGTGAGGTACAATAATTTAAACATTTTTCACAGAAATTACAAAGTAAATGACAAATGATAAGAGGCAGAAAAGGAAAGGGGGACACGAATTTAAGTCTAAGAATAGGTGAGAGGGGGGGAGGGAACCTGATCCACCCCTTCTGGTTCCCTCCTCTCTCCTCACCCTCTCTCTCAGAACACTACTCTTTTCCCCCTCTATCTTCTCTCCCTCCCTATGATTTTTCCACTCACTTTGTAAAAACCGTGCAACTAATATGTTTAAATTATTGTTCCTTGTTACTCGCTATTTCTGTTATGTTATGCTCTCCAATTCCTTGATTTTTGTGTCGAACATTTTTCTCCTTTTGCTGGACTGCCTGGGGAACATTAACCCTCTGTGCTACTTTATCACGAGTCACAACTGTGACTAGACAAATATTAGATCTTTCTATGAAGTGCATTAATCGCCACAGTTATAATGTGTTTTTATAGCCCCCTAAAAAATACTGGGCACATAAAGTTCTCTGCAGGCTGCTCTTATCTCTAATGAGCCTGTCACGCAAAGTGCCCCCTTTGTGAGCTTGGTACCCAGTTCAGAGGCACCGGTTGCATCGCCCTAAAGCCGGCACTGAACACACCTTTTCACTTGACACCATGGTAATTCATGTCAGCACGTCACCTTGCACCAAGCCATATCTCGCTAAGCACACCAGAAACCACTACTGAGCCTCTCACACATTCTGTCAATGCAAACCTTCAGCTCTAACAGACCCAACCTCACACTCAAACTGATACAGAACACCACACAAACATGACTGTCAGCTCACACTCCACTTTGCCCCTCGAGTTATCACATCAGAAACAACTTTGATTAAGACACGATTCTACTCAAATATAACATACAATCCACACGATCTGTCACACAAAAACCACCCACCCACCTACGCTGTTTCATAAGAACATTTTACCAACATCTGTGCTCTGCAGGTTGCATGCAAAGTGGCCTCTGAAACTATGCAAACACCAACATCAAATATAAGCCCTTATCACAATTCCTCAGTTCGAAAAACACCATCTCACCGACATTACCACAACACCTAACACACACTAAGCAAACACACTGCTAGCTGCACTCAACCGTCTCTTCACAGTGAAGACCAACAGACACCACCAGCTACAGAAGGTTTGAACCCCACCCCCTTCGAGCAGAGGAACCCCATCCTTTCCAATGGACAGCCAGCTGACCAATGACCACTCAACCCCCACACAATGAACAAAGATACAAGACCTAGAAGTCAACCCCATACATTAATAAACATGAATAGATCTTAGAAGTGACACTGGTCGCTCAAGTGCACTCCACACTGTTATGATCTCAGCTTCCTACAATATGATGGAGATTTTGACAAAAGGAGAAAAGTTAGTAGCAGGGAGCAGCGTCTGTCCAGGTGTAAGATAAACGAACCAAAGGCAAACCCAATGGTTTCTCACAAAGTAATACAAAAGCACTCATTGCACAACCAAGTTTGTGGAACAGTCTGAGTCCCTTAAGAGTTACATACACAACATGGATTTTTGGGTCTGCTGATTTGCTGTATTGCCTTGCCATCCAACATGTCTGTCATCAGCCACACAGTGGACTTTATCAAGGTTCTGCTTTAATGTTCAGTGCATACAACCAACCAACAGGGGCAGCCCTGTAACCCAAACCTGGGGCTTATAAACAATATAGAGGCTAACGTGTTATTTGGAATGCAGTGAAACACGAAGTGCATCTTCACCTAAGAATCTACTTAGTTGGATCGGACAGTGGAAGGAATAAAATTATCTATGAAACCAATAGCCTCCCCGCTTCCTTTCGGCTAAGTATAACTGCATTGTGATTGATTGAATGAATTACCATTGCGCCCTTCTGTTGCCTGAGATTTCCTCAGGTTTGTTTGAACGGCTGAAAGTTGCTCCTTATATGTTTTTGTCCTGATGGTGACCTGCTAAATGACTATGGTCGAAACGCCGTTGATGCCTTCCCTGGCAAAAAAACATAAATCAGAGGAAGCACTTGGGGCCATATTATCAAGAACAGGCGATAAAATTATCGCCGCTTTATCGGCAGGAAACTGCCGCTAAAGCGGCGATAATGGGCTTGTTAATATGTCCTTGTGAATTCCCATAGCAGCCCAGGTTCTGGTGTTAACCTGGGCTGCTATGGGAATTCACACGGGCATATTATCAAGCCCATTATTGCCGCTTTAGCAGCAGTTTCCTGCCGATAAAGCTGTGATAATTTTATCGCCTGTTCTTGATAATATGCCCCTCAGTGTTCTGTGTTTTTGTGATCCTACAAACTTGTTATGGTATATAACTTGTTTCCTTTTTTGCCACCATTATTATTTATGTTTACACTAAAGTTTGTCCTTGTTATCCACTATGCTTGTGTAATTTTAGGAGCACTTTTTGTATTGTTGTGTATCTGTACAAAAACAGAAAAAATATCTTTTGACACATTTCTGGAGGGTATTGAATCATCATTTATCTGTTTATTGCTATGAATAATTTAAAGTCACAAATATTTTCTTTTAACTAAGAACCTGAGCAAATGTAGCATTAATGATCTGTGCAAGTAAGGGAATGGAGACTCCCGACTCACATACAGTCATCTATTTACATTGGACATTAGTAGACATAAGTGATGATACATCTAAGTCCCAGAGATAAATGCATCAGGAAAAACTCCTATGGATCAACCAGCCCCAGTACACCAAAGACATCAAACACAAACTGTGTATGGGGAACTAACAATGCATGAGCGGGGGAGTTGAATAGCGTATCTCCATTGTTCGAGTTGTGCATGTAGTGCCATCAGGCTTACTTGTGTGTTCTCAAGGAGCTACGGACAACTTCTGTGGGCCCTACAGAATGTTCAAGAGGTGTTACATGCAGTGCTGGTGAAGACTTCAGAATGAGTAGGTCAGGCTCCTGCAATAGCACTACGAAGACCCGTTGGCATCACATAGCCGTCTTATGCAGCGAGTCATGCTGAGTTTCGGGACTTCATGAGTCAGTGTTGTGCACTTAGCACAACATATAGTTGGGATGGTCAGGGACGAAGGCAGCTGTACAGCACACATTAGATCTGGGCTGTGCAAGCTTGGGGGCTACGAGGTCCAAAGCCTGCAAACAAGGCGCTGAAGACTAGTGCAGTGAATGGAGCAGACAGCCATAGCTCCAGCAAGGCAGAAGAAGGGTGTGTGTGGGCAAAGAAAGGGAAAATACCAGAGATTGTCTAGGGAGGGCATCCTCTAGGCATGCATGAACAGGAGACATTACAACAAACAAGTGATGCATTTGTAACCTCCTTGGTACTTCCTTTCTATCGTATTAGCAGTCTGTGTGTCCCAGGAGCTGCAGGGGGTTTCTGTCTGCAAAGGTTTCACTGAGCGATCTTAAAGCTGGCATTGTGTTGGCCTCCTTCCCTTACCAATTGTTGCCAATTGGCAATAAGGTTAGAAAAGTGACTGTCTCATTGTTGACCCCTGACCACAGAGACAGACCCTCCCTTTGCCTTACTCTCTGAGAGGCAATATTTCTGTGGATGACATATTGTGGACAGTTTGTGAATCCTGTGCACTTTGGTGCTGCATAGGAGGACTTATGCAATTGCACGCCCTACTTGATCTATATCAACAAGCAGGAAAGCGTGTGTTATGGATCCTAAACCAGGTCTATGAAGGAACTAAGGGGCATATTAGCAACAAAGAGCGCTAAATGACCATAGCGCATTTTTTTTTTATCGCCACCTATCGCCGGATATTATCACAGAGATAACGTGCTATTATCCAGCGATATTCATGCATTATCGCTAATGGGGACTTAACCTGAATATCCACCTCCCATTGGATATACAGGTTAAGTTTTGGTCTGAGCAGGCGTTAGGTTCTGGCGATATTCGCGCTTAGCGCAAATCTTTTAATCTCTTCGCCTGCCTTGCTAATAGGCGATAGATGTGTTAGCAACTGCTTTCAGTCGCTAACAGGTTGGGTACGCCCACTTTGCATGTCATTAGCGATAAATATCGCTGACATGCAAAGCGGGCCCCAAACCTGTGGCGATAGATGTGTTAGCAACTGCTTTCAGTCGCTAACAGGTTGGGTACGCCCACTTTGCATGTCATTAGCGATACTGACATGCAAAGCGGGCCCCAAACCTGTAGCTGTCGCGACAGCTTGCTAATATGGCGATAAAAATATGGCGATATCGCCCTTGCTAATATGCCCATAAGATCTTATGAGCCACAACTCAGGGCCACTGGACAGGACTTAGATCATGCATGAACAGTATCCTAGAAGATAGCCTCATCTACTGTACCCACAACCCTTTGGTAAATCAACTTTACCTTTACATGCTAAAAAGCATATAACCAATTCACTAAAGTGAACTTTGAAAAACATCAGGCAATGAGAGAGGTGATGATTTTGGGGTCACCCCTTACCTAGGTGGAGGGCAAGCAGATGCCTTGAACACAAAGAGCAGCATATCATGCTGAACAATTCGGTGGTGGTCCCATCCTCCTAGGACCACCCCAAGCAAAGTTATGAGCAAAAATACAATGCCAACCAAAGGCCCAGCAAAGCATTATGGGGCAAGAGTCTAGAGTTTAGTGAATATTATAGTATTAGCTCTCAGCTGAGCTGAGAGCCTGCCCCTTGAGGATTGTTTTGATATTGGATAATATTATATTCACTGTTGTTTAACAGTCAAACCCAATGACCCTGATATAAGGGTAAACAGCTTACGCCAACTAAACATACACAACACATTTTCAATAACATATTTTGCACATACGCTAAGAGCACCCACTAAAATGGTTACATTTGACATGGAAACTGCTGGTCATGGTTTATTTCACACGGGCAACAATACTGTACTTGATGTCGTGTTTGCATGTTTGAAAATGATTTAGCCTATATGTCCTGCGAATAGGTGTACCTAATTTGCCAAAAACATTTGCAATGATTACATTTGCATAGGTAACCTTTTGGGACATTTTAGGCAGTTAATGCCTTGCCTGAGAATCAGCTCCGAGATGCACTGCAGAATAGATTATTTCAATTGCAGGGAAGCTCAGGTGATTACCGCACTACACAAATCCCAATCCACATTTCTGCAAAACCTTTCTAATTTACAAGCATAATTCAGCACATTCATGATTGAACTTCAAATCAGCCAGGAGCTTCGCATCTGTATGTTTATTAAACCCACAAGAACATGTTCGGTTTTCTATATACTTGCTATTCAGTGGAAGTCATTAAGTGAAGATACATCTACGGTGGCCCCAGAGATGAATGCGTCAGGAATAACTCCTATACATCCACCAGCCCCAGTACCCCAAAGACATCAAACACAACCCGTGCTTCGGAGAGGTGGCGCGTGTTAAGGGATGTTCTTGCACACAGGAAGTTAACTTTACACCGGAAGTGCTTCTGCTATGACATACGAGAAGAGGACCCTGCAGAGACTTACTAGCAGAAAAGAGCGAGATGCGAGTGTGAATGAGGTCATGGTCGGAATTAGAGACGATTTAAAGAGAAAATCAGAGAGCGCAGAAAAAGGAGAGGGAGGAGGAGAAAGGCCTAGAGAAAGAAGGAACGAGAAGAGGGCACACAAAGGTGAACCAGCCCTGCCAAGTATCACGCCTCAGGCGTTAGTCTAACATTTTGTTGGGGTAGTCACATCACTTCACCAAAATGCAAAGTCCCGCTTTTATAGCGCCTCCTGAAGTAGCTGACAAACAGAAATGGGAGCGCTGCTATTAACAAAGCAGGGACCGTGCACTGCTCTGGCAGCCCATAATGTGTTGTAGACTGCACTACACTGTGCAATGCAACTACTGCGCTGATCTGCTCCGGGGTTTAATTATAATTAACATCTTCCTCTGCCAGGAGGCGGTTCTGGTTGCGCCGGCCAGGCTGGGCACAGCAGTGCCCTCACTGGCTAGAGCACTGCAGCGGCGTTCGCAACATTGTCCATTGGCCGCCCGAGACAGAACATTATGGGGCAGATTTACAAGCCCCTTGCGCCGCTTTTACGACGCCGTTGCGTCACTTTTGTGGCGCAGCGGCGGCGCAAAAGATGCACCATGGTGCGGGGTATTTACAACGTGGCGCATCTCCAAGATGCGTCACATTGTAAAGCCCTGTGCCAGAAGAGGCGTACCATCGCAGGGGGAGGCGTTCCTGCGCAGGAACGCCCCCCAAAAGTGGCTGAGTGAAATCTACAAGATTTCACTCAGTCACTTTTGGGCCCATGCTGCATAAAAACCCTGCGCCTGCTTGAAGCAGGCCTAAGGATTGACGCAGCATTGTGCACATAGGGCCCCCCTGATCATTGCTGGAGCTGCGTCGCGCTTGCGACGCAACTCCAGCAATGCGCCGCTTTTACGGCACAGACGCATGACGCATCTGTGCTGTTTTTGCCCCATGGTGCGCCGCATTTACAATGCGGCGCATCATGGGTGGCGGAGCTGCGGCGCACAATTACTGGCGCATCCCTGCCGATATGCAGGGATGCGCCAGTAATTGTAAATCTGCCCCTAAGTGATCAAGTGGGCGGCGCGAGAGGGGCGGAAGCTATGTTTAAAGTTTTGTTTTGAAGCTGCCAGTCCGCCACTGCTCGCACAACGGCCTGTGCCTTCCATCATGATCCCCTGCTGTGACTGACCAGACCAGGCTGCTGGAGACTAGTCGTCACAGCCGTGGGGCTCATAGTCACTCTCGAGACTGAGGGCCTCCTGTCCGTAGACCCGCTGCTACGTTTGGCTGCAAAGGCAAATAAAACTGACAGCTTCGAGGACACACATGCACAGCGCTGGTGAAATACGTAGGGCCAGTAGCCACACTGCTAGACAGTCAGTCACCATTCAAAGTTGTGTGCTCAGAGCCAGATGCCAGCCACATCCATGTGGAGTAACTGGAATAGGAACAAAGCGTGGCCCCAGAAGACTCTGATCCACTGAGGTCAGGTGAGCCTCAATAATCTTAGATTTAATTATATTAATTTATCTATAGTGTGAACATAGTCTGGAAGGACATCGAAGCACTTCAGCAATCACAAGACAATAGAACAGGCCACAAGGTTGATGATACAAACCAGCAGGAAGCGTGAACTGTTTGGATCATGTGTGATCGGAGCAGTGGGTACATCCTCTTGCTGACCTCACTACTTTGATAGCACAGCACTGGATGCTAACCCTGCTGGGTTGTATTCAATCAGGGCTGCCTGGGGTGCGTTAATCAGGACTCTCCTTAGCTTTTCTTCACTCTCTTTACAAAACTCTACTCCATGACACTCCACTCTACTTTACGACACCCCACTTTATTCCACGACAGTCCACTGTACAGCACTCCACTCTACCCCACTCCACAACCCTCCATTCCACGCTACCCCACTCCAAAACATGCTTTGTCACTCCACTCTATGTCACTCTACTCAGTTCCACTCTCCTCTATGCCACTAACTTTAAGCTTTGCCAAACAGCAGCCACACTGGTGTACAACATTGCTAAAACACATTGGCAAAGCCAATAGCTCCTGCATAGGCGAGACCTATTGGCTTTGCCGATGCTTGTTTCTATGGCCCTTCAAAGACCTGCCCTCCTGGTGAGCAGTACACCACAATCGAGATGTACTCCAAACAAATGTTTAAAAACGATAAAGTGATTCTGATCATGGCGTCTCTTTCCTACCGCATGAGAGGGCTCTCATGTCCTACACGATAGTGTTCTTGCATCTCACAAATCAATGAGATGTGCATAGCAGGAGAGCTTGTTAGCCATAATCTTAATATTCATGGCTGTTAAATAAATGGAGCTCGCACATCTCATCGAGCTTCGTCCTGGGTTAGGGATTAGCGTAATTAATATTTTGTGAAAGTCATCATGGGAGTGCGCTCATTCCTGCAGGCTGATTTAAACAGTTCTACAGGGACTCCATTGCCTCTCGTTGACTTACCTATTGGTATCTTTTAGATGGTTTTGGCTTATTTGTCGGCGATGGGTCATATACGGCTAGTCAGGCTCTCGTTCTAATGGAGGGAGATTTAAGGGCGAGAAGAAAATGTCTTTGTTGCGTTTGCCGACTCCCTTCGTAGCCCGCTTCGATGTGAGGGCTTGTTCGCCCCAACAACTACAAAACGCTTTCTTATTTGGTCGTAATACTTCTCTTGGCTCTTTATTTGTCTCCCAGCCACTGATTCCAAGTAACCCAAATTTGTGTTCGCTTGGAATAATTATCACATTCCTACCAATGGCAAATGACTGGTATAAAATTCAATGTTATCATCAAACTTTCATATTCCCGTCCCTTTCCAAAAGTTATTCGTTTCAATTGCTCTCAAGACTATCAAATGTGAAAAATACCCGACTTTAACCTTTTTTGAGACTACTGTTTCATAGACAAGGTCAGCGCACCCTTCAATGGCGGCTCCTTTGCTAAGGCGGAGGAGCGTCGCCCCACTGAGCTATGAACAACGGAAAAATAAAATGATGATAACTTAAGTATAATACATTTTATGTAAGCGTACTGGCTCAGTTGGTTGGGGGGCGGGGTGGAGCGGGCTGGGCTGTTTAGAGGCTAGGTAAGGAGTGGTAGCCATTTCCTAAGTGCGCATCACATTTTGACCCGCCGTTTCGGGCCAGAAAAAATGGAATGCACACTTTGCATGTTCTCCACCCAGGCTGCAATACAACCTGGGTGGAGAACATGCCCAGCATCTCAGGCTCAGTCTGAGTGCCGAACTACGGTGCTCAGACCAATCACAATGCTGCTGTAAGGCAGCGTTGTGATTGGTCAGGGGAGTATGGGAGACTGCGTGCTTCCTGCTGTCCTGGGAGAAGAGAAGAGGACAGAGGAGAGGTGGCGGCCGGCATGCTGGGCGGCTGCATCCAGGTAAGTGTTATTTTTTTTATTCCCTCACCCCAAATACAGAATCTTCATTTGGAAAGGGCATGTAAAGGACATCCCTTCCAAATACCGTTTTTGTTTTAGCTTATGTAAATCCTTTCCGGAAAAAATCAATATTTTACCATCAAATCAAATTAGTGCTAACTATTTGCACTTGAAGGAGCCTCTAATGGACCTCCTTTGATATGCAAATGTCAGCAAAAACATGTTATTTTTCTAAAAGTATTTCTTTTCTTTTAAACGTATCCCATTTTCCTATCTGGAAAACAGGCAGTGTTTAAAAAAAAAAGACTGCTTTATTTAAAAGCAGTCACAGAAATGCTGGTCTGATGACTCCAGCAGCCCGGAACTGTGGCTCTAACCAATTGGAAAGGGTCTTCATTTGTGACCTACCTCATACATATTAATGAGGTAAGTCAAATTGTGACCCACTACGAATTGGTATTTTAGGAACAAACCTACTAATACATAGAATGGTTCACAATATACTAACCCTCCCTCCCACCCCCATCAAGTCAAATATGGCCCATCCCGCCAACACCTATTCCCCCTTTGTCTCACTGTCTGGGACCAATACACAAAGACCAACTGCTAGCTACACTTTTTTATGTGACGCCAGATACAGGCTGCAGGCACCAAATGGTTAGGACGAGAAAATAAATGCAAACTTTCTAAAAGTGTACTTCCAGAATTGTGACTATTAAAGTGAGTTTTAAATTACAATTCTTTAGAGACTAAACTCAACATTCCTACTTGCTCCCAACTGAAAGTTTGGACTAATTAGGTGTAATAGCACTTATTAAATGTAATATCCTATCCTATCCTATGTGAGAGATAATCCTAGCAGTAGTGTAAAATGATTTTAACAGTTTTTCACTACCAGGACATGTAAAACTTAAAAGTCCATGTCCAACTTTTTTAATTCACTGCACCCTGTCCTCTGGGATGTTCCGAACCAACTATAGGGGTGATGCATCTGTATTAAAAAATGGAAGACTTAGGCCTGGCAAAAGGTTTATTTTACCAGGTAGAAATGGAAGTTTACAACTGTGCACACGGACTGCAATGGCAGGCCTGAGACATGTTTTGAGGACTACTGAAGGGGGTGGCACAATCAGTGCTGCAGGCCCACTAGTAGCATTTAATTTACAGGCCCTTGGTAAAGGTAGTACCACCTAACTAAGGACTTACAAATAAATGAAATGTTCCAGTTGGGTGTAAGCAATGTTACTATGTTTTAGGGGGTGAGCACACACATTTTAGCACTAGTAAAGTGCACAGAGTCCTAAGGCCAACAAAAACGAGATCAGCAAAAATGGATGAGTAAGGCAAAACGTTTCGGGCAAGATGCACCTAAGGCTGACAGGTTTAACACCACTTAAATTATCATCTTTCAGCTCCAGTCAGTGGCCTAATGTAAAATGATGGGGACCCATTGCTGAATCTGAAGAGGGGCCCCAGAGTCTCCCATATCTCACAAATGTTCATTGATGTTAGGCAGAATGGGGCCCTTCTGAGGAGTTTGGGAGCCCCCTCACCACATGGCTTGCAGGAGCCAGTGTTACGCCCATGGTCCCAGCCATCGACAGAATACTCCTGTTTGAGCTGAGCCCTCAGGAACATTTGTTACCACATTATGTCTCTGCTGTTGTCTCTATTCATTTGATTTGTGTTCTTAGCAAGTGTGCTCTGACTCAAAAACCACCAAAATCCATCAGTATCTCAAACAATAAATAAACAAGAAAGAAGGAAATAAACTGCAGATTGCCTGCTTCGAGTCAGCATTCCACGGCACATTTAATGCAAAATCCAATGTTTGTATATTTGTCTGACACTAACATCCTCTCTTTGTAGTACATTATCGTTCTTCTTAGCCTCAAGGTTATGCAAACACTGTTAAATAAGTGCAGAGTTGTTTGGAAACAAAACAGGCAATCAAATTGTTTTATTGGCAAGGCAATCTAAAATGACCTCAAACAAAAGTAAATAACATTTATTTCAGTTTTGCTTCCAATTAAAAAACCTATCTATCCAGAGGTTTAGCTTTTCACTCCCTAGCTAGGAACTCTTTGTCTCAGGCTTAGAGACACTGCTAGAAATACAGAATTATAGATGGATAGCTATCAATAATTGGGGTGTTAGCATGAATAACAGATGCAAAATCCAGTTATTCAATGCTCTTACGTCGACAAGAGAGAAAAACAAAAAAATATGTGTTCTGTGCTGGGACATCAGCCACTTCTTTCCCTGCCTCGCCCAAATCTCTAGCGAACCACTGGAATGACAGATGGTGGACTGCTTTCAAAGGGATCCTAATGGGATAGACAGAACTTGAGGGCACAAAAAACAATATAAAATTGTGGATAATTAACTATAAATAACAGTGCTGCCACTGCAGGCCTCCAGTTGACATCAAAGACCACTCAAGCCTTGCTCCTGATGGCTACTTGATATTACTTAGAACCACTAATTTGTAAACAATCTTGTTCGTGATTTTCATCCAGCTATAATTTTATGTATTTTTCAATAGGTGGATGGAATTCACATAGACCAGGAGAGCAAAGCTCCAGGTGTCTGTGATGTCACTTGAAACTTTAAGCAGCACAAGTATTGATAGCTACCGATCTACAATATTCGATTGAGTATGCCTCCATACGCCTTCAGTATACATGTCCCCTGGGTTCATCAAGCAACAAATCACAACAAAGCCTTTCTTACCCTCCATCCCATACTCTATTCTCAGTCAGAAAAAAGAATTGCAAATTGAGTACCATATATCCGACCCACCTCTTCCTGGATTATCCTTGGCAGCAAACCCCTCAATGTTGTACTACCGAACATTGATCCCTAGAATATTGTGGTACAAGAATATTGAGGTCAGAACATCGAGGGACAAAAAAATTGAAAGGTGAGTGCATTCAGGGAACTATAGGTTTACTATTCCCAACTTTACATTTGCATACCATGAAGATATGTGTACCAACAAGGTAAATATATGTGCCGTTATGCATAGAAAATCTAGACTTACTTATTGGTTAACCCTAACTCTTAGACAGAAAGATAACTTACTCAGTTTCAGGAAACATCTTAAGACCTATCTGTTTCCTTAAGATCATTGTATTGGGCCTGGTAGAGCTTTCAGCGCTAGGAGCCCATTGGGCAGTCATGCACTTGATAAATCCCTTTGCAGTAAAGTGAATTGAATTCTCCTGCCTCCCTCAACTCTGTAGAGAGGCAGGGTGACGGCGGACTGAGGTCTGCCGTTTCACAGTCGCCTACAAGTCTCCGGACTTCCAGGGGAAGTAACAACTTAGAGGCCCATTATGATAACGGGGGGAACGCCACCGCCTGTATGGCAGTGGCGATCCACCCCCCAAAAACCACCGGCCGCCTCTAATTTCCCCCCCCCCGCCACATTACCATGGCGGAGGGACCCCGGCGGACGGGAAGATCGTCCGCCGTTTTTTTGCCGGTAGGCAATCCACCCAATAGCCTACCGGGCGGAAAAGCAGTTCATATGATGGCGGTGTCTGGTAGACACCGCCTTCCATATTACTATGAGGGTGGGGATGTGCCTTTCTGCCGCCACGGAAAGGCAGGTGGTTTTTGGATTCTGGGGGGTGGGGAGTTCACATGGGGGGTACCTATGGTATCCCCCAGCAGTTCCATGCACAACATGGCAGGCAGCACACGGCCACAATTATATGAATGCTGGATGCGCCCGCCACAGTGGCAGGTGCATCCTAATGTCCCCCACGGGACCCCAGCCCTTATGGCATCCTTTTTGCGTTGGGATGGCGGGCGGACTAAGTCCGCCCGCCATCCTAATGTGCCCTCAGGTGTCTACCCAAACACTCGATTCAGAGCCCGGCCTTTCACTGTTCAGATGTCACATTTTCTGAGTAGTAGCTCAGTGGGGTTACTATATCCCTGGACGTTCTCCCATGAAGCATCGTCTAACAACATGTGTTTGTCCTAGGATTGATGTACAGCTATCATGAAGAGTGCATTTCTAGTTTTTGTTAACCAGTTTGCCCTTCCTAACTCTTGTAACGGAACAGTGAGAGGCATATAAAACAAATACTCGATAGAGATGTCACACAAGAAAGAAAGAACAGGGGATGGCAGGGAAGAAAAGGGTCAAAGAAAGGCAGAGGATTGGGGATTTAACAAATATATGTGGACTTTTGATCTCCTACGGTCCAGTCTCTTGTGGCTGTAGATGTGTGTAGCTGGTCGAAGTTCCCTGGTCATTCAGTGCTGTGGTTTCACAAACATTGCCCATTAGAGCTGGAATCATTCCAGACTTTCATGATAACAGAAGATTGGGTCATTTAACCCAAAGTAGACTAATGCACATGTGGCTATCCTGAAAATGTGTAACTGTTCCAGCTTCGATGAACTAACATTGTTTTAACCCAATTTTTATCATTCTGTGATAAACAAAGCCATAGTATCAAAATACAGCAGGACTGAGATTATTACAAATGTACCTAATAAACAAGCATTGATTACTAACAGTGCAGTTGTGTCTTTTACTTGTTTGTGGTAACAAGACCTGAGGGACATTTGCTACCACGTCATTTTAAGGGAGACAGGATGACAGTGCAGCAATATAAGTGAATTACTATCGCACAAATGCCAGGGGCGTGTGCACTAAGCGATGAAGAGAAAGGGATGGGGTCTGCTGACAGGGTGTTCCTAGAGGGAAAGGTGGCCACACCTTAAACCAGATGTGAAGGTAGAGTACATCTCTCTCTCTCCCACCTTGAGTTTGGCTAGCATATCTTCCCAGTTTTTCACCACAGGGTGCTTCGAGGAACTAACATTGTAAAACTTTGATACAATAGAATGCATGTTGAAAATCGATGCGGACAATAATATATATATCATTTGGAACAAATGTACTATTAATCGGTTAGTTACATATTTATCTCTATAGTGCAAAGTTCAAATTTGAGTTGTTTACCACAATACAGTAACATTGACATTAGAATAACGTTGTTCACTGACTGCCACACAGAATCCATGTAACAATTACTTTACAAAGGGAAACAACTCTCATAATAGTCACCAGGCCTTTGAATTGTGATATTACCTTAATGCACACATAAAAAAGCCAAATGATAAATTAAACATGGAGAATCACAGAGCATAATATGCTATTTATTAGCATTGTTGAGGGAGGGGAGGATCACGACACCCATTCATGGCTTCGCCTCTCATTATGCAATGAACCCCTGCATTTGTTACAGCTTGCTTGAGTTCAGCCCTCACAATAAGAGTTTGGAAATTTGGAGCACTACGGTAAGCAATGAATGGCGGTTTTGGAAAAACATTTAGCAATTTTTCATCAGTGTATAGTAAAGTACATGTTTTTTGGATTATATTTCTGTAGTTGGGAGCTGACGGATGACAGTCCACCACAAATGGAGTTCTGTCACTTTTGTTTCTTTTGTTGGTATTCCACATAAGTGCTTCCCTGGGTAACTGCAAAGACTTGTCATTGCTGTATGAAATACAGAGTATAGCCTCGCCTTTTAAATAATGTATCAAGCTTCTGTAGATGATCCTTATAGGTGTCCTCATTGCTACAGATGCGTCTTATCTGAGTGCTTGGCTGCAGATGATGCTCACTTTAGTGAGGTGTGGGTGACATGAAGTCCAGTTTAGATACAAATGAGCATCTATAGGCTAAAATGAAGTAGAACATTGAAACAATTTACAGCTTATATCAACAATATCCATCCTACCATCAAATTCCCCAGCAGCAATACTAAACAGCAGCATCAGATCCCTTGTCTGGATGGGCTATTCACCATTCATGTACAAAATGTTTTAACTGATCTGTACCAGAAGCCTACAGATGCTCATTCGTATCTAAACTGAACTTCATGACCCCCTTCATATTGTTTATTTAGCCCCGAGGAGGTGGTAGTCCCTGGGGCTCCAAAAATCCCTACTATGAGGTCTCTGCGCCCCCCCCTCCTTTTGGTAGTTCTAAGGGCCCGGGGGGAGGAGGTCCGCGCAACCCCCTCTATATGTTTATGTAGTCCCAGGGAAGTAGTGTTCCCGGGGCATGAAAATGCCCTTGCAGGGGGGTCACAAGTGTCCCCGTCTTTTTATATTTATTATACTTGTCATCCTCTCGGGACCTGACCCACCCGGGGGCTTTATTAAAAACAAGAGAGCGCCTGTTTTTTTTTTTTTTTTACCACGGATATGAAGCTCCATTGCATTTCCGCTGCAAATTTGTAAAAAAGAATAAGCTTTTTTGCCCTAGCAGGGTCCCCCTGAGTGCCCAAGAGCAAGGGTTGGGGGTCAGGGTATTCCTATCCTGCCCTCTTTTCTTTTTTTAAAACATTTTATCTGGGACTCAGCTGAACCCAAGTCCCAAGATGGCTGCCAAAACTTCCTGGTTAAAGTGTTGGCAGCCAATCAGATTTCAGCACAGGAACTGTCAGATCCTTGGAGGATCAGCGTCCCGATATATCTAAATTTGTATTATTTTATATCTCAAAAACTACTGATCGGATTTACACCAATTCACAAAAAGAGCAGCTTTCTGAACCAACAGCTACCTTTCTCCCAAATATGATGCAAGTCTGTTCAGGAGTTCAGGCTGTAGTCTTGTCTAAAATCCCTATAGGAATTTGCATTGGGAAAATGCGTTTGGGACTCCCCTTTTTTCTCGACCCGCGCTTGACGGATTACCCCAAAACGTTTAAGACAGCAGCTGAAGGGAGCTTCATTCTAAATTTAAAAAATTGACGAGGCTTCGTCAAACAGCACCAAAGTTTCTGGAAAACAAAAAATGCTCTGTTCGGAAAGAAACAACGTCCTGACCATAACTACCTACTGGTCACCAATAATAGGTATTACTATCTATCTTTCTATATATATATATATATACATCTCCACAGGAATGGTATTTTTTTGTTTCTTTAATAACTTTGGCACAGTTCGAGGAATCTGCACAAATCTTTACAAAAAAATGGCCAGTTCACTCACTTCGACTCTTTCATGGAAATTTTTATGCTGACTAAACATCAATTTCCCATGTTCATTCTCATAAAAAACTTTGCTCTCTGATACAGAAAAAAATACTGAACTGAATAACATCAAATTTGGCAGAAAGTTAGAAGTTAACTCAAAGCGTTTTCATTATTGGTGTAAATCCCCTTAGCAGTTTGAGAAATTTACGTTAAAGGAGTTGTTCAGAGTGGTCATGAAGGGGTTAATCTCCTGATAGAGTTGGTGATATCTGACCCATTATATACTACCAGAGTCCCATGGTACCAAAAATTTAAAAAATACTTGAGTCGCATTCTCTGGGCGAGGCGTTCTACCGTCGGTTAATGTGGTAAGCAGCACCTGGGCCCGTATTGCATGAAGTAATTGGTCAGCCGCAACTGCTAAAAAAAAAAGGTTGCGGA
Organism: Lissotriton helveticus; assembly: GCF_964261635.1. NCBI lineage: Eukaryota > Metazoa > Chordata > Amphibia > Caudata > Salamandridae > Lissotriton > Lissotriton helveticus. Next base: position 272,483,838 of record NC_136058.1, on the reverse strand, counting down.
GGCCTTTAGAGTACTCTGGGACTCGAGCTAATTGTCTGCAAAAAAGTGTATAAGTGGGCAGGGTAGGGACATCCTAACCCCCAGACACTTGTGAGGTTGTTCCAAAGGGAAGTAAATACAAAAAGAATTCACTCACGTCGCAGTAGTCTTGGAAGACCCAGCACCTCTCTCCAGTGAAGAACTGGAGTACTCCTGTGGGATCTGCCGCTCAAGCTTCACACCAGGCTATTGCGGTGCCTTGCAAGCTAGTCAATTGAAGCTTGCACAGTACCATAGAGTGGAGGTTTGAGGGGTTATTACCATGAGAATACTGCGGTACACACAAAAAACTTTTACAAAATTAATAAATGGGGAAGGTAAAAATCCATGCACGGCAGGCGTTGCCCACCTGCGAGAGTTGGGTGGAGACCCAGGTCCTGCAGCCAGCCCGTGTTGCTCACGGCTAAAGGCCATGCTGCACGTAACGACAGGGACCAGCGCCTGGCTCTGCGGCCAGCCTCCACTGCGCACTGCTGAAGGCCATGCATAGTGGATGGTGGGCACAGGGCCTGGCTGAGGCCAGTACCATCGGCTCACTCCCGCTGTGCACAACTAAAGGTCATTTGCAGCGGGGTAGGTCGCATGCGGGCTTGGACACAGGATTTTCTAGCCATGTTAGGTTCCCGGAGTGTTTGGTCCATTCCAATGTTTATCAGGGTTTTGTTCCAGATCATGTGGGTGTAGATGGAGGAGGCCTGACTTCTGGCTTTCAAACTCTGCACTCGCTAAGGAGTCTTTGCCAGGAGGCAGACCTTTCTCCTGATTATATATCTGGGTAACATACAGAACACAGCCTTATTTATTTTGCCTAAAATGTTCTAACATGTAGTATTTTTCTGTTGCATCCTCTTTAAAGGGGTAGGTAAGCGTGGAATATAGACCGACATATTTATTCTCCTTGGTCTCTGCATTTGGCTATAAAACACATTTATGGGTTTTCATTAAGTTTGGGAACCCCAGAGGGGATAATACAAAAGCAGCACCTGTCAGGAATGTCAGAACTCATGCAGAAATGCTAGCTGGTGTCAGGTCAAGTTTTTGCCTTCATTTTATCACTGTCAACACTTTCTATTACAGAAAGACCTGCACAATTCATCAACTTCATAACATTATTGCATTCTGGAAGAGAGGGCCACGGCTAGAATGCAAAAAGGCCAGCATGGTGGGGGTGGCCTAGCACTGGGGAAGGGCTGGAGAAAGGCAGTTTGACTTGACTGAGAATCGACTCTGAGGAGACGATGACGAGAGAGTGGAAAAGGTCTGCAAAGTGACGGACATGGCTGAGTGAAGAATTCTTGCCGAATCCAGGGACCATACTGTTAGTTCCAGATCCTGCTTGAGTATGATTGCAGCTCACCTGCTCATTGACTGTTGTGTTTTAGAAGTCATTTGTAAGACCCAAAGATGTGCTTTGCACGTCGGAACTACAGCACATGCAGTCATTTTTACTTCATTTTCAGACGTTTTAATTTAATGATTGTGGCGATTCCGTAGAGTGGCTACAGGGTACACAGCATAGCAACAAAGTACCCTCTCTGCCAAACTTTCTGTCTGCCTACCTGAAATAAAGGTGCGAGATACTAATCTTCCTCAAACAGCATGGGGAGAAGTGTCCGTCTGATGTAAGCCATCTGCCCTATTTAAAGGGGCCAGTAGGATGATTTTGTTTTTATTTGACTGTCCCTCACCACCAAGTGGCGATGAAGGAAAGATAAACCAAAAATGCCCCAGTAATCTAGTACAAAAAAACTCCCAGGATGTGGTAGTTATTAGTTATTTTATTTTTCATAAACAATCTCCCGATTTTGGAGTTTGTTTTCAACAAATGAAACATTTTGGAAAAGTTTGACAGCCGGCCTTTATGTTTGGCAGAGCCTGTCATCAGACTTTTGATAGGTACCGCCACAGAGGCGTCCCTGCCAATGTATAGGGATGTCCACAGGCGCAGCGGGCATCTCTAAATTTGGTGGTCAGAGAAATTAGAGTGTAGTGGATGTAAAGCTTTCCATCACCCTGTATGTCTTTACTTCATCTGGCAAATCCTAAAAAAAGGCCTAGAATTTGGGAACTAAGGGACTGAAAGGTTACAAATACTTCCCAGGGATAGAGAAAGTGTCAGTAGATCTGAGTGTAAGAAATTATGCTTTCAAACAGATGGGAGAAAGAGATGAAACAAAAAATTAAGACTTTTATAGCGCAAAAGAGTTCGAAGGTACTGATCAATACAAAACTCTGTTACTGACGTTTCATGTAATTTTTGTAAACATGGCCTCTAGCTGGTCTTGCATTATCAGATATGAGGATAAAGAGTAAGAGGGTACTATAAGAAGTATGGCCTAAAAAAAGAATGGGCCGAAACAAAAATCAAGTTGTAGGCCACTACTGATGTGGTTAAGAGCAGATTGATCTGCACAGGGAGTAGAGTGAGGGAAGTATCTAATTATGAATTATAACTAAAATAAATGTCTTTAGGAAGAGCAAAAAACCATGTAGGAGAAACTGGTTAAAGATGGAGTCAGGGCTGGGAAAAGGAATGTTGTTATTGGCATACAGTGTGCCATATAAAGCGAGCAGACAAAATGTGTAGATAAGTGAGTTAACTAGTTATAAGCAGCACAAACGAGACCCCTCTGTCCGACCCCAACACTCATGAAACACACAAGCCTCACTGTTTGCTTAAAAAGACTTAAGATATAGATCACGCCTTTTAGATCACTACAAATTCTGAGCTCCCTTCTCAGAGAGGAACTAACGCGGCAGGTGCAAACCTGGCTAAACTATAGGGCTGAATGGATTTGGATTGTGCGTAATTACACGTCATTTTGCATAATTTTTCTGAAATTCAGCGTTTTTATGCAAAATCAGAATATGAATTTCACACACCCCTGGGGACCATGCTGCCTTGTCATTTGGGAGATATCTAAACTTCAGGGCGAGTGGTTTTGCAGGAGCAGAGTTGTTAAAAGGCCTGGTGCAGGACGGAAGAAATACTTGTGTTGCTGTGGAGAAAGACCATCAAAAGTTTAGTTCAACAAAGAACACACAAATAACCCCGTGGAGAGAGTCCCTCACAATGAGGGGCTCTTCAAAGCTTGTTTTTTGCTCAGTAAGCAACTGAGGTTCAGGAAAATGTTTTATATGTACCCGGCTTGTGTCTAGAAATGTTTAAATATACCTACTCGAAGCCCAACAGACAATGCTGATGTTTAACAAATGGAGAATCCGAAAAAAACTCCTGTTACATCAAACATTAACATTATCCAAATGATGGGGCCGATTAGGATGGCGGACGGACTGCCCCCGCCGGGCTGGCGGTAGCCACCGCCGGCCAGGCGGGGACAATCCGTCCCCCATCCTCACAGAAATGACCCCCGCCACATTAGGATGGTGGGGGAGTCCGCGGAAGACGACAAGACCGTCCGCCGCTTTTCCGCCGGTCACCTTCGCGACCGGCGGAAAAAGTGCTTACATATGGTGGTGGTGTCTGCGAGACACCGCCAACCATATTACAATACCGGCAGTCCTATGCCTTTCCACTGCAGCATTGCCGCCGTGGAAAGGCATACGGTCTTTGCTTTGGGGGCCCGTTGTGGGCCCCCAGGGTGAAGAGGGGGTGCGGGGGTGCACATGGGGGGTACATGTTACCCCCCTGCGTTTCAAAGTACAACATGGCAGGCACCACGCGGTGCCTGTCATGTTGTGCTTTGAAATGCACAACATGCATTTTTAGCATTGCTGTGGACGGTGCTTTCAGCACCGCCCGCCGCAATGTTAAAAATGCGGGTGCCTGTCATGTTGTGCTTTGAAACGCACAACATGCATTTTTAGCATTGCTGTGGACGGTGCTTTCAGCACCGCCCGCCGCAATGTTAAAAATGCGGGATGCACCCGCCACTGTGGCGGGTGCATCCTAATTCGATGCACGGGACCTCTGCCCCTTTGGCTGACGGCCCCTTCCTACAACGGGATGGCGGATCCTAATCGGCCCCCTAGTCTGTTTCATTGGTACACTATGTATGCTTCCAGCTACAGGGCGAAGGAGCAGAGCAAGGGTACACTTATCCTTCCTCCAGGTGGTTTAATTTACGAGATTTACTAGGTGTGAAGGATCTTTCTAAAAGAGCATGGATTATTTCACAGTCAGCTTCCATAATGCAATTCCTCCTTGGAAATACATTTTTATTACCTACTGGGGTCCTTCCCACGCCCAAAGTCTTTGGTGGAGCTTACTGCAGACCAGCAGTAATTATTTATTTATTTATTTATTTGTTTATTAAAGTTTTGTATAGCGCTGGCTGGACCCGAGGGTATCAGAGCGCTTCACAGCAAGAATAAAGGCGTTTAGACAGATAATGCGGACAAAAAGCAAGGCAATGAGCACAGGAGTGAGTACAGTCTATACAATAGCAGCCAGGCGTGAAACAGGGCGGAGAGTCGTAGGCAAGTCAATCAGCTCTGGGGTGAACGAGAACATGGAACTATAAAGTCTAGGTTGAGATCTAGTTGTTTCCGGAGCGCTCAAGGAAGAGGCCTTTGAGTAGCTTCTTGAATTTCGGGAAGGATGCGGTCATTCTGATGTGTGGGGGGATGGAGTTCCATATCTTAGGAGCATTGCCCGCAAAGGATTTGCTAGATGTAGAGAGTTTCTGGGATTTCAGAGGAATGAGCAGGAGCGTGTTGGAGCTTCTGAGGTTTCTAGACTGCCCGGCCCTTTTGAGCTTGTTGGCCAGGTATTCCAGTTTGCCCGTATGCAGGGCTTTATGAGTGAGGCAAGCTGTGCGGAAGCTAGCTCGTTGGTCAATAGGGAGCCACTTCAGATCCTTCAGAGCTGGGGTGATGTGATTATATTTCTTTGTTCCCGTGATCATTCTTGCAGCGGCATTTAGGGTAGAGGTCAGAGGACGCAGGTGAGATTTGGCTGTTCCAGTCAGAGTGGCAATGCCGTAGTCAATTCTTGAGAGAACCAGAGCCTGCGTGGCCTGTTTCAAGTCTTTTCTGGGGAGAAATGGTTTTAGTTTGTAGAGCAATTTCAGGTTCAGGAAGCCACTTTTGGCAGTTTTTGAGATGTGTTCTTTCATATCCAGTTTGGGGTCAAGGGTGATCCCTAGGGATTTTATGGAGTTTGATGGAACAAGCGGCACATTCAGGGCGTTTAAGGCTTTGAGCCATTCAAGAATTAGGGCCCCGTGCCGGTTATTAGGGCGTCCAGCTTTTTAAAACCCGAACATTCCTGAAACATAGAAGTAGGACTAAACTTTTGCACTGGGTGACATTCACACAATGACTAAATTGATAGCTCTCAAGAGCATAGAAAACAGACAACGAGGCACGCCTTCAGGAAACAACTCAAGACCTGGCTGTTCGAGCAGTAGCATACCCCTCCCCCCAAGCGCCTTGAGACCCTCCCGGGTGAGTAGTGCGCTATACAAATGGCATGATTGATTGATTGATTGATTGATTGAGGTAATTAAATTAAACATTTAAACAGTATAATCGTTTATCGATGTTCATTTTCTCTCTGTTGAAGCGCTGCTAAATAATTCTACACTAGAACACATGAAAACGTGTTTCCTTCTATTCAGTGTATCCTCTCTGAAAAGTGGGGCGCCTGGACACCCTAGCAACAATATTCCCGATGATGTGCAGAGGTAGGGCACAGGACACTTTTTTATTTTATTTACTCAGCACCTAATTTCCTTCCATGGTCCACTTTTAACACAAAAGGTGTTAAAGATGTGCCAATGCGAGTCAGTTCACATGACTAATGTAAACCCTTTTTATACAGATTGAAATTAAACTGTGCCTTGCTGATAATTTGATAGCTTCTGGTTTTAATTCCTTAATTAGACATGTAGTGCTGATAAGAATTATAGGAATAAGACCTGATTAGGAGCTGGGCGAAACTCAGGTAGAAAGGGGGCACATTTATCCCTCATTAATACCACTGCCCCAGAGTGAGGTACTTTCCAAGTGTGACAATTACCTTTTTTATTAGTGTGTGCCTAGGGAATGAGGTATAACATGTTCATGTACTATTTATTTGGAGTGAGTGTAATTTAAGGAAGCTCAATTACGCAAAATTACTGAAAAATTATGCGTAATTAAACGCAATGCATACCTCCCTAAAGAAATTTCCTAAACGATCTGCACGGGTATGAATTCAGCATAAAAAATTTAATTTGTAGGTGATTTTCAGTTGCTCGCATTCAAATTACTGTCGCTCGCATTAAGATTTGCAGGTTTGCGCAAAAAAATTACCTGAACTGTTCACTCAAGTAAAAAATTTACCAGAAATACCCCCCAAAAAATTCTCTGAATGGTTCATCTCGGATTTAAATTTTCCCGGAAAATACACGATATGGAGTAGTGGCGTAATCTTGGTAATTTTGCATTAATTTTGTCATGCAAAATTACACCAATTACTCCGGTGTAATACAAATTTTGCCTAGGCCTACTGTTTATCACACTAAAGTCTGCATGTTTTGCATCTTTTACAGGATTTTTACTCCAGGTATGCATCACCAGGGTCTTCCTGGAGTAATGCATCAAGGGGAAACAGTCAGGAGGAATTAATTCTCAAACAACTCATAAGTACTATAACTGTCAAAGTTCATGTTGGTTTACGAATTGGCATTTACCGCCTGATTCGTAATTCGGCCCTAAGAGGACATTTAGAACTCACCACTAAATACCCTAGTAATGGCTGATAAGAACATGATAAAGAAACATTTCTGCCCATCATTATTACTATTGTGAGAAAAGAGGATTAGACACCCGTAGTAATGAGGTTACCGCCAGTATATAGCACACTGCAACAATTCTGTTTATCAGCAGTATTTACACTATGAGGAATCACTGCTAATAACAGCTCTGAGGTCTTATGCTATTACTAGCAATTGTATATGCAGTATAATCAGATTACATGACCTTTTTTACAATTCCCACTTGTTCTAATAATTAACTCTCGAATGCAGTTAGAGGAATTACATTTACAAGGCCATTTGTTAATTTTACTGAAAGTAGGTTCATCGTGTTTATGTTATGTTATGTGGATATTTATATAGCGCACGTACACCAACAAGTCTCTCGGCGCTGGGGAGTCTGAATGGGGAAGAGTTAAGCGAGTAGTGTCTAATTGTAGGCCAAAGTGAACAACCAGGTCTTAGTTTTTTCCTCAACCGTAGGTAATCAACCTCAAGCCTGAGGGAGGTAAGAAGTGTGTTCCAGAGCCTCGGGCCCAGAAAAGAGAACCTGGTCCCACCAATGTGTTTACGTCTGATTCTGGGCACCGTCTGAAAGTTCTGATGCATAGATCTCAGAGTGCGCTGGGGTGAGTGCTTACTGATTAGCGAGACAGTGAATCTAGGGCCAGTTTCTTGGGTAGCTTTAAAAAGAATACAGCCAGTTTTAAACATGACTCGCTGCTCCACTGGGAGACAGTGGAGATCTTTAAGCAAGGAGGCAGAGTCTGTCCTTAAGGTAGATGATTCTCGCTGCTTGATTCTGGATCATCTGAAGTCGATGTTTCTGGTATTGAAGGAGGCCTAAGTAAAGGGCGTTACCGTAGTCAATTTTCAATTGAATAAGGGTGATTGCAATTTGGGGATTGGCCTCTTTACTAAAAAAGTGTCTGATCTTACGCAATTTGCGGAGTTGGACAAAGCAAGCAGATGAAACTGAGCCAATTTGGGCGCTCATAGAAGATCCGACTTAATTTGAAGGCCCAGACTCCTTATCACTGGTTTAGGAGTAGGTGCCACACCTAACTCAGGGGGACAGTAGGAGGGAGTCCAATGAGCTAGTTTATTACTGTGAATAATTATCTCAGTCTTTTGGGAGTTTAACTTTAATTGGTTTTTGTTCATCCAAGTTTTTACATGTATCATTGATCTCCTGACGTAGTCTTTAGATTTGGTGGAGTTCTCCTGAGCAAAGATTACCTGCATATCGTCAGCATAATTGAAGATCTTTACCCCCCTCTGTCGAAGACTAGAAATCAGGGGGCGTATGTATATGTTGAACAGAATCGGCGAGAGATTAGAGCCCTGTAGGACACCATAACTCATTGCTACAGTTTTAGATTTAAAAGGTGAGAGCCACACCGACTGTTTGCGTTCCACTAAACAGGATCTCAACCAGTCAAGTGCCGAACCCCCCAGACCAGCTGCAGCAATGCGGTCCAACAAAAGTTTGTGGTTAACGGTATCAAATGCCGCAGACAGGTCAAGGAGGATCAAAGCCTGAGTGCAATCACTGTCAGCCTGTCCTTTAAAGTCATCCATAACAGATAGAATCACAGATTCAGTGGAGTGCGCTGGACAAAAGCCTGCCTGTTGGGTGTCCAAGAACTTGGTGGCTTCCATAAAGATACTCAGACAGATGGCTACATGAGTCTCCAGCAATTTAGCTGGAAACGGGAGAAGTGATATGGGTATGCAATTCTCCAATTTTTTTGGATCCAATCCCTGTTTTTTTTTAAGTGGGATGACCACGGCCTCTTTGAAAGCTGGCGGTACAGTGCCGTGGGGTTTTCAAAATTCTAAAAAATACTTGGCTCTGGAGCCATAATTAGATATCTATTCGCTATTTGTCTGAATATGACAATGTTCTTTTCAGAATCTCTTTACAAGATACACATGTTTTGGAGCACAAAACTCTACACGTACAGGGCTTCTCCTCCCCTTACACCTCCTCTTTTACTCCTTGTTCCCTGAAGCCTTTCTAAAGTTCAGTGTGCCCTGGAAATGGCATTTTTGGCAGGCCTTTGGGCTTTCTCAGGGTTGACCGTCAAGGGAGTTAAACGTTCCTGAGCATTCAATGACCAGGTAACCAATTCTTCTGTTACCTTCAATTTCCTCACCTCTACATGAGCTCAGGTAGCCTCCAGACAACATTAACACTATTTAAAAACAGATATAATATACACACTTAGAATATATATGCCCAAAAGGCAGTTGCCGACCTTGATAAGGGGTGGTGTCAATGTGTATTTAATATAGTTTACACCCGGACACAAGTCCTAATAAAAGAAGTGGGGGAACTAACCTAGTTAGGCAGTATGCAAGTTACATTACAGCGCGCAACATCACGGTGCATGACATCACGGCGCATGACATCACACATGTCATCACGGGAATTTACATCATAGAAAGTGGCATCACAAGCCACGACTTTACAGGAAGTGGCATCACAAGAAGTGACATCAGATCTAAAGCCCTCATATATTTTTAACAGGTCTACAATGTGTATGTTTGAGTGCATTGCGAGGATAATAGCACATGGAGCTATGGAAGATGATATGTGACTTCTACACCTTGCAATCCCCAGTTTTATGTAACACAATGTGTACATTCATTTACAAACTTATATAATTTATTGTACATGTAAAATGCACGTGTTGATGTAAAGCGCTCTGACACCCTGCATTGGAATGAGTTGGGCTACACAAGAACAAACAGTGGTACTTAAATTATTTCAACGCCTCCTCAGGGGAAGTAAGCTCTATATAAATGCAATTTGCTTTGTGTAAATACTGGGAAAGACCAATACATCTAATATTCTTACAGTGCATGCATATCTCCTAAACAGGGACTGAACAAAGTAAAAAGCTGCCTCTCATAAGTATGTGTGAAGTGCTAACAAGGCGTGAGCCTTTGTTTTCCCTCTGCTTCATTTGCATCAGGTGTGAGGTTCCTAACTGCTCTCAGCCAAGAGCCTCAAAGAAAAGGAGGCCTGATGACCCCTCAAATTTGGCCTTTGTTATGGGCCCAGCAGGAGTCTTAAATAAGAAAGCCCAGACCCTGCCTGAACTTTGTTGCAGATGGAAAGCAGACAAAAGTGCAGGTGGTGCCGAAAGTGTCCTGGTGTTTGGAAATTACACCGGCCCGAGTTCAGCACAATATTCAATGGGGTCCAAATTCTCGGCAGGGTGTACGGTGTTCACCCTGTGAAAAACGTGAGTGGACGGTGTCCACCCACATGGACCCCTGACTCCTGCCCTGGTTCACCACTTAGATGAATAAACTACGGCGGCCATTTTAGGTAACCACATGGAAGATCACCGGTACACTTGTGGGATTCATTCCTCAAAGCAGTGTTTTCGCTGCATTTAAAAAAAGATGTAGGAATAAAAATAAACACCTCATGAATATTTGATGGTAGAAGGCAAAATACATGTGCTGAACCAATTCCCAGACTTCGCCTTGAGTGAGGAAACGGTGCGTGGCTGACCTGTTCTCTAAGCAAGTATCCAATCAGAACCTTTCTTTCATTCCAGAGGAGGCAGATTGGGCACAGATCCGGCTACGTAATACTTTATTTCCTGCTTTAATTGTCTCCCCGAGGAACTCATTAGCGTGCGGTAATATTTTGCCTGGGAAAGCTGTAGTTCTGTTTGTTGGTGCAGTCTCGTCAAACCCGCTTCCTGAACATTCTCTTCGTGCAATAAATCATTAGATTTTGCCAGCTCGACTTCCCGCTTATAATCAGGGCTTTATCTGTAAAATATTAAGGGGTAGATTTACAAGCCCCTTGCGCCTTTTTTGCGTCATTTTTCCCATGTTAAAAGTGACGCAAAAGTGGCACATGGGGCTTGTAAATCTGCCCGTAAGTGTTGGGTGTAAAGTGGGCCCTTTAGTGTTTAGGGCCCTAGGCAGGGCTTTAAGTGGGATGAAAAAACTAGGGCCCTTATTTATGAAGGCCTTGCGCCACCGGTGCTTCACTTTTAAAATGGGAAAAAGTGACGCACCGGTGGCGCAAGGCCTTCATAAATGAGGCCCTAGAGGTCTCTCAAAGGGACGTGGCCAATGTAATTAAGGGCGTGGCTTAAAAACACATAAGCTAAAAATCTGTGCTTAGCATAGTGTGCCACCCAACTTGTTTTTTGCTGTTTCTGTCACTGCATCCCGATATATCATACAAGTAACATCGTAACTACAAGTCAGGACTATTGGCTTTTTCAATGGTTGTTAGTGCCATAAGATTAATAAGCAGCAACTATGGCTTGTTGTATATTATTTTGAAAAAGCTTCCACTTAAAGCCTTGGTGCCACCACGACAATGTTGCTGTGAAGAGAAGAGAAATCCAGAGAGAAAATGACTCTTTAAAGGATTTCCCAGCCCCTGGAACACTCACTTGGCATGACGTAACTTCTCCACTTGTGAGAAGTGAGCAGTGTGAGCACCCGTACATCGATGTGCCTGCTGTCACTGCAGTACCGAAAGAAATGGACCGCCTGTGCCAGGGCAAAAAACAGACCCCGATAGAGGCCCGTATTGTGGCCCCATTTAAAAAACTGCTCAGCACCGGTGAGACCCGGCCCACTTAAAGCCCTGGCCCTGGGCCCACATACAGTGCTATGAATGACACGGACACATCATGGAAGTAACTGGGCCCGGCCATGTGAGCACGTACGCCCGGGTTGTTTTATTGGCAGGGTTACCTGACTGGTGATGCCTGTGTTAGAAGGGTGTGGGGTGGGTGTCTGGGCCAGCCCTCAAAAGAGTGGCTGGTAAACATGTACATATTGAACACTAGAAAGTGTCTAGCAGGACACTACATTCCTCCCAAAATGTATCGAAAAACAAAAACACCACAAGTCCAATCTGTGGGAATAATACAATAACAAAAAAGAACACCACAGGGTCCATCAGCTTCTAAAGTCAAACAGCAGGATAGTAGTGGACATGTGGGCTGATGACAACTGCAGCAGGGCATCTCCGCTTGCATTTATAATTTAACCTGGGAAGTTCAGGACACGAACGCTGGATGGGAGTCGCCAGCAGCATTCTGGCAGCACTGGGTGGAAGCATGTCCTTAGTTTGAAGCGGTTTCACTCCGCTGATGATGAGGACTTTTTGTGGTAGGTCTCAATAGTTCAAAAACAGGGTGAGTCAGGAGCATGGTCGGAGTCCATTTTAAAGGTTCATGACGGTGTTGCTTGATCCACTGAAGACAGTCTTGGCATGCTGTGACTTGTTGGAGTGTCTGTAAGACGGCCTTGCTACCTTCCTGAAATCCGCCGGTGGGGCAATATCAAGTCCACCTCTCGCGCTTGGGGGGCTTTGGTTGGGTTGCCACGGGACGGCTTGTGGGATGCGCTGCTGCTGCATTTGTGCCTACGTCGAGGCAGCTGCAAGACTGTCGAAGAGTCGCTGCCTAGTCGACCACGCAACCTCAGGGGTAGATGGATCCTGGTCAATACGTGCTCTCGCTACCGGGATCCAGATACAATCCAGGGGAGCAGGTAGTCACAGGTTCTTCAGATCGTCACTGATTCTTCTTGTCAGTTGGTATGGCAATGGTGTAGTACTCCAGTCCAATTGTTCGATACTACAGGGGTGGTAGTGTTGGCGCACTTGACCCGGGCTGGCCTGATTGGTTTGTGTGTTGCATGGTGTACCTGGATGACAGATGGTATAGACTTGCAGTGTGCAGACGACTGGAGGGACTTTGTGGCCACTTAACTTGTTATCTAGATGGTGCGGTTCTTCTTCGCCTTTGGCATGTTCAGTTGCTAGCATGGATACCATCTGTCTCAAGCAACAGACGCTTGGGAATGGACGGTCGCGCTGGGAAACATGGGATAGAGATGCGGTTCGCACTTGCTGGCGGCTTACATTTAGTTTTCCCACTGAGTTATCGCCAGGGACGTTGCTCCGCCTATGTGGCTGGCTTGTGTCTGTGGGTGCACTCTCCGGTAGTGGCACAAGTCCTCCATCTCTTCACCCTGTGATCTAGTGCTCATCTGCGGTCGTCCGGTCTTTCAGTGTCTGGTCACACGCACTTCTTCAGTGTGGCAGGTCTGGTCACACACTTATCTTTCTTCCACGGTTCTTGCTCGTGATGTGGCATCCTGCAACGTGTCGCACGTGTTCTCTTTACCTTGTGCGAGGTGGTGTCAAGCCATGTTTTGTCAGTTCTCTTCCCTGGGACCTCCTGCCAGCTGTGTCGCGTCCGTTGGACTGCGCATCTTCTCCCGTCTTTGGACCACTCGCAGGTCCGGTCCTGTCTGTAGGACTGGGCATCTTCTCGCATGTGTGTCAGCCATTTCATGGAACAGCAGTGGAGGTTGGCGTGCTTTGATGGATCCAGTCTGCAGCCTCTTCAATACATTTCATCTCCTTGACAAGGTATTCCGGGTGAAACTCAGGATCGCTGTCGGAGGTGAGTGTCTCTTTTCTTTTGAGGTGGTGGCAGAGTGCCACTAGAGGGTGTGCGACTCTCTCCATACCTGTAATAAGTCACTGAGTGACTCAGTCTTACGGCAGCCAGGGGAGGACACTCCCTTAACAGTCTCTGGCCCACTGCAGGGTGTGACGATGTAGAGGCTGTCTCCCTCCTGTAACTGGGCCATGCTAGGCCTTTCCGCTCCTCTTATCTCTAGGGAGTGCTGGTGGCACTGGTAATGTGTGTGGAGCCTATGGCAGGCAGCTCATTGTCTTGTTGTGGGGAGCACTGCCAGTCTTCCTCCTCATGGCTTAAGCGGCAGCATCTCTCTTGCAGGCCCCTGGCAGGCAACCAGGCTCTTTCAGTAACTGGCATTGTCTCTTTAAGCATGCCCTCAGCAGGCTCCCTGTACACCTACATCTTCTCAGCGCTACGAGGCCTTCGGGTAGTTAGGCGCTATATAAATACTCTTCCATTCCATTCTTTCCTCGTGGACCTCTCGCAGGTCCTGTCCCTCACTCAGGGACCTTCTTGGTGCTTCATTTAGTTGATGGCAGGTAACCTTCCTTCCACCTCCTCTTTGCTCGAGGTCACTGTGCTTGCACCTTGTTGCTACACCGTCACAGCGCTGAATCCTGCCTCGGTTCATGCGTGCTTGGCAGGGTTGGTCACCCTGTGTGACATTCTCCTTGATGGGCCAATGGTGGCCATGTGGCGCTGGTCGGCCAGCTGGTGATGCTCTCTTCATGCAGTGGTGTACTGTCCTTATACTCTCTTGGCATTTCTCTGCTCTGGCAGGGGTGGGGCTAGTAGCTAGTCCTCGTGGGACCATCTGCTGGCTCCTTTCATGTGTGCTTTTCTTTCTGGCAGTGTTGGCCACATGCCACCATGGGTATGCATGCTCTTCTTCCCCTTTGTCCAGAACGTCAGTCAAGTTCTCTTCACTGCGACGGCAGGTACGGTGGTGGCCATTCATCACTAGGGGGGCGTGCAGCGCTGCCTTCCTGACTGCAGTGGCAGCAGATAGAGCTAGGGGGTGCGTGTGCAGTGCGCAGAGCTCCTCCTGGTTGCTAGCTGTCTAGCATGGATTGCTGTCTGTGGCTTTGCTGCGTGGGGCTTGGCCGCCTTGTTGTCTCACTGCAGTGACTGGGCTTCCCTTCTGCCTTGCTGGGGACAGTGCTCCTCTACTGCAGCAGATGTGTGGGTCTGGTCACCTTTGTTGCTGGCCCCTGGCAGCATGCAGTGTCCTCAGAGGACCCCCAGGGTGTGCGCATAATACCCACGGGCAGTCTCTGCTTTCTCTAATGTTTTCCTTCCCCTGTGCCGCACTCTGTGCACTGCCCGCATGTCTCCTCTCCTCTACTGAGGGACAGGGCACTGTCACTGTAGTAGAACTTCTGCTGGGCACAACAGGGGGTTCTCCACTTGCTGTAGTGTTCTCTGGCCTCCAGGGGGTACATAACACTGACGCAGAAGTTACTACTTGTGTAACGATATATCTGTAAGAGACATTAGTTAGTGATAGATTCCTTACCTTAGAATATCCCCAGGCGTCAGACTGGATCCGGAAATTTTTGCATAGCAGTACCCTTGCGCACCGGTAGGCGTCGTCTGCGGCTCCGCGTCCGTCGTCGGCGTTGTGGGCACCGTGATGACGTCGTCGGAGTACTTAGACGCCGCCTCCGCGTGCTGATGTCAGTTCTTAGACACAGCTTTTCCGCGCCAGAAGCGCCGAGCCATGTTAAAAACCAACCTGGTACGTGTGGTGTATGCATGGACATGCAGATACATCCCCTAACGAGGCACTCCTGAGAGGATCGAATGATAGATTCCAAAAATCCTTTTTTGAAGATTTGTAAAGTTTTAATTATACCAACGTAGTAGAGTTGCAGTTCTCACTGATATTTACATCATATCAATGGCTGTGATTTAATGCATATATATTCATTGTAAATCCGAACTCCAATGCATTTCGGGCGTGAACGCCCTTTATCAAGGAGAGCTGAAAAGATGAAAACGAGCCCAGGTTAGGGTAGAGGAAACGAGTGAAAAACGAGAAAAAACGGAAAGGTACAATGCATTAGTTGTCTTAGAGTGCCGATCAATAGGGGTGAATATTATTTGTTTACACGAGTGTGATATATAATGTGAGGTGCTCGAACATGGGAGGTGAAGGGTAGACAGAATAGGAGGTGAGGGAGGTGAAAGAAATTAGGTATCACGAGATAAACAGCCGGTGCAGGAACGCGGTGAAAGAATATCGTGGCTCTAAAGCGTTTAGGTAAACGAACTTACTTCAACGGAATTGCGAGAGTACTCGCTGCTCCGGTCCAACAATCTGGAAGTTTCAGAAGAGATTCACCCGAGTGAGTGGAAACGAGGTAACATAAGCGGGATGAAAAGTGAAGGTAAACATAAAGATAGGCCAAGTGTGGTGAGTGTGAAAGATGAACATAGAGGAAGGACTGCATAGAAAGTGTGGAAAGTGTGGGGGCCATCTTGAAATGATCAAATAAAACAAGTGTGGAGAGTCGAGTGAAAGCTTTGAAGAAGGAGGATAAAAATGGGGGTAAAGATGAAGATAAAGATGAAGAGCAATGAGTCAACAACTACAAAAAGTACATTATAGGTGACAGCTAAATTCTACGCGATCATTTAACCCATATGGCTTTAAAGTCTGTAGGCGATAAATCCATTCAAGTTCCCTCTTTAGAAGGAACTTGCGATTATTAGTGCCTTCTTTGATGTTGATGAGTTCCAGTACCATGAAACGAAGTTGTGCGACAGTGTGATGACACTCGTGAAAATGCATAGCAACATTAGATTTCTCTTGTCTTGTGCGAATATTTGACTTGTGCTCGTTTATGCGTATTTTGATTTTTCTTTCTGTTTTTCCGACGTAAATTTTGCCGCAAGGGCATTTCAAAGCGTAAATCAAATTCTTAGAATCGCATGTTGCGTTAACTTGTAGTTTGATAGAGTGTCCTTTCATGGGGTGTTGAATAATGTTGCCTTTGATGATGCAATTGCAGTTGTTGCAATTGAGACAAGGTAGTGTTCCTTTGTAGACAGTTGCGTCAGGCGTGGGATTAGACAAGATTTCCTTAAGATTCTTACTTCGAGTGTAGGCAAACAATGGAGGAGTTTGAAAAATGTCCTGGAAATCAGGCTCCATTTGTAGGATTGGCCAGTGTTTGAGAATTATTTTTTTGTATTTGTGGCTGGCTGTGGAGTACTTAGAAATCAGAACCATGCGTTCTTCAGTTTGTTTGGGTTTCTTAAGAAGACTGTCTTGTCTGGTAATGTTGATGACTCTATTTTGGGCTTCCTTAAGAATATTTTCAGGATATCCTCTGTCAAGGAACCGATGATGCATTTCCTGGATTCTGTGATTGAAAGTTTGATCGTCTGATACGATACGTCTGAGGCGTAACATTTGGGAAAACGGCAAGTGTCTTTTGAGTGATCCCTGATGGAAACTATTGAAATGTAACGTGTTGTTACGATCAGTGCTTTTCCGATGTAAGTCGGTGCTGAATCCATGTTCAGTAATTTTGATGTGGACATCAAGAAATGATATCTCTGTGTCGCTTATTGACCATGTGAGTTTGATGCGTGGGTCTTTGGTGTTGAGTTCCGTTAGAGCTCTGGTAAGGGAATCTTTGGTGTCAGTCCATATGAAGAATAGGTCGTCGATGTAGCGAACATACATTCTGATTTTGTCATGGAAGGTGTGGTTGGCATATATGTACAGGTTCTCAAAGTTCTCCATATAGATATTGGCATATGTCGGAGCGGCGCAGTTTTCCATAGCCATTCCGGATAGTTGAAGATACCATCGGTTGTTGACTTGAAAGTAACTATGGTACAGTGTGAACATCATGAGTTCCATGATGAAAGTTTTCATAGGTGTGTCAATGTTGCTGTTGAGAAGGGCTTGTTCAATGGCTTCTATTCCACCCTGGTGGGGTATGGAGGTATAGTGCGAGCTGACGTCTGCGGTACAAAGTATTAAAGAGTCACTGTAATTGAATTGAATCTCCGCTAATTTAAGCAAAAAGTCTGTTGTGTCTTGAATGTAGCTTTTAGCTTTCATGACTGATGGCTGGAGATATTTGTCAATCAGTTTACCAATGGGTTCGTGTATAGATCCTTTGGTCGAAACTATCGGCCTGAAGGGAGGGTCGAACAAGTTCTTATGTATTTTAGGACTCATGTGGATTGTAGGACTCTTGGGGTTTTCCAATAAAAGGTAGTTCTTGGCGCGATCTTCAATAATCCCTGTTTGATGCGCTTTTAATACAATGGTTTGCAATGTGTTTTGAAACTTTAACGTGGGATTTTTATCAAGTTGCATATAAGTGGTGCAATCCTCTAAATGTTCATTGAGTCGTAGATTATACATGCTAGAGTTCAGGATCACAAGGGCGCCGCCCTTATCGGCTTTGGTGCATTTGATTTGTGTGTTGTGTGCCAAGCTTTTAAGGGTATCACGATCTTTGCGAGTGATGTTCTTGTGCTTGGTAGGAGATTTGAAGTTGATTTTTGTGAGGTCGTTGCGTACTAGGTTCTCAAAGAGGTCTATACACTTGTGGCTGTTGGGCGCTTGGTAAGTGCTAGGTGGTCGTAGTCCCTTAAGTTGATCACTCTTAACGTTGGTGTTCAAAGGTAAAGTGTTGTCAAAGAAGTGACGTAGTTTGAGTTTCCTTGTAAATTTAAAGGTGCTCACTTCGAGTTCGAGTAGATTCGTCGGTGTGACGGGAATGAATGATGTGCCTTTCTCAAGTAGATTCATCTGGTGTTTAGAAATAGGGGTGTCGGAGATATTGATCACTAGGTGGGTTTTTTCGGCTTCAGGTCTTTCTTGGTTACTGTGGATCGGGTTGTCGGTGGGCTTTTTTCCTTCTCTTTTCTTTTTGCTCCTCCGGAGTCTTCGATTAATTCTGGGTCTAATCCTAAAAAAGGAACCGCAGATGGTTCGGCTTGTCTAGTTTGAGATGTAGACGCTTGTTCTTGAGTAGACGTATGGCTAGCAGTGGTTGTTCTAAAGGTTTTTTGTTGAGGACGATTGGTGGAATCACTTCCGGATGATGATGTATCGGTTTGTGCATTAGAAGGCTTGTTTCGTCGTCGTTGGGCATACACATCGGCCCAGGAGTATACCTCATCTAGCTTGTAATCAAGCGTGTCTCTGCGAAACTTTCTAACTTTACGTTCGTTGATTTCTTTTTGATGTTTATCAAGAATGTTTTTGATGTCTTCAAGTGTGGAAGTGAGTTCTTATGGTGTCAGGAGGTCTTTCAATTCACTGTCGATTTCCTTGATTTCTTGCTCAAGCTCTTTTAAAATACCAGAAAGTTCTTCCACGATGAGAAGGATTAGATCCAGGCTGCACTTGTTCAGTATACCGTTCCATTTATCTTTAAATGTCTTAGAATTTTTACATAGGGAGGGCTTCAAAGCTATCCGCAATCCTCGTGGGATTCTGAGCGCTCGATGATATTTAAGTAAGGTGCTCGCATGGAGCTTTTGATTAATGTGGCGTTTGGAGAGATATAGTAGTGGTCTCACACATTGCTCTTTATTGCGAAGGGTTGTGGATGGGCTGGTGTCTTCTTCGATCAGCGAGTAGATGCGTTGTCGCTCATCTTCGTCATACGCTAAGGTGTGAGCTCTGACATTGGTGCTTTTGCTAATTTCATCGAATTGCATGTTGTATGGCGTGCAATCCACCTTTTGGCGGTGCAAAATGGATTAACAGAAAGGAGAGATATTGGTGGTGCACTGCTAAAGTAAAAAACGTTTTGAAAGTTGTTGTTTTTAACAGTATGGGTGCACTCAAGGGTAGCGTTACCGTCAACGCTTAATTACTAGAACGTGTGGTGTATGCATGGACATGCAGATACATCCCCTAACGAGGCACTCCTGAGAGGATCGAATGATAGATTCCAAAAATCCTTTTTTGAAGATTTGTAAAGTTTTAATTATACAAACCAACCTGGTGCCATTGAAACTAGGACCCTGAAAGGGGATGACCTTAACCCTAGATATCGGTTCGCAGAACGGGGAGGATGGGTGGGTCGGTAAGGAATCTATCACTAACTAATGTCTCTTACAGATATATCGTTACACAAGTAGTAACTTGTGCATCTGAAAGAGACATGTTAGTGATAGATTCCTTACCTTAGAATAGATACCCCAGCAATACCAACCCCAGTGGTGGGTCTGCGAACCAATAATCACACTAGAAAGTCCTGGAGGACGGAACGGCCAAAGAAGCCATCCCTCCGGACTTGACTGTCCAGGCAGTAGTGTCTTGCAAACGTGTGCAGCGAGGCCCACGTAGCCACCTGGCAAATGTCCTGCAAGGGCACTCCCCGGCCCAGGGCAGTCGTAGATGCCGTGGCTCGGGTGGAATGAGCCCGCAATCCAACAGGGCGCTCCTTTTTAGACAAGGAATAACATGCCTGGATACACAAGATGATCCACCGAGAGATGGTCCTCTTGTGCACCGCTTTCCCCTTCTTAGCGCCCACGTAACCAACAAAGAGTTGGTCATCCACCCGGAACTGGCGTGTGCGATCCAAGTAGAATGAAAGCGCACGTTTTGGGTCCAGACGGTGGAGCCGCTCTTCCTCTTTAGAGGGATGCGGTGGCGGAAAGAAGGTGGGCAAGGTGATAGACTGCCCGATGTGGAAGGCCGTGACAAACTTGGGCAGGAAAGATGGCTTAGTACCGAACACAACCTTGTCCGGATGGACAGAAAGGAAAGGAGGAGT